>NC_133332.1:108076947-108694447 GCF_042186555.1 Aquarana catesbeiana | reverse complement strand
CACTATACAAGCAGATACACATTATGAAGATTGAACACATTTCTAAAAGATATTTCAGAACAAGTATTGCTACCCTTGGACACGATAAGTGGTATTACCTAAATCTACAAAAAGGTAATCACTAGATCTTTCAACCAATGAAAAAGAAGTTACACCTGGGCTAGGCTTATTATAATTTTTAGGAGCCTATTGTCCAAAATAGTATCAGACCGACAGACACAGATGGTATCCATCAATTCACAACATCACCCACCTTCATGCAGATTCCTTGTCAGATTATACTTTGAAATTCTGAGGTCACAAGACATAATTCCTCTTTAAGCAAGAAACCATCTTGGAAACCACGGCAGCCATTTTAAAACTCTGGTAACCATCATTTCAAACCATAGTCATTTTGGAAAGGGTAATTATGTCGTATTGACTTTAAATTATTGAACTATTGATTATTATATACCGCTGAATAACTATTTCTCTCGAGTCGATAACCACTGTGTAGATTTTTCTCTAAGCTTCAATTTTTCATTTTTTAATAGTTTCCACTATATTGACATAGCAAACGTCCAATTTTATTTCTCCTATTTTTAGTCTGTATTCATATTGATTGATCCTGTATCTTAAAAATAATATTGTTTAAAAACTACTCATTCATAAATACTGTGCAGGAAAATTATCCTCATAATCACGACAACTGGCTCCTTCCAGGTGGGGCTAGCAAGGGACTTCGAAGCAGCTGGCATTTCAGGGAGTTTTACTGGTTCCTGCTGGGCAGTACTTACAATCACCTGGTCCCCAATCAGGACGCAGGCCACGACAGACTCCTCTTCCCTTATGTTGCTGGTGTTCACAGGGGAGTCGCCAGGCTCAGACTCCACCCCGCCTTTCGGTGATGATACTAGGCCTGCTTCAGCCTTCCACGGCTGCATGTGACACAGTCCTGACTGCAGGTGCACATTGCAGTATTGTGGCTCCTGCTGGTTGGATGCAAGCCGTGTAAGCAATTCGCTGCAATGAACGCACTAGATCTATGCACTGACTACCGTGGTCAGTATCCGGCATTCTGGACAACTCAAGCACAGGTGCTCCACCCCCTCAATCAACCCGAGGGCAAATCCCCGCGATGCTCCAAATGGACACTGGTGTCCACTAGCATCCGCTCCTGCAGATCAGGCAACCAGGTCAGTGCTGGAAACACAAGCACACTCCGCCATCTTGCTCCTCTGCCTCGTGATGTCTGCTAGCAGAAAGTGCTGGGTCTCTTCTAGGGTGTGGTGCTGCCCCTTCACTTCCAGACAGGCTGGCATCTGTAAGACTGATAGACAGGCCCCTCCCGTGGCATACTGCTGTACCCCCTTGTAGGATGAACTGAAGTTTGCAGACACACTGTGTCAGGGACCATGAATCAGACTAAGACAGAAAATGCAGTAAAAATCACACCTTTAATGTAATGATAAAAATGGTACGGATCAGTGAACATAGTCAAAACATAGCCGAGGATCAGAAGCCAAAGCGGGTAGTCAGACAAGCCAGTAATCAGGAAACCAGAGATCAGCGTAGTCAGAGGCAGAAGAACAGGATCAAAAACCAGAAGGGACGTCAGCCGGACAAAAAATCTTTCACAGGAACACATCAGAGAATCTCCAGATATGTTGACCAGGTGAAGGCATGAAAGGAATGAACAAGGCAGTTTAAATAACCAGAAGGGGCTGGCTGTAGATGAGCAGGTAATGATCACCTGGTTCGCCACTCTGGAATAAAGGAGTGGTGACAATTATCCGACAGCTGAGCAGCCTGAGCACAGAGAAGAGAGCTGCTGAGAGCCCAGCCCTGACAGTACCCCCTCTTCAATGGCCCCTCTCCCTCGCAGGGGCACCAGGTTTGAGGGAAAAATGTCTATGGAAAGCATGGATAAGGACAGGAGCATGTACGTCCAAGGATGAGACCCAAGAGTGTTCCTTCAGACCATACCCTTTCCAATGAACAAGGTAGTGTATGTGCCTACGGAACCTATGGGAGTCAATGATGGATTGTATCTCATACTCTTTATGGTTCTCAACCTGAACTGGGCAAGGACGTGGTACTGCAGTGGTCAAGCGGTTGCACACCAAAGGTTTTAATAAGGAAACATGGAAAACATTAGAAATACGCATGTTGGAATGAAGATCTAAAGCATAGGCTCCTGGGTTGATCCTACGGAGAATACAGAAAGGCCCAATATACCGCAATGCCAGTTTTAGTGAGGGAACACGGAGGCAGAGGTTTTGAGATGACAGCCAGACCCTTTCCCCAACTTGGTAGGAAGGAGCAGGTAGGCGTCGGCGGTCAGCATGGAGTCTGTACCTATCACTGGAACGTCGTAAGGACTCTTGGACCTGTACCCAAGTGGAAAGGAGATCAGGGAGATGCTCCTCTAATGCAGGAATATTTTGAGGAACAAATGTGTCAGGCAACATGGATGGCTGGAACCCATAACTCGACATAAAAAGGAGACAATCTGGAAGCAGAATTGATGGCACTATTGTGAGCAAACTCCACCCAAGGTAAGAGATCTGACCAGTTGTTATGGTGGTCAGAAATATAGCAACACAGAAACTGCTCCAAGGCTTGGTTGGCTCGTTCTGTGGCCCCATTGGACTGCGGGTGATACGCAGAGGAGAAGGAAAACTGAATTCCCAACTGTGCACAAAAGGCTCGCCAAAACCTGGACACAAACTGGCTACTACCCCGTCCGAGATGATAACCTTAGGTAGCCCTGTAACCGAAAGATCTCCTGAGTGAAAATGGTTGCCAGTTCTTCAGAAGTAGAAAACTTCTTAAGTGGAATACAATGTGACATCTTCGAGAACCGGTCAACCACCATAAGAATAACTGTGTTGCCCTGGGAGTTGGGTAACTTCACAATAAAATCCATAAATAAGTGAGTCCAAGGCCTCTCTCCATTGGGTATGGGTTGTAGGAGGAAGGCGTCGTGGCGTTTTACTCAGAGCACACACAAAACAAGCGGCTACAAAGGCGTTTACATCAGCGCGGAGACTAGGCCATCAGAATTGTTGAGAAATAGACCAGATGAGTTGATTCTTCCCTGGGTGACCAGTTGCCTTGGAAGAATGGTAAGTCTGGAGCAAAGCAGTGTGGAGATTCTCAGGGACAAAGCAGCGTTCACAAGGTTTCTCAGGAGGAGAATGGATATGAGCTGCAAGAATTCTGTCACCCAAAGGTGAAGTGAGACTAGTGCGAATAGTGGCTAGATAATAATCAGGAGGTATCACAGGAGTAGGAACCGACTCCATCTTGGAGGAGGAGGAAAACTGTTGACAATGCATCAGCCCTTACATTTTTTGTTCTGGGTAAGAATGAGACTATGTAATTGAAGCTTGACAGAGAAGGAGCCCATCGCGCCCTTCTGGTAGATAAGCGTTTAGCCTCAGACAAGAATGTGAGATTCCTTTGGTCAGTCAAAACGAGGACCGGCACAGTGGTACCCTCGAGGAGATGCCTCCATTGCTAAGAGATAAAGTGATAGCTAACAATTCTCTGTCCCCAATCTTGTAATTGCATTCTGCAAGAGACAATTTCTTAGAAAAGTAGCCACGAGGATGCATAGCGCTCTCAGAGGTAGGATGTTGAGACAGAAGGGTGCCTACTCCAGCCTCAGACGCATCAACCTCAAGAATGAAGGGTAATGTGGGATCAAGATGTGCCAGCACAGGAGCTGAAACAAAGGCAGCCTTGAGAGACTCAAAGGATTTAATGGAATCTGGAGACCAATTCTGTGGGTTACCATGCTTCCTGGTCATATTAGTCAGGGGTTTGACCAGAGAGGAGAAATTATGAACACATTTCTGATAATAATTGGAAAAGCCAAGAAAATGTTGTAGCGGACATAGACCTATGGGTCCAGGTCACTGTAGAACTGCAGAAAATTTCCCTGAGTCCATCGATCAAAACAGGAGAAATTACATAACCCAGAAATGTAACCCGTTCACCATGGAACTTGCACTTTTCCAACTTACAATAAAGGTTATTATCTCTCAACCTCTGTAGCACATGGGAGACGTCTGTGTGGTGGCTCTCTAGGAATTATGAATATATGAGAATATCGTTAAGATAAACCGCCACACATTGCTGCAACATATTTCATTGAATTCCTGAAAAACTGCAGGCACTATGCTAAGACCAAATGGCATTATGAGGTATTCGTAATGTCCCGTCCTGGTGTTAAACACAGTTTTCCAATCATTGCCCTCCCTAATCCTCACAAGATTGTATGTCCCTCTCAAATCAAGCTTAGTGAAAACCATTGCTCCCTTGAGGCGCTCAAATAATTCCGTAATCAATTGAATCGGATAGGCGTTCTTAATCATGATGCGATTGAGACCCCTATAATCAATACAAGGTCTAAGTTCACCACTCTTCTTTTTCACAAATAAAAAGCCAGCACCGGCAGGAGATGAGGATTTGGGGATGAACCCTCAAGAAAACAAATGTCTTCATCAGTTTAGGCCAATATATATTCTTCTACATATTTTTGGTAAATAAAAAAAATCGCACTAAGTGTATATTGATTGGTCTGCGCAAACGTTTTAGCGTCTAAGAACTATGGGAAAGATTTATGGCATTTTTATTTTTTTTTTTATTTTTTTTTTACTATTAGTGGCGGTGATCTGCAATTTTTAGTGATACTGCGGCAGTGACAGATCACTTTTGACACATTTTTGGGACCATTGACATTTATACAGCGATCAGAGCTATAAAAATGCACTGTGTAAATGTCACTGGTAGGGAAGGGGTTAACACTAGGGGGCGATCAAGGGGTTAACTGTGTTCCCTAGTTAGTGTTTCTAACTGTATGGGGATAGGACTGACTGGGGGAGGAGACATAGCACTGTTCCTACTTAGTAGAAACATACGATATGTCTCCTCTCCCCTGACAGAACAAGGATTTGTGTGTTTACACTAGGGATGAGCCGAACACCCCCCGGTTCGGTTCGCACCAGAACTTGCGAACAGACCAAAACTTCGCACGAACGTTAGAACTCCATTGAAATCTATGGGACTCGAACGTTCAAAATCAAAAGTGCTAATTTTAAAGGATAATTTGCATGGTATTGTCCTAAAAAGGGGTTTGGGGACCTGGGTCCTGCCCCAGGGGACATGTATCAATGCAAAAAAAAGTTTTAAAAACGGACGTTTTTTCGGGAGCAGTGATTTTAATAATGCTTAAAGTGAAACAATAAAAGTGTAATATTCCTTTAAATTTCATACCTGGGGGGTGTCTATAGTATGCCTGTAAAGGGGTGCATGTTTCCCGTGTTTAGAACAGTCTGACAGCAAAACGACATTTCAAAGGAAAAAAAGTCATTTAAAACTACTCGTGGCTATTAATGAATTGCCGGTCCGACAATACACATAAAAGTTCATTGATAAAAACTGCATGGTATTTCCCCACCGGGGTACCTGGAACCAAAATTTAAAAAAAAACTGGCGTGGGGGCCCTTCAGGTCTGGTATGGATATTAAGGGGAGCCCAGCGCAAAAATTTAAAAAAAAAAGGCATGGGGATCCCCCTCAAAATTCATACCAGACCCTTCAGGTCTGGTATGGATTTTAAGGGGAACCCCACGCCAAAATTTACAAAAAAAATGGCGTTGGGTCCCCCCAAAAATTCATACCAGACCCTTAGACCCCTTTCACACCGAGGGTGTTTTGCAGGCGCTATAGCATTAAAAATAGCGCCTGCAATCTACCCTCAAACAGCTGTTCCATTGTTTCCAGTGTGAAAGCCCGAGGGCTTTCACACCGGAGTGGTGCGCTGGCAGGATGTCAGGAAAAGTCCTGCCAGCAGCTTCTTTGGAGCGGTGTGTTTACCGCTCCTCCACTGCTGCTCCCCACTGAAATCAATGGGGCAGCGCTGGGATACCGCCGGCAAAACGCCGCTATTGCGGCACATTGCGGGCGGTTTTAACCCTTTCTCGGCCGCTAGCGGGGGGTAAAAGCGCCCTGCTAGTGGCCAAAATGCGCAACAAATCCGACGGTAAAATGCTGCTAAAAATAGCGGCGTTTTACCGCCGATGCTATAGGGGGCTCGGTGTGAAAGGGGTCTTATCCGAGCACGCAACCTGGCAGGCCGCAGGAAAAGAGGGGGGACAAGAGAGCACCCCCCCTGAACCGTACCAGGCCACATGCCCTCAACATTGGAATGGTGCTTTGGGGTCCCCCCCAAAGCACCTTGTCCCCATGTTGATGGGGACAAGGGCCTCATCCCCCAACCCATGCCTGGTGGTTGTAGGGGTCTGCGGGTGGGGGGCTTATCGGAATCTGGAAGTCCCCTTTAACAAGGGGACCCCCAGATCCCGCCCCCCATGTGAAATGGTAATGGGGTACAAAAGTACCCCTACCATTTCACAAAAAAAGTGTCAACAATGTTAAAAATGACAAGAGACAGTTTTTGACAATTCCTTTATTTAAAGTCTTCTTTCCTTCTTCTTTCTTCTATCTTCCTTCAGTTTCTTCCTCCATCTTCTTCTTCCTCCGATCCTCTGCTTCCTGCTCCGGTGTTCTCGTCTGGCATCTTCCTTCGCGGCGTCTTCTTCCCTGTGACGTCAGAGGGGGGCGGGGTCACTCGTTACGTAACGGGTGACCCCGCCCCCTCTGACGTCACTGGGAATGCCACAGGGAAGTCCCCGTCAAGTCCCCACCCTCCGTTACTTAAGCAGTGTCAGAAGACGAGAAGCGTCACACAGCGGGAGCCTCACATCATGGATGCGGAGCGGCCCGAGAACGAAGAAGGGAAGAAGATGCCGCGGAGGAAGATGCCGGACGAGAACACCAGAGCAAGAAGCAGAGGATCAGAGGAAGAAGAAGATGGAGGAAGAAACCGAAGGTAGATAGAAGAAAGTAGATAGAAGAAAGTAGATAGAAGAAAGAAGATAGAAGAAAGAAGATAGAAGAAAGAAGATAGAAGAAAGAAGATGGAAAGAAGAAGACTTTAAATAAAGGATTTGTCAAAAACTGTCTCTTGTCATTTTTAACATTTTTTACACTTTTTTTGTGAAATGGTAGGGGTACATCTGTACCCCATTACCATTTCACACAGGGGGCGGGATCTGGGGGCCCCCTTGTTAAAGGGGGCTTCCAGATTCCAATAAGCCCCCCCGCCCGCAGACCCCCACAACCACCAGGCAAGGGTTGTGGGGATGAGGCCCTTGTCCCCATCAACACAGGGACAAGGTGCTTTGGGGGGACCCAAAGCACCCTCCCAATGTTGAGGGCATGTGGCCTGGTACAGTTCAGGAGGGGGGGCGCTCTCTCATCCCCCCTCTTTTCCTGCGGCCTGCCAGGTTGCGTGCTCGGATAAGGGTCTGGTATGGATTTTTGGGGGGCCCCACGCCATTTTTTAAAAAATTTTGATGCAGGGCTCCCCTTAAAATCCATACCAGAGCTGAAGGGTCTGGTATGGATTTTGAGGGGGATCCCCACGCCATTTTTAAAAAAAATTTTGGCCTGGGGTTCCCCTTAATATCCATACCAGACCTGAAGGGCCTGGTATGGAATTTAGGGGGACCCCCACGCCATGTTTTTAAAAATTTTGGTTCAGGGTTCCCCTGCGGAATCTCATGCGGTTTTTATCAATTTTTATCAATTTTTTATGTTTATTGTCGGCCCTGCAATTGATTAATAGCCACGAGTAGTTTTAAATGACTTTTTTTCCTTTGAAATGTCATTTTGCTGTCAGACTGTTCTAAACATGGGAAACATGCGCCCCTTTACAGGCATACTATAGACACCCCCCAGGTATGAAATTTAAAGGAATATTACACTTTTATTGTTCACTTTAAGCATTATTAAAATCACTGCTCCCGAAAAAAAAAAACACTTTTTTTTGCATTGATGCATGTCCCCTGGGGCAGGATCCAGGTCCCCAAACACTTTTTATGACAATACCATGCATATAAGCCTTTAAAATGAGCACTTGATTTCTCCCATAGACTTATGGTAGCAACTATAGTTTGTAAACCATGCCTCACTGAAGGGAACATTCTCAGCACAGTCCCGCTCGCAGGCACCCGCAGGCTTACCTCGATAACATCGGGCAACAGTAGACATCTGCAGGTTCACTTTATTGTTAAAAGCAGTACTATTTTGGGGGGAGTCTGCGATCAATTACCTTGTGTGGATTCGTGCCAATGTTTACTATGAGGGGGGCGAAGTGTGCTAGCGCTCATTTCTTCACCTTTCTCTGCCACTTCACTGCATCTACCTTCAGTCCTATACCTCCTCCCATTTGTGAACAGTGGTTGTGTTTACAACGGGTGAGTTTGCTATGTTTTTGCTGTGGCACATCTAGTTATGATTATTTTGCCATCTTTTGACCTACTTGGCATTGTCTGTCATACATATCTACCCTTTGATGGGATTTTCTGCCCCCTCAGCAGCCGCTCTGTAATTTGTCTGCATCGCTTTTAGTTGTGAGCCTGTGTTTTATAGTTCATTGTAAGTACTGGGTGTCTTTCTAAGACGAAACGTACGTCGGAAGGTTGACGCGCTGACGTCATCGCTGTGTGTCTCGTCTCCAACGGGTGTTCCCTGGCCAGCCGGCTGCTGCTATTTTAACCTGTGTTTTTATACTCTGCTATCTACGTAAGTGCAATAATTTATTTAATAAATTGTTCATACTCACTAATTTGCGCTATGGAGAGCTGTGTTTTCATTCTTTTTGGGTCCTCCCTGCTGCCTGCACACTGATCCTTTGGACGGAGCTACCCTGATCTGCCTGGTCTGCCTGGCTATCCTGGTCATCCTCCCCCCATATTGTCGATCCTAATAGGACGTTAATACGATTGTGTGCCTGGTCTGTTTACAAGCTGTTTCACAGCTTGCCGTTGGTAAGCATTCAATTTATCTGGTGGCGGATTTTTTTCACGTGGTGTTACTGGAAGGATTTACTAACTTCATTGCACTCTATTGGACATTTTTTGAATTAACATTTGGACTTTATTATTTTACTGATGTGATATTTCTTATTTTCACATGGATATGTTTGTGTTTTTTCTTATAATATTTATGTGATCTCTCAGAGATCCATTTATAATTTATTTGTTTGCAGCGTGGTTCCTACTTACCCACTATATTTATTTACTTTATGCACCAAAGTATATCTATACGCTATACGTTATATATACAATATTTTGACGCTTATTATTAAGTTATCCACGCCCCCATAGTTGTTTGGTTTGCCTTTATTGTCTGTGTGGTCACCTCGTGGGCTGTCCAACCCATGGGGGGATGGGTGAAATGGAAGACTGTATTAATTGTTAAATATTTGTATTGATTATATGTTGCTTATGCACTTTCTTTCTTTATATTTAAATAGTTACTCAAATGCTCCTGATTCCTGAAAAAGCGCAAGGCGCATAACACGTGGAGCAAGATATTACTTCACTGCAATATATTCGTACTCTTGGATTCACTGCTACTATACAGCAAATGTATTTGTTGTCAGATTCCATGTAGTGATAAGTTGGTTATATTTCTCCTAATCTCAATGGGACGTGGCACCTTATATCTATGTAGTGTCCACAGTACCACTCTGTATTGATACAATAACCTTTTTTCAAAAGCATGAGTTTAAAGCACATAGTCACAATGTCCAGCAACTGCAGTTCGCTGGACATATTTGTAATCCATGGGTGCGATCGCCCAACGTGGTTGTCTCGGGTGACGGCACATGGTAGAAAGTTACTGAATTGCAGGCTTTAAAGTATGTGTCCATCCCGGCAATGGTTGGGCAACTGGGTAAGCAGGCAGAAATATGTAGCAGTACCACAGTAAGAGCTGCTGGTAGTTGTGGTCCATCTCTCACCCTGCACAGTCAGGTAAACAATTTTCAGACACTCAGAAGTCAAGAAGCAGTCCTTGTACTTTGTTTTTATGTTTTATCAAGGGGAATTAAACTTGGGTGGGGTAAGGGTAAGTATGGTATGCCTACTTGATTGAAGAAATAACAATTGGAAGGCCGCTTAAGCCGGAAGCTCCGCACTGCCCCAGCCGTGCTTCACACCAAGCGGCTGATTACAACCTAAAAACCGAGCGACTCCAGCAGCCCCAGTTAGAGGAAGTGTCCCAGAACCGACACATGTCCGGTGGATCGGTCAGGAGGGATCTGAGGCTGAGATTCGACTTCAGCGCTGCTCCGGCCGATTCCAAGATGGCGACATTGTGGCCCTCTCTGCCTCTCCATCACAGCCTCTGTGCCCTAACCCGGACATGCCCCTAAACTCAGCAGATCTGGTCCATAAGTTGGCCGAAAAGCTAGATAGAGGTCTGACCACCACTAAAATTACTAGGGACATTAAAGCAGACTTCCAGAATTTGGAATCACGGATGGAGGCTATTGAACATATGCTGGACACTACAGTAGCAAAAGCCAACCGGAACACAGATCTTATCCAGGTTCTACAGGACCAGCTTGACACAGCACTTTCCAGAATTCATGATCTAGAAAACAGGTCAAGGAGATATAACTTTAGGAACAGAGGTCTCCCAAAGTCTATCACAGACATCACAGCAGCAGTACAGGGATTCTCCCAGACATTCCATCGCACAGGCTGGAATTAGACCAGGCTGGTAGAGCCTTAGGAACACCTAAAGATGTGTTGGTTAAACCTTATTTCTATGCAGTCAAGGAGGAAATCATGAAAAAATCACGCACTCAACATCAGCTGCTCTGTCAAAACCACCACCTTCCACTATCCAAAGGAGGAGGTCCCTTAAACCCCTCCTCAATATCCTCTCCAGAAGGGACATTAAGTATTGGTGGGCCTTCCCAATAACGCTCAAGTTTGACGAGAGAAGCAAAACCTATTCTTTTACCAGCCTTCAGGATGGTGAAAAGTTTCTTCTGGATCATGCAAGATCCACAGCCTACTGCCTCAAATTCGCAATCTGAGGCCACCAAACACCCACCACCATTTAGCCCCATCACTCCAGTGTGGAACAAGGTCAAGCCTAAACGTTCCAATGATGGAATACCCCCTTGATCAACCTATGCACTGAGACAGTTAATTATCTTTATAAGGCCTCTGCTTACTTTGCAGAACTGACACCAAGTTACTATAAGCCTTTAGAAATGACTGGATGTCCCGTTTTGGCCTACCACTGGTTTTATGGATAGCTATTTTCCCTGGTTATACCATGGCAACTTTCAGATGTGACTCCAATTATCCCCCTTAGGTCCCCTCTCACCAATTCTTATCCCATACCCTTCATTTCCCCCACTTTTTTTTCTCTTTTTTTCTCTAACAACCGGACATTTAATAGGTTAATATCTTATGTTTACTGCGGATTCTTTTCTCTAACAAATGTATGTTTAGCCCGCAACTGGAACATAGAGATCCCAAGGGCAGATGTATCTTGGTAAAGGGCATTCTAGATGATCAACTGTATTCCTTCATTTCCTATTACGCACCCAATAAGGGTCAAGCAGAATTTTTTCAGGTGAGGCTTCACACATTAGACCCATTAGTGGAAGGAACCCTTATCTGTGGGGGAGATTCGAATACGGCCTTTGATCAGGGGCTAGATAAGTCTAGACCCGCTGGCTCTCAGCTTACCCGCCCACCTAAGAGAAGCCTAAAATTGCTAAATTACTCTTCCTGTATGGCCTAGCGGATGCCTGGCAAGAAATTAACCCTTCTAAAAGAGATTATACACATTTCTCATCCCCTCACCGGTCAAATGCTAGGATTCGGTGACTGCTAGACCTGGTGAATACTTGGATAAATTCCTTCAACCCAGTGTTATTGCAAAAAAAGCATATGTTAAGGACACTACAGACATCCTACGGATGTTGGATCAGATTCAACTAAATCCGTCTGCTATGACTTATCTAGTCACCGCGGATGTTCGGTCATTGTATACCATCATACAGCATAATGATGCCCTTCTGGTTTTAAATTGGGCCCTAAGCAAGCGAGATGACATCCCACATGTGCAAAAATGCTTTCTAGGGAAAGTCCTAGATTTCTGTATGGCACACAATTACTTTTGGTATCAAGATCACTTCTATTCTCAACAGGTTGTCGTGGCTATGGGAGCTAAGTTTGCTCCCAGCCTAGCCAACCTGTTTATGGCGGAATGGGAAGATCGACACATTTTCAATCAAAATAGGCCTCAATTAAGGCTATATTGCAGGTTAATTGATGACCTCCTATTTATATGGGAGGGATCTAAGGATTTTGTGATCCAATTTTTACAACATCTTAATAACAACACGAATAATATTGTGTTGGATCATATCATTAGTGATTCGAAGGTGAATTTCCTGGATTTGACCATTACGAAATCAGACACCAGGCTAAGCACTAAGGTTTACCTAAAACCAACTGATAGAAACAGTTACTTGTCTATTAGAAGTGGCCATCACCCTGCTTGGATTAGAAATATTACTAAAGGCCAAATGCTAAGGATAAGACAAAACTGTATGGAACTAGATGATTACTTTGCACAGCCTGAAATACTTAAAGAAAAATTCATACAAAAAAGGGTATAATGAGGCGTATTGGACAACATAATCTCTGAAATTGCGAATATATCCAGAGAACAATGTCTAACTAAGAGGGACAATAAGTCAGTCAATGACTCACATCAAGTGGGTTTCATTTCCAGCTTTCATTATCAATATAAAGAAATTGAAAACATTTTTAGAAAGCATTGGTACATTTTATGCAGAGATAGACACCTATGTGACACTTTACCCAGTACTCCGAGGTTCGTTTATAGAAGGGCCCCAAATTTTGGTGATCAAATAGGTTTATTATGTAGATTGGGAATCATTTGCTCGTACAATCAGGGATTGAGGTTTTCTTCTATCAGGATGTGGGAATGCTGGGCTGTTAACAAGCTTTATGTAATGTGATGTTTGTTTAGGGGGTTCGGATGTACCTAGCACACGGTACAGATTTAAAGATCTAATGGTTTGATACTAAACCTAGCCCTGTTAATAATAATACGAACTTATTATTTGATTTTAAATGCTGTCTTTGGTTTCTACAGTACTGTGGAACCGATGTATCATGCTTATGGGAACACGGGATGCATGCATAGACTCTACTATCACTTCCGCCAGTAGTTGGTATGGGGAGTATAAGGGGGAGGTTGCGTGCCGTACAGCCAATCCTGTGAAGACGTCAATATGACGATACATGTCAGGGCGTGGCTGTACGGCAACCTATCATCTGCTTGTGACGTGTGACGTGTTACGCTGTGTACCGGTCGGTTGAGACTACCTTACACTGCTGAGGATCCAACGAGGGGAAGGGTGAGGTCTAAACACTGCATCCCGGGTCCACCGTGACCATAATACACTGCCACAGCTTGTTACATGAAGCTTTTCTTTTATGCCTTAAATTATTGGAAGAGTGTGAGAACAATGATTGAAGACCTTGTGTATGCATTTTAATAAACGTTTTCGATGGTATCACACTATTGGAAGCATTGTTTCTTTCCATGTGGATACATCTCCTCACGATGAGTATTGCTGTAAATTGAAGAACTTCACGCGCCTTGATTACAGTTTCATTTTGATCAGCCCCGGTGGCCTGTGATACTGCCTATATGCTGAGCATGAGAATGCAAGGCAATATTTTTTGGTGAGTGCGGCTCCATAAGAGTGGATCACAATCACAGTCGGTGTGGTGGAAGACAGTTTTATTGCATAAGAAGATTGCTTTATTCACTCTTTTGACACAGTACTTTGCATGGACTTTTTTCATCATTTTTCCTTATAATATTGCACGGATTGATGTTATCATTAACACCATTATCCAACATTGTTTCATCATTCATTCACTTTCTCATTTATTTATGCTTATGAGTTAAATGATCTCCTGTTCATCATTGGGGGGGGAATATGGTTGGAACCATCACGGACATTATATTAATGCATTGTTTGGGTTCACTAGCACTAGTGGGTGATTTATTTCATCTACTTTTACTTTCATTTTATTTCATTTTATTTTCATTTATATATTTTTTTGTTATCATTGTATCGATGTGATATATAGCATCACTATTTTTATTTGAAATATTATTTACAAATGCTAGGATTGACCATATCCTCATATCTAAGTCTCAAATCTCAGCTATAGTTGAATCTTATATTAAAGACATGGTCTGGTCGGATGACTCCATTGCCATATTAACACTGCGCAGAGGTTTAGCCTCTCACATTGAAAAATTAAGGAATCAATTTTCAGTGACGCGGTCAGAGTAACTGAAATTGGGAAGGCTATCAATGAATACATTTTCCTTAATAATGTGGAGGGGGTTTCGGCAGAAACTTTCTGGGCTGCACACACAGCAACGATATGGGGCAAATTTATTCAGATAGCCACTCAGATTAAACGGGAAAAACTTATTGACATAGAAAGACTGGAGAGAGATTTTCAATCTCTGCGACATACACATAAACGAGACCCTTCCAAGGTCACCACAAACCAGCTACATGTAGCTTGCCTGTCCCTAAATCTAGCTCTTACAGCAAGGGCAGAAAAGAACATTCGATGGAGCGGGGCTAGATTTTATTATCAATGCGATAAAAAAGGGTCCATGTTGGCCTCCAAGCTATCTCCTCAGTTACGTATGCATTCTCTCCCTAAAATTCAGGTAACGGGAGGAATTTTGACGCTTAATCCAAGTCCCATTATGGAATCTTTCCATACATTTAATAAACACTTATATAGTGCGGGTAACGATGGAGATGGATCCCATATAACATCATTTTTGGACTCCCTCCCGATCCCGACCATTGAAAATTATCATCAGAATAGATTAGAGGCCCCCATATCAACTGAAAACGTGCAGACAGTCATTGAAAATTTAAGGCAGAGATCTACCCCTGGCCCAGATATATTTTCGGTACCCTACTATAAAACTTTTTCCACACAATTGGCACCTCACTTAGTTTGCTTCTTTAATTTCAAAGGTAAAGGAGATCCTTTTGATAAATATCTTACCACAGCTTTTATATTCGTAATCCCTAAACCAAATAAAGACCAAGGAGAAGGGAATAATTACAGACCTATTTCCTTGATAAACAATCACATGAAGATCCTGACCAAGATCCTGGCAGATCGCATAGCTTAATTTATCGGCTTATATGTCCACAGGGACCAAGTCGGTTTTATCCCAGGCAGACAGGGTCCGAACCAGATCAGGAGAGCAGTCAATATTGTTTCCCTTTTACAATCAGGTTGGGATGGAGGTAAACGCCAGGAGGGCTTGCTCCTATCGATCGATCTCCAGAAAGCTTTTGATTCTGTCTCCTGGTCCTACCTGTTCGCAATTGTACACCGCTGGGGTTTTGGTCAGAACTTCATGGGCTTTCTAAAAGCCTTTTATTCCTTCCTGGTGGCTTTAGTACTGTTAGCACACCTACAAGGCTATTATTCTAAACCCATCAAGATTGCTAGAGGCACCAGACAGGGCTTTCCCCTCTCGCCCCTAATTTTTGCAATAGCAATAAAAACACTGGCTATAGCAATTCGCTCCAACCCAGATATTAAAGGGGTTCGAAGTGGTCTACAAACTCACAAGTGCGCTCTCTTTGTGGACTCTTCGTGATATCCCCGGTCACCTTACTCCCAAACATCTGCAAACTGCTGGATGACTTTGCTAAGGTCTCAGGTTTACATGTAAATCCCTCCAAATCTCAACTGCTAAATGTTTCTGTCCCACAATCAACAGTGGCTCATCTGAGAAGCACCTTCAAATTTGAATGGAGTGATGCAACCATCCGTTATTTAGGGTTTTGTCAAGGCTGGCTCAGCCCTTCCTACTCTTAGCTGGCCGCTCAGCTGTCGGCTAATTGCCAACTCTCATCTCTCTCTACAGTTAACCAGCTGTTGTGGATCTGCTCATCAGTCCCGCCTACTTAAAGATCTCCAGCTCACTTCATTCCTGCCTTCGCGTTGGTCACATCACAAGAAACCATCTCCTGCGTTCCTGTTTAAAGAATGGCTTTGCTGACATCCCTTCTGGCTCCTTATCCTGCTTGCTGTTCCTCTACTTGGATCCCTGACTTCTGGCCTAGCTGATTATCCAATCTGGTTACTGAATTCTGGCTTGGCTGATTACCTGATCTGATTACTGAACTCTGGCTTGGCTGACTACCCGATCCGGTTAATGGACTCTGGCTATGCTTTGACTACGCTTACTCTATTTACCTTTTTATTTTTATTAATAAACAAGTATGATTTTACTGTACTTCTGTCTTGGTCTGGTTCATGGTTTCTGACAGTAGATGAAGGCCATGAATTCAGAAGATACAGTCAATCCACTTGTTGGTAATATTTTTTACAGATTGGATGATTGGAAGATCACTGTATGGATCAGTTTGTCATGGCGTTACAAACGCTACTGAGTCGCACGGCTCACCTGGAATCCCCCACTGTGGTTGCTCCGGTACAACCTGAGTTGCAGGCCGTCCCTGCTGCTGCACCAGTCTCTGTGCAGGCACCCGCCGTGAGTATTACCTCTATAAGAGGTATGTCTGGTTGTGCCCCACTTCCCCAGCGATTTGGGGGTGATCCAGTTCAATGCAGAGTTTCTCAACCAAGTTGAGATATACTTTGAGATGCTGCCCCAGGCGTTTCCCACGGACAGAAGCAAAGTAGGGTTCGTGATATCTTTGCTTTCTTAGAGAGCCTTGGCCTGGGCTAACCCTCTATAGGAGACACAAAAACCTGTTGTCTTGAGTTACTCTGAGTTTGTGGCCTCCTTTAAAAGGGTATTTGACGTTCCCGCACGCTCCGCTTCTGCTGCCAAGTGTCTCATGTCCATCAAACAGAGTACTAGAACTGTTGCCGACTACACCATTGAGTTCCGTACTCTGGCACCAGAGGTTGCTTGGAACAATGAGGCCCTCATGGCTGCTTTTTCTCATTGTCTCTCAAAATCCATCAAGGATGAGATAGCAGCCCGAGATATACACACTGAGCTGGAGAGCTTGATCTCGTTTGCCATCCTCATTGACTCCAGACTCAGAGAAAGACTTTCTTTTAAGGAGCGCTTGCGGAAGCCTCCTGTATGTTTGCCTCCGAGCTTTGCAGTCCCACCCGTGCCTCCCTCACCTTCCATGCCTCCTGGTATCGAGTCGGTCAGTGAAGATGAACCCATGCACTTGGGCTTCACGCGTCTCTCTGCAGATGAGAGAGCCTTTGGGAGGAGGGAGAGATTGTGCCTTTATTGTGGCCAGGCAGGTCACTTTTTGAAGTCTTGTCCTACCCGTCCTGGGAACCTTGAGGTCCTGTCATGGACAGACCTTAGGTGGTGTTGTGTCATCCCCAGTTATCCAGAAGGATAAGCCCCTGGTTTCAGTCACCCTTTCTTGGGCTAAGTCGTCTATCGAGATACAGCCTCTAATCGACTCTAGGGCTGCAGGCCTGTTCATTGATGCTGCCTTTGTATCAAAGCACCACTCGATTCCACTGCAGCTGCCTGACACTCCACTTGCCATTGAGGCTCTTGACGGGAGACCTTTACAGCCTGCCCATGAGACGGTTCCATTGTCCATGGCCGTAGGGGCTCTTCACTATGAGATAATCCAATTCCAAGTGATTTCCTCGCCTAAGTTTCCGCTGGTTATTGGTTATCCTTGGTTACAGAGGCACAACCCCTCTTTTGATTAGCTCCTCCTGAGAAACCTTGTGACCACTGCTTTGTCCCAGAGTGTCTCTGTACTGCCATGCTCCAGACTTACCATTCTCCCAAGGCAGCTGGCCACTCTGGTAAGAATCAACTTTTTTGGGCCATTTCCCAACAATTCTGGTGGCCTAGTCTATGTGCTGATGTAAATGCTTTCACAGCTGCCTCTACTCTGTGTGCTCAAAGTAAGACTCCACAACACCTTCCAGTGGGCCTCCTCCAACCCATACCCAATGGAGAGAGGCCCTGGACCCACCTGTCTATGGATTTCATTGTGGAGTTTCCCAGCTCCCAAGGCAACACAGTTATCCTTATGGTGGTTGACCGGTTCTCAAAGATGTGTCATTGTATTCCACTTAAGAAGTTGCCCACTTCTAAGGAACTGGCTTCCATTTTTGCTCGGGAGATCTTTTGCTTACATGGGCTACCCAAGGTGTTTGTCTCGGACAGGGGTAGTCAGTTTGTGTCCCGGTTCTGGCGAGCCTTTTGTGCACAGCTAGAAATTCAGCTTGCTTTCTCCTCTGTGTATCACCGCAGTCTAATGGGGCCGCAGAACAAGCCAATCGGTCCTTGGAGCAATTCCTATGTTGCTATATTTCTGACCATCACAACTGGTCAGACCTATTACCATGGGCAGAATTTGCTCACAACAGTGCCTTGAATTCTGCTTCCCGATTGTCTCCGTTTACGGCGAATTATGGTTTCCAACCTTCCATGTTGCCTGACTTTTTTGTTCCACAGTATATTCCTGCGCTAGAGGAGCATCTCCGTGGTTCTTCGTTCCACTTGGGCACAAGTCCAGGAGGCTTTGCGTCATGCTAATGATAGGTACAGACTCCTTGCTGACCGCAGACGCCTGCCTGCACCTTCCTACCACGTTGGGGACAGGGTCTGGCTGTCATCTCGCAACCTCCGATTCGTGTTCCCTCACTGAAGTTCGCACATCGGTTTATTGGGCCTCTCCGTATCCTTCGCAGGATTAACCCAGTGGCTTGCGCATTGGACCTTCTTCCTAGTATGCGCGTCTCAAATGTGTTTCATATCTCCTTATTTGAAACCCTTGGTCTGCAACCACTTTACCACCTCGGTGCCACATCCTCACCCTATACAGGTTGAGAACCATGAGGAGTATGAGGTACAATCCATTGTTGACTCCCGTAGGTTCCGTTGGCACATACAGTACCTGGTGCATTGGAAGGGGTACGGTCCGGAGGAACGCTCCTGGGTCTCGTCCTCGGATGTATATGCTCCTGCCCTCCTCCGTGATTTCCATTGATGTTTTCCCCTCAAGCCCGGTGGTCCTCCGAGGGGGAGGGGTCGTTGAGGAGGGGGTACTGTCAGGGCTGGCTCAGCCCTTCCTTCTCTGAGCTGGCCACTCAGCTGTCGGCTAATTGCCAGCTCTCATCTCTCTCCACAGTTAGCCAGCTGTTGTGGATCTGCTTGTCAGTCCCGCCTACTTAAAGATCTCCAGCTCACTTCATTCCTGCCTTCGCCTTGGTCACATCACAAGAAACCATCTCCTGCGTTCCTGTTTAAAGACTGGCTTTGCTGACATCCCTTCTGGCTCCTTATCCTGCTTGCTGTTCCTTTACTTGGATCCCTGACTTCTGGCTTGGCTGATTACCCGATCTGGTTACTGAACTCTGGCTTGGCTGATTACCCGATCTGATTACTTAACTCTGGCTTGGCTGACTACCCGATCCGGTTACTGGACTCTGGCTATGCTTTTGACTACGCTTACTCTATTTACCTTTTTATTTTTATTAATAAACAAGTGTGATTTTACTGTACTTCTGTCTCGGTCTGGTTCATGGTTTCTGACAGGTTTAACCTTACCCCTAGGATTGAACAGGTATACCTGGCTAATTACCCTCCTATCTACAAAAAAATGAAATCTGACCTCAAGGTCTGTGCACAACATGAGATATCCCGGTTAGGTAGGATCAATTCTGTTAAGATGACTTTACTTCCCAGATTGCTCTATCTCTTTCGCTCCCTCCCAATTCCTATCAGAAGGGATCACCTGCAAAACTTTCAAGGGAAAATAATTACATTTACTTGGGGTTCCTCTGCTCATCACGACGGGTGCTTTTTTTTTACCAAGGTCCTGGGGTGGGGGCTAGGAGTTCCACATTTTTTGTGGTATTACCAAGCAACACGCTTGGCACAATTGTCAGTCACTAACTCCCACCTGGAGAAACCTGAATGGGTGCACGAGGAGTGGCAAGCCGTTAATACATACACATTGGACTTCCTACTATGGTGCCCTCCCAAAGATCGTCAACCTATCATGTCTCCCATTTTATCCCACTCTATGGCCCTATGGGATAGTCTGAGAGGTCACCCCTACTTAACCTCTGACATGCAACCATTAGCGCATATATTTCATAACCCCATATTCCCCCTGGGATGAAAATCAAGGCCTTCAGTTGGTGGTTTGATAAGGGATTATACCGCATTGGAAATTTTCTTACCTCCCTAGGCCCATTCTTGCTAAGCTACTGTAACAGCAATCCTCCGAAGCTCACGGCGTATGAACAATGGTGCATTCAAACTACAGAGTAAAGGGGAGGTATCTCTATAATCTATTTGTCATTTGCTTCGGACAGCTCTAAACTGCCGCATATGCTGGCATGGGAGGGCAATATTCAGGTAAGCTGGGATTTGGGAGACTGGAATAGATACTCTTATCGCTCTTCCAGGGGTGTATGCAACACTTCCCTGATTGAAGTGAACCTCAAGGTGGTACCTGGTTCCAACCAGACTAGTCAAAATGTTCCCCTTCTCCTCCCCTCAATGCTTCAGAGGTTGTGACTCTCTACGGTTGATGTTACATGTATGGTGGGAGTGTCCAAGGATTATGGGATTTTGGAACAAGATTTTTAGTCCATCTCAGGAGAAAGCAAGATAGGGTGCCTATATTCCTACATACAATGGGACCATGGGGATTGAACATTAGTACTCTCTAACAGGAAGTCAGATCACAGCTGCAAATAAAGGAACTTGGAGATGCTAGGAGCAATAGATGGTACTTTTTTCGAGTTAGAAATACGTACTTGAATAGATTGTGTTAACCAGTTTAGCGTCACTTTAATGCACAAAACATCTACTGTAATGTAAACCAATGTAACATTTCATTAAAAATAACCCATTTTCTTTTGCTGACTCTGCATTTTTGGGCTTGGTTTAACCACTACCAAACCGGGCAATAGTAAAAAGACGTCCTTGGTTTGAAGTGGAATACCGGAGTTATGGCCACAGCAATAGGCCGTAACTCTGGTATTGTTTTGTTCAACTGGTGATTCTCTAACCACTAAAAGTGATCCAAGCAGCTGATTAGCTGCTGGATCACTTTTAGAAGTGGGGGGAGGGGTCGCCCCCTCCCTCCCACCACTTTTCATTGATTCTTAGGCTTACCTGGATGATCGATGAGCCCGGGAACTGATCAGGCAGTTGCGGCGACTAACTATAGAGATTAGGTGAGGAAAGACGGCCTCAGCTAAACTCTATGGTCTAGGAGGATCGAAGCGACGTCATGGCGTCACATCCGGTTCCGGTCCGAGCTAAACAACGCCATTCTTTTTTTAAAGCTTTTGATCAATGTTTTTTCTTTTGATCTAATGCTTTTCATTGTAGAAGAGAGATGTGGGGTCTTATAAAGAGGACCTGTCAAGCTGCGATAGCAATAAAATGATCAAAAAATTTTATAAAGGGACATTGTAAAATTAAAAAAGTAATAAAATAAATGTTTTTGTAAAGTGCCCCCATTCCCCCATGCTCGCACACAGTGGTGAAAGCATATATAGGTCACACCCACAAACGGTGTTTGCACCACACATGCGCACATGTGAGGTATTGCCACAAACCTTATAGCAAGAGCAATATTTAAAGGAATAGACCACCTCTGTAACTATAAACTGGTAAGCTGTAAAAATGTTTAAACATATATAGAGATTTGTAAGTACCCTAGTTTGGCACCATTCCACGAGCATGCGCAATTTTAAAGCATGTCATGTTGGGTATCTATTTACTCAGCATAACATCATCTTTCATATTTTACAAAAAAATAGTGTTTTGTATTTTTTTTTGTTATTCATTAAAGTGTAAATTAAAATTGCTTGGCAAATATCGTATGACATCAGAAATTGCAATGACCACCATTTTTCTCTAGGGTCTCTGCTAATGTTATTTATATATATATATATATATATATATATATGTGTGTGTGTGTGTGTAATGTTTGGAGGTTCTAAGTAATTTTCTAGCAAGAAAACAATGATTTTACATATATGAGAGAAGTGTCAGGATTGGCTCGGTATGCAAGTGGTTAAAAGTTATAATTACCCCAAAAGAAAATTTACCAATTCCCTAAATGCATACTTTACAGTGGGCTACTGCCATTTAAAGGCAAAAACTGCAGAAGCAAAAATGTTCAGCGCGATCCAAGAATGATATTCTCAGATTCTATTTTGCAGTCAGTGATAATCATTTCTAAATAGTTCAGTTTGAACATGGAATTTCAAAAGTAAGAAAGCAGAATTCCTGTATCTAATGCTAACTGATGAGATGTAACAATGGACACGGAGTTCCCATACACAAATTATTTACGGTAATAAGAGAGTACTACTGCACAAAAAAAAATTGTCTTTTTACGCGCTTCCCACAGAGGTTAAATCATCATATTCATACAGGATTTCAAATTGTTTCTTCAGTTCTTCTTATGGCCAAAAACAAATGGAAAACATCTTGTTAAGGGGAAAGTTCGTCTGCTTTGTATACAGCACTTTCTTCTGAGTCCTTCCATGTGATTTCTTCACAGAGAACTGATGCCAAATTGTACAAAAGGACTGAAACCTAAAAAGATACTGCTGAAGAAATTGTACATATTGTAATACTTCAATGACACAAATCAGTGTTGCATGAAAACGGTGGACTTAAAAGTCTATAGGTTTCTTTCCCACTAAACGTATGAAAGGCAACCACTCACACTATCATAACACAGAAATGGAAACTTCTTGGACCTTGCATGTTTGGTATACTTTGCATTGGTCCAGATCAGGTGAGGAATTTTTGTTGAAATTCAATCTCAGGCAAAAGGTGAAAGCCTTCAGTAGAATACTAATGCTGTTGAACACCTCAGTCCTAAAAAAGGGGGGAAAAGCCACTTACCGTAAAAGTTACGTTTATTTAACCACTTATCTACTGGACACTTTCATCCCCTTCCTTCCCAGTTTTCAGCTTTCAGTGCTCTCACACTTTGAATGACAATTACTCAGTCATTGCACTCTGTACCCATGTGTAATTTGTGTCTTTTTTTTCCTCACAAATAGAGCTTTCTTTTGGTGATATTTATTCACTACCGGGTTTTTCATTTTTTGTGCTATAAATAAAAAAAAGACTGAAAATTTTATAAAAAAACTCAGTTTTCTTTGTTTCTGTTATAACATTTTGCAAATTAGTAATCTTTCTTCATAATTTTTGGCCAAAATTTATACTGCTTACATTACATTGCTAAAAATTAACCCAAATCAGTGTATATTATTTGGTCTTTGTAAAAGTTATAGATTGAGTCTACAAGCTATGGTGCCAATCATTGAAAATTGATCACACCTGATGTACTGATGGCCTATCTAATTTCTTAAGACACTATAACAAGCCAGGAAAGTACAAATACCCCCCAAATGACTCCATTTTGGAAAGCAGACATTCCAAGGTATTTAGAGGCATGGTGAGTTTTTTGAAATTTTTAATTTTTCCCACAATTCTTTGCAAAATAAAGATTTTTTTTTTACACAATCGTCATATTAACAGGTTATTTCTCTCACATGGCATATGCATACTTGCAACTACACCCCAAAACACATTCTGCTACACCTCCTAAGTATGGCGATACTACATGTGAGACTTTTATTCAGCCTGGCCACATACAGAGGCCCAACATTCAAGTAGCATCTTCAGGCGTTCTAGGAGCATAAATTACACATCTATGACAATGACAATTACACATGTCATGATGACCTATCACACTTTTGAAGGCCCTGGAGCACCAGGACAATGGAAACGCTTACAAAATGACCCCATTTTTGAAAGTAAACACCACAATTTTCTACGAGGCATAATGAGTCTTTTGAACATGTCATTTTTTTTCCACAATTTATCGGAAAATGTGGAAAGAAAATGAAAATGTGTTTTTCTTTACAGAAAGTAGTCCACTTATACAATATTTCTAGTATGGCGAGACCACATGTGTGAGATTTTTACACAGCCTGGCCACATACAGAGGCCCAACATTTAAGTAGCAGGCGTTCTAGCATAAATTACACATCTAGTTTCCTGACAACCTATCATTTTTGAAGGCCCTTCATATTTCTTACACATAGTATGCACATACCAAGAATACATTCTATTAAGGAAAGGGTAAAAAAAATATATTACCTGTGGTTTTAGTAGTGCAGTTGTCCACAGAGGAGAGCATTGGTCCAGGAAGTAGGCAGGGACGTGCTTAGCGACAACAAAAGTAATTATCCAAGCAGCAGGCAGGAACATTGCCTTTTTGTAAAAAAAAAAATGGGGGGGCACATGGTGGGGCACAGCATAATGTTGGGGGGGTCAGGGCCCCCTTTGCCCCCCCCTAGTGATGCCATTGAGCAGTAGGCAGAAGTATAGTCGATAAAACAGGCCAGAGTCAGTTCACGTGAAAGCAGTCCAAGTGGTGGGCAGAAGCATAGTCGAAAAACAGGCCAGGGTTAGTTCACATGGAAGGCAGTAGCATGGTTATTTTAAGAAGCATGAAAAATGGTCAGCACCGATGATGAAAATGGGGAAATGGTTAAAAATATGGGCTAATATTTTAGAAATGTATGACAAAGTCAGAAGCATTCTCCAATGCATTGGCTGGGTTGGGAGGGGCACTGGGGACAATGGTAGCTGGTATCTCTTTGAAATCTTCTTTTGTTGCATACGCGACATCTTTTTTGGCATCTTCGGCCTGCTTCAGATGGTGCAATGCTCTCCGGGAAGTGGCGCTCATGAAGTCGGCTAGCAGCATCTGAGTGAAGGTTTTCTGGGGGGGGTCTTTGTTGATAGATGAGGGATGTGACAATTTCTTCGATTAATTTTAGAAAGGGGTGGGGCTTTCCGTGGATATGGTGTAGATGAAATATGCATTGTAAACCCCAGACGAAGTCTAGTGAGACGAAACACTTCGGAAGACTCCACTGCCGCCACAATTTTATACTAAGCGCTTTTTTACTACAAAAAATGTAAATGTTTTACCTTTTTCAATAAAAGTGTTTGACATACGGAATTATGCTATGTGGCCCCTTTTTATTTTGTATGGGCCATTTTCCTGAGACGGGCAACTATCTATCAGAAGAGGTTCCCCTAACGTTCTGATGTCTCTGGAGTTCCATTGCCATTCACTTCAAAGGTCCTTCTTCATTGCCGGTTGGCAATACAAGCCTATCTGACTCATTGAGCGTATGTTCTTATGAGTCCAACCCTTCTGGTAAGCCTGCATTTCTTCTGTGTGGAGGTCCCATCACATTAATTTTCCATATTGGTTATTCACGTGGTGAACAGGATCATTTCATTCAAGTATTGGACTATGAATAATTATTGTTCATAAGTGACACTTGAAGACCACCAGAGACTATATTTTGTGCCTTTTGAGAAAAGATTCCTTTTTTCATCAAATCCGGTGCATGTAACAATACACTTGTTTGCTCATTTGATATAATAGTGCTACACTTTTTTATATACCTATGCATTGTAAATGGCCAAATAAAGATAATCGCAACTTTCTTATACCAGAAACAGGACCTCCTTGTTGCCAAATAGAGCTGAAGCATTTGGTCATTGAAACCCACCCCACCATGTAAAGATTATATTCTTGGATACATGTTGGTTTTTGAATGGGACCTCATCTTCTGTGAACCTCGACTGTGGTGTCATTATGGATGGTGGACAGCATGTATACATTCCTGTTATCCCTCTACCTCAAGGCCAGCACTTCATTGCTTCTCAGAGTTGCTTTTTCCCCTTTGTATTTTTTTGTTCACTAAAGATTGTGGGAAGCCCTTCCTGTTCTTTCTGGAGGTTCGGCAGGCAAGGGTTTTTGCACGGTGTAGGTGTTTGAAAAGGGGCAGGCTAGTATAATAATTATCCAGGTATATGTGATAACTTTTTTGCAGCAGTGGGTACGCCAGGTCCCATACAATTTTTCCGGTTGTTCCCATATAGGCTGGGCACTCAGGCTGCTGCAGCTGGTAATCTCTTCCTTCATATATGCGGAATGCATACAGATATCCCGTGGCTCTTTCACATAGCTTGTAAAATTTGACTCTGTATTTGGCCCTTTTGCTAGGAATATATTGCCTTATTCCTAGCCGGCCTGTAAAGTGTACCAAGGACTCATCCACACTTTTATTTTTTTTAGGGAGATAAAGCTCAGCAAATCTTTGGGAAAAAAATGTATGAGTGGGCAAATTTTAAAACTTGTCATAGTTTGGATGATTTCGAGGAGGGCACTGGGTGTTGTTGCTGAAGTGAAGGAAATGCATAATCATCTCATATCGGGAACTGAGCATTATGGCAGAAAAAATGGGCATGTGGTGGATGGGGTTGGTGGATCAGTAGGCCTATCCTTCATTTTTTTGGTAAGCCCCATGTTAAGGGTAAGGCCCCCAAAAAATTAAAATTCCTCCAAAGTCAAATCTCTCCACTCTGGACAGGCATAAGATGATTGAGGCCTGTTAGCAATATACTGCTGGGCATATAGATTTGTCTGGTCCACAATAAATTAAAGCACAGTGTCAGGCAAAAATAAATGTAAAAAATCAGAAAATTCAGAAAAAAATTCAGTATTGGCCTGCACACCTGGCTGTGCGTGAAAGGGGAAATTCTTGCTGATCCCGAGTTGGAAGGCAGCCATGTTGGGTTGACTGGAGCATCTGGGAAGTATGTCGTAGCCCTGACTCTTGGGGATGTGACACTTCAGTGCTGGTTCTTGGGGGATTTGAAACTGGCAGCAGCACTGGTACTGGGCCTGGGTATTTCATCCTGGGGTCTATTGCTGGCAGCTGCCTGGTTTCCAGAGCGCCGTACCCTTTTAGGAGGGACCCATTCTTCCTCTGATTCGGTAGCTGATCCACTGCTTTCAGTCGGTTAAAACTCTGAATTGGATTCCGAATCGGATTGGAATCTGACTGTGAGAACTCCCCACTGCTCTCATCAGTCATTGAGAGAACACCTCCTCACTGCTGTAATTTTTTTTATGGGCAAGGCTGGTACTAGACTGCTAATGGTAGCTGTGTTATGAGTACTTTAAGGATGGGCTGTGTGACTGGTACTGATGGTCAGATACTCTGCTGACAGTCTCTGATGGGTGACAGGTGCACTTTATGGGCACTGATGGGTGACAGGTAACTGCTGATGGTCACTGATGGGTGACAGGTACACCATTGATAGTCACTGATGTGCGACAAGTGCACCGCTGAAGGTCACTGATGGGTGACAGATGCACTGATGGGTGACTGATGGGTGACAGGTGACTGCTGATGGTCACTGAAGGGTGACAGGTGCACCACTGATGGTCACTGATGTGCACCAGGTGCACCACCAACAGTCATTGATGAGCGACAGATGGGTGACAGGTGCACTTTATGGGCACTGATGTGTGACAGGTGTATTTTATGGGCACTGATGTGGTGACTGTTGGGAGACAGGTACACTGGGGGGCAACAGTAACACGGCTGATGGGGCATTGTGTTAGGTTCTCTTCATTGTGTGCTTGTGCAGTACACTGAAAAAGATACAGATCGGTAACTGGCTCTTCTCTCCTCACACTGGAAATGAGTTATCGCTCTGCATTTACATTTGTGATCGGCTGTGAATGGATCAAGTCCGATCACATAGTAAACAGCCGCGGTCATTGGCTGTTTACCACTGTCGATGATGAGCTGTGTCCTGGGGACATGCAGCCACTGACATCGCCGCGCTCCTGATCACGCGCATGCTCCAATAAATGGGCCGCCGTCATATGACGCAGGTCCAGAACAAGAGCCGCACCGCCCCGCTGTCATTTTACAATACGGCGGGCTGGAAGTGGTTAAGAAAATCAATGCACAAACAAGTCCACCAGGTGCAACCAACCCTAATGCATCTTTGACTCTACAATGGAAGTATTTTCTGTCTTTCCTTACCCTTAGCCTTGTCCCCATCCTCACTGGAGGAGGTGTTGCCCTGGCAGCTAGGGGAGATGCTCTGCACCAGTAATGCCACTCCTTAAATGGTCTGCCCAACATCATGCAACAGGGCATATTTATTGGGATGTGCTTGCTCAGAACTGGCCTCCCTAACGTTTATACCTTTACCCCGCCTAACTGTCGCCCAACTATTCTACTCTTGTGCCTGCACCCCTGTATCCCAACTCACATCTGGGCATAAGTGTCTTATCCGTGCTCTTATTGTGGCTGTACTCACTGGAATCCCCCCCTCCCCCCCTTCGGGGTATGGAGCATTCACAGTATCTACCACTGTGTAGCACTTTAAAGGCTGGATGATCCCCAATGTAATGGCAGTTCTCCACTCTTGTGTCATATACCATATAGAGCATAGAGGAGAAAGGAATCCCAATAGTGTAATACTGTTTCAACTGTAACATATATGGCATTACTTTTTCAGGCACAGATAAGCCCAAGAACTGAACTGGTTCATGCAAGGATGAAGAAAGTGGGAGAGGGGGTCCCCATCACATTCCCGGCCTGAAGCTGAGGCAAGAAACCCAAACCAAATCAGAGGGTCAGCTAGTTGTCAGGTCATCACAATGCAATCCCAGAGGAGGATAGATGGTCTAATAACAATCCGCACCAATCTTGCATGTGTGAAAAACAATGTGAAACTAGTGATGTGGTGTGTCTCTCAAGAGGAGGGATTGAGACCCCCTCTCCCACTTTCTTCATCCTCACATGAACCAGTTCAGTTCTTGGGCTGATCTGTGCCTGAAAAAGTAATGCCATATATGTTCTGCCATACATGTTACAGTTGAAACAGTATTACACTCACTATTGGGATTCCTTTCTCCCCTATGCTCTATATGGTATATGACACAAGAGTTGAGAACTGCCATTACATCGGGGATCATCCAGCCTTTAAAGTGCTACACAGTGGCAGATACTGTGAATGCTCCATACCCCAAGGGGGGGGGGGGGGATGGTGGAATTCCGGTGAGTGCAGCCACAATAAGAGCATGGATAAGACACTTATGCTGTGGTCACCCTTGGAAAGTGGAAATTATCAACACTAATTGTTCACCAGCAAAGAAGCACTTTTTTTGAATATTCACTAAGTGGGACTATATATTTTTTAAATGCATGTATATGGGACGGAACCAGTCCCCTTTTTTGAGTTTCAAGTTTGTTCATTTTATTAAGGTCACTAACTTGATTATTATTTTCTGCACGTATACAATTGATATGTTGTAGCAGTTATATATAACGCATGTCAAATGCATTAATACATGTTCAACACATTTGTTTTGTATATTTATGTTATATTTTTGTTGTTTATTGTATATTTTTGTTATATTTATGTTCATCAGTGATCAGGTGCACAAACACAATAGAACAGCGCCATATCTACTTCACTTTCTTCTCATTTATGTACTCCACTTAGTGGTAGTAATTAGTAGAGGCAGCAGTTCTCTTAAACCAGGTATCTTTCTGATAGTACTTATTCCTTTGTGCGGAAACATTTAAACTTTCTTTAGGTACTCTCAGTTACTCTAGGTACTCCCAGTACTCCCCAGTTACTCTAGGTACTCATGGCACTCCCCAGTTACACTAGGTACTGTGAGCTGCAGCGATAAAACTGTAAGGAAAGTAACGTTACTTGTGCCCTTCATTGTTGTGTGACAATCTCCACTGTGGCCATGAATCCACCCTGGGGTAATGTCAGGAGGTAAGTCATCCTCAATCCTGGCCAGGAGAGCCTCCGGGCACACAGGGCATCTAACATCTGTGCAACCCATCCTGGTTTTCTAGTGTGCCTAGGGGGCACAGGTACAGCGTCCAGCCTCGAAAGCCTGCGGCCTGTCAAAGTCTATGGGAGGTTGCAGATGGACAGGGCTGCACATTGTACCGAGTGGTACTCATAGTTAATGCCCTATGCATTAATGGACGAATACTAGGGTTGTCCCGATACCGATACTAGTATCGGTATCGGCACCGATACCGAGCATTTACCCAAGTACTTGTACTCGGGCAAATGCTCCCGATGCTTCCCCGATACCTAGAAGTCAGCTGTGATCGGCGCGTGGGGGAGTTACAAGATTCTCCCCCAGCGGCTTTCACCAGCTTTAGTGACATACAGCGGTGATCTCACAGCTGACTGTCACTGCATCCTCCTCCGTGCTCCCTCCGTTCCTCTGTGCCTCTCCGCTGTCCCCCTCCGTTCTGCTCTCCTTATCTGTCCCCTCCGTTCTGCTCTCCTTATCTGTCCCCTCCGTTCTGCTCTCCTTATCTGTCCCCTCCGTTCTGCTCTCCTTATCTGTCTCCCTCCGTTCTCCCCCTCCGTTCCTCAGTCCCCCTCCTCCTTCCTTTGTGTATGGATAGAGTCAGCTGACTCTGTCCATTCACAATAACTGAAACATTGTAATCTCCTGTGATTACGATGTGTCAGTTTATGAATGGAGAGAAGCTGCTGTCTTCTCTCCATTCATTCTCAGTGCAGCTGAGGTTGCAGAGAAAGGGACTGGGGAATCTCTATCCTCTGTCTCTTTCTCTGTCTCAAGGGGGAGATATCAGAGGTCTGTTAAGACCCCTGATATCTCACCAAAGCCCCCCAAAAGGGCTGATTAAAAAAAACAAAAAAAAAAACAATAAAGAATAAAAAAAATATTATTGTAAAAAATAAAAATAAAAGACGCTCTATGTGCAACCTTGAAGTACAACTCCATTTGACAAAGGAAATTAAACAGCATTGCAATATTGCAACTGCACTAGTCAGAAAGCTTACCTTACTCTTCAGCCAGAATCAGATGTTGCCCTCACTTGTGATACTTGGAGGGTGTCAATGTCTTGTCACATGATTATGTAATGTACAACCTCCCTCTCATACTCCAGTGTTAGGCTGCAGAAAGACAACATTGCTTGAACCAGAAAATATTAGTCTGTATGTTCTCAGGCTAGATTTAAGACCAATGGGAAATAATGAATGCCAATAACTATTGAGTGCAGCTAGAATAATAACTAGATGTGCACAAAGAAAAAAAAGGAAAAATATTAGAATCATTCAGGAAGTGGATGTTGGTCATTTTAAAGCCCATCTATACTTTTTTTTTAAATCCTTTCACCCCTCTTCCTGTTTAAAAAAAAAATGTTTCAAAGCATTACTTACAACCCTACCCTCTGCATTCTCCTCTGCTTGCTGGTCATGGATCCTCTTTTAGATTGAATGATACTGTATCCAGTGTCATTCAACCCACTTCCTGTGAGCCCCAGCTGTCATGGACATACCCCCAGGAGTGCATCATCACAGAGCTTGAGTTCACAGGAGCACTGTTCACTATCGATGGAGAAGGGAAAGACCCTGTTAATGATGTGTCTAACCGTAAAATATTATTGTAAATATAGTGGAAGGATGCTGAGGGTGCTTCCCAACTTGGAGCTTTCCATCCACATTCCTAACACAATATCCTTGCTGATGACCCTCAGAATGCCCTTATTGGAGAGTAGGCACGTGTCTTCACCCATTATAAAATGCATTGTTTAGAGTACACGACTAGTGTACTGTTATATGTGAGTGTGTTTGTGTCTGGGAAAGGTGGAAGGGGGGGGGGGGGGACAAAATCTATGCAGATGTCACCATTCAAATAGTTGGTATTTGCATAAGAACTTCCAGGAACTCAGATGGTTCTTTTTTGCACCTCCTACTTTGTCCAGAATTTTTTAAAATCCGTACTGCAAAGCATCATGCAAGTTCATATTTACATTTAGCATATTTTCATATTAACAGGTAATGATTATTTTTTTAGTTACATGTCAATCTTACTTTTTGCTATACCAGTATGTAAATGATGACCTTTTCCTTCTGTTGTAGTAAAGCAATGGGAGACTTCATTTTGAATTAACGCATATATTAACCAGTTGCCGACCGCGGCACGCCAATTTACGTCTGCAGAATGACACGGGTGGGCAAATGGTCGTATCTGTATGTCCCTCCCCCCCGTGAGCGCGATCGCGCCCCCCCCCCCCCCAATGCCCGCGGTGGTTGGATTCGTTAGAGGACCGATCAGTCCTCAGGGCCAGACCAATACTTTATGGTCTGGACCTGCTGATCAGTCCTAACGAATGGAAACCTTCCCCTGTCTGTGTAAGTGTAAACACAGACAGGAGGAAGTGATGTTATCTCTCCTCGTGGAGTCTTTTCGATTCCAGTGAGAGGTGAGATAACATCTAACCGTGAGTTGCACAACACAACACTAACACCAGTACACACAGGTACACTTGCCACCCTCCGATCGCCCCCCCCCGCCAGTTAACCCCTTCACTCCCTGTCACTGTGTCACCAAATGTAGTTTTCAGATTTTTCACTGATCACTGCATTGGTGTCATTTGTGACTGAAATAAGTGTAAGGGCAGTTAGTAGTAGGCCCCAATAGGTCTAGAGTACCCCCTAAAACCCTGCAATAAAGGTTTAACCCCTTGATTGCCCCCCAGTTAACCCTTTCACCCCACGTCGCCAGTGTCACTAATCAATCTTTTTTCTGATCGCCGTATTTTGTATCACGGGTGACACTAGTTAGCCAGTTAGTTGATTAGTTTCACCGTCAGGTTTTTATAGCTTCAGGTACCCCCATATATTACCTAATAAAGGTTTTAACTTCCTGATTGCCCCCTAGTTAACCCTTTTACTCCTGGTCATCAGTGATCACTGTTTTCGTGTTACAGGTGACGCTAGTTAGTTAGTTTGTTTTTTATAGCATCAGGGCACCCGCCGTATATTACCCAATAAAGGTTTAACCCCCTGATCACCCGGCAGGTGATATCAGTTTAGCATCAGTCAGGGTCTGCGTCGCCCAAGGCAGCGTCAGATTGGTGCCAGTAGCGCTAACACCCACGCACACACCATACACCTCCCTTAGTAGTATAGTGTCTGAACGGATCCATATCTTTGATCTGATCAGAACTATATTAGCATCCCCAATAGTTTAGGGTTCCAAAAATGCAGCGTTAGCGGAATCAGCCCAGATACCTGCTAGCACCTGCGTTTAGCCTCTCCACCCAGCCCAGCCCAGCCAACCCAAGTGCAGTATCAATCGATTACTGTCACTTACAAAAACACAACACACATACCTGCAGCGTTTGCAGAGTCAGGCCTGATCCCTGCAAAGGCTAACAGTTTTTTTGGTAGCATTTGAATCAGTCGCTGACAGTCAGGAGCTGTTTTTCCTGTGAGTCTCACTAGTGTACCAGTAAATTTAGAGACCAAAATTTCAAATCAAAGGTACACTAGTGAAGAGGCCTACATGTTTCTGAGCATGACAGATAGTGAAGAGGAAGTCACTCATCTGTCATATTCAGGCTCAGAATATGATCCTGTAGACAGCGGCACCCTGACAGATAGCTCTGACGGTGGAATTGTGGTCCCTGCCAAGGTCAGGCGTACCCGACCCCGTTCTTCTGCTGTTGTTGAGGTGCAAGAACCGCAGGACTCTGGTATGGAGCAGAGAGCCAGTACTAGTGCTGCTCATCCTTCTGGTGAACTGGCAAGCACCAGCGGCCTAGAACACCCTGGTCGTAGTCAAACCAGCACTGCAGTATCACGTGGTGATGTGGCGAGTCCCTTAAGTGCAGTTCAAACTGGTGAGGTGGCTAGCACAAATAATGTCCCGCAGCCACCAAGAAGAAGACAAACACAGGCCCGTCAAGCCCATAGTGCCCTCCCTGCTGCATTTGCCAATCCTAATTGGGAGCCCTCCACTTCTGCAGCACCCGTACTTCCCCCATTCACTGCCCAACCCGGAATTCAGGTGGAAACAGTTGATTTTACGCCACTTGATTTTCAATCGCTGTTTTTCACGGAAGATCTCTATAGATCTATTGTGGACCAAAGCAATTTGTATGTTGGTCAATTCATCACCGCTAATCCCCATTTGACCCTTGCCAGAAAATGGAAACCTATTACGGTTTCCCAATTTAAGACCTTTCTGTGCCTATCCCTCCTCATGGGCATTACTAAAAAGAGTGAGTCGCGGTCATATTGGTCCACTGACCCAATTCACCATATGCCTGTGTTCTCTGCCTCCATGGCCAGGGCACGATACAAGCAGATCTTGCGCTTCATGCACTTAAATGACAATGAACTCTGTCATCCTCGGGGTGACCCTGCATACGATTGGCTGTACAAAATTCGGCCACTTGTAAACCACTTCAACCAACAGTTTGCAGCCTTGTTTACTCCCGATCAAGTTGTCTGAATTGATTAGTCCCTGATTAAGTTTTCTGGTAGCTTGTCTTTCAAACAGTATCTCCCAGCAAGCGTGCCAGATATGGGGTCAAGATGTATAAGCTCTGTGACAGGGCCACAGGCTATACAATAGGATTTTTATAACAGCTTACCAGTAAAATCCTTTTCTTGGAGTACATCATGGGACACAGAGCCTTAAGTAATAACTTAATGGGTTATAGGCCACCTTCCCCCAGACTTGAAGACCTATACTGCTGCCTGCAGCACACTGCGCCCGAAGGCGATATCCTCATACCTCCTTACATCCACCTGATAAAATTTTGTGAATGTATGCACTGAAGACCAAGTTACGGCCTTACAGATCTGAGCCATGGAGGCCTGGTGACGCACTGCCCAAGAAGCACTAACCGCCCTGGTAGAGTGTGCTCTAACTTGAAAACAGAATCTTACCCCTTAAATTATAAGTTTGAATTATAACTTGCCGAATCCACTTAGCGACAGTGGATTTCGACGCTGCTTGTCCTTTCTTAGGACCTTCTGGCAGAATAAATAAGACATCAGTCTCACGAATCTGAGCAGTTGTCTTTAAATAGATTTTCACTGCTCTCACCACATCAAGACAATGTAGTGACTTTTCTTCCCTGGAACATGGTTTTGGGAAAAACGATGGCAGGTGAAAACCTGAAACCACTTTTGGTAAAAAGTCTGGATGAGGGTCACTTATCCACTCTGTCCTCATGAATAATCAAATATGGCTCTTTACAAGAAAGAGCAGCCAATTTTGAAACCCTCCTTGCTGAGAATATAGCAACCAAAAATACCAACTTCCTAGTCAGAAGGACTAAGGGAATATGTTCTATTGGTTCAAATGGCTGTTTTTGTAACACAGACAAAACTAAGTTCAACTCCCAAGGGTTCAGGGGAGGTTTGAATGGCGGATTAATCCGCATCACCCCTTGCATAAAACCCCAGACTAAAGAATGTGTAGCAAGCAGTCTTTGAAGACCAATAAAGCTGAGACTTGGCCTTTAATAGTACTCAAGGCCAATTTCATTTCTACCCCTAATTGTAGAAAGGCAAGATTTCTGCCTATGATATATCTCAGAGGGTGCCAACCCTTGGATTCACACCAGGAAACATAATCCAACCAGACCCTATAAAATATAATTCTGGAAGCTGGCTTCCTTGCATTAAGGTGGGATGCCTGATGAATAGAATCTTTAAGGGCATCTATAGCAAAGCATAATGCTTTTGGTAGTTCAGCCAATTCCTGGGCTTGTTGTGCAGGAACCTCTTTAAGGGCCTGTCTAAATTGGTCCTTTAGGGATTGACAGGAGCCTATTGCAGCGACTGCAGGCTGAGTAACGGCACCTGCCAAGGAAAAAGTAGATTTTAACAGGGATTCCTTTTATCTGTTGGATCCTTAAGCATTTGTGCATTGTCTACTGGACAAGTTATGCCCCGTACACACGGTCGGATTTTCCGATGGAAAATGTCCGATCGGAGCGTGTTGTCGGAAATTCCGACCGTGTGTGGGCTCCATCGGACATTTTCCATCGGATTTTCCGACACACAAAGTTGGAGAGCAGGAGATAACATTTTCCGACAACAAAATCCGTTGTCGGAAATTCCTATCGTGTGTACACAAATCCGACGGACAAAGTGCCACGCATGCTCAGAATAAATAAAGAGATGAAAGCTATTGGCCACTGCCCCGTTTATAGTACCGACGTACGTGTTTTACGTCACCGCGTATAGAACGATCAGATTTTCTGACAACTTTGTGTGACCGTGTGTATGCAAGACAAGTTTGAGCCAACATCCGTCGGAAAAAATCCTAGGATTTTGTTGTCGAAATGTCCGAACAAAGTCCGACCGTGTGTACGGGGCATTACACTTTTATTCACACTGGAAATCGCAGCGTCAACTACTGGTACTTTCCATTTTTTGGTGAATTTCTCCTCCAGGGGATAGAGAACTGAGAATCTCTTTGGAGGGAGAAAATGCTTATCCGGGTGATCCCATTCAGCAAAACTAAGCTGTTCTAGTAATGCATGGACAGAAACGCATGCAAAGGCTGAGACCTTTTTAAGGAACCCAAGGAAGAAACCGAGCTTTCAGGAGACTCTGTTAGGGGTAGCATGAAAGTAGAACGAACCATCTCCGTAAGATAATGTATCAGCAATTTCTCAAATTGTGAGGTTGACAAAGGTTAATTTACCGTTGTGTCCTCCGCAGAGGAATCATCAGTTTGTTTTTCCTCCTGATCGCCTGAGGGTAACACCTCATCCTGTGCCCACTGTTCCCCTTGCAAAGGGTCTGAAGTGGGGAAGGGGGATCTAGCACGCTTCCTATCCATTTGAATGGAGGATGCAATTAAAGCCACTAATCTTAATTCCAGACCCTGCAGGGTGGAGGAAAGGACATCTTCAGTCACGTACCTGTATACAGGGGCTGAGATGTGAGAAGCAGTTGCACCATCAACTTGTTCCAATGGCTCACACTGGCTTGCCATAATTGGTAATTCAGGCGAGGATGACAGAGTGGAAATGCGACTCGAGATCCAAGCGCCTGGGGGTGAAACCTTTGGTACCTTTTTGGTCTTTGTCGTGTCTTTTTTGGCAGGCATAGTCCTAAGCACAAAAACAGAGGCACTATTCAATTGCACTTAAGCGCTGAACATAGTCATGACAGTAAAGCCTCTATTCAGTTCAGTCTAGTGCTGGGAAAAAAGTCCTTCCTGTATCAGGAATGCCAGTTGCACCCTCACGTGTCCCACAGCTCCTGTGTCCCTGTGTGCAGACTGCTTTCTTCCTCCTCGTCACCCGAGGAGAGACTGTCTCAGCTGTGTTTTTATTAACATTGCTTGCCATGCGTCCTCATGGACATTGCACAGCGCTGCGCTTAGGCCCCGCCCCCTCCGTAAACCCTCCTCCCTGTTTAATTTTTAAAAAATTTCCCTGTGCTTGTGCGTGGCGGGTTTTGGGTCTCCACCCAACACGGGGGGGGGGGGGGGGGCAGAGCCCTGTCAGCAGTGGGCAAAGAAAAACAACAGTAACAGTAATATTAGAAGTAACAGTAACACCGGGACCTCCGCACCCCCCGCTGATGTTCCCCTAACCCTCCGGTCCCTTCAGGGGGGAGAAAAGAAAGCATTTGGCAGATTTCTTTACCTGAGAAAAAATCCCCCTGCACGCGCTGCTGCAGCCACACCTGAGCTTTACAGTGAAGACAACAGATTAAGGTATGTGCATAAACTCCCTCTAGTGGAGAATTAAGGCATGACATTTTTTCCCTTAAAGAAGAAAGCATAGGTGGACTTTTTAGTTCCTAAGTTTCTTCCCTTACCTTATCTCCGCCGCAGGATTTGCTGAATTAACAGACAATCCAACCTTCACCAATCATGGCGGGCTACGTTTAGCAAACCTTCAAGGACCGGGTCCCTTGATAGCGGGGTTCCACTCCCTTGGACCTGTAAAAGCACCGCACCAGGAAAGCTTTAGGTAATGTAGCATGACCTAAGCCCTGGGTCCTGGGTTCCAGCCCTACAAAGAGAGGCATTACAGGCAAAACCTCGTGCTTTGGAAACCAGGCCCAAGTACCATCCACTTTGGCCTCAGTGGCACTTTGGATGGATCTGGCTATGGAGGCTATTTAAATCCAGCATGGATCCCTCCTGTAGCTCCTCAGAACACATCTTCACTCGTGACCAACACCTTAGACACTGGTGAAAAAACTGATGTGCTCCTGGAAGGAGGAGGGGTTATATAGGGAGTGAACTTCCTGGATTGGGTATACCGGTGTCCAACACCTGAAGGTGGCCTATAACCCATTAAGTTATTACTTAAGGCTCTGTGTCCCATGATGTACGATAAAGAAATATAATTTTATGGTTTACGAGGGAAGAGATCGTCACGTAGAGCCGGAGAACTGCCCAGATTACATAGGGAGCGCTGGTAAGATTGTGTGGGACTTGGTGTCACCCTTATTCGGAAAGGGATACCACTTGTATGTGGACAATTATTACACGAACGTGCCACTTTTTAGTCACTTGTTTGATCATGGAATTGGTGCCGTGCGATCTAATCATGGGGGCTTAGCTTGAAGTGTAATAATTTGTTCGCTGTGAAGTGGAGGGATAATCGGAATGTTTTCGTTCTGTCCTCCCATCACGCAGACACGATGGTCCAAATTTCTGCAGCAACTAGTGTTGTTAAGAAACCCCTCTGTGTCTACAAATATAACCTTAATATGGGAGGGGTGGCCCTCAACGACCAGTTGTTGGCGCCGTACCTAGTTGCCCGTAAGGCCTGACACTGGTACAAAAAAGTGTCTGTATTCTTATTTCAATTGGCTCTGCTGAATGCTTATGTGCTATACAAAGCTTCAGGACGAACTAGATCCTTCCTTAAATTCCAGGAAGAGATCATCACAGCCCTTCTGTTTCCAGACGGTACTGTGGCTCAACTTCCCAATCCAAATGCAGTAAGCCAGCTGCATGAGAGGCATTTTCCGTATGTCCTCCCTGGTACCCCTACCCAACGAGCCCCCCAAAGAACAATAGAAATTATTTTTTTTTTAAATGAAAGGAAAAGTTTAAAAATATAATAAAAAAGCAAAATAAATAATTAAAAAAAAAAAAAGCACCCCTGTCCCTCCGTGCACACGCTCAAAGGGGAACGCAAGCGTCGGTCTGGTGTCATATGTAAACAGCAATTGCACCATGCATGTGAGGTATCACCGCGAAGGTCAGATCGAGGGCAGTAACTTTAGCAGTAGACCTCCTCTGTAAATCTAAAATGGAAACCTGTAAAGGCTTTTAAAGGCTTTTAAAAATGTATGTAGTTTGTAGCTGCTGCACGTTTGTGTGCAATTTCAAAGCATGTCGTGTTTGGTATTCATGTACTTGACATAAGATCATCTTTTTTTATTTCATCAAACACTTGGGCAATATAGTGTGTTTTAGTGCAATAAAATTTAAAAAAGTGTGTTTTTTCAAAAAAATTGCGTTTTAAAAATCACTGCGCAAATACTATGTGAAAAAAAATTGCAACACCCACCATTTTAGTCTGTAGGGCCTTTGCTTTTAAAAAAGTATATAATGTTTGGGAGTTCAAAGCAATTTTCTTGTAAAAAAATAATATTTTTTCATGTAAACAAAAAGTGTCAGAAAGGGCTTTGTCTTCAAGTGGTTAGAAGCCTGGGTGATGTGTGACATAAGCTTCTAAATGTTGTGTATAAAATGCCAGGACAGTTCAACACCTCCCCCCAAATGACCCCTTTTTGGAAAGTAGACACCCCAAGTTATTTGCTGAAAAGCATGTTCAGTCCATGGAATATTTTATATTTTGCCACAAGTTTCGGGAAAAATTACACTTTTTTTTGCACAAAGTTGTCACTAAATGATATATTGTTCAAACATGGCATATATGTTGAATTACACCCCAAAATACATTTTGCTGCTTCTCCTGAGAATGGGGATACCTCATGGCTAAGACTTTTTGGGAGCCTAGCCGCATACAGGACCCCAAAAACCAAGCACCGCCTTCAGGATTTCAGGATTAGACTTGTGTCTTTAATATCTAATTAGATTATCTCACTTTTTTTCATGTAAACCAAAAAGAACCTAAAATTAGAATTACTGAATTAGAACATTTAATTAAAACCAGGTTTAACTACTAAACATAACATTGCATGCAATGGTTGCCTGCCTGTTTGTACAAGATGTGCTGAAACTTTGTGTTTTAGAGGGACCACCAGAAGACATCTTTAGTCATTTTCACATGACAATGATAGGGCCTACCTAATGTTCCCAACATTATTCATAATCTGTAACCCAACATTCAAAATGTTCTATCTGTATGTCTAGAATCCCTAAAATCAAATTAAAAAGAATCCATAAATAGCATACTGTAAAGATGGCCATGTAAAAATAGGATACTAATAGAGAGCGAAGGGCAGAAAAGATTTGTCAGTTCTTACACAAGGTGTGTATCACCAAGGTCTGCTGCCATCTGTATTCCTGTCTCAACCAATATACAGATGCAGAATACACTCACTAAAGCATTTAATTGCGGTCTCAATATTATATATATATATATATATATATATATATATATATATATATACACACAGTATATTATTATATTTATATAGTCCTGTTATATTTATATAAACCACTTATTAATGCTTCTTATAGTAAACCTTTTATAATCCATATTTTACACTGTATCAGAAATATATAATGCATTGACTTTACTGAATTCACAGTTCTGATGATTGTTTTATATGTAATTTGTGAACCCTTGTAAAGGGGAATTAGTTAAGCCCTGGAAACACATAGGCTATCCTTTTCACTCTTATCACTAATTAAAATTAAACTAGACTCTCAAACATGTATCTGGTGCTCGTGCAGCCAAGATGAATATGACTGAAAGACTGAAATGTGAATCAACTGTACCCCTGCACAGAATGAAGTGTGAAATTGAATATAGTTAGTTGTTGCCAGTCAGTAATACAACACAAAGAGAGGTGATGTTAACAACTAGAGCAAATCTGGTAGTGAAAAGCGGAAGGGAAGACCTAGGAGATTTTGGCCTGGTAGTTGGGGAGGGGGTCAAACACAATCAGAAGGCCCTTTCATGGTAGGGACATATTTCTGTGGGCTGTACAACGATTGGTGGGTATGGTGGTAGATAGGTGTTCCTAAAAGGACATGGTTTATTGTGATGCACCTTTTCACATCTTCAAGCATACATTTCCTTTGCAGCTTTCTATATTTGGTTAATAGACATCTCAGAGCTGCAATGTTGTTGGTGCTGGAAGAATTCCCTCTGCCAGACTCTGTGATTTCAGGTTTGAGCAGTCAACGAGTAGCTATATAATGCCCACCATTTGTCACTCACTCTAAATGGTATTCCCAACCCAACATATTTAGTGAAAAAAATGTTTTACTTTGAATCTTCTATATTCCTGTGTGGACTGAAAACTGAATATTGCAGTCACGGAATTTGATCCATATGAACTATTCCAACACTTTTACATACTGCAGAATTTAATTTCTACACACCACTAGGAACAATTTTTAATATTACAAGTTGGTAAGTTAGTAACTACATAAAAATTTTGTTAAACAATTAAAGCATATCTAAATTCAAAACCCAACATTTAATATACTGCTAACTGCACTTTACCAGACCTTAAGCTGCCTATACACGCTTCAAATTACTCTTGTTCAGCCCTGCAAACAATAAATATCCATTGATTTCCCCCAATCACGCTAAGCAGTGAGGATAGAGGAATATCACCTGCTGACTATTAAACAGTGCTTGCATTGAATGCAAGTGCTGTTTAACTTCTAACACATTTTTCTGACCAGCAATTTTGGCAAAAGTTGATTGAAAAACAGTGTATGGCCAGCTTAATATGTGGTCATTTTCTTTTTTTCAGGCTTTCTTCCTTTGTTTTCAGCTAGTGATCCTACCAAAAACATATTTCCTGTCCTAGGGTAGTAGAGCTCAGTACACTGTATATTTGAAGGTGCAGGGTTGTCACCCTAGGACAAGAGATATTTTAGAACTACAGAATACCTCCTTCTCTCATCTTCATAACAAAGAAGGGGGGGGGCATTCTGGGAAGGCTGATAATATTGTTTGAAAATTCAGTTTAGTGCACAGGCTGTTACATGGACACTGACTTTCTAGTAGGCTCAACAGGTATTTTTCTGTAATTGCACTATATGTAATTGGCCTGAAAAAAAAGAAAAATCACACATTTTAGGTTGTTACCAGAACAGGAATAGAAGGGACATTTTTCAATGGTGACACTAGTTATGAAGACCCTGGTGACAATCATGGATTCCCTCACTTTGGAGGGATTTCCTCTCACTTTCTGTTTTGGCTATAAGACAGGAAGTGAAGGGAAATTTCCCCAATGGTAACCTGATGGCAAAAAAAAAAAAAAAAACCTGACAGGGTTTCCAATAGGAGAAAAAAGCAAAACAAAGTTTGCTTTTAGGTCTACTTTAATCCACCAATAAAGAATATTAGTATGCTAAATATTATATATGATGTATCAGTTAAAGCGGAAGCAGAATCATTTAAGCTTTCCACACATTTATCCTCAGTGATTTCTTCTTGGGGGCAGGTAACTCCGTGTCCTGTGAAAACTTCTGATGTTGATTTATATGACAAAGCAAAGACACAATTGAGACCTTGAACTATTCCTTTGTAATCCACCATCCAGGTGGCAATCCAGGCCATACTGCAGTCACAGCTCCAAGGGTTAAACGAAAGGTAGACACTTTTCAGTTGGGGCATATGCAAGAACAAGTAACTGGGAACAGAAGTCAAGCTATTTTTATTTAAATGTAGAAACTGCAGTTGTTTTAGATCCGAAAAAGCATTGCGGGTAATGTGTGTTATTAGATTGTTATTGAGATGCAACTTTTTCAGGTTAACCAGCATGTTAAAGGAGCAGTTGATTTTGTCAATCCTGTTAGCTTCCAGGTACATAATCTTGAGCTGATCCAATCCACTGAAAAGCTGATTAGGCAAATGAGATAGGGAGTTATGTCCTAAATTTAGCACACTCAGTTTGTTTAGCTGGTTGAAGGCTTCATGTTGTATGGCCCAAATCTGGTTCCTTCGTAGATTAAGAGCTTGCAAGGCTTGTTGATGTTTGAAGGAATTCTTCCCTATGGCTTCTATGAAATTATTTTCCATGGACAACCTGGTGACATTGTGCAGTTTTCTCAAGGCTTGTGGCACATAATGTATCTTATTGGATGCTAAGTTGAGAACCTCTAAAGATGGCAAGTGGGTGAACACCAATGGGTGGATTTCAAAAATGTTGCAGTGAGACAGATCCAAAGACAGAAGGCTTGAGAGGCCTCGGAATGTGTGGGCATGAAGGTAGGTCAGCCTTTGGTTCCTACTAAGATTTAACTCTTTTAAGCTGTTGAGTGCAATGAAAACACCAGGATATAGGAATGTTAAGTTGTTCTGGCTCAGCCACAGGATATGAAGGGAAGGGACAAACTTGAAAGCGTCAAAATGAAGGATCCGTATTTGGTTTCCTGCCAAGTTCAAAGATACCGCAGATGGAGGTAGATCTGGTGGAAGGTCTTCAATGCCCATTTTTTCACAGTATATGTCATGATCAGCAGTACACCGGCACAGGTTAGGACAGGTGATGTTTCTGAATTCACTATTTATCTCAAGAACCGGGCACCCACTGAAAATGACTGAGATCAGGTAAATTCTCAGAGCTAAAATCCTGTCCGCAAGTGACCTGGATGATGGCAGCATAGCTGAGATTTGAAATGTGATCTTTGTTATCCAAAGGAATGTGAATGGGTCATCAAGAAGCTCTCACAACCAATCAGTTTTTAGACAGAATTAATCTTCTTAAATGTCACAGTGAATCCATCACAGAGGTGTTAATGCAGCAAAGTGCTTGTGTCAGCCAGCAAATCAATTCTAACATTTTAGAACATCGCCTTGTTTTGGAATTCTCTACCATAGCATTTTCGTTTATTAGTTTATATCTTTTTTATGTAATACAATCTACTATGTCCTTTTTTGTTAAATACAAAAAAAATATTTTATAAGGTGGAGGAAATGTACAAGCCAATGAGAATTTTGCAGAAGAGAAAAATAACTAACTTATTTTTTTTTTTGCCTCTTTAAAAGGAACCTGTACAATCAGATTCTATTTACTGTCAAATGTGTAATATTAGACCAAGGATAAAAGAAAATACCCAAACACTGGAGCAAGCATATTTCGTTTTTTTGGAGTCTCTTTGTGCCTTATTACATAAATCAGTTGTGTTAACAAATACCCATATAAACTGGTGATCTATAACTTAGCACCATGGTGTGGTTTACAAGTAATTATAAATGACACTGGGATTACCAAACACATGATTCATAATTTTGTTTTAAAAAGAGTTAGTTTGCAATAGCTAATTATGGTATTCCACAGATTAGACCTGCCAAGCTATAATTAGATGGTTAGAATCTAATATTTCATACTAATCCAGGATTGTATGTGTTCTGCAAACCCATGGAAAATACTACTATAAAAGATGAAACAGGCTATATTTATCAGTCATAAAATTCTCTCCTATTGATTTTGCTCATCTTCCCTCATAACAATACAATTTGTTAAAAACTAAACAATAGGTAAAGAAGCAAAGAACAACACCCTTATTTTTAAAGTGGACCTGTTCTTTGAGTTTAGGTGCTCTTTAAGAATGACGTTGTACATTATAGCCACACAAGCAAATGTTTTGGGGCAGAGAGACTGAAAGAGTAGAGATGAATGGACTGATTCCTGTGAAATGTAGCTGGTTGCGCAATATGTGTTTGATAAAGCAACCAATTGACTCTATTCTTTGACTTTATTAAGTTTAGCTTGTTTTTTTGTATTTTTTTTTGGGGGGGGGGTGTTTATTTAGAGTAGTTTTGTTTATTTCATTAAGGGCTCATTCGCACTTTTACACAGATGGGCATTTTTCTGAACTACACAAATGTTTTCTATGTGCCCTGTTTACATTTAAACTTAGCCATTGTGGGAGCAGTAATGTGGTGCAGAAATCTGCAACATGTCAGCATTTTTCTGTTTTGCACTTCAGCTCACCCACCGCTTCATTCTTGACTGAGTTTCTATGTTAAGCACCCTCCTAGTGTAGGATACTAGGTACATTTAGTTTTTTTCTACATCTGTAATAAAGGGAGCAGTGATCACTTATTCTGGTCTGTTCAGGGTTTCACAGGCTGAGAGTTTGATTGCTTCCCCCTGCCTCTAGAAGAAGCTTCAGGAAGAGATGCAAATAACCAACCTGAATATTTACCATGCTCACGCCAGTCCCTGGTGTCCAGAGGGGGGCTGGAAAGGTGATAAATAGTCTGAAGTAATGAAGAGCTGGGTTCTCCTTCACCCCAGGAGGGCTTCAAAGGCTGAGGGGCTGCTGCCCTTACGCAGCCCATGAACAGTCTAGCTAGAGGTCTCAGCGGTGTGGGAGCTGAGAGCTTAGATGGACCTGGATGGTGACCCCTTTGGGGGGGTAGCACGATATATTAATTGAAATAAATGAAATGTCACAAGTTTACATTTAAAAAATACTGTAAAAAAAAGAAGTGAACAGTGCTCTGAGCTTTAAAAGTGCCAGACAGCACCAGCAACAAGATCGTCCAGAACCAACACTATCTGCAAGGTAAAATGTGGTGTTTCACCCTGTAGATAGTGTGAACCAGCCCTTAGTGTTCTTTATATTTTAATTTGTTCTTTGCTATTGTGTATTTGACTTTCATTTGTGTACTGTCACTTAATATATTTTTCCTTTTTTGTTTTTCTATTTTTTCTTTCTGTATAAAAAAAATGTAAAGTAACGAGGGGCTGTTTTTGGTACAAGAATCAGTCCAGAATAGTTAAACGTAACTTCTGTAAACTACTAGAAGAGTGTGATACTTGTCCCCTATTTGATAGCAGTTTGACTCTATGGGGGTTATTTACGAAAGGCAAATCCACTTTGCACTATAAGTGCAAAGTGCATTTGAAATTGCACTGAAAGTGCACTTGGAAGTGCAGTCGCTGTAGATCCAAGGGGGACATGCAAGGAAAATAAAAAACAGCATTTTAGCTTGCACATAATTGGATAATAACATTAGCATAGCTCCCCTCATTTCAGATCTACCCCTCAGATTTACAGCGACTGCACTTCCAAGTGCACTTTACACTTGTAGTTTACACTTGTAGTTTGCAATTGTAGTGCAAAGTGGATTTGACTTTCATAAATAACCCCCTATGTGTAGCGATCCAGAGTTGGAGAAACTTCCACGTACACTACATGTTTCCACTAGCAAATATGCACACACTGAGCAGGAACAGCAATAATGAAGACCCAGTCATACTGCACTAGCAGACGAGTGGACGTATGGAATAATTTACCATACATATGTTTTACTGGCAGTGAAAAAAAAAGGGTAGAAGCTCTGTGAAATGTCACCCCCAGTTTTATTTCTTTACTCAGTTTCACTGCACATACTCCCCAAAATGGTCATGAGTTGAAAGCAGCAGCTAGTTCATAGGTAGTGAATGAGCACAAACAACTGACAAATCATGCAGTAGTAAATGTCTGGCAAGGCATGGCAAGTATAAGTGATAATAAAACCGAATATGTTGTTGGATTCTCTACAATACATCACTAATGCAGATAAATCAGGAAGACTTACATCAAAACATTAAGATTTTTTGATGTACAGTGACTTGGTTTATTCACTGCTGGTGGTACGGCAGCAGTTGGTGACAAGTTGAAACATTATCTGTGCTCATAACTGATGTATCATAGCTAATTTTCACATTAGAACTTAGGCGTAGTATAGTCACACCTCTCCTGTTGTCCTGATTATAAAACAGGTCACAGAAGGATAAAGGGTGGTAGCTCTTGCCAAAATGACACACCAAAAAGCAACATAAAGATAAAACAGATTAAAGATAAGAAACTTAGATTTTGTTAAATAAAAACAGAACTATTAGAGTAGCTTAAACAAAACAACTTTATTGAAGTTAAATTTAAAGCAGAACTCCAGCAACAAATCAGATAAAATTGAATATCTCATTTAAAGATTAAAAAAACAAGCCCAGATTTTCCTGCAATATTCACCTTAAGCCCTGGTTCACATTGAAGCAATTTGGCATGCCATGCCAAATTGGCGGCTATTGCCGGTAATGCCCCCCACCGCGGAAAAATGCTATATGCCAATATTGCGGCGCCACACCAAAACTGTGGGTGTGGTCAGATTACATCAACAGTGGGAGGGGTTTAAATGGCCATATGCTTTAATGACTGTGCCACAAGCGAGTATGTAACAAAGTACAGTACAAACCTCAGTACATTCATTTTAATAAAATAAAACTATTCTATTTCATATCCTTTACTACACACAACTAACCTTAAAGTGATATTAAAGTCTTGTTTTTAGTTTGTTTTTTAAATAACAAACATGTTATATTTACCTGCTCTGTGTAATGGTTTCCACAGAGCAGCCTGGATCCTCCTCTTCTCGGGTCCATCGCTGGTGCCCCTGGCCCCTCCCTCCTTCTGGGTGCTCCCACAGCAAGCAGCTTGCTTTAGGGGCATATAAGCAGGCACACTCCCATACACTATGTCTCCTTATTGGCTTACTGGCTGTTATTGACAACAATGGTAGCAAATGGCTTTCACTGCTACCTAAAGCCAATCAGGGGTGTGAGTCCTTGGAGAGCCAAGGCTCTTGTGGACATCGTTGGATCTGGAGGGGGCTTGGGTAAGTATTAGGTGGGGCTGGGGGGGACTGCTGCACACAGATGGTTTCTTACCAGCATGCATAAAATGCATGTAGGTAAAAACCTTATGCCTTTACAACCACTTTAACAAAGCATGTACTGTACTTAGAATGCAGTAGTCAGGAGTAAGAAATGTAAAACACAGTGAGGGAAATTTATTAACTCGTGCAGTCAGAATCTAAGAAAAGCTGCGCATGACAACCGATCAGCTTCTATCTTCAGCTTTGAAAATGAAAGCTATGAGCTGATTGGTTGCCATGCACAGCTGCTCCAGATTCTGTCTGCTCTAGTTTTGATAAATTCCCCTAAGAGCTCATTCAGACAGGCGCTAAGACAGGTCGTGTATGCTAAACCACTTTTTGCTGCATCTGCATCCACCAGAGAGCTTCACCTATAGAAGTGGGTGCACAGATTTGAATTTGGACACTGTGCGTTCGGATACATGCATCCCTTCCTGTCTGCATGTCAAATTTTGACATTCAAATGTCCATGCAGCTGCTGCGTCCCAATTGACTTTCACTGGACTGCCTGCACAGAACACCAAGTATCCCCATGCAGTACACAGCCATCACACTGGGCATGGGTGTATATGCTCCATGTGAATGAGGCCTAATTGTCATGTGTGATAGCAGGAAAGAGGAGATGTCGGGTTTGTGAATTTTTTTTTTTTTAAATTATACTTATGTAGCACTAACTCACGGTGGAGCTGCTGGTTTAAAGTGGGTTGTTACCATCACCTTTGTTACCTCAATTTCACCAGAAACAGGTCTAGGGTCCCATTGAGTTTAATACCAGACAGTGTAGACACCAGACACTTGAGTATCTTTTCCAATGCTTTAATAAAGGGTAACTGAAGGAAGTAGCAGGAAAGAGGTAGAAGAAGAGTTGCAGGGAAGTTCAAATACCTTTTCTTAATGTAGTATTATGAATTGGAATCTTGTGGTTGAATGTACTCTCCTTTTAGAGTTGAATCTTTGCCCGCCCGGATAGGTTTCTCTCACTAACCTAGCAACCGGTACGCAGCACGAACAAAAGTCTCTGCCGCAGACTTGAATGGAATAGAAACCCGTACGATCCTCTGCCACAGGATGTAAAGGTTTATGATGGACAGCACACACAGCACTAGAACCTTTAAGCCGACCCGGCAGTACTATGCGGTAGGTTAACTTTAGGACGCGTCCTCCAACTGAGTCACCAGACCCCTCTCCAGACCAGCACTCTGCATGATCCTTCAATGACGGGTCCTCCAATGGGATCTTCTCAGTTGTCCAGCTTCTTCCCGTAGAACAGACAGCACAGGACCATTCCCTCGCCGCTGTGGTAGGCCCCAGACAGGCTTCTGGGCCCACCCACACGCTGCAGCATTGGAGGACCACGCGGTAGTACTCCTAACACATACCTGTTGGCCAGGAGGGCCAGCAGGTGGAACGATACGAACCTTTAAACATGGCGTCTGTCCCATAAATACCCTCTCCCAGAATGCAACTCAGAGGACCACCTCCACCGAGTTATCTCCGGGATAGAAGAGCACCCATACGCTTCAGCTCGTTGCCTTTCCAACACTGACCCATGGCGACAACGACACCCACAGGCACAGTGTGAAACTACATGCCACACAGCCAAACTGGAACAGAGGCTAAATCTGACTATGTATAAAACAGATAACCCACTAAATTTACCTATAAGCGGTAGATGAAAATCTACCAGCGTTACAATTACGTAGGTGGATGCTGCATCTGTCCCCCCCCCCCCAGCTCTCAGGCTGAGAACTGAGTAATCAAACTGATCACTCAGTTCTCAGTGTTCCCTGAGAAGAGAGCTGGTGGCTGTCAGTCTCTGGCTCTCTGTTCTACCCCCCCCCCACTCACTGAAACACTGGGCTGTGGTGGGGACAGAAGTGGCTAGCTCAGCTGGCTGTTGGCTGACCTCACAGAGCCGGTCCAGGCTGGGGAAAGATCACAACCATATGGTCAGGAATCGTTTACATGCCTGAACCGGCTCTGTGACGTCAGCTGAAAACGGGTCACAGGACTGCAAAACAATCGGCACTGCTGTGATCCACAGGAGAAGTACAGCTAAACAAGCAATAAATCTATCACAGGACCTGTCTCTCTGCTCCTGTTTGACATTACTTACAACAATTGATAAATGTCCCTATTTATGTTGTGAACCCCTCATCAAGGGGCCTTTGCCACACCATCTACCATTTCCCTAGTAAAGGGCCTTTTCTACACCCCTCCTCCAGTCTAGGGCGTCCTCTGCACTTCCCTCCTAGTCCAAGGCCTCCTCTACAGCCCCCCCCCCCCAAAGTTCAGAGCCTCCTCTGTACCCTGCCCTCCGAATCCGGGTCCTTTGCCACACCAACACCACTTTTCAATTCCAGGGCCTCCTCTACATGCCCAGTGGCCTCGGGTGTCCGCCTCTCCTAGTCCAGTGCCTCCTCTGCATCATCTAGTCCAGGGCCTCCTCTGCATCACCCAGTTCAGGGCCTCCACTGCACCCCCCCTCAGTCCAGGGCCTCCTGTGTACTCCCCTTCTAGTCCAGGGCCTCCTTTGCATCCCCTAGTTCATAGCCTCCTCTGCACCTCCCAGTCTAGAACCTCCTCTCCTAATCCAGAGTCTTTGCTACACCAACAATTCTTTTCTAGTCCAGGGCCTCTTCTGCACCCCTCCCCCACTCCTGCGCCTCCTCTGCACCTCACCAGTCCAGAGCCTCCCCTGTACCCCCCCATCTCTAATCCAGGGCCTCCTCTGCACCCTCCAGCCCAGTGTCTCCTCCACACCCCCCATCAGCCCAAGGTCCCCACTACACCCTCCAGTCCAGGGCCTCCTCTCAGCCCCCCCTGTCCTGGGCCTCCTCTAGACCCCCCCAGCCCAGGGCCTCCTCCACACCCCACCTCAGTCCCTCAGTCTGGGGTCTCTTCTGCACCCCCTCCTCCCAAGCCAGGGCCTTCTCTGAACTTCCCCCAGGCCCCCCAGTCCTTTGCCATAACAACTCCAACTTCCTAGTCCAGGGCCTTCTGAACACAAACCCCTCTCCCTGTCCTAATAAATGCCTTCCAGTTCCACAAAGGCTCTCCCATGCTGAAGCGTCACTCTGAAATGCCTTTCTAAAGTGCTGGCGGGCGGAAGGAGCAGAGTGATTCAGCGCTAGTGCACCTGTTCAGTCTCCCTCCTATTTGGTTCTCTGGTATTTGGCAGACTATGCAGAGGGCGCTGCCTGTCCATTACACTTGATCAGACGGCAGTGACACCCTTAGTGCATCGCTTCCCAGTGCGGGTGGGGGCGACAGAAACCCTGCCATCACCCCCTAGATGCGTCACACGAGGCGTGTTCCCCCCTGCCCCCCCCCCCCCCCAGTTTCGGCCCTGCTGACATGCGGTTATTAAATTTCAATCCCACATGTCAGTGTGAACCTAGGCTAAATCCAGAGATTTCCCCCACTGTACTTTTTTATGAAACTGGATGTCTGCATTCACTTCCTCTGAACCCAGGTTGTTGTGGACCCATCCCAGTCTGCAAATGATCTGTGAATAGAAAGCAGCAGAGTGATGAGATTATCTCTGTCACTCTGCTTTCTCTTCCTAGAAATACATGGCTGATTACCTTCTGAAAATGCTAGATGCCTGGCTGTTACACCAAACAATGGGTTTAAACAAGCATTAATTACAAGTATGCATATCGGAAAAGTCAGAAGCCTTTTTCTGCAAAGTTAATCTTGGTAATGGCTTTAGGCTCCATGCACACTGGGCTTAAAAAAAAAAAAGTCTGTTCTCTTTAGAGTAAAAAAACGCTTGTATAGAGCTTTTTTTGTACAAAGTTTAGATGAGTTTAGGAGAGTTTTACCTTTTTTCTGCCTCCGAGCTCCAATCAGAACCGCGAACCAGAAGGGTTTTTTTTCTGCCTCAACGTTTAACTCAAAATATGCCTCTTAACGTCCTATGTGCATGGACACATAGGATAACATTGAGCTGCTTCTACAGGCAGAACACAAAACTCCTGTAGAAGCAACGCTTTTTAAGCCAGTGTGCATGGAGCCTAAAGCAGGACTAAAGTGTGAAATGAAAAAAACTGAGCATGCAGGTTTTTTTTTGCAGAAGAGACATGCAAAAAAATAAACCTACTTGCCTGCTCTATTTTCTTTAAAATGTACATGCGCAGCTCAGTTTACGTTCCAGCACAGTGCCTGTGTGTCCTGATGACTGCACCACAGCATATGCAAAGAAGTAAAGTCATCCTGCTCCAGCCAATCAAGATGACCCAAAGACCGGAAACCAAGAAGAAGCCGGGGAGAAGATGCTGGCGCCAGCAAGGTACTTCATGGGTCTCGAACTATTGAAGCAGAGGTAAGTATATTTTATTGAAGAGAAATTCCCAAAAGCATGGCTTGTTGGAGGTACTTGAGGACAGGATTGAGAACCACTGGGCTAAGGTGACCGGGTAACTGTAGGCTGGTAGCAAAGCAACCCAGGAACAAAACCATGTATGACTTGCTTCTTCAACACTTAATGGCAGGAAAGACTTCACTCTCAGTCCTTCACTGTTAACCCATTATCCAGTAAACTAGCAAAAAACAATAATTGTTAATGGCAGCCAGCAGTCCTAATAACAAGGTAACTTCCAGTGCTTGACCCACATTGTTTACATACAAAGCCAGTTTCCCGAGATAGCACCATACCGGTGCTGTGCCATAGCACTGGACCTGGACAGTGCTCCTCAGCTAACACAGTAAACAGTGGTCTGGAAAGTACCAAAATGCAGAGCCCAGTGACCTAAACTCATTTTCCAAGCTAGCCCCATAACTCCCAGTTCAACAGGGTCTGGGTATGGCATGTTAAAGTCAGGCTTAGAAAAGGCCAATCCGGAGCTGCACAGGGAGACCACTTCAGTAGTGCAACAGCAGTGCAACTTTGTGCACTAGTGCGCAGTCATGTTGGAGCAGGAAGGGGCCATCCCCAAACTTTTCCCACAAAGTTGGGAGCATGAAATTATGAAGTACCAATGTCTCAGTATGCTGACGCCTTACGAGTTCCCTTCACTGGAACTATGGGGCCAAGCCAAACCCCTGAAAAACAACCCCACATCATAATCCCCCTCCACCAAATGATTTGGACTAGTGCACAAAGCAAGGTCCATAAAGACATGGATGAGTGAGTTTGGGGTGGAGGAACTTGACTGGCCTGCACAGAGTCCTGACCAAAACCCGACAGAACACCTTTGAGATGCATTAGGAGCAGAGACTGTGAGCCAGGTCATCTCTACCACATCAGTGCCTGACCTCACAAATGCGCTTCTGGAAGAATGGTCAAACATTCCCATAGACACACTCTTAACCTTGTGGACATAAATCCCAGAAGAGTTTAAGCTTTTATAGCTGGAAATATTGAACCCTGACTGGGATGTCATTAAAGTTAATGTGCGTGTAAAGGCAGGGGTCCCAATACTTTTGGTAATATAGGGCATCTTACCTAGGGGGAGCTGTCTGCATGTATTTACTTTTCTGCTCTTTTAGCACCTGTATACGCTTACAGACTTTTTGGGTTGCTGCCTGCTATCCTTTGGTGCCACAGCCTTCTCTGTTCTGCAACAGCAGAATCTGGACTGTCCCCTTTTCACCGCTGTCCTCAGTGAGGCTGCTCATCTCTGAGCCCAAAGAGACTGCTACTTTTACTAAAAACCATTTGAAAAACAGATGCCCAGTCAGATGTCAATCGCAATGCTGCATAGGAAATGACCACTCCAGGGGCTACACTGCAAGTGGAGTGTCCTGTATGGCACATGGCTCACAGTTCCTCCTAACCTTCTGTGCTGTGAGCTCTGTCGAGACACACCCCCCCTCCCAGCCAGGTGTGGGGCATTCTGGAAGTTGCTGTCAGAGAAGGGCTACCCTGGTATAGAAGGATGGACAACTCTGGCCTGCACACCTAGGTGTGCCATTGCCTATGGAGACAGATCCCTTAAAACTGGGACAAATAGTAACCGTACCGTGCAGGCCACCTCAGTTCCTCCACACCAAACTCGTCAAATCAGTCAAATCATAATCTTTATAACCCTGTACACAGGGTTACAGCATACCTCCAAACTTTTTGAGATGGGAACGAGGGACACCTATTAGCAAAAGTATGTAGGCATAGGACACACCCCCTTAAAGGAGAATTAAACCAAAAAAATATTAAACCCACAAGTGCTTTTTTTTTATAGCACTACTATTCCTTTATACTGGATTTTGAAATGTGAAGATGCAGCAATCTAGAAATTGGATGAAAGGTTTAGCACTGAGAAACACTTTTTGAAAGATAAAAAGTGCATTTTATATACAATTATAAAGATTAGACCAAAATGGGGGACAAATGAGGGGGAAAGAGGGACAGAGAGACTTTGTTCCCAATCAGGGACAGTTGGGAGCTATGTTACAGTTATGCTATAACATTAAATGATCTTCCCCAAACTGTCACTACAAAGTTGAAAGTGCACAATTGCCTAAAATGTTTTTGTGTGCTGTAGCATTAACAGTATCCTTCGCTGAAAACATCCAATCAGTAATTTGGAAGGGTGTCCACATACATATGGCCATACATTAGTTGTGATTGTCAGGTGTTGACAAACTTTTGGTCATACAGTGCATCATTCTGGCCTCAAGAATTGTTGGGTCACCAAGTCTGCAAATTTGCAGATCAAGAGTTCTATTTTCATTCTGACTTTTTTGATGCACACTTGTTCTAGTTTTGTGGTTCAGAAAGCATTGCAGCTGAACACAGCCAGATAATCATCTTTTTTAGGAGGAGGGCCAATGCATAGTGAAGCATTAAAAGTTCACCTTTAGAAAAAAAATATAATAATAAATGCACATTTTTTTTTGCAGGGAAAAAAAACGTGCATTTATTTTTTTGTAGAAGCCTGGAAAGCATTACACCAGCGATCAGCAGTTCGCTGGTGCCATGTAGGTCTGCTGCAGACTGTCAGTGTAATGCCCCGTACACACGGTCGGATTTTCCGATGGACAATGTCCGATCGGAGCGTGTTGTCGGAAATTCCGACCTTGTGTGGGCGCCATCGGACATTTTCCATCGGATTTTCCGACACACAAAGTTGGACAGCAGGAGATAAAATTTTCCGACAACAAAATCCGATCGCGTCAATTCCGACCGTGTGTGGCCTGTTCCGACGCACAAAGTGCCACGCATGCTCAGAAGAAATTCCGACACGGGACAGCTCGTTCTGGTAAACTTAGCGTTCGTAATGGATACAGCACTTTCGTCACGCTGCAATGTTAAAAATGGTTTAATACAGCGCACTCTCTTCTTCTTTATAATGTGACAAGAATTAAGTCGTTTTGCTGCTCATATTCACACACACTTCTCACAAACTTATTTCGTTACTATTTCTCGGGATTCCCTCAATATATTTTGATTTCTCACATCTGACAACATATTTTTTTTTTTTTTTTGGTGATTTTGATTTGTACTTCCGAAAATGTTTGTGTGTTTTTTGTGACAAGTTCCCACAACACCACTAATATGTTGTTCTATTTAATCTGTAGGAGATTGTTTGGTGTTGTTGTCCCTTGTTAATTTCACATTTTATGTTAGAAATGTACCTGAATCGTCACCAACAAACTGTCCTTTTTGGATGAAAACACACACAGGAGAGTAGAATTTACCTAACTAAATTTTATTAAGGGGTCACAACTATAAACAAAGAGGGAGGCAACGCTGGAGAAACTGCAGAAGTAGGTGAAGCCTTGGACCCCCAGGGCAGACATCAATTATTTAAAAGCAAAATTGGTGGCCTGAGGAGTCCTTATCTAAGGGAGGGCAGTTTGGTCCAGAAGTCCCAGAGATCCGGAAAGCAGCAGATGACATCTGTGTTCCCAGGCTGTGGTCATACGAGAGACTGCATCTTCTGTCAGACCAGACTGAACCCAGGGCCATCACTCTTTGGTCTTCTTTCCACACTTCCTTCCAGCCTTTGGCTGTGGTGGTGGAGTTGTGGCAGCAGGAGGAGGAGGAGGATCGTCCCTCTCCATGACATCCGTCTTGTGTGTCAGTTCCCCACTCAAACCCCTTACGTAGGACTTTATAAATCAGGTCCTCAGAGATCTTGCGTTGGCCCTCCTGCATGCCCTGCAATTTGGTGGCAGCCATGCAGGCAAAGGCCTCTTCAGGACTGGGGAAGGCTCTGAGGGACGCAGAAGCCTCCTGGATCAGCCTGTATGCTGAATCCTGCACAGGACTGGGAGTGGCCTTCCTGGCCCTTTTGTATGGCAGGCGGAGGGGAGGAACCTGAGACTCAGTCAGGCTGCGACTTGTCCCAGGCTTCTCTTGGCTGCCACTTAGCCCCGCCTCCTCCTGGCTGCCACTAACCCCCCGCCTCCTCCTGACTGCCACATTCCACAGCCTCCTCCTGGCTGAGGTCTTCCTGTGTATGAAAAAGGGACATAGTTTTAGTATTTTTTACATCAATCACACACAATTTTCACCTCCTGACTGCTGCAAATTGAATGTTAACAAATATAACAGACTATCCTTCTGAGCCCAGCAGTTTTCATTCTTGTCCCAATTTTGGGTGCCCACTACTGTCTATTGATATGTAAAACACTTTTTTTAATCAGCAATTAGTGATCAATGATAACATCTAGTAAACATCATTTATTTATTGCCCAGAAATCTGTAGAAGAATGCTATACCTGGCTCCAGCTGGGCTCCTCCACTTCTTCCTGGCTGGAAGGCCCAGGTTGGACATCGGAAGCCTCAGCTGGGGTGGAAGGAAGAGTGGAAGGAAGAGTAGAGAGGGATTCCCTGACTTCAGTGTGGTCTGACAGAAATTGCAGTCTCTCATAGTACCACAGCCTGGGGACATAAACATCATCTGCTGCAGCTCCGGACCTCAGGGAATCTGTGACCTTCTTGCGCTCCCTAAGATAAGTGCTCCTCAGGCCACCAATTTTGGCTTTTAAATAAGGGATGGTTGCTGTGGGGACCACCGGCTTCACCAACTCCAGCAGTTTCTCCAGCGCTGCCTGCCTCTTCTGTTTGTGATTATAGTGGGGGTGTCTGACTTGCCACAGACAGGGCAGCTCCCTGTATTTGTCAATGAACAGGGGCAGGAAATTGTGGTCGTTGAACCCATCCATTTTCTCTGCAAGACACAACACAAGACAAACCCTAATGTCAGGCCAAACTCCCCTAATCTTGTTACAATATAGGCTTCAATTTCAAAGCAGTATAGGCCCAAGTTTAGATCCTACCTTCGTTAGCACAATCGGCGTCTCCAATGCTCCTTCCTCCGCTCACAGATCGTACGTAAGATGCGCGCGTTACGATTTATATACACTGCGCATGCATATAACTCCGCCCGCCCCTGACGTTCTTTCTATTCTATTCCCCGCCCCTTTTCGTTCGGCGCAGTGGAGGAAGAGCACATGGCGGATAGACAGCAGGATCGTGCTAATTACAGCAACGAGGAGGAGGAGGAAAGGCCGGAGCCTGAAACGTCCCGATCCAGAAGGAGATTGAAGGACTCAAATATGTCCTTTGGGGAGATGTTGGAGATGGTGGACATCCTGAAGAAGGCCGACTATGATGGAAAGTATGGGCCTTACCCCAACCCCAATGTCCGAAAGGCCAAGATCATGGCGAAAGTGGTCAGGAGTCTGCACCGGAAATTCGGGGTACGACGATCGAAAGATCAGCTCAGGAAGCGGTGGTCGGACCTGAAATTACGAGAACATGAGCAGTACAGAAAGATCCGGAGAGTGCTGCAAAAAAGTAAGTATTTGTGCTGTGTTCCTATTGTTCTTGTGTTTATTACGTTCGTGCTGCTCCATGTGCTTTTAGGAACTGTTGTACAGTTTAAAATGGCAACTTTCATGTTCATGGGCACATTATTCGTTTGGATCACACATTTTTATTTCGGACTATAAAATACCATTGTTTAGCCCATATGCATTTGGCCACCATTTTGACGCCCTATACTTGGCTTCAAAGAATTGGGTTGTGTAGATGGCTTTGTTACTGGAATGAAATGCCAACTAGATTGTGTGTAAGGAGAGGACACTCAGCAGCTGTTTTCACATCTGGACACTGGAGCACTAGTGTGGGACACAAGAACACCCTTTTTATTATGGGGGCCACACAGGTGCTCCACTGTATACTATAGGGGGGGCTACATCTGTGAAGCTTGTACCAAACAGGTAAAGTATTGCAGCTTGACAAGGACACTAAAAAAGCTACATCTTGGAACTCAGCTAAAATAGACAATTGTACCCCACTTCCAAGCAATGTTTCATCTTTATAGTTCTGCCATCAAATATCTGTGTGCTAATTATACCATTTTTGTTTTACATAGGGGAGAAAAGACTCGGAGGACACCCCTCATCCGAGGAGACCAGAGCCCCCCCCCTCTGGAAGAAGGGGAAATCCCCCCAACACAAGATGAGCAGGAGGAAGAAGACGTGGTGGAACTAGTCACTACAACAGTTGAGTGTCTGCGACCACAGGCTCCGATAAGAGATGGATGGCGGCATTTTTTGGGAAACCTAATTTATTTTGGGGTTCGTCTCTTTTTAGGTGATCGTGAGGTTGTGGATGAAGATCCTTTCACATCCGAAAGTGCCCAGATCGTGATCGGGGAGATCATGGGGTGTAATTTACAATTGGAAAACATCAAGCAAAACATCAATGATGTTATTCCAAAATATAAAAACATCATTGATGTTTTGGGGCGAGTTTAAAACCCCTCCAAATCACTTTCTTCTTTTGTGTGCTACAATGTGCGAAATGTTTTTGTGATTTTTCCCAAAGCCAAATTTGGAGGATGCACACAGTGTGCCAACATGTGCTATCTGCCATCACGGGAGATCAATGGACGCGTTTTGGGGGTGCAACCCCCTTCCTCAATAATAAAGTAGCGGTGAGGAAGGGCTTTCTCCCCAAAACACGTCCCTTCATCCCCCGTGATGGCAGATATCACATGTTGACATTGGGAAATTTGTGTGCATCTTCCAAATTTGGCTTTTCCTGGGGTGATTTCCCCCCATCTGAACGCAATATCAAACACAGTTCCTAAATACTCATGTCTGATATTGCCTTCCAGTTCTACCAAATGTGAACTTTGTAAGATCAAGATTTGTGTCTTTCTTGTGGGTTTTACACAGGCCTGTTTTCTATAAAATGCACATTTTGATTTTGGATAATGACACCACAAAAATTGATATACAACAAACATGTTGGTTTGTCAGAAAAACCTTTGGTAAATGCACATGTGATTGTGCAGGTATTAAAAAGATTGTTCATCAAGAATGTGTGGATTATTGTCTCAACGCTACAACACTTTTGGGGTGATGTAATTGTTTTATGAGAAAATGTGGGTAATTTCCTAAGGGCAAATCCACTTTGCACTACAAGTGCAGTTTCAGTGCAGTTGCAAGTGCACTTGTAGTGAAAAGTGTCTTTGCATTTAGTAAATAACAGCCAACAGTGCTTTGTATAAGGTTACACAATCACGACATTTTCTGCACTCCACACATTTCTGTCAGGGTCAGCTAAAACAAACACAAGCAGTAAATGTCCATAAAGAAGAGCCTAGGGAGAGATGCCTGTCGAGAACTTGAGGTCCTGCAGGCTTCTCCCTGTCGCCAAATACCGCAGGGTAGCGACCAACCTCTGCTCCGGAGTGATGGCTTGTCTCATGCAGGTATCCTGCCTGCTGATATAGGGGGTCAGCGAAGCCAACAAACGGTGAAACACGGGGTCCTTCATCCTGAGAAAGTTCCTGAAATCATCAGGATTATTCTCACGGATCTCACGGAGCAAAGGCATATGAGAGAACTGGTCAAGCTGAAGCAACCAATTCTTGGTCCATGAACTCCTCCCCACCCTGTTCATGAACTGGACTTGTGTCAGGGTCAGGACCCCAACACCAAGCCCCCGCACAGCATGAACTCTACAAGGAGTACATATACGAAACATGGCTATAAAACGGTCGGCTGCTCAGAACGAAGTAACAGAACGCACTGAAGAACAGCAAGGCCTGTGAAGAGCGACCTGAAAACCAGTAACGAACGAACAAGAATACAATGACTCCTTAAAGTCACATGGAACTTGCTTGCACGCACTGAAGAGCAGATACAAACCCACAAGCACAAACTGAACGGCAGAAAATGATCTGAAAGCCACGAGTCTGAAAAAGCGCGAACCGTCTCTCACCAAACTTTTACTAACACGAGATTAGCAAAAGGAGCCCAAAGGGTGCTGCGCTTGGTTCTGAACCGGCCTTTTCTAGTCTCGTCGTACGTGGTGTACGTGACCGCGTGGTTGTCGATGGGAAATTCCGACAACTTTGTGTGACCGTGTGTAGGCAAAACAAGTTTGAGCCAACATCCGTCGGAAAAAATCCTAGGATTTTGTTGTCGGAATGTCCGCTCAATGTCCGACCGTGTGTACGGGGCATAAGCTGTCTACTTGTACATCATATGGGCAGGCAGTTTCACACTGATGGGAAGACTCAATGAACTACAAGCTGACATCTGCAAAGCAGTGGCGGCTGGTGCTCAACAATTTTTTTTGGGGGGGGGGGGGGGCGCAAACAAACTGAAAAATTCTGAAAAAATTAGATTTTTGTACTCACCATAAAATCCATTTCTCTGAGGGCACAGTGGCTGACTTTGATGGGGCACAGTTGCTGCATTTTATGGACACAGGGGCTGCAATTGATGGCACAGTGAGGCTGCAATTGATGGGTTTTTCTCTTTCGTTCATCGACGGACACAGCGCTCCCTTAATCTTGACCATTGGGATATATCCCCTCCACAGGAGTAGGACTAGGCAGAACAAAAAACACCTGGCTGTGCCCATGAGAAGCAAAATGATACCCCAGCTCCACTGCCAATATGATGATCTATGAACTGTGAACCAGTGCTCTAGCAAGAACGTTCAGGCCCCAAAATGCAGTACTTGAATCAGAAAAGGGCTGGCGACTCGGATGCTCTTGAATAAAAGTCCTTTATTTGGTTACATGGGTACACGGGTACAGGCTACGTTGACATGTTTCGGCTAAGAAGCCTTTATCAAAGCATTGGCTGTGCCCATGGGCTGTCCTCAGTCAGTATATAACCTCCTCCCTGCTCTAGGTATTCAGTTTAGTAGCAAGCAGTAATAAAACTATCAAAAACTCCATAGAGGGGTGTCCATCGATGAACTCAGAGAAATGGATTTTATGGCGAGTACAAAAATCCCATTTTCTCTTTCATTCATCGACGGACACAGCACCTCCTTAATCTTGACCATTGGGATGTCCAAAAGCAGTGCCAAAGAAAAATGAGGGGTGGGCAAAATAACCCAAGCCTAACCACAAGAGCCCTAACCGGGTCACAGGAGCCCAATCTGAAAAAATACAAATTTGAAGAAAAAACACCCCTCAAGAGGGAACCCCCCCTGCACTGATGACCAGGTGGCCGCCTTGCAAACCTGTGATATTGAAGCTTGATGACGGAAGGCCAAAGAAGTACTAAGCGCCCGAGTAGAATGCACCATGAAAAGGAAAATAGGAACCTGACCCTTGATAGAATAGGCCTGAGTCACAGTCTGTCTGATCCATCTGCAGATGGTAGCCGAGGAAGCGGCCAGACCTTTCCTTGGTCCCTGTGTAACCAAAAAAAGTGAATCTGACCTCCGGAAGGACTCAGTGGCTGCCAGATACACCCGAATCGCACGAACCACATCCAAGGTATGCAAAGCAAATTCCTTGGAATGAGCCAGCTTGGGAAACAAGGACAGCAACACAATGTCCTCATTCAAATGGAAGTCAGAGACAACCATGGGTAGAAATGACAGACAGGGACGAAGAACCACTTTATCTCTATAGATTACTAAATAGGGACTACGACAGGGTAATGCTGCCAACTCTGAAACCCTGTGGGCCGAGGTAATAGCCACCAAGAAGGCCACCTTCTGGGACAATGTAGGTAAGGGAATCTCCTGAATATTCTCGAATGGAGGTTTCTGGAGAACCGATAGTACTAAGTTTAAATCCCATGGTGGCAAAAGAGACTGTACAGGTGGAGCCATATGGCTAGGGGTCACTGAAAGGAGACTGCTAAGACAGACACCTGGCCCTTGATGGTACTCAAGGCCAACTTCTGCTCAACACTACGTTGAAGAAAAGCTAAGATCCGAGCCACAGAAAGATCGAGGATGAACACCAATCGACTCACACCAAGAAATGTAGGCTTTCCATGTACGATGGTATATCTTACTAGAAGTCGACTTCCTCTCCTTCACCATAGTAGGGATTACTGATCCCAACAGACCTCTATCTCTCAGTACCTGGCTTTCAATGGCTAGGCCATTAAAACCAGTAACTGTAAAGCAGGATGGAAGCTCAGCCCTCGGTACAACTTGTCCTCTCTGAGAGGTAGCTGCCAAGGGATGTTTACGGCCACCAGAATGACCAGAAGAATTTCACCCTTGGTCCTTCGCAGGCACCGCAGAGGAGAAAGGTGTTGGCCCCACAGTGGCACTGGGATGACTGCGGCGTCTACCAGAGGAACCCGCGAGATTGCCACGAGCCTCAGTTACTTCCTGTTGAACTGAAATGACAAACTGGTCAGCATTCACTCCAGAGTCAGACCAAGATAACCCAATTTCCTGGATGGGGCTAGAGGGGACGTTGGGTAGTTCGGGCGTCCCCCAAACCTTTACAGGAATTATACCCACACAAGGAGACACAGGGCCCCCCAAAGTGGACGAACTCTGTCCCCCTTCTTTGGTACCCCCAAAAGGTTCAATTTGTGGACCCCCTTGACGCTCAAGAAAGAGGTCCATGAATCTGGAAACCAGTGAAGCTGTCCCCCCACCCCAGCAATGAGTGAGGGCAAACCTTCATGCTGAAGGAGTATTGTCAGTGGATCCGGAGAAGCCTGCTCTAGGCTTACCAGACCAAGATTGCTTGGAACTTCCCGGGGAAGAATTGAGAGATCTGTTTTCCTTGTCTGCAAAATAATTTCTTATGGGCTGAGAAGGAAGGCCCCCGTCTGCAACAAGGCTCCTTCCCTTTCCTAGATTGAGGCAGGAAGTTACTCTTCCCCCCGTGACCCCCTTAATGATGTCATCCAGGGTAGCCCCAAACAGGCAGTCGCCTTGAAAAGGCAGATCAATCATTGCTTTTTTAGAGTCTTAAGCCACAGCACACGTCTAATCACCACCGCTGAAACAGAAAGCTTGGACAGCACAGGAGCTGCATCCAAGGCTGCAACACAAATATACTACAGCCCATGGACCAACTGGTCTGCTAAATCAACATAAGGAGTGGGAACCTGCTCCCTACCCAGACCCTGGTGCAAAAGTTTGGCCCATTCAGTTAGGGTCTGCGAAACCAGGGCCGAGGCCAAGACTGGACGCATTGCCGAACCAGCCATAGTAAACATGCTGCATGCCACATCCTCTGCTTTCCTGTCAGCTGGGTCCTTAAAGGATGGGGATTCCTCTACTGTGATCATGGTTGCTTTATTCAACCTAGAAACAGGAGGGTCCACCACTGGTGGGGTAGTCCACTTTTTTAAAAGTTATTCTTCAAAGGGGTTAGCGTACTGAGAAACGTTTGGGGACCACAAAGGGTGACTTTGGTTGTTCCCATTCCTTATAGTTAAACCAAAATAAGACAGATAAGGAAACACCTTTGGTGTACGAGGTGAATTATGTGTACCAAAGGACACAGCCACACCTGTGGCCCCATCAGCCGCATCCTCCATCTTTAGAGTCTCCCGCACCGCAGTAACAAGTTCCCTCCACCAGCACTTTTTCACTCGCTGCTGAGGCCGCGGAGTACTCAGCCTCACTAACGGACAGGTCAGGGGGTGAGATATTAAACCCCCCGGATGGGCTACGTCCCCGGCGGCATCAGGCTCAGAATCAGATGAGACAGACTGAGCAGGGGAAGGCTCCTCCTGGGTCTTTGCCCACACGCTACTTCCACCTAGGATACCAATGACTCAAGGACCGCTGTCAGCGCAACCATGGGAAGCTGGGGTTCCGAGGGACCTGCCACCTAATTCATATATCCCGGGACAGGAAGAGGAGAAAAGAGGAGGAAGAGGAAGAGGAGAAGCTCCAGCGTCTCACTAGACTACACAAACATAAAAAGTGATCCACATTACATCTGCCAGTGAGCACTGACTCACACACTACCTGACAGTTGTGTGTGATATATGGCTACACAAACATGGCCACCGGCCGGGGACCAGAGAAAGCAAGGGAAAAAGGTCACCGTGATGTCATCAGACCTCCCAAACATGGCCGCCGGCCCTTTGACATGCTGAAGCATGCTGCCAGGATCCTCTCTGTGCCTTCAACATCGCTGCACCCTCTGCAAGTGGACCCCCCTCCAAAAGGTACTGTACTCAACCAGACTGGTAAACATTTAAGGGGATACTGCTGTGCACTCTGCACCGCTGCGCTCTCAGCACTGGAACCCCAAACTGCACACTACCTCACACTGCACACACAGCAGGGCATGCACCTAGGGGTCTCCGCTGCACCTTTGTGCACTGGAACCCCCCCATGCCGCCAGGGCAGGACACACACCAACTAGAAGGGGAATGGCAGGGGAGACCCCCAGGGGTCCCTGCTGCCTGCCCTGGGACTCCCACCAATCTGTGGGGGGAGGATGAAGCCCAGCTTAACCAAGGGACTTTAAGATGGGAGGAGGGATCCTGCAGGCAGTTCCGACCATCCCTGGAGGGTACCCGCGTCCACCCCAAACTGCACAAAGGGGGAAAGGGGGGACTGCACTTACCGATCCATGGTGCGGGTGACCCTCCTGACCGAACTCTTTGTCACCGAAGTGGGGGGCTGTTGGTCAAGGGACCGCTGCGACTCGGACTAGAGCCGGTTTGTATGTGACCCTGCAAGACGTTTAACTCATGGGCCAGCCCTCCGTCCATTGAAGCTATGTCACGGCCGACCTAGTGCATAGCTGTGGTCTGCAAGCGCTCTCTGGCTGGACTAGGGAGACCACTGGATCTAGATTATCCAGCCTGTCGCCCAGCCCAGCAGTTGATTGTAGAACTTCCAGGAGAAAACGCATGGAAGAAAGACAAAAAGCTAAATTTGCTAGGACCAAAAGATCCCAGCAAGGAGCTAGGTCCTTACTCCTAATTAGACTGAAATAAAACTGAATACCTAGAGCAGACAGGGGGTTATATACTGACTGAAGACAGCCCATGGGCGTAGCCAGGTGTTTTTTGTTCTGCCTAGTCCTACTCCTGCAGAGGCGATATAACCCAGTGGTCAAGATTAAGGAGGCGTTGTGTCCGTCGATGAACGAAAGAGAAAAACCCATCAATTGCAGCCTCACTGTGCCATCAATTGCAGCCCCTGTGTCCATAAAATGCAGCAACTGTGCCCCATCAAAGTCAGCCACTGTGCCCATTAAATGCAGCCAAGGTGCCCATTAAATGCAGCCACTGTGCCCATCATATGCTGCCATTGTGCCTATCATATGCAGCCACCTGTGTCCCATCATATGCAGTCACTGTGCCCATAGAATGCATCCACCGTGCCCATCATATGCAGCCTCTATGCCCATCATTTGCAGCCACTGTGACCTGCCCCCCTGCCCCGCTCACCGCCTGACCGGCACTTACCCCCATCCTGGTGGCGGGTCAGGCAGCGAGCTGTGGGACATGCAGTGGGTCAGGCGACTGCTCCTGCATCCCCCATGCTATTCTGTCCTCCCGTGTGTCTCTTCTTCCATTCCACGAGGCGTCCAATAGTAATAGGGATGCCTGTGCCTTCAGCCAATCAGGTGACGGGTATTAGACCCGCGCTTCCTGATTTGCAGAGAGGCAGTTCGGTGTTAGAGAACCAAATATAAATGTTCTTTTCTAACACACTTGGGTTGGCTCAGAGCGCAATGCTCTGCGCTCAGAGTGCGTCTTTTTTGAAAACTATTAGAGCCTATGGTTCTAATCAGGTGCTTAAAAAAAACACCCCCGCCGCTGTAATTCAGGCGCCCAGTGTCCGAAAGGGGTCGGATGCCTGAATAGGGGGTGGCTACAGCGGCCTTGGATAGATGCATAAATCTGTCCATTTTACATATAGGGGGTGGCGTGACAGAGGGGGCGGCACCCCTGCGCCCTTAATGAATGCACCACCACTGCCACAAAGGATGTTGGTACTTGTAGCTCTGAACTCTACAAATCAATGGCTTGTTTCAAAAAGTGACAGCTTGTACAAGGAACTGCTCTCCGTAGTGCTGTCACAGGGAGAGAGGTGATCGTTGAGTGGCTGCAGCAGTGGGAATATGTTACCGTACATGTTCCACCCTAAAAACAAATGGAACATGTAACATGTTCCTAAAGGTGAACTTCTTTAATGCTCTATTGTGCTCTACTTTATTTTGGTTGTTAAAGATCTATAAGTGAACATTTGTGCCTTTTATACCAAGACTGCTCTTTACACTGGGTCTGGCACCATGAACTGATGATCTTTCCTAGTTCCGGATATCATTCTGAAATGTAGACTATAAACTGCAGGCTTGGCCAATATGTTTTCAATTAACTGTGCTAACAGCTGACATACAGGGGAGGAGCGAAAGGATTGATATATGACAAATACTAGTTGCTATTTCTGAATCACTTCTTTCAGGGAAAGATACTGCCAAATGTTTCTTACAAAAAAAAATAATCCCTAGGGTACAGGACAATTCAGAGCACATATACCAATGTGAACAAACAGGGAACATTGTGTGCTGTAAACAAGGCAAGCAGAAAATGCTAAAAATAGGCACACTTATAAATGCATTATCTCCATATTTACCTTAAAGCAGGGGTCTCAAACTGGCGGCCCTCCAGCTGTTGCAAAACTACAAGTCCCATCATGCCTCTGCCTGTGGGAGTCATGCTTGTAACTGTCAGCCTTGCAATGCCTCATGGGACTTGTAGTTTCACAACAGCTGGAGGGCCACCAGTTTGAGACCCCTGCCTTAAAGTATATCTAACCCCCTAATTTCCACCTGGTAATTCTGCCAGCAACACACTTAATGTCTTAAGGAGACAACACACACTTATTATCAAAACACTGTAAACTGCTCTGAAATGCATTAAAAAAAAATATACGGGAAAGCTGAGAACAGCCGCGATGACCCAGCATGGCGTCCACACCCCTGGAAGACGTCAGTTGTGACGAAAGCATAGGACAGAGCCTGCCGTGACATCACGGCACCAGATGTTTCCGAGCAGCCATACAGTGTGCTGGCCAAAGGCTCTGTACAGAGTGTTTCTTTAAACACAGTTTTTAATGTGAGTGTTATGCTTCGTTTTAAGGCTGAATATAGTTTTTATTGATTTTTAAAGGAAAAAAAATAATACAAGTTAAAGGGGGGGGGGGGGGGGATACAGAATGAAGAAAAGGGAGGAGGGGTAGGGATGGGGAAGCGGTTCTCACATACCGCCCATCATACAAAACATTCTAACACATATATGCATAAATGCTTAGAACAGTTCTTATTAACCAATATCCAACAATACGGTGCCCACTTACTTAGGACACTGAAATGTATAGTTATTCCTGTGCTACCATGTAAACGAAGGGCAATGAACGTTGAACTGCTGCAAGCACCGAATATAGGTCAAACTCAGCCCGTACAGCAATTAGAAATAACGTATGTAAAAATTGGTGCTGCGCTGTTCTTTAACAAAAAAAAACAAACCTATGCTGCTAGAGGTAGTAGTACAAAGGTAAATGATATAAACATATAAAAAAACAGAAACAATATAAGAATAAGTATAATCAATATAGAGCACTTCTATACCCAATAGGTGCAGTGTGATATTCCGCAATAATCGGTGGTAATAGCAAAGTGCAAGAAAATCATTCAATAAAGACTTAAGGCCAGATGTGATAAGTATCTTACTGGAAACACTAAAATAAATATACAATCACTAAAAACCTCAATGGATCGTACAAGTAGGCAAAAAACAGCAATTAATAAATTAAATGTGCAACGTGCAATCAATATGTGCAAAAATCGCAAATGCAGTGTATAATAAACATATAACCAAAAAATCAATATACAATCACTAAAAACCTCAATGGATCGTGCAGGTAGGCAAAAAACATTGTGCAAAAAACAGCAATTAGTAAATTAAATGTGCAACGTGCAATCAATATGTGCAAAGATCGCAAATGCAGTGTATAATAAACATATAACCAAAATAAGTCCACTGTAGAACTTGTGAAAATTCAAACAAAGGCAAACGTGCAAAATATATAATGGGCCTGGGAATGTAGTCCAATGCGATTAAATCCTCTTAATGTGGAAAATGTGCACAAAAGTGCAATAAGGTGCTGAGAGCATGGGGTGATCTCCTCTTCGTGCACAGGACACACAGTGGTGTGAAGTGGCCTCTTACCTTGCGGTAAAGAGGTAACCGCATAAAGTTGCTGGTAATGGCTGCTTCTCCCTTGTGCTCCTAACTGCCTCTCACTTAGAATCCTGAGCTGGATGGAGCTGTTAGTGGGTCTGTGTCTCTCAGTGGAGCAGGAGGGGGATTAAAGGAAAGAAGGGGCCAAATAGTGTAGTATTTCAATCAGAGGTTGGTTTTTATTAAAACAATGGTGAGGGTACTCACTTCACTTACAAGAAAAAAACACACAGAAAACTTATCTCCTACGAGCGGCGAGCTCGTTTGCATATATCAGTCTTGGATGCCTATCCCGTCCCTACGCGTGACGTCACGGTCACGTGACTTCATCAGGGGATCAGGGGATTGAGGTTTTTAGTGATTGTATATTGATTTTTTGGTTATATGTTTATTATACACTGCATTTGCGATTTTTGCACATATTGATTTCACGTTGCACATTTAATTTATTAATTGCTGTTTTTTGCACAATATTTTTTGCCTACTTGCACGATCCATTGAGGTTTTTAGTGATTTTATATTGATTTTAGTGTTTCCAGTAAGATACTCATCACATTTGGCCTTAAGTCTTTATTGAATGATTTTCTTGCACTTTGCTATTACCACCGATTATTGTGGAATATCACACTGCACCTATTGGGTATAGAAGTGTTCTATATGGATTGTACTTATTCTTATATTGTTTCTGTTTTTTATGTTTATATCATTTACCTTTGTACTACTACCTCTAGCAGCATAGTTTTTTTTTTTTGTTAAAGAACAGCGCAGCACCAATTTTTACATACCTTACTTAAGACACTGCCTTGAACATGTAGCCCACTACCCCCGTAGGAGCTGCTAAGCTGTTCATTTTCCCACTGGCCATCCCAGACCCTTGGAGCTACCCTTATCTCTAACACTTCAGGTTCCATTATGTGTAACAGCACAGACTCAATCCCCTTAACACAACTGTGGTGTGGTATGCAGCTGACAACTGTCTCCAGTGTGAGTAACTTTATATAACAGTGTCAGAATTGTAATGAAGTACAGCTTGAGGCCTATATTAAACTCAGTCTTAATCCTTTAAATTTCCTCTGTGGGACTACAGGTACCAGCAGCACTGTGTTATAAGAGTAAGTGTGTAAGAGTGCGTCAATGAAACTCTGGGCAACAGCCCTCTCACCCAACCAGGTCTGCAATGTAGAACAGTTCTGCTCCGATGCACAGGGTCCTGCTTCCGGCTTGCCGACACTGCTCCACTCCACTCAGCGAAATGCTCCGGGACTCTCAGATGACTCCGACAGGCTTTTCTGGCTCCTTCCCAGTCTTGCCTCACCGTCAGTCCAACTCACTGATGTGTCACAGGATCACTGATCAGATCGCTCCACATTGGACGTAGGCTGCACTTCACTGGAGACCTCCACACAGATCCTCATAGGCTGGCCATGCGTTCCCAAGAGACCTAAGATGGCCACTCCCAGCCTTTTTATAGCCTTCCCAGAATGCAGTTCAGTCTCTTGATGCTCATGGGAGTTCACTAAGCATTGTGGGTAAGTCAAGTTAATGTCCAAAGTAAACAAAACAAAAACACTTCCTGTCATCTTCTTGAATAATGAAATAAAATGCAGTTCATTCCATATTTTGGCCGCTAGATGGCGCCAAATACTAAGCTATAATACTGTTCATTGAACAACATAGCATTACATTAATAGACAACAATTTGCGGGTGCTAAAAACATATAACATGTAATCTAACTGTTGGATGAGGGAGGGTATGGAGGCAGGGACTAGAGAGAGGACAAAATAAAGGAAGGAAGGAGGGGGGGAACTCAGCAGTATAGGTCTAGGAACATTTTAGTTAACTATACATTAAGCCTTAGAGGGGTAACAAAATCACCTTCATTGGTGATTCCTCCTGTATATGTACAATATGGGACCAATTCCTCAGGCAGAAATTCTGTTGAGGAGGAGGTCAGAGGATGAGTGGTGAAGCCAGAGGTACCATAATTGTTTGTGTTTATCCAATGTATCTCCCAACTTTGCCTGTAGCTCCTCCATGAGCATAGTATCATTGAGGATGTCTATCCATCTGGTAATAGAGGGGATAGTTTCTGATTTCCAGAGTTGCGATATGACATGTCGGGCTGCAGATAAAAAGAATCTGAGGAGGTTTTTCTAGTGAGATTTTATGGGGCCTGGTAGAATGGATAAAAGAGCCACTATAGGAGAGGGCACTAGAATTCCCACTGCTGCAGACATTATATAAATCATTATACCAAAAACCTTGTCCCAGAAAGGGCAAACTCTGTCGCACTCCAACCACACATGAATGTAAGAGCCTTTTCCTCCGTGACAGCACCAACAGGTATCCGAAGTGTTGGGGTACATCTCATTCACTGTGACTGGATCCCTGTACCATCATGATAACAGTTTGTAGTTTTTCTCTTGTGAGAACCCAGGTGTGGATGATTTGTGTGTGAGTGTGAATAAGGTATACCATTGTCCTGCGTGCCCAGGTCCCTGGACCACTTTTGTGTGAAGTTTGGTAGTGAGTTGTAGGTATAGGACTGTAGGTCCCTATAAATCAGAGGTTACTCTTCTTTTTAATAAATATTCATTTTAAATGGGTGTACACTTTGTGGAGTTCTTTCTCAATATAAAAAAGAGGCACCTCAGGTGAAAAGCGGCGCTATCCCAATATCAGGAGAATCCAAGCTGAAAGGATTTCCAATAGCCCTTTTAAGGGAGAGGAGTTGTCTGACCTTCCTGTCATAAGAAGGTCATGTCTGTTTAGTAAGCCTTTCTGGATACTATTAGGTGGTGGATTCCATACTTTGTCTTCAAGCCACTATTATCACATATCCCTTACTTGAGTGGATAACCGTCACTTCAGTCTTTGTTGGATTTGCATTCACATATTGTATATGTATCAGTTTCATTACACTTTTTAATTTGATATTTATTCACATGAACTTAATGTCTGTGCAACATGTTTGTATTGCAACACTCACTTGCTGCACTGTATAGTAGAGCATCATTGACATAGGACTAGGGAATATCTCCATCACATTGGAGGAGGTGTTCTATAGTCAAAGAGAAACAGAGGACAATACTAAATAACAGTCAGCAGAAGCTGAAAACAGAAGTTATTAGTTCACAAGATCTCTAGCAAGGATTAACAAGTATTTCTTTTTGCAATGATGAAACAAAAATGACCACTAAATGCATGGCTGTTTTACAGTAACAGACCAAAGGAAGAAATTAAAGTGTATGTAAACCATAACAAGCTTCTTTAAAGGGCATGTGCATATACATAGGTGTCCATGGGTGCATACAGATTAATGTGCACTATTATACTAGTGTATCCCAACAGGTATAATCACAGTAAAAAAAAAAACTGTTGTGATCCATTTTGACATCCAGCTGTTGATTGCCGTCTTTAACCGTGATCATCAGTGTTGTAAACAATGAAAATGTGAAATCTGGATGGGACTCACGGAAAAATGTATTTCTTCTTTTCCAAAAGTATTTGGAAATGTTAAATGCAGTCTTGATAATCCTAAACTGCATCAGATTTCTGAAAAATAATTCCGTATTAGTTAGGTCCATATATATTTGGACACAGTCACGGTTTTAGTTTGTTTCAGGTATTTACCAAAACATATTCAAGCTATAGTTATATAATAGATATGAGCTGAAAGTGCACACTCTCAGGTTTAAATTTGAGGTTATGACATCCAAATCGGAGGAAGGGTTTAGGAATTACAGCTCTTAAGTATAGCCACCCCCCTTTTTCAAGGGACCAAAAGTAATTGGACAATTTAATTAAAAGCGGTTTCATGGCCAGGTGTGGGCTACTCCTTTGTTATTTCTTCATCACTTAACTAGTTCCGGACCAGCCACCACAGTTTCACTGCGGCAGGTTGGCTCGGCTAGGCGAAGCGACATTACCTTACGGCGGCCTCGACTATCGTATTCGCTTCAGTCTCCAGGCCCAGGCCAATGATTTCTGGCCTGGACCTGGTGATCGGTTCTGGCGAATTAAATCCTTCCCCTGCCTGTGAAAGTGTAAACACAAGCAGGGGAAGTGATGTCATCTCCCCCTCGTGGAACTCTTTTCCGTTCCAGAGAGAGGAGAGAAGACATCTCAGAGTAAGTTACACAAACACTACACTGACACAGTACACATAGGCACACTTGTCATCCCCAGATCACCCCCCGATCGCCCACCCCAGTTAACTCCTTTACTCCCTGTCACAGTGTCACCCAGTGCAGTGTTCATATTTTTCTTTGATCACTGTACCGGTGTCATTTGTGACAATACTCAGTATTAGGGTACTTAGTAGCATGTCCAGATAGGTCTAGGGACCCCCTAATAAAGGTTTTTACCCCTTGATCACCCCATCACCAGTGATCTCTGTATTAGTGTCATGGGTGACACTGGTTAGTTATATTTTTATAGCGTCAGGGCACCCGCCGTATATTACCTAATAAAAGGTTTAACCCCCTGATCACCCGGGGGGTGATATCAGTTAGGTTTTAGCATCAGTTAGGGTCTGCATCACCCCAGGCAGCATCAGATTAGTGCCAGTAGCGCTAACACCCATGCACGCACCATACACCTCCCTTAGTAGTATAGTGTCTGTAGATAACGGGTCGATATCTTTGATCTGATCAGATTAATACTAGTGTCAGCCCAGATACCTGCTAGCACCTGCGTTTAGCCCCTCCGCCCAGCCCACCCAAGTGCAGTATCAATTAATCACTGTCACTTACAAAACACTAAACACATAACTGCAGCATTCGCAGAGTCAGGCCTGATCCCTGCGACCACTAACAGGTTTTTTGGTAGTGTTTGAAGCAGTCGCTGACAGTCAGGTGCTCTTTTTTTCCTGTGAGTCGCACTAGTGTATCAGTAAGTTTAGAGGCCAAAATGTCCAATTGAAGGTACACTAGTGAAGAGGCCTACACGTTTCTGAGCCTGACAGATGAGAGTGAAGAGGAAGCCACCCATCTGTCCGATTCAGGCTCAGACTATGAACCAGTAGACAGCAGCGGCACCCTGACAGATAGCTCTGACGACGGAGTAGTGGTCCCTGCCAAGGTCAGGCGTACCCGACCCCGTTCTTCTGCTGTTGAGGTGCAAGAACCGCAGGGCTCTCGTATGGAACAGAGAGCCAGTACTAGTGCCGCTCATCCTTCTGGTGAACTGGCAAGCACCAGCGGCCTAGTACATCCTGGTCTTACATCCAGCACTGCAGTAACAGTTGGTGATGTGGCGAGTCCCATAAGTGCAGTTCAAGCTGGTGAGGTGGCTAGCACAAGTAGAGTCCGGCAGCCACCAAGAAAACAAACACAGGCCCGTTAAGCACATAGTGCCCTTCCTGCTGCATTTGCCAATCCAAATTGGGAGCTCACCACTTACTTCTGCAGCACCCGTACTTCCCCCATTCACTGGCCAACCCAGAATTCAGGTGGAAATGGATGATTTTACGTCACTTGATTTTTATTCGCTGTTTTTCATGGAAGATCTCTATAAATCTGTTGTGGACCAAAGCAATTTGTATGCTGGTCAATTCATCGCCACTAATCCCCAGTTGGCCCTTGCCAGAGATTAGAGACTTATTACGGTCTCTAAATTTAAGACCCTCCTGGGCCTATCCCTCCTCATGGGCATAGTTAAAAAAAAAAGTGAGTTGCGGTCATATTGGTCCACTGACCCAATTCACCATATGCCGTGTTCTCTGCCTCCATGACCAGGAGACGATACGAACACATCTGGCGGTTCATGCATTTCAATGACAATGAACTCTGTCGTCCTCGGGGTGACCCTGGATACGATCGGCTCCACAAATTTTGGCCCCTCGTAAACCACTTTAACCAACAGTTTGCAGCCTTGTTTCCAGATCAAGTTGTCTGTGTTGATAAGTCCCTGATTACATTTTCTGGCTGCTTGTCTATCAAACAGTATCTTCCCAGCAAGCATGCCAGATATGGGGTCAAGATGTATAAGCTCTGGGACAGGGCAACATGCTATACATATAGTTTTATGGTCTACGAGGGAAGAGATAGTCACGTGGAGCCTGAGAACTGCCCAGACTACATAGGGAGGGCTGGTAAGATTGTGTGGGAATTGGTGTCACCCTTATTCGGAAAGGGGTACCACGTGTATGTGGACAATTAGTACACAAGCGTGCCACTTTTTAGTCACCTTTTTGATTGTGGAATAGGCGCATGTGGCACTGGGCGATCTAATCACTGGGGCTTCCCCCAACGGCTTGTAGAATCCCGACTTAGACAGGGGGGAGAGAGCCTGCTTGAAATGTAATAATTTGTTTGCAGTGAAGTGGAGGGATGCAAGGAATATTTTCGTTCTGTCCTCCCTTCACGCAGATACGACTGTCCAAATTCCTACGGAGACTGGTGTTATGGAGAAGCCCCTCTCTGTCCATGAATACAGCCTTAACGTGTGAGAGGTGGACCTCAACAACCAGTTGTTGGTGTTGTAACCAATTGCCCGTAAGGCCAGACGCTAGTACAAAAAAAGTGTCTGTATATTTATTCCAATTGACTCTGCTGAATGCTTATGTGACATACAAAGCTTCAGGAGGAACTGGATCCTTCCTAAAATTCCAAGAACAGATCATCACAGCCCTTCTGTTTCCAGACAGTGCTGTGGCCCACCTTCCCAACGCAAATGCTGCATGGGAGGCATTTTCCGTATGTCCTCCCTCATACCCCTACCCAAAGAAATCCCATCAGCCATTCGAGACAGTTTAAAGTGATACTAAATTCTGGTTTGAAGAAAAAAATAAAATTCTATTCATGTATTCTTATGTAACGCTCCTGCTGAATAGTCCCAAGGATCTTTTCCCAAACTAGAATATCAGCAGCTGGGCACACAGCTTCAATCACTCTTCTGGCCCAATGAACAGTCATCCTTTGTAGGATTTTTTTTTTATTGCTGAAGAACTTTAATAGGATATAGGAAAGCTGTGGGATACTCAAGTAACACAACGCAGAAACCAGAGGACACTTCTCACTTTATTAAAACTTCTTAGAACAGTCATTGCAGCAACAAATAAGGTTTAATTGCAGTGAGCTACACTAGAACACCATAAGAAATGCCCATACTTGAGCAGAGTGTGGCACTGATGCACAAGGGTTTGTAGCAGTACTCAGTCACTAGGTTCTTACACACAGGTCTGTTCTCACAAATGTCCCTGGATAATTGGACGCCTCCTTCCAATATCAGCCAGACATTTTTCCTGTGAACTTCCCAGACCAGATCCTCAGTGAAATTCCTCAATCAGCTTCAGCAAGGTCTAGTCGAACAGCCTTTTGCCCCCCCCCCCCCCAAAGCTCTACACAGCTGGGACTTTGATGAGCACTAGAACAAGCACCCCCCCCCCTTCCCCCCAGCTCTAGGACCTCGGTGAACTCAAAAGGACAGCTGCTCTTCAGGCTAGAAACTTTGCCTCCTGTACAAGAACCCAGCTGCCCCAGCTCTCAGACAATGTATGCACTCCCCAGCCACCTATTGGGCACCTACCCCCAGGGACTGGCTGGAACCACAAATATTCAGGCTGTAAATCTGACTCTCCCAGCCCACTATATTCCAGAATCCTCATTAAAGCAGAGGAAAGCAAATCAAACCTACAACCAGTAAGACCCTGAACAGCCCAAAGTAATCAAAAGCTTGCCCACCGCTTATAGAGGAGCCTAAAGAATAAAAATGTACCTAACCTAATCAGCAACCAATCTAAGAGAGTTCTAATTTTAACTCAGAAAAGTGTCTCCTATTGCTCTCAGTCTCCTAGAAATCTCAAGATTCCTTTTTTTTTCCTGCTGTTGCGGTGATCTGACTTGCTGCTAGAGGGTGGCTACGTTTGTTCTCCATGGTCCTACCTTATGTAGGAACATAGCCACCCTCTATTGCTGACTGCTGAATTGGACCAGAACCTATGAACTATGGGATTTGTTGTAGCCATGGGCAATGCTCATTCCAAACGAATGGAAAGGAGGGGAAAAGGAGAGATTTGGAAACTTATGGAGGTTACATGGAGGCAGAAAAACACAGCAAAAAACATTTTCCTTAAAATAGGTTACAGAGCCATCAAGTAGTGGATATGAATGGATTCTTTTTTGGAGAAAAGGGATATCATTTAGTGTCAACTTTAAGGCCCCCCACCACCTCTATACAATTGTAAAAAAAAAAATGCTGCGTTTTACCTTGTTCTCATCTCCTTTACTTCAAATTGGCTATTCTCACCTAGGTAAACATGATACAATTGGATCCAGCGCATGCACAGAACCTTCTCAAGTCTTTGCCTGTAATATGATGAAGACCCTGCAACATATCTTGTGAACGGCCTCCTGGGATGTTCAATGTAGATATTCCAGGAGGCAGTTTGCATGATTTCATAAATGCAGATGCCATGGAAGCTCCACCATATTACTGGCAAAGACCCAAGCCAATTGTGCCCATGTGTGGGAAATATGGCACATGCACAGACATGCCATGGGTCTCATAGGTCTGCGCATGACCTTGATTCAAGATGGAGACACTGGAGGAGAGTGTGGTAGGTAGAACTTTGCCTGCAAGCAGGACAATGCTGGGCTCCATGAACTAGTGAGGTTTTTTTGTTTTTTTTCTTGACAGCAACAGGTGTTTAGTATTTAACCACATCCCACCTGGCCTATAGCAGAATGATGGTCGCAGCCAAGATCAATTATCCTGACTGGGTGTCATATGATATCTGTTAGGCGCCCGTCTTCTCCTTGTGGCCTAGGCTCTTGGAGATGGCTCAGTGGAGGTCCTCGCCGGCGGTTAATCAATTACACATACACACACTAGGTATGCTGAAATGATTACAATGGTTTATTGAATGCTTTGCTGTTTTATGCTGTGCCTCTACAAGACTCTGCCCCATTTGGGGGCCAATCAAAATGATACACATAAATGTTCATTAGCATATTTAGTAATTTCTTAATCTTGTGATTTTGGTAATGTCTTCATCTTGTGACCTTAATATTCATCTTGTGACCTTAATGTTAACCCCTATAGTTCAAGCTAATAGGTCATTGATTCCTTACTTTCTGTCACCGTCTACTGACCATGAGATGTCCAACCACAACTTCCTAAAAAAACTAATTCTAGCCGCTGTTGGCCTTCTCATACCCAGCAACAGTGTACAGAGATAAAAACCACAGACAGATGTTTCCTAAGATGAAGGCATCAGACAGGAATAGACAGACAGGGTGATATTGCAATGAGATAATTCAGTCATTAAGTAATACTTGTCATAAGATTCAGTCTGTCACATTCACTAAAATATACCAAGATATTTCTCTAATCATTAAGCAAATAAGCAAAACCTGAACATATATCCTCAGGGTAAAATCAATAATCAATCATAATGCAATGTATTATGGAATCTCCTTACAATCCTCCCTTTGACCATTCGATATCATCGAAATGGTCATTCTACCTTTTCGTCACGCCTTAAGGATTCATATCCCTCGGCTACCTTTTTGTCACGCCTTAAGGATTCATATCCCTCGGCCTCTTTTTCCTGGTTCTCGTACCATACCGTGGGATCTCTGGAAATGGAAGTCAGCTTCATGGTTTCGGAATGTGCTTCGCTACCCTTTTTGCAGAGGCATTTGAGTAACATGAAGCATGCATACAAGAACAATATGAAAAGCAGTATGGTAAAAATTGTCATTGCAGTGTTCTTTAACCATGAAGTGAGACCTCCCAAACTGAACCCGGTAGAGAAAGGGTCCCATGTTTTCCCAATATCCCTTGCATCCTGTTGTAGCTTGTTTACCTCTTTTCTGTGTTGTGCAATAATGTCATAGTAATCAGGGATCTCGATACTCGTGTTGTGTATCCAAGTGCAGCATTCATAGTCCTCAGTAATTTCACAGAGGCCAGTGAGGGCTGCACTCATGCTTTCTATAGCCAGGTCATGTAACCCTAGTTGTTTTCTAATTGCTCTGGTTTCTAGGTTTAATTTTGAGATGTCATCAGAGTCCTTTTCCAAGATCTCATCAATGATTGAGGTGTAGTTATTTAGTTTCTTCATCAGATCTATTCCCCAACCTGTCCAGGAAGGAAACCAAGCCCAGGTCATATCTTTTTCTAGGAACATTTCTCTCTTTCCAAGATGTTTTAGAGGGTATCTTGGGTGGGTGCTAGCTTTAAGTAGGTGTCCTTGCCCATTATCCCCAACTACTCCCATTACAGGAACTATTTTAGCAAGGTAACACCATCCCTGGGGTTCTTCAGGAATCCATGGGTAACAGAGCTTGCCACAACAGATGTAGGTTGTGTTACCTAGTGCCAAGGGTCGTTGACTAACAACGGTCCTTGCACCCTTTGAATGACCAGATGCCATCAGCAGAGCCAATAACTGTGCGACCGTGGAGTGGGAACTAGAATTAAAAAGGTCATAGATGGTAGCATTTATCACAGGGTCTGAGGTGCGAAAAAGTGAGTTATCGGTAAGGGAAGCCATGGAGACATTAAGTTTTGACCATTTGCACACCTCAGCTCCCCTGGAAATGTTTCCCAGTATGAAACACCAATCTGGAGCATGGCTTCTACCCACGATTTGAAAACTGAGGGGCTTATTGGGACTTTTCCTTATGACATTGGCAAGAACTATGGGGGGAGTTCCATTCAAAAAAGGAGTGATGTTTAAGGGAATGGCCATCAATGGGATTCTGGCTGTACTGGGGTGGAGTTTGCTACATATCCAACATTTCTCAAAACCAGACTTCTGTGCATAACTGTACTTAAACTTCAACAACAACATCTTGTCAGTGAAACCTGAAGGGGGTTCAGTGGGGGATATACTTCTTTTATATTTTAAACTAGATGTATTGGCTGTCTGGGCATTTCCACATATCCCCTCTAGTGACCCTAAATCTTCTGGATGGTACACACAATTTGTTATTAACCAAGTAGGTATGAATACTATCAGAATCAGACATGTCCAGAAGCATAATGTTTTTCCTGACACAAAGGTAGAAATCATTTTGTCAGGTACTGTGTACAAAGTTCTGTTTCTTGTTTCTTCCTGTTGGTGGGGGATTCGTCTCGTCGGTCCGAGAGATTTGTTTTATGCCTTCTTGAATGTCCTTCAAATCTGGTCGCTGTTCCTGGTCAGAGGAGTCTTGGGGTGCTGGAGGAGGGTCAGGGGTCTGGGGTTGCTGTGGACACTTCTTTAACCGGCTGGCGTGGATCCAGGTGTTTCCTAGATCGGTCAGTACAGCAGTTCTGGAAACCTTCTCTATCTTCCAAGGTCCAGAGAAAATGGGTCCAACCTTCTTTTTGTGTGCCAGTTGTTTCACCAGTACTTTGTCTCCTGGGATGAAGGGATGAGTAGGTTCTGTTGAAAGAGGAGAAAAGGTGACAGAGACTTGTTCGTTCATATCCTGTAGCATACTTACCAGATTTTTCACGTACATTTCCTGTTGAGAATAGATGTTAATGTCAGTGTTTTGATCTAAGAGGGGCAGCTCTATGTTTGCAGGAACTCCCATCAAAATCTCAAAGGGCGAGAGTTTTGTTCTAGCATGTGGTGTTGTTCTGATCTGAAATAGGACAGAAGGAAGGTAATCCAACCATCCTTTCATGGTGCCCCCCGTGGCCTTTTTTAACTTGTCTTTAATGTTCCTGTTCATTCTTTCCACTACCCCTGCACTTTGTGGGTGGTAAGGGATGTGCAGTTTCCACTGTAAGCCTAGTAGCTTAGCTAAAGTCTGTGTAACAGAGGAGCTGAAGGCAGGCCCTCTGTCTGACCATATGGCCGTTGGTATTCCGAACCTACAAACCCAATGGTTCAGTATGCATTTGGCAGCAATTTTAGCAGTCTCACCTGTACATGGAATACCTTCAACCCAACCTGACCATTTGCATACGATCACGCAAAGGCATTTCAAATTGCCTTTTTGTTTGGGCATGTGTGTGAAGTCTATTTGCAAATCTGTTAGGGGACCCAGGGGTGGGGGCAGGTGGCCATGTAATCCATGATTTTTCCCTTGGACATTGTTTTGTGCACAGGTCAGACAACTGCTGGTGAGGAGTTTTGCCTGTTTACTTAAGTTGTTCGTACAGAAAGACTTTGTGTATATGTTTGTTAGGGCGGTGGTACCTATATGTCCTGGACCATGGAGATAGGAAAGTATGAGAACACTGCTTGATTCTGGTATGCCCAATATCTTCCCCTCTTTTGACCAAAGACCTTCTTGGTCCTTGGTCAAGCCATCCTTGACCCAAAAAGAAACATCCTCTTCTGTAGCTAATCCCTGTATTTGTGCCACAACGGTTTTAAAGTTGGGTGATGTAAAATGTTCTTTGAAGAACATTGTTGTGGGGGCTGGCTGACCAATGTATAGGGCAGCGGCTTTTTTTGCTTCTCTGTCTGCCAGAGCGTTTCCTTTGGAAACTCTGTTGTTATCTGATGAATGTGCCTTTACTTTGATGACCGCTATCCTCTTTGGGAGAAGAATCGCTTGCAGGAGTGCTTTAATTTGCGTAGAGTTAGCGATTGGCTTGTTGTCAGCGGTTTTAAATCCTCTATTCGCCCAGATTACGCCATAGTCGTGCGTGACACCAAAAGTGTACCTACTATCTGTGTAGATGTTTACCTCCTCATCAGAGAAAAGTATGCAAGCTCTTGTGAGCGCCTCCAGTTCTGCTACCTGTGCCGAGGAGGGTGGTAAGGCTTTTGCTTCCAGCACCACATCAGGGAGTTGGACAATGGCGTACCCTGTCAGGAATGTTGCATCGGAGGGGCGAGAACAACTGCCGTCTATGAAGACGTCCTGTACTCCTGGTAGGGGAATGTCAGTGAGATCTGGGCGAGGGCTGGTTATTGCTGCAACCTGTTCAACACAATTGTGCTTCTGATCAGGGTTTCGCGGTAACCTGAGCAAAGAGTGCAAAAGACGGACAGTGGGATTACTTGGTGGTGCGTGTTTGAGAGTGAGGTTATCAGTATTCAGAAGTGTGATCTCATACCCACTAAGCCTTTGTGCTGTCATATGCTGCGTGTTCATGTTTTGCAGGAGGTGAGTTACTGAATGAGTAGTGTAGAGAGTCAATTCATGGCCTAATACTGATTTGTTAGCCTCTTGAACTGCCATAGCACAAGCAGCAAGGTTTTGTAGACAAGATGGCATCCCTTGTACTTGGGTAGGCAACTTTTTTGAGAGATAGGAGACTGGTCGGTACCCGGTTCCATGTTGCTGTGTCAAAACCGCAGCAAAAGAATTTCCCGATACCACACAGTATAATTGAAAGGGTTTGCCATATTCTACCAATCCCAGGGCGGGGGCCTGAGTCAGACTTTTTAACAAGGCCTGAAAAGCACAGAGCCTTTCTGTTGTCCAATCTACTGTCTTTGGGGCGGTGGACAAGGTAGCCTCCCTCAGAATGCCATCATAATATGAACAATCTGGGATCCATTGGCGGCAATATACGATTGCGCCCAAGAATGAGAGCAAAGTTGCTTTGTCTCTCGGAGGACTGAGAGCCTGCAGGGCTGCGGCACGTTTGGGGGATACCAGCCTGGTTCCCTCCTTCAGAATGCATCCCAGGTATTCTACCTGACTTTGACACCATTGTATCTTCTTCCGCGATGCTAGGTGGCCAGACCTGGCCAGGTGATGTAACAGAGATGTGGAATCGACCGCACAATCTTCAGCAGATCGACTGCACAGGAGCAAGTCGTCCACATACTGTATTAGTACCGACCCGCGCTCAGCAGTCCATGACTTAATTGTCTCATTAAGGACCATGGAGAAGGCTGCTGGACTGTCCACATACCCCTGCGGTAATCTTGACCAGGTCAACTGTTTTCCCCTCCCCCATGAGAATGAAAACATGGGCAATACCCCATCATCGATCGGGATGCTAAAGAATGCGTTCGCCAGGTCTACTACTGTGTAGCAAAGGGAATCAGCAGGTATTTTCAAAAAGATGAAAGAAATATCTGCTACCAAAGGTGGCAGAGGTATAACCTGCTTGTTAACGGCCCTTAGGTCCTGTACAAGCCTCCACTCCCCATTTGCCTTTTTCACAGGGTAGATTGGTGTATTCCAGGGGCTTATAATGTGTTTCAGAATCCCTTTTGCTATGTAATCATTGATTAATGGTGTGATGCCTTCAATTTTTTCAAGTGGCAGGGGGTATTGCTTGTGATATTGTACTTCAGCGTCTGGACGCATTTGTGGTGTGTAAGGTGTACAGTTAATAAAACCCACACTCCCTTTGTTGTCTGCCCATATGGCATGTGTTTCTAGAGTGGGTGGCAATGATGCAAAGAGTCCCCTGAAAGTGTGTCTCTTTGGAGCATGTAAATCACAGAACGGTGAGCTGGCAGTGAGGGAGCCCCCTCTGTCAAATTTAATGGTGATATTCAGTTTTGAGAGTAGGTCCCTCCCCATTAAAGATACTGGACAATCCACAAGGACAGCAAAACTCTGGGTACACAGTTCCTGCCCTTCTGGAGTGGCCACGGGCAATGGTGGAGTGATGGGGTGGGTAATTGATGTCCCATTTATACCAATAGAGTTTCCCTCAGTGCAGTGCGGTGTGTCATATATGGCATCATTCAAACTACTGAATGTAGCCCCTGAATCCAACAATAGACATATCAGGTGATTGTCTACCCGCAATAGTACCTGCGGAAGACTTTTCCATGATGGATTGTAACACACAAGGCTGAGGGACGGGACGTACTCTTGGCATCCCTATTGTGGCGTCCGCCGAGCGGATGGCCACTGCATCGGAATGCGTGGGGGTGGTCTGTTAGGCTGAGGCTGGTATTGGGGTTGTGGTTGGGGTGGTTGGGGTTGTGGTGGGTGAGGATACCTGATATCCTGAAGGCGACGGGGGGTGGTGTTAAGATTCCTACCCCTTCCTCTTTGGGCGTTTGTTCTAATTCTGTAGGGACATTGGGACTTCCAGTGCCCCAGTTCCCCACAGTTAAAGCACCCCTGGTCTGGTGGGTAACCCTGATCTGGGGGATATGATTGCATTGGTGGATAAGGTTGCATTGTCATTATGTGGGTGGGCGGAGTCCCACCAGTTGGCAGAGTCTGGGTTGGTGTCAGGGAGGGAAAAATGCCACCCTTCTGCTCAAATACCCCTGATGTTTCTCGTGACCTAGCATCCTTCATAAATTCATCGGGGGGTTGTTCTGCCCACTTTGGATTAGTGAATTTAAGCAACTGTGTCACCTTCGTATCGCCACCAGCCATAATGGTGGTGGTGAACAACTGGGGGTTGGCGTTATCTACTGCTTTCCACAGACCATATACCCGGGTACAAAATTCATAGAACTTTTCCTTCGGTCCCTGTTTTGCTAGGACAAGTTCCTGAAGTGCAGATGAACCCTTGTATATAGTAGACCAATGATTCCCCATACCTTTCCAAAAAGATACCCAATCTTTATTTTCTTCTATGTGGGCTGTCCATAAGGCATCTACGGGATGCCCTTCTGGGCTGTCAGGGTCAACTATACTAAGAATCCCTGCTATATCTTCTTTATCCAGGCTCGTCCCTGCACTGTATTTTGCAAGGAAAGCTCCAGCCTCCCTAGGGCTTTTCTTTGGGCTGGGGCATAACTCCTTTATTTTTGACAGTGTGCCTAGGGGTAGGGGAATATGGACTACCGTCTCCCCTATATGCATAAGTGGTGCTTTAAAGGTGGCACCTAGACTTTCCTGTTCCATGTCTATTTCTCTTTCCTCAGTAGAGGATTCACCCTGCTCCCTTTCCTCCTGTGGGGGTTTCTGGCTTATGGCCGGTTTAGTTTGGCTTCTGAGTGTGGTGGATGGCTGTGAAATTATCTTTTCCTTAGCCTCCTTAATCCTTCTTGCCTCTTTCTCTAGTTTCCTCTCGTACGCCTCTAAATCTTCCCTTTTCCTTTGTATCCTTTCTTCCTCTTCCTGCTGTCTTTTATTAAATTCTTTCTGTTTCTCCTCCCATTCCTTTTCCTTGGGGCTTAACTTCCTGACTCCTTCCTCTTCTCCCTCTTCCAGGGTCTTTCCATCCCTTTCTTCCTTAGTTATCACAGAATACTCTCTTATTTCACCCTCCCTCCTATCTAGCTCTCTTTTGTAATGTTCTAGCTCTTCCTCCCTCCTAGACATTTTCTCCTCTAATTCCTCCTTTCTCTTCTTAAACTCTTTTAACTTCTCTTCTAATTCCCTTTCCTTCGGATCCAACCTCCTAATCCTCTCTTCTTCCCTCCTACGTATACCTTCTGCCCGGACTTCCTCTTCCCTGTTCCTACTTTCGTTTTCCCATCGTGTAACTTGTGCCTGATCAGCTGCCCCATATACCATGGTAGCCAATACTGCTGGATCCAGAGATGGATACAGCTGAAGACATGGACCCAATGTTCCATCCTCCTGTTTAACCATCACATAAGGGGGGGGTGCTTCGGGTTGCTGTGATAGGGCGGGTGAATTTACAGGTTTTGGTGTGGGGGCTTTAGTTACATACTTTGTTTTATACTTGGCTAAGCATTTGTTCCATGTTTTGTAACAATCTTTCATGTATTGGGTGTCTTCCCATTTCCCAGGTGGGTAAGAGTGCTTGTGCACCTGACACACCTTGCTCACTTCCTTCCACTCGTCCTCAGAACAGGGTCCCACTGGCCCTGGGTCATGTATCCCCAGCTGTTGGCACCTCTCTCTGACCTGTGTCCAAAACGGTTCTACCTGTGGCCCCGGTAGTGTGTTTTTAACGTACTCATAGGGAGATGAATTGGCCATGGTCTGGGTTGCCGCAGAATTCCCCATCTAATAACCTTGGTAGTGTGTGTCTAGTACAGGGACAGAGATGAAAGCAACCTGTTTGTGCTATAATCTGTTCCCTGACTTGGGAATAAGTCCCCTCGTCTGTTATCGCTGTGGGGCTGATATAGCTATGAAGGTTAACCCTCAGTACTCGGTATAGGAAACCCCTCCTTGTGGTAGGATATACTCCCCTTGCACCAAGTCGGTATGAAAACCCGGTCGGTCTAGTGGTGAGCAGGATCCACGTCCTGTCAACACTAAGGAACAGTAAACCAAAGGTGCAATGTGGGCAGGCGGGCGCTATCTCACTACAATCGGGTTCCTGATTTATGTTGTTCATTTAGTGCATATATGTGTAATACTTTAACAAAAAAATCCTCTAAATCAATACAGTACTTTACATTCAGTTGTCATACACATATATATCATACACTTATCTCTAACTCTCTATACACTCTAAATACTTACGGTGGTACCTAAAAGAAAAACAAGCAAAATCTTATATATACAGTGGCAAAATAAAGTTACATTATATGAACATGTTATAATAAGTGCACTTTTCAATATTTTCCCCAAAAATTGGGCGTCCACTCAGCCACTCCTTATACTACGGGCGTATTCTATACTTCCCGAGTTTTAAACACACATATATCTACTCAACACAGTCAGACCAACCTAGTCAGACTATAAAAAACCAAAAAAAACCTGCGAGCCCTTTCTTTAACCCTCCAAGGGACCAGCCTAGTCCGTTGCGAAGGCACAGTTATGTAAGTAGGTGGGTATACAAGGTTATTTGAACAAGGCAAGCATCAACACCAGTTACCAAAAATTAGGTAAAAAGGAGTAAAATGACTTACCTGTTCAAACACCCCACTTCTGGTACCAAAACTGTTAGGCGCCCGTCTTCTCCTTGTGGCCTAGGCTCTTGGAGATGGCTCAGTGGAGGTCCTCGCCGGCGGTTAATCAATTACACATACACACACTAGGTATGCTGAAATGATTACAATGGTTTATTGAATGCTTTGCTGTTTTATGCTGTGCCTCTACAAGACTCTGCCCCATTTGGGGGCCAATCAAAATGATACACATAAATGTTCATTAGCATATTTAGTAATTTCTTAATCTTGTGATTTTGGTAATGTCTTCATCTTGTGACCTTAATATTCATCTTGTGACCTTAATGTTAACCCCTATAGTTCAAGCTAATAGGTCATTGATTCCTTACTTTCTGTCACCGTCTACTGACCATGAGATGTCCAACCACAACTTCCTAAAAAAACTAATTCTAGCCGCTGTTGGCCTTCTCATACCCAGCAACAGTGTACAGAGATAAAAACCACAGACAGATGTTTCCTAAGATGAAGGCATCAGACAGGAATAGACAGACAGGGTGATATTGCAATGAGATAATTCAGTCATTAAGTAATACTTGTCATAAGATTCAGTCTGTCACATTCACTAAAATATACCAAGATATTTCTCTAATCATTAAGCAAATAAGCAAAACCTGAACATATATCCTCAGGGTAAAATCAATAATCAATCATAATGCAATGTATTATGGAATCTCCTTACAATATCCAGCAGGTTAAGCCACTTATGCGCGCCCGAGGGTGCTTGTTCCGACTCACTGCATTATGGAGCCTATGACGCAGCTGATCACGTGGCTCTTTACCACGTGATCAGCTGTGTCTAATCACAGCTGATCACATGGTAACCAGGAAGTGGTTTACCAGCTTGCCTCCTTTCGTGCCGACAAGGGGCATGGGTAGAGGAGAGCTGATCTGCTGCTCTCCTAATATGGGGGGGGGGGGTCTGCGCTGATAATCAGCATATTGATTATCGGTGTAGACCCATCAGCGATACCCACCAGTGCCTCACCAGTGCTTGCCAGTAATGCCAATCAGTGCCCACATGTGAGGCCAGTGCCCATCAGGGATGCCCATCAGTGCACATTGTCGCCCATCAGTGCTGCATATTAGTGCTTCCTCATCAGTGCCCATCAGTGAAGGAGAAAACTTCCTTGCTTACAAAATGTTATAACAGAAACAAAGAAAAACGGTTTCAACATTTTTGGTCTTTTTTATTTGTAGCACAAAAATTAAAAAAAAGTGGTGATCAAAAACCACCAAAAGAAATCTCTAATTTTTGGGAAAAAAAGCTAAAAATCTCATGGGTACAGTGTCGCATGATCGCACAATTGTCATTAGGATTGCAACATCGGTGAAAGCTGAAAATTGGCCTGGGCAGGAAGGGGGTAAAAGTGCCCAGTATTGAAGTGGTTAAAACATTTTGTGATAGGTAGAGCAGAGCTTCTCTTTAAGGATAACTGACCTCAATAACACCATCTGCTGAAACAAGATGCTGGTGTTAGCAGTCAAAATACAACTCATGACAGTACAAAACTCATGTTTTGTTTGTTTTTTTCTTTTATACCTTGTTCCTTACTAACGTTTAGCAGTTCTTACATTCTCGGAAAGCTGCCAACTTATGTTTGTATTGTAGCTAGGGATTTCACACATTACAGCCTAGTTACTTAGAAAAAAAGGCACATTCACCAAAAATGATTTTGGGCAGGCATTAGTGGGTCAAATAATTAACCTCTTGTATATCTTACAGACTCAAATGGAAGGTTCAACATTAGTTTGTATATGCCCTGCTTCAGATCATAACACACAGCTGGATTGCTAGTTATATATATTTTAGACCAATAGGATCCCACAGGGTAGTGAGGAACTATCATTTTACTTGTATTGGTCAGGGTAGTTGGGTGCAGCTGGGATGTTCTGCCACAACAGTCTGATAAATGAAAGAAACTAAGATGTATGTCAACCTACCGAAGAGAATGAGTGAATTGTCCTTATAGTCTTTTTCAATATATGAAAATGATAAGCTATCTGTAAATGTCATCCATTTTTTCTGCCTCTAAACGCCTATGCATGTTAGCCTTTGTATCCATGCACACATGGGCTTTTAGAAACTGTAAAAAACCAATGCCAGTGCAACCAGGAGCAGCTAGATGCTCTGAAAAAACTATTAGAAAAACTATGCATAGAAAAAACTATTGACACTTGTAAGCGCACCTAAGCATTATGCGCTTGAGCAGTAATTCATTATATTCATAAATTATTATTCCGGCAAATTAAATGAATTCATGCCCAAGCCCTTGACATGCCTAAACGAGTTACACACTTATGACTGTGGTAATTACTAAGGCAGTGAAACTGATCAAATCACCTGTGCAAAATAATGGAGAGCCTGAAAACATGACCTGTTGGTGCGCCTTGAGGACTGGAGTTGAGTAACACTGACAGAGTTTGCAAAGTGTGCTGATCTTTCTAATAGGACCACAACCAGCGGCGGGACAAGGAGATTCAGTGCCCAGGGCGAAGATGCCAAAATGCGCCCCCCCCCCCAAGCAGGGGGCGGAGCAAGTTGAAGCATGTGTAGCGCATCAAAACATGTGTAATGGTTGCAGAGTGCACCAGTATTACACACACACAGCCAATTAGATTACTTTGATGATGGCTTGGCCCACAGCCAATAATGAGTAATGGCAATAATGGCTGCCCAAAGTTGATTTCTGAAGATTGTAAATGGAGCTCTAGAACTAGCTGAAACTGACCTTGGCTTCTGTCAAATGGTCCTGCTGAAAAACTTCCTTTGATCAGTGGGCTGCAGCGCTGATCAGTGTATTCTGATCAGTGGAGTTCTGCTGTCAGAGTACAATAGAACAGAGAGGGTGGATTTTTGCATCCACCTTGATTGTTTGCATGCAGTGATCTATTCGTTTTTCTTCCAGCAGGCTGAAAAAAAAAAAAAAAAACAAACAAAAAAAAACATAGTATGTACCCAGCTTTAGACAATGTGTCAGGAAAAACATTTCTCATTCTTAGTACTTATACACATGAACAGTAAAGGTGAGCATACACTTTTTTCAATCTGATTGTACAATTTCTGCACAATCTCCTTTGGATTCACCAAAACTTTGTAATATGAGGAGAAATCCAAACAATTCATTATCCAATTAGTAGTATCCAATCAGGCAGGCCCTTGTACTGGCATCAGTGGCTCTCCTCACACGTGGAGCAGCGCGGGCTACCGGAGCTACCCTGAAAGTCGGCGGTGGAGAAAACAGGTAAGCTGACCCTAGAGCAAGTACATGCCCAGCTTCTTGAGGCGATCACCTCCAGTAGCATCTCCCTGACAGGCAAGATAGAGGAGAGTGGACATAGGCTTCATGAGACATGACTTGCAGCAGGTTAGGGAAAGGGTGGCAGAAACAGAGGAGAATTTCCACCTTGGAAGAGGATTTCTCCCCTTTCCCTGGTCGGGTGACAGCTGCTAAGAAACTAATCTCTTTCTGGTCCCAAAAAGCGGATGACCTCAAAAATCGCCTTAGACGCAATAACTGCAGGTTAGTGGGGCTCCCCGAAAAGGGTGAGGGACAGAATCCAGGGGACTTTGTGGAAACGTGGCTCAAAACTACCGTTCCTGATGCCAAGTTTTCTGCTGCCTTTGCTATTGAGAGGGCTCACAGAGTCCCAGCAAAACCCCCTATCCCTGGTGCAGCTCCCAGGCCACTGCTGGCCAGAATGCTCAACTGTAAAGATCGTGATCTGGTCCTACGTAAGGCCCGACAGAAAGGTATCAACTTTGAAAACGTGCAGATCTCCATCTTTCCGGATTTCCTGATCGAATTGCAGAAGCAAAGAGCCACATTCACAGAGGTTAAACGGAAGATGGGATCATCTATTCTATGGCTTTCCCTGTTCGATTGAGAGCGATTGATGGTGGTCGTGTGCTCTTCTTCACTACCCCGATGCAGCTCAAGAGTGGTTGAATGCAAAACGGCGTCCGTCCTGATTATTCTGGAATAGCATTGATGTTGGGGAGATTCCTTTACCTTGCTTGCCCTAGAATACATTTTTTCCTGCAACAAGTGCTTGATAGTAATCCTATTACATGCAAGCTCCTTTTTGTTTCTTTTGTTTTCAAGTAAATGCCTTTACTGCACTCGATTCACCAAAACTTTGTAATACGAGGACAAACCTAAACAATTCATTATCCAATTAGTAGTATTCAAATCAGGCAGGCCCTTGTACTACATATGGGAGTGCACCGCTCCAAAGTGATCACCTCTCCTAAGAACAGCTGCCTCCGCAATCAGGCAGGTTGTTGGCTCTGTTTACAACAGAGATAATGGAAAAATAGAACGCTGGATAGCTGTACTCCAAAAAAAAGTTGACCTTTATTAAAAAATTAATATCAAAGCATCACAGGGCAATACAGACTAACTGCACAGCCTCTGACGCGTTTCACACCAGATATGGTGCTTAGTCACTAAGCACCATATCTGGTGTGAAACACGTCAAAAGCCGTGCAGTTAGTCTGTATTGCCCTGTGATGCTTTGGTATTCATTTTTTAATAAAGGTGAACTTTTTTTTGGAGTGCAGCTATTCAGCGTTCCCTTGTACTACATAGTCAGTGGTAGATCCAAAAGATATTGTACAATCAGATTGTATAGTGAATGGTAAGCTGGCCATAAATGGATCAGTTTTTTTGATCAGAGTCTGAATGAAACAAGCTGAGAGGATCCCCCCATCCACACAAGTTAGGTGTATGGAGGAATCCTTTCCACTGAGACATTACAATGTGATAATAATACATTTTATTTATAATGCCCTTTTTCATCAAAAGATCTCAAAAGGGATGATAGTGGTCAGAATACATTGATTAGCGCTGCAGATCAAAAGGAAAAAATTCCAACAAGCTGGTTTGAGAAAAGTTGATCATATTAGATCAACTTCTCTTTACAAGAATGGCCATAGATGGATTGAAACTCATCCAGTCCTTGGTGAACCAGCTGAATTTCCATCCAACTATGGGCAGCCTTAGTAGCTCCTGTGTAAAATCCCTGTTGCTTTCTGATGCCTGGAGTGCTGGGGAATTCACTAAGCCTCTATGTACATGAGTTGTTTAGGCCAATTCATATGTGGTGCAGACATGTGAGTCCTGTGCAGGGCTTTCTTGTGCACTGTGTGCATACCTGTGCCAGTGTTCTATTCATTTCTATTGGGACCCGCACCTGCATGTATTAGGATATAGTGGCTGTGTCCATGCAGCCTAATGTCCCAGTAGATATGAATAGGGTGCTGGCATGGGGATAGACACAATGTCCATGCATCCCCATGCTGATAGACAGCCCTGCACGGGAGCCACATGTCTGCATCTAATCTTAACAGATCCTTAATAAAAACAGAATGTGAAAGAACAGTCGTCTTCAGTGCTATAACTCCGATATAAAGCCTGAAAGAAGGTTACCCATTCGCTGAGTATTGGCAGCCTTAGCAGCACAGACACAGGAGAGAGACACCACTCACTGCATTAGGGCTTGAGACGAGGGGACCCGAGGGAAAGGGCACAGGAGGAGGGGTCACTACACAGAGGAGGAGTCACCTCCACATTGTCCACAGCAGAGAGGGGAAAAAACAGGAGGCTAGGGGGCGGAGCTGGTGATGTCACACAGACATCAGGAGTGATAGAAATGAATGGAGAGGGGGAGGGAGAAGCCGCTGTCCAGGCAAGCAGAGGAGCAGGAAGGAAAGCTGTATGTATCTGGAATCTATCAGGAAAGCACTGATATGCTTTCCCAACCTCATGCGCACTGCCCCCCCCCCCCCCCCACTCTGTCACTCAGGGACTAGTACAGTGCACTGTGCAGGCAGGGGATGGGGGGTGCTACAATACAATCTAGCCTACACGCAGGGACAAAGCCACTGTCAGATTCGGCACTCAGCAGCACATTATGTGCTGGGCATGGTTGTACCCAGCAGACAGTGCCTTCTTCCCCCAACGAAATCATTCCGCCCAGCACAGCTGCCCGTCTCGCCCCCACCCCTAGTACTGGCCCTGATCATGACTACCTTTATGTTTTCAGGAAACGGGGGTTAATTCACTAGTTGAAGCGAAAATAGTACAGAGGCTGCTCCTTATGACCAGCACTAAGAATATTAGTTGCCTTGCTGTCTTTGGCTTGAACACCTTGTGTCACAAACTTGAAAGAAACATCTTTGCCTAGGAGTCAAATTTTGGAAGCCAGTAAATGACCATGATTGCCAGGCAATTAGCATTGTCCTGTTATCTTAATGTCAGGTATAATTTAGGACATTTTCATCCTTGCTACAGTATGTATGTGGGGGAGACAAGTGGTAAATATGATATTGCAAAGGAACATGGCCACCATTGACATGGCCGGACGTGTCTGAGGAGAGCTCTGCCAGACACCCATAGAATCCGCATCAATCCTGCATATTACTAGCAGCTCTCACTCCACAAATTGCTTCTTTGAGGTTCCAAGACATTACTTGCAGCAGGTTAGGGAAAGGGTGGCAGAAACAGAGGAGAATTTCCACCTTGGAAGAGGATTTCTCCCCTTTCCCTGGTCGGGTGACAGCTGCTAAGAAACTAATCTCTTTCTGGTCCCAAAAAGCTGATGACCTCAAAAATCGCCTTAGACGCAACAACTTCAGGATAGTGGGGCTCCCTGAAAAGGCTGAGGGACAGAATCCAGGGGACTTTGTGGAAACGTGGCTCAAAACTACCGTTCCTGATGCCAAGTTTTCTGCTGCCTTTGCTGTTGAGAGGGCTCACAAAGTCCCAGCAAAACCCCCTATCCCTGGTGCAGCTCCCAGGTTACTGCTGGCCAGAATGCTCAACTGTAAAGATCGTGATCTGGTCCTTCGTAAGGCCGGACAGAAAGGTATCAACTTTGAAAACGTGCAGATCTCCATCTTTCCGGATTTCTCGATCGAATTGCAGAAGAAAAGAGCCACATTCACAGAGGTTAAACGGAAGATGGGATCATCTACTCTATGGCTTTCCCTACTCGATTGAGAGCGATTGATAGTGGTCGTGTGCTCTTCTTCACTACCCCTGATGCAGCTCAAGAGTGGTTGAATGCAAAACGGCGTCCGTCCTGATTATTCTGGAATAGCATTGATGTTGGGGAGATTCCTTTAGCTTGCTTGGCCTAGATCTACATTTTTTTCCTGCAACAAGTGCTTGATAGTAATCCTATTACAAGCAAGCTCCTTTTTGTTTCTTTTGTTTTCAAGGAAATGCCTTTACTGCACTGGCAGTGAATGTCTTCAATTTTTTTCACTGTTTAGAGCAACATAATACTGAACTACACAGACTACCATTTCAATTTAACGCTGGGTTCTCATTTTTTTCCCCACTGTTTTTTTTTTCCCCACATTGCCTTTTTTTCTGTAGATTTTCTGAGTTTCAGGCCTATTCTAGTCATACCTGGTGTGTTGCTGCCCTCTTCTGGATGAACCTGGAACTCCTTATCCAAATGGCTTCTGTTGTCTACCCTTCTAACCATTTGGGGGGGGGGGGGGGAGGCTCTGAACTCTGGTAGTATTATACACACTGCAATCCAGTATTATGTGCATTTGAAACTGTTCAGTCTGACACTGTTTATTTCATCTAACAATAGCAATGTAGAATGTAAACCCCCCTTTTTTTTCTGAGAGCTCAAGGAGATGGCTACTACCATGAATTACCTTCACATATGCTGTTGCAATGTGCAGGTAATGCCCCGTTGATACATCTTATCTACATAATCATTCAACAGTTACTAGCTACATCAGATATTTATGGTTTGGCTTTTGGCCGCAGTTGTTATGCCATTTGCCATTTTGTTCATTGGTACATATATAGTTTTACTCCTACACATTTTATCTCATTGTTATTTCCTGATATGCTGAACATCATTTTTTTGACTGTTTGATGGCTAATCTCAGTACCTTTTTGTCATGGAATGTGAGGGGTCTGGGTACCCCCCACAAGCGTTTCCAAGTGTTTACCACAATACTTAAATCCAGCTCTCACCTGATATGTCTTCAGGTGACGCATTTGACTCCTGTACACATTGATCACCTCAAGAAGCCTTGGCTGCAGTGGACAGGCCATTCCTCTTATTCTAGGAGGGTATCAGTATTGGTGCACCGCTTGGTCCCATGGGAGTGTGTGAAGGTTCAGGCAGACCCCCATGGGAGGTATGTCTTTATCCAGGCGCAGCTACATGCACTCCCATTTGTGATAATGGGTATTTACAACCCCCTCCTGCTAATCTACAGGTGGTTAAAGAGGCAATGGTTTTTGTGGCAATGTATCCAGAAGCCTGTTTTTTGTTTAGGCAATATCAACCTGCTCTTATACCCGCTCATGGATAGACATGGTGACCCTTCGGCCACGCAGTCCCAGGCACTGTCTGCTTTCGGTTTGTTGGTCTCTGAGTTTGGTTGGAGTGACTTATGGCAGGTTTCCAATCCCAATACCAGGGCTTATTCATGGTCCATCCACAGCAGAGGCTGTCTCTCAAGAATCGATTTGGCATTAGGTAATAAGCTTCTCACCAAATTGTCCTCTATCACATATCTGCCTAAGGGAGTGTCGGACCATTCACCTTTGTCACCGTCGATTGATACTGGGGCTACTGGAATCCGTAGACCCTGGCGGTTCAGCCCTTTTTGCTGTCCCCGATTGAGTCCAATGACAGGATACCAGATCAACTAGCGGCTTTCCTGGAAGCCCACGGCTCTGAACGTGGTTTAATGTTTTGGGACGCCTTGAAGGCTTATTTTAGAGGGGCTCTTAAGTCCACTATCTCATTTAATAAACGTTCTTCCCAACAAGACGAGGAAGATCTAGCAAAAAAGTACCAAACAACTAAGGCGACTTATTTGACAGCCTCAACTACCCGTATCTACTGGGAGTTTATGTCTTGTTTATATTCAGGCCATATGTCTGCCGCTGCAAAAAGGAAATCATTCTATACCCAGCAGGCCCGTTTGGCTGGAGATATACTTACTTGCTTTCACGACTTCTATACAAGTATGTATGACTCTACCCTTACATTTACCAGTCAAGATATTGAGGCATACCTTTGATATTGTAAATTATAAACAAATATATACCGCGCTGTCTATAAAAGAAATCAAAAAACGAAAGCAGCCAGCAAAGCAGTGGATAAAGTTGCAAAAATAACAACTTGGGTGAAATGTGCAGCGCTTATGTGATCATATAAACCATAACAAATAATAGGAGTACAAAAAACGTGAATAATAAATGATGTGCTCAAAAAAACTCCAAGCAGTCTATTATGACATGTGATGTCTATAAACAGAGGAACTTGGACACGTGATGCCCAAAAAAAGAAAAAAAGTCAGTGACAAGCTTCAATCATGTGTGATGATAATCCTCAACCACATGTATAATATAGTGACAGTCTTTAACTTCAAATATGTATGATGTAATAACAGTTGATAGTAGATCCACCACCAAAGACACCAGAAGCTGCTTATGAGAGGGATTGGACTCAAATAGGTGTACACCTAGTGAGTCAATCAAGCTTTGTGGTATAATATACCAAGGGGATCAGATGCTCTATCCAGATATGACCTCCAGATGGACCTCCGAACAGGTGAAAGGTATGGATGGATAGATATAGGCAGTCAGCCCCATCATTAAAAGAAAGAGGAAGGCATATAGGGTAACTCCGTATGGATATTTTAATACATAAAAAGCAAAGGAAATACACTCACGTGTATAGCAGTAAAATCAAGCGCTTGTATAAAAGAAGACAGTGGTCTCAGCATATCCTCCCGACGCGTTTTGACTTAGAAGTCACCATCTGGGGTGCTGGACTACTGTACTGGCTGAGTATTTATAGATACTGGTTACCCCCATAACAAGTGGCAGCTCCGTCTGATTGAAAGTGTAAATTATGGAGATTACTTCCTGGTTCCTCCAAAATGGCGCCTGGGCTTGCATTCCAAGCCTCGTTTTCATATGTAGAGGATTACTTCCTGGTTCTGCCAAAATGGTGCCCAGGCAAGAGTTCCAAGCCTTCATTAGAAAAATAAAATACCCTCATAAAAACATTTAAAAATACTTATATAAAAACCTCTCATAAAATATATTCTAATTAGGTACCAACTGGACCCTACAGTACCAGAGTTGTTTATTTGATTACCTGCCCCTGTGGGAAGTAGTATGTGGGCCGTACAATTCGAGCTCTCTCTGTGTTAGAGTCAGCGAGCATATCGCTAAAATAAAATTACGTCAAACATAATGTGCCTCGACATTATAGAGAGCATCACAGACGAGACCCTACTGGTTCTCAATTTCTTGTCATAGATAAATATACACCTCCTTGGAGGGGAGGAGCTAAGACAAGGGGAGTCTTTCGCTTGGAGACTTATTGGATCCACCAATGGCAGACCTACTCCCCTTTTGGGTTGAATATAGAATGGGACATCAATGCTTTTATCAACCAAGCATGATGCCTTTTCTCTATTTCTGGTACTTTAGGGTCCAGTTGGTACCTATTAGAATATCTTTTATGAAAGGTTTTTTATAAGTATTTTTAAATGTTTATGAGGGTATTTATATTAATTTCTTATTAATTTTTCTGATAACATATTTTAGAATGTATTTTGGATTTATTTGAATATATACTGGTTTGGTCCCTATCACAAATATCAGCTTGATCCAACCAATAATGTGTCCTTTTTGAGGGGTGCCATCATTTGTCACACCTTAGTATCATATTTTTTATATATATTATTGCCGTTTTAAGCCACATCTGCTCCTATATGTCCCCCAGAATAGCGGTGCCATGTTTTTGGCTGTTTAAACCAGTCACTGTTCCACATGTCACATCCTCTTTCACATGTTAAAATGAGACTTTGAACTCTTGTCCGGGCGCCATTTTGGTAGAACCAGGAAGTAATCTTCCTCTACATATGAAAACGAGGCTTGGAATGCAAGCCCGGCCGCCATTTTGGAGGAACCAGGAAGTAATCTCCATAATTTGCACTTTCAATCAGACGGAGCTGTCACTTGTTATGGGGGTAACCAGTATCTATAAATACAGGGCCGATCCTAGGCGGGTGCAAGGGGTGCAGTTCACCCAGGCGCCACAGAAGTGGGGGCGCTCAAGCGCCAGAGTGCTCCCCTCCCTCCTCCTCCCCTCCTTGTCGGTGTCCACAGGCCGCTCTCTCCGCGGCCGCTGTGTTTACTGCCCAAGTCCATCCCCGCCCGCTCCATCCTCCTGTCAGAGGAGATCGGAGCGGCTGTCTCTGTTCGGAGAGAGACCCGCGCAGTGATGTCGTTGGGGGGCGGGGCGGTCCATGCCGCGCGGCATACAGTGCCTGTTATTTCTTTTTCTCCTCTGGGTCACGATCTTCTCCACCCGGGTGGTGCAGGTGCACACCCGGGTGGGGTTTGTCCTGAGGGGGGGGGGTCTCTGGGAGTCTGTACTAGAGGAGGGGGGGTCTGTGGGGGGGACTCGGGGAGTCTGTACCAGAGGAGGGGGGGTTTGTGGGGGGGGTCTGTACTAATAGAGGAGGGGGGGTTTGTGGGGGGAGTCTGTACTAATAGAGGACGGGGTTTGTGGGGGGGTCTGTACTAATAGAGGAGGGGGGGTTTGTGGGGGGGGAGTCTGTACTAATAGAGGAGGGGGGGTTTGTGGGGGGGGAGTCTGTACTAATAGAGGAGGGGGGTTTGTGGGGGGGTCTGTACTAATAGAGGAGGGGGGTGTTTGTGGGGGGGGTCTGTACTAATAGAGGAGGGGGGGTTTGTGGGGGGAGTCTGTACTAATAGAGGAGGGGGGGTTTGTGGGGGGGAGTCTGTACTAATAGAGGAGGGGGGGTTTGTGGGGGGGAGTCTGTACTAATAGAGGAGGGGGGGTTTGTGGGGGGGAGTCTGTACTAATAGAGGAGGGGGGGTTTGTGGGGGGGAGTCTGCACTAATAGAGGAGGGGGGGTTTGTGGGGGGGAGTCTGCACTAATAGAAGAGGGGGGGTTTGTGGGGGGGTCTGTACTAATAGAGGAGGGGGGGTTTGTGGGGGGGGGTCTGTACTAATAGAGGAGGGGGGGTTTGTGGGGGGTCTGTACTAATAGAGGAGGGGGGGTTTGTGGGGTAGGTCTGTACTAATAGAGGAGGGGGGGTTTGTGGGGGGGTCTGTACTAATAGAGGAGGGGGGTTTGTGGGGGGGAGTCTGTACTAATAGAGGGGGGGTTTGTGGGGGGGTCTGTACTAATAGAGGAGGGGGGTTTGTGGGGGGGGGAGTCTGTACTAATAGAGGAGGGGGGGTTTGTGGGGGGGGTCTGTACTAATAGAGGAGGGGGGGGGGTTTGTGGGGGGGTCTGTACTAATAGAGGAGGGGGGGGTTTGTGGGGGGGTCTGTACTAATAGAGGAGGGGGGGTTTGTGGGGGGGAGTCTGTACTAATAGAGGAGGGGGGGTTTGTGGGGGGGAGTCTGTACTAATAGAGGAGGGGGGGTTTGTGGGGGGGAGTCTGTACTAATAGAAGAGGGGGGGTTTGTGGGGGGGAGTCTGTACTAATAGAGGAGGGGGGGTTTGTGGGGGGGAGTCTGTACTAATAGAAGAGGGGGGGTTTGTGGGGGGGTCTGTACTAATAGAGGAGGGGGGGTTTGTGGGGGGGTCTGTACTAATAGATGAGGGGGGGTTTGTGGAGTGGGTCTGTACTAATAGAGGAGGGGGGGTTTGTGGGGGGAGTCTGTACTAATAGAGGAGGGGGGTTTGTGGGGGGGAGTCTGTACTAATAAAGGAGGGGGGGTTTGTGGGGGGGGTCTGTACTAATAGAGGAGGGGGGTTTGCGGGGGGGAGAGTCTGTACTAATGGAGGGGGGATCTGTACTAATGGAGGGGGGTGGTTTGTGGGGGGGTCTACTCTGTACTAATGGAGGGGGGGTGGTTGGTAGGGGGGGTCTGTACTAATGGGGGGTGGTTTGTCCTGAGGGGGGTCTGTACTAATGGGGGGTGGTTTTTGGGGGGTCTACTAATGGAGGGGTGTGGGTTTGTGGGGGGGTCTGTACTAATGGAGGGGGGTAGTTTGTCCTGAGGGGGGTCTTTACTAATGGGAGGTGGTCTGTACTAAGGGAGGGGGGTGGTTCATGGGGGGAGTCTGTACTAATGGAGGGGTGTGGTTTGTGGGGGGGTCTGTACTAATGGAGGGGGGGTAGTTTGCCCTGAGTGGGGTCCGTACCAATGGGGGGTGGTTTATGGGGGGGTCTGTACTAATGGAGGGGGGTGGTTTGTCGGGGGGTCTGTACTAATAAAGGGGAGTCTGTACTGAGGGAGGGGTTTATACTTAGTGGGGCGTCTGCACTGATGGAGGGGGGTCTATACTTAATGGAGGGGGGTCTATACTTAATGGAGGGGGGTCTGTACTGAGGGGCGACTATAGTTGGTGGGGGGGGTGACACCATGTTTTACCGCACTGGGTGACACCAACCCTAGTGACATCACTGCAGCCGTGGGCTCTTCCCCCCTCCCTCTTCCTCCCCTCCCTCTCCCTCTCCTCGCGATGCTGTACTAGTGAGCAGCGCTTGCCAGCACAGCTGCCCCACTATGTTTCTTCCCCCGCCTTCATATCGGCCAGGGAAGAAATAGAATAAAAATATAATCATGTAGTCCCGAGGACTGGCAGCCCCACTGTAACACGGAAACTGCAGCCCACACAGCATGCCCAGCTGAATGGGATAGAGAGAGAGCCAGGAGCCCGGGAAAGCTTTCAGGGAAGTACACCCAGGACTCCAGAGGGAGAGGACAGTGCTGAGGGAACACCATCAGAGAGAGAACCCCGCTGCCCTGCGGAGAAAGGAATGGAGTCAATGCCAGAATGCAGATCTGGGCTCTACCCAGCGGAGTCGCCACGGGCAATTCAGAGTGAGCTGACTCCTGATCAGAGGAATCGTTGTTGCTGGGTCAGGTGAGAGGGCCGATCGCCCATTATCTCCTGTACTATGTCTGCAGTCTTTTGACCATCTCCTTTATTATATCTGCACTCTCTGACCGCCTCCTGTGCTATGTCTGCAGTCTCTGACCGCCTCCTGTACTATGTCTGCAGTCTCTGATCATCTCCTGTACTATGTCTGCAGTCTCTGATCATCTCCTGTACTATGTCTGCAGTCTCTGACCATCTCCTGTACTATGTCTGCAGTCTCTGACCATCTCCTGTACTATGTCTGCAGTCTCTGATCATCTCCTGTACTATGTCTGCAGTCTCTGATCATCTCCTGTACTATGTCTGCAGTCTCTGATCATCTCCTGTAATATGTCTGCAGTCTCTGACCATCTCCTGCAATATGTCTGCAGTCTCTGACCATCTCCTGCAATATGTCTGCAGTCTCTGACCATCTCCTGTGCTATGTCTGCAGTCTCTGACCATCTCCTGTACTATGTCTGCAGTCTCTGACCATCTCCTGTACTATGTCTGCAGTCTCTGACCATCTCCTGTACTATGTCTGCAGTCTCTGATCATCTCCTGTACTATGTCTGCAGTCTCTGATCATCTCCTGTAGTATGTCTGCAGTCTCTGATCATCTCCTGTACTATGTCTGCAGTCTCTGACCATCTCAGGTAATATGTCTGCAGTCTCTGACCATCTCCTGTACTATGTCTGGGGGCTCTTTCTAACAGAAGCCCTCTCTGTGCGCATCAGAGAGACTCATTAGTGTAAGCTCGTCCTGTATTTTTTTTTATTGTTAGAAGATCATGGGAGGATCCTAGAAGACTTCTTAGGGGAGCATCTCTGTGTTTGAGTCGTTGCCATAGAAACATGTGTAAAGGGGAGGAGTTTGTAACATGACCACGCCCATGTGGGGGCGCCAGAAAGATTTCTGCACCCAGGCGTCTGTGACCTTAGGATCGGCCCTGTATAAATACTCAGCCAGTACAGTAGTCAAGCACCCCAAATGATGACTTCTAAGTCGAAACACGTCGGGAGGATATGCTGAGACCACTTTTGAGCACATCATGTATTATTCACGTTTTTGTACTCATATTATTTGTTATGGTTTATATGACTCACATAAGTGCTACACATTTCAACCAATTTGTAATTTTTATACCTTTGATATTCCCTACATTAACTCAGGAACAGGGGGAGAACTTAGATGCAGATAACACAGAAGATGAGGTCAGGGAGGCAGTAGCATTTATGGCTAAGGGAAAGGCCTCGGGTCCCAATGGTCTACCCTTGGAAATATAGTGTAGATACCTGCACACTCTCGTCCCAGTTCTGGCACAGGTCTATTCTACAGCGTTTAGAGAGGGGATACTACCACCATCAACGTACTCTGCCACGGTGGTCCTTATTCCTAAACCCGAGAAGGACCCAGCTGATGCATCGTATTGGCAAATTTCTTTATTGAATATTGACTATGAAATACTAACAAAGATCCTGGCCAAACGTCTCAATGCAGTCATTCTTAGTACAATTCATCCAGACCAAACTGGCTTTATGCCACGAAAGTCTACCTCCATTAACATACGTAGGACGCAACTAATAGCTCAACTTAGAAAATTTCTGCATGAGTATTGTGCGCTGGCTTCACTAGACACCGCAAAAGCCTTCGACTCAATAGAATGGCCCTTTCTTATGGCTGTGTTGCACTCATTTGGCTTTGGCACTAAATTCCAACAATGGGTCACTAAACTTTATAGGGATCCCAGGTCTAACCTTTTAGTCAATGGTCTCCTATCCTGATCTATACAGCTTCGAAGAGGTACCAGGCAGGGGTGCCCTCTGTCTCCGCTGTTTGCGGCTGCTATCGAGACGCTGGCACTGAAATTTCGGCAGTTTCCCCTCATAAAAAAAAAAAAAAAAAAAAAAAAAAAAAAGCATCACTATGGGTGAGAGTAGACATTATAGGAATATACGCAGATGACATTTTATGTATGCAGGATACCTCTGCCTCATTAGGAATAGCAATGCAAATCATAGAAAAACTTGACACGTATACGGGCCTTAAAATTAACCTGCAGAAGTCAGCCCTAATGACCTTTTCCTTGCAGGCCCTTCCATGCAGTGATCCTCCATGCCCTCTTAAGGTAGCGACCTTGTTTAAATATTTAGGAATCATTATTACCCTGTCTCCTTCAGAGGCTTCCCAAGCGAATCTGGACCTTCTGGTTACCATGCTTAAAGCTAAACTTACTGCCTGGGCCAAACTTCCCCTGTCTGTGGCAGGCAGGACTAATCCCATTAAGATGATCCTTCTGCCCAAGTGTCTGTACGTGACTTCTCACATGCCTACCTCAGTACCTTTATCATTTTTTAAAACCGTGGACACGCTACTCATCTTTATTTGGGCCACCCATAGGCGGAAAAGTAAATTCTCCACTCTGCAGCGCCCTAAAGCTGATGCTGGCATGGCATTGCCTAACATACTATTTGGCTGGGCAGCTATGCCATCTGACAGACTGGTTGGAACCGGCTATGCCAGCGGTGGTTGAGTCATATCTCGCCTATGTCCTTAAAAGCAAACATCTGTTGATAGCACTGGGGGCACCTATGGCCACACTGAGGGAAAGATATATACCAATATTGACACTGGCCCGTTGTGGAGGGAGACCAGAAAATTACAAATTTTCAGGGTACTAACGAGGAGCTACCACTCTGGCACACTGTGTGTTCCCCCACACTCCAATGTTAAAGCAATTTGTGGAGTCTGGATTCTGGGAGTGTAGGGGAATGGTTTCTCTGGACAACATCTATGATGGAAATGTATTGGCTTCTTTTGAGGGATTGCAAAGGAAACTACAACTTCGACATGTGCTGCATACTCAATTTTGTATTTGTGACACTGACTTCCCTGAATACCCACTGATAGGAGGGCTTCGATCTCAGGGCCCTAGGGGACTTCTCAACTCTGTATCTCCATTTACTCTGTCACGACTAGTGGGGCTCCACTGGAGGTGCGCATCCAGTGGCAAAAACTTGTCCCCAATTTGTCTGATGAGGATTGGGAGGAGGCATGCTCTGCCCATCTATCTGTATCTTCCGCAGTCAATAAAATTAATCCACCTTTATATGCTACATCAAACATACCTGACCCCGGTCAGACTGCACACAATGCACCGTATACCTACCTCTGCCTGCACTAGGTGCACCTGTCCACATGTGGATTTTGCGCATGTTATGTGGCCTTGTCCAGTTATAGTGAGATACTGGCAAACGATGACGGAGATATTGTCTGTGATCTTATCCATTCCTGTTCCATGTACCCCACTGGTGTCTGCTGGGGGTCCTCGATGAGGAGCAATGGTCAAGACATTAGGACCATGCTACTGGAGACATTATTTATGGCCCATAAAGCTGTAGCACTTAAGTGGATCCAGCCCACACCTCCATCCATATATGCATGGCTTTGGTTAGTGAATGAGGTATTACCCTATGAAAAACTCATATTTGAACACAGGGGTTCCAAAGTATAATAAAGTGTGGGATGCTTGGTGTTCTTCTGCCCTTACTGTAACCAACACGTACATATATCACTAAAAGATCTGAGAAATAGTTATTGTACTTTAGTGTATCTATGGTGTTTTCTATAACATGTGCATCGGGATCAATATGCCGAGAAATTCAGTATACTTGTAAAGACATTGACATTTTTGCACTGTAAGATGTACCACACTGTCTAGTTCGCTTGTTGAACGCATTTGATAATGTCGTTGTCATGTACCCCTTTCAATAAAAAGTTGAAGAAAAAAAAATATGACATTGCAAGTGGTAAATATGACATTTCACCATGTGACAGTGATCTACTCTTGGTTGCTACTCTTGATTTCTCATTTTCTTCACTTTTTTTCAAATTTTTACCTCAGACACAGTTCTATTTGAAGAGTGAAACATGTTAAGTTTGGGCAATTTGACTTTGGGAGCACCGTCTGACTTTATTTTCATTTAGGTTCACATGATTTAATTTTTATCCTGACACATTATTTCCCCCCCTCCCCTCCATTTTTCTTTTTTGTGGGGTGAGACAAACCTTGTGTAAATGCAGTCTTGATTAGCTTTTTGTGGATACGGTGATATATGGGGCTTCTCTTTTTCTGTTCATCTCAAATTGTATATCTGTCCAATAGATGGGAGGAGAGACAGATCTACTCCCATCTTCTGATACCAGGTGGTGTTGGTGAGTAGACATCTAATTTACATATCCTCCAATACAGCCTGGAGCCTTTACATTGAATATAGGAGGAAATTATAACCCTCATATTGTCTATACGTATATTTTAAAGAGAAGTTTTCACCATTTAAACTTGGTAGATGTTAATATTACCACATAAAGATAGAATGTTCATTTTTATATAGAATGGCATGGACCTCATCCTATTGGTATACCCGATACGGTCATTTACATACTTTTTATAATTTAAAATAAAGGTTAAATTTTAGTTAGGAGGCATTTTGGTGCATAGGGAAGCGCACCCTCTTCTAGTTCAGTCTAATTTTGCCACAGTTGAGTGTTATCACCATCACAGGCTTTTGTATATATTCATACAGAAATTCCTGAATGTCCATAGCTTAGCTACAGGTTTACTGTAAAAGTAAACATAGCTTTAAGAACCCAAAATGTGTGCCGACTTAAAATACACTAGTTTCCCTTTTAATTCATTTATCTCATCATGGTTTTTTACCAAACCCTAAAATGTACCAACATTTTTTTATATTGAAAGCAAAATAATTTAAAAAATAAAAACAGTCAAGAAAGCTCTTTATCTCAATTTGATACCAACACCAAGCCAAGGGACATGCTGAAACAGTTTCTTTATTTGAGTTCTGCTTTGCCATCATATCATTTTTCAACAGCATAAAATAGCAGCATGATCGTAAAAATCTAGCAAACAGGTCGCCAAAGCTATATAAATATATGCAAATATAGATGTTAAAGTAACTTAATTCTTTGGCCCTTTTTTTCTCAGATGCAAATACATACTGCTATGCAGTGTATGGTCCTCGGCAGGAATGAAACCAGCAATTCCAGATAAAACAGGTCAGTTTGAGTATATAGAACTTTTAAATAAAAATTGTTACAAAAAATAAATGTTCATGCAGGCCTTATACAAAAAAAATGGTAATGTATGAAGTTTGAACCAAGATACACACAAAAATGCATTCATGTTAAACTATCAATCACATTCGCAAAATAAAACCAGGAATGATATATGCAAACAGAAAAACTAAGCAGAAAAGGAAAGATGTCCTATGTTTTGGTTAGAATTGGAAGTGCCTTTATAATATGGTTATTTCCAGAAAGTTTCCCAGATGACTGTCACACACCCAGTGGAAGCAGCCACTTTGACTGTGCTAATAGCCAACTGAACATGAATTTTTTTTTTACATGACTCATACCAAAGAAAGGCAACTGGCTACCATAGGACAGCGTTAGCCTAGCCCACAAAATAGTACTACAAAGAAAGCACAAAAGGTGTTTTAGCAGCCCAGCAGGCCTCGTTATGCCCAGAGTTGCCAAGGTGTACATTGCTCAGTCGTGGTTGAGCAGACAAAATTGTATATTTTTTTAGTGACATAATTGTAAAGTTAACAGCAAATTTCCAGAGTACATGCACAAATAAGAGAAATGTAACACCCCAATCTGTACAAACAGGTGGAAACATGATGTTCCTTTTAAGTTCAAGTTATTGTTTTTCTCCCCGGCATCAATACTTTTTGGCTTGCTAACCTAGAACGAGTATGAATATCAAGACTCGACATTAATGGTTGCTTACTTGTTACCTGTGATGGGCTTAAACTACTGGAGGCAGATGATTATTAGGACAGACAAGTATCATTTCCAGAGGTATGTAAGCAATGGGACCCTGTATTTTTCTTTTAAAATTACATAATTGATGAAGCAGTTGCAGAAACCATGGGTGCATAATTTACTTTACTGTACTATAAGATTAGGACTTCTGGACAACTGAATAGCATTAACATTCACAGCAATCAACCATTGGTTTGTAGGATTCAGGCTAATGAAAACTAAATAACATAATTGGGTATTGTACATTGCTGTACTGCACAATGCTATTCAACTGCCATGGGGAAGCCACCTTGTGTAAATAAAAAATTTACTTAAGTCAGTTTCCAAAGGGCAATGTTCTCACCCTGTGTGATGGTGCTGGTGCTTTGTGATTGGCCCAGTGCCATCACATGGAGCGAGTCACATGCTCCTCCATACCCACAAGTACCAGCATTTTCTTTGCTTCCAACAGCTGAACAGCACAGTGGGGAGTGAGAAAAAGGCCAGTATGTGTTTTGGGGGGGGGGGGGGGCTGGAGGTTTTAACAAATCACGGGGTTTGATTTAAGGAGAAACAAATTTCAAATGTTATGGCCCAAAGAAGCTAATTTTTATTCAGATTCTCCCATACTGCATTAAGAGAAATAAAGTTAAAACTAACTAGTTGAGTAATCAAAACTGCTTTCTTTCAGGCATGTTGAAGCCCTGCAGGAGAAAAGGCAACAAGGTATTTTTTGCACCTTTGTCATGACATACCCTCAAATGTATTGCTTGGAATTTCTAAAGCGGAAGATCAAAGAGCAAAAAAATAAGGTCACGAGTGGTCCAAGCTTGAATGCATTTTGGTATGATCTTGAAGGTTCAGCTGGGAAAGAGCACTTGTGGCATACAGTGCTTCTTCCTGAGAATCGGGTAGTTTCTAATGTTGAAGCAAACCTCAAAGTCTTGCCACCATCAAAAAAGTTTTTATGTTGGCAGTACGGAAAGGCCTCGGACTGCCAAGTCTTGCAAGCCATACACCCTGTGAGTCTCACACTCCTCCACAGCTGAAAACAAGTACAGTTACACCTTCTTCATCCCTCGGCCCATCAAACAAGCAAACACTGTCATAACCATCTTGGGCTTCACTTCCACAAGGTCATCAGGAAGTGCGTATACTCTTGCTCCAATTCTTCTGGCCATGGACACAGCATATCTAGAGCAAGCATAAGAAGATAAATTAGGAAAAAACAAAACAAAACAAAAAAAAAAAACACAACAACTCAGGTGACATCACCCACCCTACCTCTCCACCTTATTATAATCAGAGAACATTTTGCATTCATTCAGGAAATGAAAATACCCATGCCAAGCAGTAGTAGACATGTGCAGTTAGTTTTGGTCCGAATTGAAATTCAAATTAAAATTTTCCATTTTCGGAAATTTGGATGTATCCGAATTTTCAAATTACAATAGCACCGAATTTTAATGAATCTGAAATAACGCGAAAAATTTAGACGAAATTCGAATCCGAATAGTCTTCAAATTAAATTCAAATAGTTTTCAAATAGTTTTCAATTTGTTTTGCAATTTCCAAAGAGAATAAAAGAATAGAAAAGGAAAAAAAAAAATACAAACAGAAAATAAAATAGAATATAATAGAGTAAAACAGAACAAAATAGAATGGAAAATAAAACAGAATAGAATAAAAAGAATAGAATAAAATAGAAAGAATATAACCATCTTATGAAATTTGAATACATAAGAAAATTTAGAATAGAATAGAAAATAGAATAGAAAGAATAACATTTTCCCAAAATTCAAATAGAAAATAACAGAATAGTATTAAAAAAAAAAAAAAACCCAGAATAGAAAGAATATAACTTCTGAAATTCAAATAGAAAAGAATAGAATAGGACAGAAAAAAATGGAACAAATAGAAAAAGAATAGAATTCAAAAAAGAATAGAAATAGAATCATTTCCCAAAATTCAAATAGAATCATTTCCCAAAATTCAAATAGAATCAATTCAAATTTGAATAGAAAAGAATAGATTAGAAAAGGAAGATGGTTATATTTTCTACTCTATTGTTTTTTTATGTACTAGGCTTATTTTTTATTCTAATCTATTCTTTTCTATTCAAATTGATTCTACTTGCATTTTGGGAAATAGTTATATTTTTTTCTATTCTTCTGTTTTTTTATTTCTATTCTTTCGCATTTTATTTTTTTCTATTCGAATTTCAGAAGATGGTTATATTCTTTTATATTCTATTTTTTTCTATTCTATTCCTTTATTTTCTATTCCATTATATTCTCTGGAAATTGGCAAACAAATTGAAATCTATTCGAATACTATTCTAAATGGTTTATAAAACTATTCAAAATTTGAAAACGAACAAAACAAATTCCAAAAACGTATTAAAACGGATTAAACTAATCTAATTTATCTAAATAAATGAATCAAAATTAATTTTTTAGTTCTGCACATGTCTACTGAGCAGCCAATCTCCTGTGTTCACAATACATGAGGCTTCTCAGCAAAGGAACTGGAAGTAACTGAATATCAATGGTGTAGTGATGACCACTTAAGTGATTTCCAGGGGCATCAGCAAGGTACATCACATACATAGTTACATTGCTCCAAGCTGGACCAATGTTACGTTGTAAAAATATACTACGCCTGGAATTCATCTTTAACCGCTTGCCGGCCAGCCGCCGTCATACTGCGGCAGGTCGGCATGATCCCGTGAATCGCCGTCATTGTACGTTGGCTCGCAGGATCGGGATAGCGAGCGCGCGCACCCTCCCGCTGCACTGCAGGGGTGCCGTTGCTCGTGGCCGATGGTCGCCGGCCCCGAGCGATCGTGGGCACTAGAGGCAGAACAAGGACGTGTGTGGGTGTAATAAATATATATATATATATATATATATATATATATATATATATATATATATATATATATATATATATATATATATATATATATATATATATATATATATATATATATATATATATATATATATATATACACATATACACACACATATATATATACACACACACACACAAATCCCTGTTCTGTGAGAAATTACAGATCGTGAGTTCTTAATAGCTAGGAACCACGATCTGTCATCCCCTCTATTTAGTCCCATCCCCCTACAGTTAGAAATCCACACAGGGAGCACAATTAACCCCTTGATCTCTCCCTAATGTTAACCCCAACCCTGCCAGCGACATTTTTACAGTAATCAGTGCATTTATATAGCACTGATCGCTGTATTAATGCCAACGGTTCAAAAAATGTGTCAAAAGTGTCCGATGTGGCCGCCATAATGTCGCAGTCCCGATAAAAATTGCAGATAACCGCCATTACTAGTAAAAAAAAAATAAAAATTCTATAAATCTATCCCCTATTTTGCAGGTGCTATAACTTTTGCGCAAACCAATCAATATACGCTTATTGCGATTTTTTTTAACCAAAAATATGTAGAAGAATACATATCGGCCTAAACTGAGAAAAAATTAGCTTTTTTGGAAAATAAAAAAAATGGGTATATTCAAAATTTTCAAAATTGTTGCTAAAATGATTAGCGCAAAAAATAAAAACCGCAGAGCCGATCAAATACCACCAAAAGAAAGCTCTACTTGTGGGAAAAAAAAGGACGTCAATTTTGTTTGGGTGCAGCGTCGCACGACCGCGCAAATGTCAGTTAAAGCAATGCAGTGCTGAATCACAAAAAATGGCCCGGTCATTCAACAGCAAATCTTACGGGGCTAAAGTGGTTAAATGCATTCTTTGCATTCAGGTAAAAAATGCCCAAGTACCTTTCTGTGCCCCCTCCCCAAACATTTAGCTGTGATCCATGTTTGCCACAGCTGGGTCATCCAAATTCTGTGCTGCTTCCCTGATCTTCCAGATTGTACATGAGGGTACTGAAGGCAGCAGAGCCATAGGTCCAATAAAAGAGAAAAATATCTGGCACCGCGATGTCTCAACAATAAACAAATAACTAAGGACTATGTAAGAGGCTGCAACAATCAATAAATTACAGGTATTGATTCCTTTTAACGGATGGATCTAATAAAATCATACATTTTATTGTTGAGACATCGTGGTGCCGGATTTTTTTTTTCTAATATTGGACGTTTGAATGTCCGAGTACTGGGGCTGAGCACATGAGTATCTCATCCTATTATTTCGGGGCTATTTTGGGGTAGCAGCACGATTCTAGGAGAAGCAGAGCCACAGGTGCCCAATACAGTCAGTCAAATTGATGGGAGGAGGAAGCAGTGCCTATGAGCGCACACTGTACTGGCCGGGAGTGTGTACACATGGGTGTCCCTTTAGCAGTCAGCTAAAGAGACAGCTGCAAAATAGAAAGGCGGCTCGAGGGCCAGTCACAGGGACCAAATAGGGACATTTAAAAAAAAAAAAAAGAAAAGAAAAATCATCCTATAATGCAAGTGTGGATCCTTTTCAAAATAAAGTAAGAGTTTAATATCACTATGGTAATTGCTAAGGATTCCACTGTAGGGACTCCATAAAAAAAAAAAATTTTAAAAATGTAATTCATGCAAAACAATGATATAGGCCTGTTTGATTCAACAGAAAAGGCTGAATGCAAAAGAAAATCTATGGAACAATGCCAAGTTGTTCCACACTCTTTAGAAACAAATATGAAGCCATTACAGAAATAAACCAGTTGTTACCCCACTGGCAGAACATCCAACAGACAACTAAGAATTTAGCTCAGTAAACAATGGCTGCCAAAAAGCCATGGAACAAAAGACATTAGGGTCATTATGTCAACAAAACAAAGACACACTTACTTGGCATTCTCATGTTTGTCTTCATCTGAGAGTGAACCGGTCTTAACAAGGTCATAATTAATACTGCCAGGCTGTATAGCATCAATCAGATCCACTACAGGAAGACTAGTGCTGATGGTTTTGTCCTGTGGAAAAAATGGAAAAATGTTGAGGTGAATCCAGCAATAATATGCTAATGCCTGAGCTAAAGTGGTTGTAAAGTCAAAAGTTTTTTTTGATTGTAATGCATTCTATTCAAGAAGTGCCAGCGAGGGACCCGAGAAGAGGACGCTGCTGATGGAAATAATGGGGCCCTGTACAGACTCCCTGCATTCATGCAGCAGCAGGATGCGGGGGCCTCAACACCATGAGGCTTTAAAATTCTGTGCTGAGAACAAGTTCACTGCCGAGAACAAGTTCACTGCACGCTCCCAGCACACGTACCAAATTGTCCATACAGCTGCCCATCACTGTTTGCGATAGGGAACCACCAGAATGGGCTCCTGACCATGTGACTGTTGCGACAGAGAGCCACAGGGATCATGCGATTGGGAAGTTGCCTCCACCTACCAGCATTAACACCCACTTAATGGGCTGTTGGGCGGTGGCGGCAAGGGGTTAAAAAGAGCAAATAAAAAAAATAAAATGCAAGCACAAGTTAACTGAACAAGCACCTGAAGTTATATGCAAATTTCAACTTTTCCTAGTAAAACATGTTTGACCCTGCCCCCACATATTTTGGTACTTACTGTCAGCCTCATTGGCCAAAAGATTGGAAATAGAAACAAGCTTAAAGTTTACCTTTTGGGAAAAAAAAATAAATGCACATCTTTTTTGCAGGTAAAAAAAGTGCAATTATTTTTTTGACTCTGCATCCTGTGAGGCATTGCACCCACAAATCAGCAACACCAGGCTCCTGTAGACAGTCCGTACAGCTGTCTACCAATACCTCGTATAGAGCAGGCAGTTAGCGAATGGCCCACACGTCCGCTTCATTCATTCTGTGAATTAATGAACTACAAACTGTCAGCCATGGAGGCTGAAAGTAGATGTAGTTTATTCTTTCACAGAACTGTGTATAAATGACATGGCTGTGTAGGCGGGGCCCAAATGTTTTTAAATTCTGACAGCGGGTGTGGGGAGGGGATCAAAATCCTACTGTCATAGGAGGAGTGAGGAATGAAGGGAGGAGTAGAGGAGGCAGGAGCTGGAACATGCTTTATGTTTCGCACTAAATATGGATGGAACATGTAACATCCTTAAACTAAAGGAAGATCCAAGATTTGTATTTAAAGTGTATACAAAAAAAAAAAAAACACCTGTAGTATATCTCTGGAATGCATGCACATTGTTTCGTGTTTTATTCTGCCATAAATCCAATGTGTTCTTAACTTCCCATTTAAGAACTGAAATCTCAACCAGCATCAGCAGCACTACCTGCTGGACTACAGAAATCTGCCTAATTTTGACTCATCACCAAGGCAACATGCATTCCCCCCCCAAGCAAAAGAAGTGATATCGACTTGACTTCTCAGAATCTGCCCACACAATGTGTAGGGAAAGGGCTTTTGGAAGATATAGTTGTGGGGGCTCACCTACAACAATAAAAACAGAGCTTCCAGCAGCTATTCCTAGAATAAATTTACAATCTTAATAATAATGTACAATGGGAGCAAAAAAAAAGTTGGTTTACCAATATAGGAACAGGGTAAAAGAAAAAAAATATATATTGGGACCCACTCTAGAGAGTAAAGTTTGGGGGTAAATTCGGGATATGCCTGGACATATACCGTACTTTAAATGTAACTTCACCTTTACAGAAAATCTGTAAGGGGACTTTACACTGAACCCCCTCCCCATCCCACCCAGTCCAGATTGCCACAATCCCCTGCTGTCAAAGCTGCTCCACTGGTCAGGGGATTTGAAACTCCCGCGGCTTAATCTTGTGTCCATATTGCTTAGCCAGTATGGATCACGTGGACAGTGCAGACCAATCAGAACCCACTAAGCCCATACCCTCCGTCCGGACCTACTATGCCTCGTGTCCTGCGTGATACAGAACAACTCCTAACTAGGAGTTCAGTACCTCACGCATCCAGGTTCCCCTTCTATGGAGATTAGTGGTCTAGTCACGGTCTAAGGAACGTTTTAGTGGTGTCTCCATTTCAAGAAAGGCCCCGACCGGGTTAAGGTCACAAGCTTTATTAAGCTTGCCAGTTGGTAAGCGTGCATTTTACTCATATCACAGTGGTGTGGTGAAGGTTATCCAGTTTATTTGTCAATCATTTTTGGTAGAGACCCAAGCTGGGGTCCTCATCCGTTTCACCTTTGAAGACTATTATTATAGAACTTTGCTGATTCAATTGACCAGATATGGACTCTAATATTATTTAACACTATTGTGACATTTATTTATCACATATTGCTTTACAGCGCTGCTTCTTCCATTTATATATTTTGTGTCCATATTGCTTAGCCAGTATGGATCACGTGGACAGTGCAGACCAATCAGAACCCACTTAGCCCATACTGTCAGCGCTGAGAGGAGAGAAAGCCACATGAATTTTAAATCCAACTGGTGAAGTGGCTTTTCTGTATTTGACAGCGGGGAACCATGGCAATCTGGTACAGTGGAACCAGGTAGGATGGGGAAGGGATCCAGTGTCAGATTTTCTGTAAAAGTGAACTTACTTACAGACTATGAAGAATATTTACACTTAAGTTCCTAATATGACCAGCACTTGCATGACTATCCCTGCCCTAGGATGTCAAGTTTACGAGTCATATAAGGTGTAAGGAAATATTGCGCTAACTAATAGAAGAAATAATAAATACATTTCTGTGAGAAAATCAGAAGCTGCTAAATAAGAATGTGACAAATATTCAAAATGGTGAGGTGTGTGAAATGTAGATATATTGTGTATATGTATATATCTACTGTATATCTCAATATCAAAAGGATTAATCATCAGATATGCATTCAAGGTAAATCCTGCTATAGAAAATGCATAAATGTCCAATGAGAAGAATCAATCCTAGGAAAATGCAAACGGAGTCCTCAACAGACAAATGGTGGTTCTCAAAGAGAAACTGATGGTAAACTGATACAAAGAACTTCCGGAGTGAGGAATCAATACATTATTAAAAATGCATACTCTTATCGGAACCAGGTGGGATCCGAATGTCAGCGTCAACGAGTCGATAAAGCATGGATATCCAAACCAGCAAGTCGCCCAAACAATCCAAGTCCAGGAACTCCAGAAGTGCATCCAAGGAAACTGGTAGATGGCAGCAGGACTGGACAATCGATGACCCAAAAAACGTAGGTTTTTATTTTAAAACCAACATACAATAAGTAAAATGTAATAAAAGCAATGTGGGGAGCGAAGTATCAAGCCCGACGCGTTTCATCCAACTAAGACATCTACAGGGGCATCTGTATCTTGTATGTTAGTTTTAAAATAAAAACCTACGTTTGACCTACACCATTGGAAGCCCTTTTTTCTCTCGTTTGCATTTTGCTAGGATTGATTCTTATCATTGGACATTTATGCATTTATATAGCAGGATTTACCTTGAATTCATATCTGATGATTCATCCTTTTGATATATTGTTACTGTGTATATATACAGTGGGGACGGAAAGTATTCAGACCCCCTTAAATTTTCCACTCTGTTATTTTGCAGCCATTTGCTAAAATCATTTACGTTCATTTTTTTCCTCATTAATGTACACACAGCACCCCATATTGACAGAATAGTTGACATTTTTGCAGATTTATTAAAAAAGAAAAACTGAAATATCACATGGTCCTAAGTATTCAGACCCTTTGCTGTGACACTCATATTTAACTCAGGTGCTGTCCATTTCTTCTGATCATCCTTGAGATGGTTCTACACCTTCATTTGAGTCCAGCTGTGTTTGATTATACTGATTGGCTTTCCTAATCAAGTCCACACACCTGTCCATCTAAGACCTTACAGCTCGCAGTGCATGTCAGAGCAAATGAGAATCATGAGGTCAAAAGGAACTGCCTGAAGAGCTCAGAGACAGAATTGTGGCAAGGCACATATCTGGCCAAGGTTACAAATAAATTTCTGCTGCACTTAAGGTTCCAAAGAGAACAGTGGCCTCCATAATCCTTAAATAGAAGATGTTTGGGACGACCAGAACCCTTCCTAGAGCTGGCCATACTAAGCTATCGGGGGAGAAGAGCCTTGGTGAGAGAGGTAAAGAAGAACCCAAAGATCACTGTGGCTGAGCTCCAGAGATGCAGTCGGGAGATGGGAGAAAGTTGTAGAAAGTCAACCATCACTGCAGCCCTCCACCAGTCAGTGCTTTATGGCAGAGTGGCCCGACGGAAGCCTCTCCTCAGTGCAAGACACATGAAAGCCCGCATGGAGTTTGCTAAAAAACACCTAAAGGACTCCAAGATGGTGAGAAATAAGATTATCTGGTCTGAGAAGACCAAGATAGAACTTTTTGGCCTAATTCTAAGCGGTATGTGTGGAGAAAACCAGGCACTGCGCATCACCTGTCCAATACAGTCCCAACAGTGAAGCATGGTGGTGGCAGTATCATGCTGTGGGGGTGTTTTTCAGCTGCAGGGACAGGACGACTGGTTGCAATCGAGGGAAAATGAATGCGGCCAAGTACAGGGATATCCTGGAGAAAACCCTTCTCCAGAGTGCTCAGGACCTCAGACTGGGCCGAAGATTTACCTTCCAACAAGACAATGACCCTAAGCACACAGCTAAAATAAGAAAGGAGTGGCTACACAACAACTCTGACTGTTCTTGAACGGCCCAGCCAGAGCCCTGACTTAAACCCAATTGAGCATCTCTGGAGAGACCTAAAAATGGCTGTCCACCAACGTTTACCATCCAACCTGACAGAACTGGAGAGGATCTGCAAGGAGGAATGGCAGAGGATCCCCAAATCCAGATGTGAAAAACTTGTTGCATCCTTCCCAAAAAGACTCATGGCTGTATTAGATCAAAAGGGTGCTTCTACTAAATACTGAGCAAAGGGTCTGAATACTTGACCATGTGATATATTTCAGTTTTTCTTTTTTAATAAATCAGCAAAAATGTCAACAATTCTGTGTTTTTTCCTGTCAATATGGGGTGCTGCGTGTACATTGAGGAAAAAAATGAACCTAAATGATTGCAATATAACAGAGTGAAAAATTTAAGGGGTCTGAATATTTTTCATCGTGTGTGTGTGTGTGTGTGTGTGTGTGTGTGTGTGTGTGTGTGTGTGTGTGTGTGTGTATGTGTGTATGTGTGTGTATATATATATATATATATATATATATATATATATATATATATATATATATATATATATATATATATATATATACACATACATACATATACATACATACATATATATATATATATATATATATATACATACACACACACATACATATACATTTCACACACCTCACCAAGTTTACGAGTCAGCCTGAGGCCCCACCATGCACAACTGCAAACTGCCTACTCAGCCAATAGCACCATGTTCCATAAAAGATGGAAGTGACTCAAAGGCATTTATTGCAGTCTGTATTGTTTGACCGACAGCTCTAGTAAAACAAATTTATTAAGAAATAAATCAGTACGTTGTCCTGTTAAAAGGGTTTATGACTGGCAGGTTTACTCATCTGGGACAAAAGAAATGTTTAACTTCTGTGCGCCAGGGCTAAAAACTCTAAAATTGATTGGACAGGCATACAAAACCTTTGTGAGCTAAAGCATTTGTATTTTCCCTGTGTGTTTATCTATATACACAGTGTTCAGCTTTAAAGAGGAGGAGTTCACCTTTTTACAAAAAATAAATGCACATTTTTTGCTGGGGAAAAAAAAAAATTGGAAAAAAAAAAATCAGCAATTATTTTGTTACGGGAGCCTGTAAAGCATTTTACCAACAATCAGCAGACTGCTGATGCCATGCAGGACTCTTGCAGACCTGTCTGTGTATCTTCTTGCTCGTACAGGCAAAGCAACACACTGTCAGGAAGAATTATAAACTTCCACAGTGCTCACAGCACCATGGTAGTTTATTGAGAACTACAAGCTGACAGCTGCGAAGGATGTCAGGACTTGTAAATTTCCATTCACAGAACACTCTGAAAGAGCAATGGGGCTTTGCCCACTTTTGACAGCTAGCGGGGGGAGAAGATCCCCACTAGCTGTCAGAGCACGGAATCGGGACGGGCCTTTCTTAATATGTTACACCCTGAATATGGGTGTAACATATTATGAAAAGGTGAACTTATCCGTTAACCGGTTCCCAACTGGCACACCCTGAAGTACGTCGGCAGAATGGCACGGCTGGGCAAATGGGCATACCTGCAAGTCCCTTTAAATTTGCCGCCGTTCTTTTGCGTATGCGCCGGCCGGGACCTCCGTGAGTTGGGTCGCTTGTCCCGCAGACTCGATCGCCATGGGGATACCTGCGATCACCTTACGGAGAAGAAGAACGGGGAGATGCTAATGTAAACAAGCATCTCCTCATTCTGCCTAGCGATAGTGTCACTGATCTCTGCTCCCTGTGATCGGGAGCAGAGATCAGTGACATGTCACACGTAGCCACGCCCCCCCAGTTAGAATCACTCCCCAGGACATACTTAACCCTTACACTGCCCCTAGTGGTAAACCCCTTCACTGCCAGTGTCATTTACACAGGAATCAGTGCATTTGTATAGCACTGATTGCTGTATAAATGACAACGGTCCCAAAAATGTGTCAAAAATGTCCAATGTGTCCGCCATAATGTCACAGTCACGATAAAAATCGCTGATCGCCACCAATACTAGTAAAAAAAAAAAAATTAATAAAAATGCCATAAAACTATCCCCTATTTTGTAAACCCTATAACTTTTGCGCATCCAAACGCTTATTGCGATTTTTTTTTACCAAAAATATATAGAAGAATACGTATCAGCCAAAAACTGAGGGAAAAAAAAATGTTATATATATTTTTGGGGGATATTATAGCTAAATGTAAAAAATAATGTGTTTTTTTTCAAAATTGTCGCTTTTTTTGTTTATAGCACAAAAAATAAAAAACCGCAGGGGTGATCAAATACCACCAAAAGAAAGCTCTATTTATGGGAAAAAAAGGACGTAAATTTTGTTTGGGAGCCACGTCACATGACCGCGCAATTGTCAGTTAAAGCGACGCAGTGCCGAATCGCAAAAAGTGCTCTGGTCTTTGGCCAGCAAAATGGTCCGGGGCTTAAGTGGTTAAAGAAACAGCTTATGTCAAATGGCCAATTATTGTTGAACACTTTCTATTTACTCATCGAGGCACAGTATGAGAAAGAAAAAAAAAAAAAAAAAAAAAAAAAAAAAAGAAGAAGAAGGACGGGATAAAAATCACAGCCAAACCTAAAAGCCGAACATTTCCAGTTTTGCGTTTTGAAATATTTATGTAGCAGTACCTTAAAATTCTGAATAGATGAGGTCTTCCCAGCGTCAGCCAAAGTGCTGTTCACCCAGTTGACAATAGTGTCATCATTTGCCTTGGCGCCATCACCCAGATCCTCCAACACATTCAGTGTATACCTAAGGAACAAAGGCACAATTACTGCTGAAAGCAACACCTGGACTTCAAGTTAAATTGCACTCAGTGCTCTAACACTTTGTCATATTTTAGGTGCTTTGGTGTACAGAATAAATTATGGCTGTATAGTTGTGGCGCTGGGATGCCACAGCATGTTTGCCTACAGACATGCATTGCAAAAAATGCAGTACGTGGCTATGCTCACTTAAATATTGCAACCTGCGTTTACACACGCACCCGAATAAGTATTTTTCAAAAAGTAAAATGTCATGCTTTGAAAACTACACTCATACAAAGGTCTGTGTAAACGTGAGTGGCAAAAAGCTCATAGCTGCATATGAAGTTGTGTCATTACCCATCTATGGGCAAAACTACCCAACTACTGCATTCATTTACTCTGTAAGCCTATACGCCAAGAATATGGTTGCGCGCAAGAGCCCTTAAAATCATGTAAAAGAAATTTTATTATCGCTGGCCAAATAAATATGTTTCAATGCATTGTTAAAACTAAGGTACCCCTGGGGAAGAAACTTTTCCTTGAAGTTCACAAAATAAGCAAAGCTGTTCCAGGTAAGTGTATGCATTTTCTCCCTCCTTTCTTCTTGAGCACTGCTCTGTGCTTGAAACAGAGCAGCATATCTAGCATTTCTCAAACTTTTTTTTTTTTAACCGAAATATATTTTCAGCTATTGGAAACCCCCGCTGAAAATTCTACCTACATTGTGTGGTATGTTGGCGTGAACACTAAATTGTAGAACATTTTGTATACAAGGATAAATATGGCATGCCTAGCCTATTTTACACCCGGGGCAGATACTTTATATACCATCCTTCTCTGGACAACAATATTTATAGTAATAATCTTGAAATCAAATCAATAAAACAAAAAGGGAAAAAAAAACAGCACCCCCCCCCCCTTATTGCACTTTCACATTGATATGTGATCTTGCCGTGATTTTACCGCATTTGCGGTGTGGTTTTTAAAGGACACTGCTGGTGTGTTTTTGCTATGGTTTTACTGGGTTTTCCATTGCTTTCAATGGGAAGGTGCGTTTTTTTTTTTTTAGCTCCCCAAATATGCTACTAGCAGGATTTCTTTTTTTTTTTCACCGTCCCACTATGAACACATTTGTTGGTTTTAAAGGGAAGCATTTTTCTTGAGCTTTTAAGGTTTATTTTTTTTTTTTTTTTTTTTTTTTTTATGCAAAAGCCCTTGAAAAAACTCTTCAGTATGAAAGGGCCCTTACATTGATGATCAGTGTAGATAAGAGATCAATTCCCCATTGAACCCTAGATAGATTTACTAGGTTTATAATCTGATTCTTTCTGGGCACATGTACATTGTGGGGAATTTACTAAGACTAGAGCAGACAGAACCTGGAGCAGCCATGAATGGCAACCGACCAGCCTCTAGCTTTCACTTTTGAAGCTTATCTGAACAAGCTGAACTCATCAGCTATTTGGTTATGATGCACAGCTGCTCCAGTTTAAATAACCCCCCCAACATAATTGTTTCCTAACCTGTTATCGCTGTTCATAAAGTGCTACACTTACCTTCTCATGAGTTGCCAGACTAATGCAAGTGTGAGAGTTGGGTTTCCATCATTGAGGTCCTGCCCTCCAATACCCACTAATGAGAATTTAGCAGGATGTTTTCCCAGGTCAACTGCATAATTACAGTTCTCAAGCTGAGAAGAAAGAAAGGACATTACATAAAACCAAGCACTAGTGCTATTTTTGCTTCTAATTCACATATACAAGAACACACTAGACCTCTTGGCGTTCACTTACCTTTTTCATGTTTGCTCCAAGTTTGGGATATGGGGGCTTGTTTACTTTACTCCAGTCAACAGGAACCTTAATCTTCTCATATAATTGTAAAATGACTAGAGAGTCTTGTAGGTCACTGGAATTTCAAAAATAAAACCAGGTTTTATTACATTTTTAAGTCCTCATACTGCAGGGGTAGGCTGAGGCATTTGTCTCAATATTCAATTATTAAAAAAAAAAAAAAAAAGTCACATGCAAACTTATTGCCAATGTTTTCCTTTTTTCAGAATATGTAAAAGTAGAATGTGTGAAAGGACATCAAAGCTCAGAGGCAAAAATGTCACTCATTCAATAAAAAGAAAACCGGCACAAAAGAAACAGAATTAGAACGCAGAGTTGACAAAACACATGGTTTTCTTTATAGAAATAGGTTACCACATCGGTCTGTAGTGAACTAGGCCAATAAAAGGAAGATTGTAATTAGCTGCCATGGATGACAAAAGCAGTTCTTGCTTCATACATTGATAAATTAGGCAAATACTTTTACTTAAGCTTCAAAAATTAGTCCTAATGCGAGCATCTTAACAATAACTCCATCTACACTATCTATACTCCACCCATAACAAAACGGGGTTCCATCCCTATCGATACATTTGTCTGGCAGTGTCCCTTCAGTGCCACTGTGGTCATGACAGGCTCCGCTAAGATTTATGCTATATAAAAAGAGATCACCAAGTCCGTAGGAGTTCTTAATATTAGGTCTCGGAAGAATCCGGTAGAATACCCATAACAGCTGTAGCACCACCTGAAATGAATGAAATGGCTGCAAACCACAGTAATGATTCAAGATCCTTCATTGGACATCCCAAGTAACACCACAGGACAAGATGCCTGGTAGATGAGTATCACACAGTTCAGATGTGCTTAATAATTACTGTAAAGATTAAGCATATCTGAACTGTGATACACGTCTACCAGGCATCTGGTCCTGTGGTACTTGGGATGTCCAATAAAGGATCTGGGATCATTAGTGTGGTGTGCAGCCATTTCTTTAATTTCTACTGTCTGTGGAGGCCTGCCCCCACCAGTTCCATCAGGCTTCTTCATCTCACCTGGAGTGGCAGGTTTTCCTTGTTCAGTCCTGTAGCACCACCTACAGGAATGTCTACCCTATTAGGAGAAATAAACTCCGCATACAGCTCAATGGGCCTGTCAAAACAACATTGGCAGTGGTACGAGATGTTTTGGCTATGCTCCTGGACATTTTTAACAACCTAGCAGCACATCAACCCCTGCCCACTTAATTAAAAGTAAAGCGATCCATTGAAGCTAGTGCTGATCCATTAAAATCACTTTAACCACTTCCATACTGGACCAATGCTGGCATTCCTCTCCTACATGTAAAAACCATATTTTTTTGCTAGAAAATTAATTAGAACCCCTAAACATATAAATATTAGCAGAGACCCTAGGGAATAAAATGGCAGGCATTGCAATTTATGTTACACTGTATTTGTGCAGCAATTTTTCAAACGTCCTTTATTGAATAACACACTTTAATAATAATAAATAAAACTGTAAAGTTCGTACACTTTTTTTGTATATTGTATGTGAAAGAGGTTACAGCGAGTAAACAGATACCTAAACATGTCACGCTTTAAAATTGCGTACTCGTGGAATAATGCCAAACTTTGGTACTTAAAAATCTCCATAGGCTATGCTTTACAAATGCATTACAGGTTACCAGTTTAGAGCTACAGAGGAGGTCTTGCACGAGAATTATTGCTCTTGCTCCAACGTTCGCGGCAATATCTCACATGTGTGGTTTGAATGTCGTTTACATATGCGGACGCGACCTACATATGCGTTCGCTTCAGCGTGCGAGCACGAGGGCGCTTTTTTTTTTTTTTTTTTTAATTTTAAACACTGCCTTTAAAATTTTTTTTTTTTTTTAAATTTAAAAACCAAAAAAACACACACACCACAATCTCAGCTTACCAGCCAAAAAAAAAAAAAAAAAAAAAACGGTAGTGTTTACATCTGTCAAGGCCAGACATGACATCATTAAGTCGCACCCGGCCTCCAAAAAGGTCAGAGATTGTCTGGGACTATTTGGTCCGCGGTATTCTCTTTGGTAAACGGCCACCACCAGCCGATTCATTCCTGGCTCACACGGGTGAGCCAGAAGAAGCACCCTCCCGCCACCTGTAAAAACAATTAAGCAGTTGAACAGCCACTATGATTGTTTTTACTGTGCAGGGAATCGACGGCAGAAAAAAATATATATATATATATATCTGAATGGATGCCTGGCATCATTCAGATATCTCCACTGAAAGCCCAAGACATCATGCGGTATGTAAGTGGACACAATAGAAATAGGTTAACTTGTACAGCAGGGGTAGGCAACCTTTCAGAGGTGGAGAGCTACCTGAACATGAGAGATCAAAAGATCACTGGGGTTTGGCACCCATTTTTTGTAAGAAATTAACTAGCAAGGCTTAACTAAATAGTAAGGAAAAATAATACAACAAATGTTACATTAAAAATATAAACTTAGCGGGGCACGGCTTGCACGTGCACGAGAATGGCTGCCAGAGCCGTGAGCTCCTCTGCGCCGTCCGGACTATTAGCGACGAACGGGCTGTTAAATACCACAGAACGGACCATCGACTCCACGGCACATCCCCAGGCACCTCGCCACCACGATGTTCCGCAAAAGGAGCCAGGATAGAGGACCGAGACGCCTGGAATCGTTCTCCTTCCAGCCCTGCCAGGCACAGGGAAGGGGCCAAGATGGCACCGCCGGAGCAATGGCGCGGCACTTTGTGGCCTACACAGACTCCCCGGACGGCCATCCACAACTAATTCAGGGTGAATCATCACCATCACGCACCCAGGACTCATCTCCAGCCATAATGAAAATGCTATATCATCACTGCAGTCCTCTATAGCTCAATTCCTGACCTTACGGCAACTGGTGCTAGACACCACTATGAAGGACATGCTGTTATCCCTACAATCTTCCTTGATGACTAATTTGTCCTCACTGATTGACAAATTTTCATTGGAAATGAAGCATATGGATAATAGAATGTTATTCACGGAAAACAAAATGGAGGAATGTACAGAGACAGTAAATGATCTCATTGATGCATATACTGAACAAAAGGATGACTCTCTGTGGATTAAAGCGAAGCTGGCGGACCTCGAAGACCTTTCCAGGCGAATTATTAAAATTCGTGGAATCCCAGAATCCATCCCGCCTAAAAAGAGCTGCACAATTATGCTAGTGCCATATTCTCTAGCATGCTGCCAGCTCTCTCCAATTGATCATAGATCGCATTCATAGACTGCCTAAACCTCGCCACCTGGAAGCAGACATCCCCAGGGATGTCTGAGGATTCACTTCTATCAAGCATAAGAGCAAATCCTCTCAAAAGCAAGGGAATTGTCTCCTCTCCCAGCTCCATACTCAGAAATACAACTGTATGCAGATCTGTTGCAGTACACGCTGCAAATGAGAAGGCAATAAAACAACAATCACAAAGGCCATGAACAATCACAAAATCATATACAAGTGGCGTCATCCAGCCACCATCCTGGCCACACACAACGGCATTCAACACACCATATCTACTATAGATGGCAGTCTAAAACTTCTCCATGCCTGGGGAATTATAGCAGAGCCTCAACATAACCAACCTGACGCCCACGGGAAACCCAATCCTTTTTAGTTTGGTCAAGATCAAAGGCGCGGGAAAAATAGACATAAATTAGTTAACCTGTTCAGAATACAACTTCATTGTTAATCAGCACTAAGTCTGGTCTGGCCGTACGCTCAGATATTCATCTGCTGAACTTTTACCCCCCAGTTTGATCAGCTGCTCACAGAGCTTTCTACTGCTGATACACCCGTTGTTGTTCTTGCCATTTTACATTTCTGCTGAGGTCACCATACCCTCATATTGCGGAACTCTCCAGCTCTTGCAGTATTGTAGCTCAATATCTAACACATCTTATATCCCTCTTAGATTCTTGTTTATACCACATTTGCAGCACAGCTGAGGATACCAGATAACGAACGAAGCTTCTCATTCACATTCCGATCTCCAACTGTAAGTCCATCTTAACCATATCCCACCCTCTTATCACTCGCCAACATGGATATCACCATTCTGTCCCTCAATGCCAAGCGTTTGAACCACCCAGCCAAAACGTGCATCTCTATGGAAAACAGCACTTGCTCATAAATGTGATGTTATATGCGTCCAAGAGACTCACTTTGCCCAAAATGCAACCCCACAGTGTAGCCACAAGCAATTCCCACATAAATTCCGAACCAGCTATACAAAAAAACAAAGAGGAATCATGATAGCCATTCGGAACACTGTATCCTTCCAACTTCAGAATTGCGTCACAGATCCAGACGGGAGGTTCATTTTTCTGCTATGCACAATTAACAATGTCCCTTACACCTTGACCTCCATCTACGCTCCAAATCACCACCAGATGCACTTCCTCAAAAAGACTCTACGGTCAGCAAGGAAAACCCAAAAAGGCCACCTGTTGGTTTGTGGTGACTTTAACCTGGTCCCAAATAAAGAAATGGACTCCACCACAGGGTCCAAACGTCATGCTTCTCCTTTAGATAAATTTATCTCTACCAATGATTTGTTTGACGTGTGGAGGTGTTGTCACACGAGCGAGCGGGATTACACTCTCTCGCCGCGTCACAACACCTACTCACGAATTGATCTATTTTTGACTGATAAAAGATTGTTGCAAAAGATATCAAACTCTACCATTCACACCACCACCTGGTCAGATCATGCTCCTATTAGCATCTCAATATCCGCTAACTCCCCACAACCCAACTCATATATATGGAGAGTGAATTACCTCCTTAACAACCTGTGTTATTCCACACCAATTAAACAACTGGAAGAATACTTCCTACAAAACATCAGTCTCTGACCCGCTGGTGGTGTGGAATGCCCATAAGGCAGTAATCAAGGGGGGTATTCCTACAAATGGGAGCTAGGGCAAGGAAGAAAAGAAACCAAAAGTTAGATGAACTCACAAATGCCATAGCCAACACCGAATCCCTGAACAAAACTAACCCATCTCCTACCCTCCAAGCAAAAAATGTTCCAACTACGTCACGACTTAAGATCACTACTCCTTGAGTCATACGTTAAAAATGATAAAAAACTAAAAGCATCATCATACACAACAGGCAACAAGTCAGGCAAAGCCATGTCCCTACGAGTACAGGGGCATAGAACAAAAACTAAAATCCCATTCCTATACCACCCGCACGCTAACGAAAAACTACTCAAACTCCACTCTATTGCCAACGCCTTTACTGCATACTACAAAGACCTTTACAACCTTAAAGATGACACGCTTACACATCAACCATCCCCAAAAGAAATCCAAGCATTCCTTAACAACACGAATCTTCCTTCCATCTGCTCACAACTCCTCTCATCACTGAATGAACCCTTCACAAAATCCAAATTACTACGAGTAATTAACAAGCTTTCCAATGCTAAATCCCTAGGACCAGACAGCTTCACTGGGGAGTACTACAAACTTTTCTAATCGTCTTCAACTCAGCCACCACATCAGCTTCATTCCCTGCTGAAATCCTCGTGCCATGGTTCTGAAGCTACCCAAACCTGGTAAAGAACCAACATCACCGAAAAATTTCCATCCTATCTCCTTGCTTAATCTAGATTTAAAGATACATGCCAAAATTATAGCCAACAGACTCGAAAATATACTACCATCCCTTATCCACAGGGACCAATCTGGTTTTACAAAAGGTTAAGCCTCTGACACCACTAGAAGAAGGATTAATATTATTCACAAGGTAGAAACCAATAAAACCCCTTCGCTTTTTCTATCTTTAGACGCTGAAAAAGCATTTAATAGGGTACACTGGGGATATATTTTATCGGTATTACACAAATTTGGTATACAAGGCTCGATCCACAATGCAATAATGGTCCTATACTCTACCCCATCAGCCAAGGTTTTCTCGGCAGATAACCTTCCTGTCCCATTCCAAATCACCAACGGCACAAGACAGGGGTGCCCGCTCTCACCCCTACTATTCAATCTTTTTATGGAGCCTCTTGCCGAATCTATCAGATCTAAGCTACAAATTAAAGGAATATCCCACACTGATCAGGAACATAAAATAAGTCTATTTGCGGATGACGTAATACTCATGTTCACTGATCCTGACCACTCCCTTCCTGAGATCCAGAAAATGCTTGCCTGGTTTAGTAACGTTTCTTATTACAAAGTGAACAAGACTAAATCCTACATTCTAATTTAGGATTAAAGGACTCTACTATCGAACGCATCAAAAATCAATTCCCTTACGCATGGGCGGATCAAAGTATTACGTATCTGGGGATTCAACTATACGCTTCCATGATAACATTCTCGTTAATATACTTGCCATTCCGAACTACACTCCAAGAAAAACTTAACAGGCTGGCGTCTTGAATTTTCGTGGAAGGGCCATCTGGCAGCATTCAAAATGTTTCACCTCCCACAAATACTCTATCTTTTTCAAACTCTCCCGATCCCAATACCCACTAAGTACTTCACATCACTAACAATTCTATCTAAATATATATGGCAAAGCAAACAAGCTAGATGCAGCCATGATAAGTTGATCAAACATCGTCTAGCTGGAGGAATGGGATATGTGGACTTTCAAGACTATTACATGGCCTCAATCCTTACCCAAGCAAAAGAATGGTTTCGACCTTCCTCAATGACAGAGTGGGGACAGATCGAGGCCACTTCATCCCTAGAAAATAACCTACCCTCATGGTTATTTACTATCACTCTAGGCGGACCAGTTCCCCCAGGAATATCCCCAACAATGGTAGCAACACTTAAAACATGGAAAAAGGTTTGTAATTCGAAGCCAGAACCACCCTCTCAAATCAGAAGTCCAAATTCCTTTAGAAACACTGCAGAACCCAATGAAATACACATAGTATTATCGTTGGGAAGAAAGGGGTATTACAAACATGTCTGACCTGCTCCACATGGGACGTAATCAAACCTTTCCCCACATTACAGGAAAAATTTAACCTTCTAAATTATGACATATTCCTATACCTACGTACCAAACACTGTATTACCTCGATCAAAAGCTCAACATGCACAATTCCTCAAGAAGCTTGGATATATTTTAGAACACCCATACCACACCAGAAAGGGATATCATTGTTTTACAATCTGATACAGAACAAAAACATTTTTACCAAATCCACTCCACTGCTTAAATTGGAAGTAGAATTGGGATAATCATTCACAGCACATACCTGGGAAAGAGCATGTAAATCAACATACAAAGGCACTTGCTGCTCAACCCTATGGGAACTAGCAATTAAACTGACACACCGGTGGTACCGCACTCCCAATAAAATAGCCAAATTCAACACGAACCATGATGACGCCTGTTGGAGGCAATGTGGACAAAAAGGAGACATGATACACATCTTCTGGAACTGCCCAAAACTAACAATACTGGACCTCCATATTGCGCTTACTTTCTGCTTTCACACAAATCTCCATTCCCATGAAACTATCATTGGCACTACTATCACTAGAAATCAAGCAATATCCCAACCCAATGAGAAATATAATAATCCAAATCCTACTGTCGGCAAGACTCAATATTACTAGGAACTGAAAAAACACAGATCCACCTACAGTTAGCGAAGTGGTACAAACAACCCATGTCCACTTCTCATTGGATTACATGGATTAGCTCCCCAGGACCTATCGAATACTTTAATCCTTAAATACTGATAAAAAGTTATTACTAGATCTCCCATTTACAGATAACCGTTCTCTGTCTGGTTAGTTAAACTCAAACTGACATAGTTATATGGAAAAACATTTCCATGGGGTATGACCTCAGAGGAGGGGGAGGCAGGCCTACACAGGCACAGAGTAGCAACGACCAGGGTGTGTGGGTAGGCATGTTCCTCCTATATACGATCAGAAGATCGTCACTAACTTCCGACATATACAGATTTTGAGTTTAGTTCTGGTTCTTTTACTTACTACTGCAATATAACTAAGATTATATCTGTTTGAAATGTAAAATAAGAAATAACTAGAGTCTACTATGATTGTTTGTTTATATATCATATGCATACCTCAGAAATACTTTGCATAACATTGTATTGTACAAAACTTTTCAATAAAAACCTATTGAGTAAAAAAATATAAAACTTAGCCTACCTTAGCAGTGGACAGGGTGCGGAGAGCGTCGCTCGGGCCGTGGACGGAGAGCGTCAATAGGGCAGTGAACAGGGGCGGCAGCACTGGTGCAATGGCAACCCTGCCCATGCTCCATGGTGCCTGTGCAGCCTCCCCATCACACCTGGACTGGAGGGGGCAGCATTTACAAAAACTAATATCCCTCAGGGAAAGGGGGAAAGGAGAAGTTGGCTTTCGGCTGCTGCAGGGGGGAAAAAAAAAAAAGCAGCTGATCGGTTCTAGTAAATGGTGCCCCAGCCATCCCTCCTGTCCAGCTGCGACAGGGAGACCACACATGCCTGCAACCCCTCAAGATTTACACCCCTGGCCACTGCAGCTGGAGGTGGCAGTTTGGTGGTAGTAAAAACAGGGATCAACTATGGGGTTTTACCCCCCATACATCGCAAATGAGCCCTTACTGCCTTGAGCCTCCTAAATTAGTAACAGTGTTCAGAGTTTTAAATTCTATTATGCCCAGTTCAGTCTGACCTGAAGTAGTGTTAATCCAGTAGAATCCAATTTCATTACAGCACAGAGCTCTTCTCCCGCTGTTGCTGGCACTGCTCCACATAATACTAACAGGGATGAGTGCAGCAGATATCACTCCACCTTATCCTGCCATCAGAACTACAAATCAGACTGTTGTACATGATCTAAAGTTTTAATTTTAAACAGATACATACTTGTACAAGTGGTTCACATGAGGATTTACTCCAAGTGAGTTCATCCAGTTACGGAATGTTCTTTCCTCCCGATTTTCCCCTAAAAATATGCAAATATATTAATAACGAAAGAATTAAAAGCTTGTTCAAATAAAAATAAATGGAAGACAACATTTTGCCAAACTGAGGCCTATGTAGAATGCCAACCAACTAGGATTTTTCAACTGTAAATAGAAACAAATTATTTGCTGCTTGCAGAATGAAGATAAGTTATTGCAATTAGATTTTTATTCTCTAGCCCATGCCAATAACCAAAAGTTGTATAAAATTTTACACTTTGGGGCTTAATAGAAAACTTGCAGAGCTGTTCATCAAGCAAAACTGAATGTTTTAAGGCAATTTCTTCTACAGGGCCAACGTTATTCATTCATTTACAAAAACAAAAATTGTCTAGAAATATACTGTACTGCATTAGGATCAACAGCTGGAACTGGAATCATAGGAAGTACATATTTCCTACGCGTGTCAGCTCCATCTAGTGCCCATAATGAAATATTTTACCCAAACAACTATTTTTCTTTGAACATTTGCATGAGACTAAAGACCCTCTTGGCTAGATTTTTATTTTACAAAACAAGTAGCGCTAAAGCCAAGGAAAATCGGTACAAGAGAGGATTTTAAAGATGCCCAAAGACCTCCTTCGCAAACAGCACAATGCATTTCTACAGTAAAAAGTAATCTTCTTGCATATAAACATTTTTCTTAACGTGTATCCAAACCAAAAACCATACATGTACAACATTTCAGCTTGCCAGCCTTTTTTTTTTTTTTATTTAAAAAAAAAAAAAAAGAAAAGAAGGAGGGTTGGGGGCCCTAAAAAATGAGGCTTGGCAGTATGAGGACATTCTGCATCACTGAACTTGGTCATCAGAGCAGTGCATGGTCACCAAATATAGTATGTGTATAGAATAATTATAAATAAAAACTTGTGTGCTGCTATGAAAATAATTGTAATAAAACTTCAAACTGTAATATAGTGTTAATTAAGCGCACCATTATTTGCATAGTCCATTTCTTATGAGTGGGAGTTCACTTATTGAATGGTAGAAGCTGTTATTTTTGTTCATATCAGTTAATGTCACAGTTTGAAGTGTAATTACAATTATTTTCATAGCAGCACACAAGTTTTTATTGCATTCTTTAGTCTCATGCAATTTATAACACATTTAATAAAAAACAAAATCTAAAAACACAAACAAAATACTGATAAGAAAATGAACATGCAGTATATACAGTCATCAGTAGATGGTGCACACAGATCAGGTTGGTTTGAAGGATAGGGTTTGTTTGAAGTACAAATTACTACGACTGTTAAATTTGAACTTCCTCATGTTTGTCATGAAGTTCATTGCAGAGTATGCACAGAAAATTATTTAACTCTTTAAAAACTGAAAGTAGCGTAAAGAGTGCAACACTGTGCAAACAGACTTCTGGAGTTGATAACAGTGCAAACAAATAAAAAAATAAAACCTCTGCATACATTTTCTATTTAAAACCGATCCATTTGGTCAGATCAGAAAAACATGTCCTCACCCACACAACATCTTACAGGACTTCTTTCTTAACTTTTTGTTATACCGATTATCAAATAAATAAAAAAAAAAAGTAACCAAATGTGGGTGACGTAAATGCAGAAGGCACCAAGACAGGCAGAGCTGTAGAACAGCAGACTCCCTGAGCGACAGTCTACTCCAGGGGTGCCCAACCTTTTGAAGAGCGAGGGCCACTTTAGCGGCTTGGCAGCTGGTCGCAGGCCACAATGAGCGGCCGAGATGACAGGTCTGTGTCCACTCTGCATATGCAGAGCAGACAGGGACACAGTCAGCTCTACTCTATGGGCCCTCCGATCCACCCTGACAGAAGGGGGCGGATTCCCTTCTGTTTTTTTAAGCAGATCACATTGAAGATAAGTAGGTGTAAAAGGATGCCGGTCAGTTTAAATTTGCTGCTCTATAGAGGTGATCATGTGAAAAGGAGCCCAAGGCTGCTTTCACACTGACACAATGAAGTTTACCTGCACCTGAACTGACCTCAATCTTCACTTCTTCCTCAGGATTCTTGCAGGTATCACTGGCTGCTGCCGTCTCCTGGGTGGGTCCGGCTGGTGGCTGCTGCTGCTGGCTGTCCGTCCTTCAGGGTGGGTCCGGTGGGTCCGGCTGGTGGCTGCTGCTGCTGGCTGTCCGTCCCTCAGGGTGGGTCCGGCTGGTGGCTGCTGCTGCTGGCTGTCCGTCCCTCAGGGTGGGTCCGGCTGGTGGCTGCTGCTGCTGGCTGTCCGTCCCTCAGGGTGGGTCCGGCTGGTGGCTGCTGCTGCTGGCTGTCCGTCCCTCAGGGTGGGTCCGGCTGGTGGCTGCTGCTGCTGGCTGTCCGTCCCTCAGGGTGGGTCCGGCTGGTGGCTGCTGCTGCTGGCTGTCCGTCCCTCAGGGTGGGTCCGGCTGGTGGCTGCTGCTGCTGGCTGTCCGTCCCTCAGGGTGGGTCCGGCTGGTGGCTGCTGCTGCTGGCTGTCCGTCCCTCAGGGTGGGTCCGGCTGGTGGCTGCTGCTGCTGGCTGTCCGTCCCTCAGGGTGGGTCCGGCTGGTGGCTGCTGCTGCTGGCTGTCCGTCCCTCAGGGTGGGTCCGGCTGGTGGCTGCTGCTGCTGGCTGTCCGTCCCTCAGGGTGGGTCCGGCTGGTGGCTGCTGCTGCTGGCTGTCCGTCCCTCAGGGTGGGTCCGGCTGGTGGCTGCTGCTGCTGGCTGTCCGTCCCTCAGGGTGGGTCCGGCTGGTGGCTGCTGCTGCTGGCTGTCCGTCCCTCAGGGTGGGTCCGGCTGGTGGCTGCTGCTGCTAGCTGTCCTTCAGGGTGGGTCCGGCTGGTGGCTGCTGCTGCTGGCTGTCCTTCAGGGTGGGTCCGGCTGGTGGCTGCTGCTGCTGGCTGTCCTTCAGGGTGGGTCCGGCTGGTGGCTGCTGCTGCTGGCTGTCCTTCAGGGTGGGTCCGGCTGGTGGCTGCTGCTGCTGGCTGTCCTTCAGGGTGGGTCCGGCTGGTGGCTGCTGCTGGCTGTCCTTCAGGGTGGGTCCGGTTGGTGGCTGCTGCTGGCTGTCCTTCAGGGTGGGTCCGGCTGGTGGCTGCTGCTGGCTGTCCTTCAGGGTGGGTCCGGCTGCTGCTGGCTAGTACTTCTGGGTGATGCTGGCGGCTACTGCTGGCTTGTTCTTGATCCCCTATACCTGCCATTAGTGTGACAGGAGCGTCACTGGAGAAAGCAGAGCTGGTGCTTCCTGTATCGCGCTGGGAACTGTCACAGGCAGAGCACATTTGGTATCACTCCGCCTGAGACAGAAGCCAGCGTTATACAGGAAGCATCTGCTCTGCTTCCTCTAGCGCCGGTTCAGATCTTCCCGCTGATGCTCGGGGATGGCGGGTCGGGAACCCACAATCTGGGCTTGCCAACCTGCCATGCTAGTGCAGGAGGTGGCGGGCCACATCAGAGGACCAGCGGTTGGGCACCCATGGTCTACTCCTTAATACAACCAGCAAAGAGATGCTAAGATAGGAAAAGCAACGTTTCAAAGCTGCTTCATGCATTCCGTGCACTTGGTCATGTGCTATCAAATGACTATGAGTCATGGGTAGTGACCCCAGAGACGGTCATTAGAAACTTTCACTGCTCCGCCCCAAGGAATTTTCAAAATACAGGGCTTTGCAGCACAGAGCACTCAACTAAAGTCTCATGCATACAGGACATTTTACTTCCTCCCCCGAATGACTTTGCTCATGGCAGGAAAATGTTTTTTAAAAAGGTTGTGTTTTGCAGAGGCATTTAGGAACATTTAAATGCGTTCAGGAGTGCCAAGCGTTTTAGTGTTCATGAATTCCACTGACCAGAATGTTAATTTAGGCTAGCATTTAGGTGTGTTTAGATGCATCTAGTCGCATAACACGTTCTCGCTTCAAAAACTCCTTCCTGAATAAGCTTAGTGATCTTTTTTTTTCCAGCATGTAAACACTCTGCTTCTAATGAGCCTTCAATTTACAGGCTGGAAAAAAAAAAAAAAAAAAAAAAAAAAAAAAAGTTACATGCTGGCGTTTAAGCCCAGTGTGCACGAGGCCTTTAGTTCACACCTGAGCAATTTTCTGCTTGAAGCTCGTAAGCTCTAAAAGGCTCAACAAGCCAAATCCCATTCATTTCAATGTCCCCTGTTTACAGCTCAGCATTCTGTCGCTTGTCACACAAAACATTACATGAGCTACCCTTTTGACAGACTGGAGGCAGATTGGGCCCCATAGGCTTCAGTGGAAATGCCTGAAAATGTGCGACATGAGCGTTTTACAAGTTTTTTGTTGGCATTTTCTGCTCAAACAGCAGCTCTCCACCCCTAATCTCCACCTCAAAAAAAAAAATTTTAAAATGCCTGAAAGTCGCTCTGCTCAAGTGGGTTACTAGGGGTCAATAGTGGAAAGGTAACGAGGGGAAAGGTTCCAGCATTTGAAAGCAAATACAGGATGAGCGCAACAGTCACAGTGAGCAAAGTCCATTCTGCTACACAGCACATAATACAAACAGGGCTACGACTACTTGCTGTGCTTCCTAAGGATACAATAAAGTCATCCCCACTCCCAGCTTTAAAGCTCAATTAACCTCTCAGATTAAAATTAGCAAACTACATTACAGGTGTATAAAAAAAATTAAAAAAAGTCTTGCAGTTCATACTATGAGAAGTAGCCACAGCCTGAGTAGAAAAGCCTGTCTTCTGCCAGCAGTGCAGAGTGGGTCCCTTGCCCGAACTAGTGGCTTCTCTGTAGAGGTCTGAAGTCAGACCTATAGCTCTGCAATCAGCGAAGCTCATGCTCCCTGCTGATTGGACAGCCCTGATTGTTATTTTGCAGGGGGCATGTGCGACAGATCACTGCTTTCCCACAGAGAGTAAGGGTATTACTCTGTAGTAAGCTGGCAGGGAGACTAAGTGCATCTTCTCAGGCTGTGGCTGCTTTCCAAAAATCAAAAAACTGTAGGATTTTCAATCTTTTAGCACACCTGGAATGTTTTTAGTTGATTTAAACTGAACTTCAATGGTGCTGTATGCCAAATACATCAAAGATCCCAGCTGTTCCTAGCAGTATGGACTCTAAACCGCACAAGGTTGCAGACTTGGCATCCCCAAGCTAATAGCATCAGGAAGAGGCTGGGAACTTATTTAATACTACCCCTAATAGGTGCCAACTTACACCAGCTTCTAGTCCAATCTGATGGACCGGCTTCTAGTCCAATCTGATGGTAGGAAGGATACCCTTCATAAGCCTCATTCATGCGGCCTTAATACATCCAAATAAGTGTTACTGATCATTAAGGCAAGGAACAAAATGTTCTTATTGAGAAAAAAAAAAGCATGACCATTTTTATGCATTAAGTGTTTACTCATGTCTATAGATGCAGATTTTTGGTTATAGATCTAAACGCAATGCATGTTTGTGCATCTGTTTACATGTTTCCATTGAAAATAGATCTGCTGCGTTCAGATCTGTAAATAAAAAATGGTTGCAGCTTTTTTTTTTCTTTTTACGGCCGTATAGGTGAAGCCATATAGGTACTCCAAATACATAAAATTATGCTTCTACAGACATTTTTACCAGAACTAGCTTGGATTAGGGATGAAGAACGACTCACCTTCAAGGAGTGTCCAGTCAATATCTTGGTTCTCAGGTTTGGTAAGTGCTGGGTATTTATTGAACAGATTGGCCACAAAAGCCATGTTTAATTTTGGATTTCCACACACGACATCAGCGGGAGTAACAAACTGTCTGCAGCCAAGTCGGTCTGCCTGTTGGAGCATGTACTCTGCTCTCTTTAAATCATCCTTTTCCTATTGGGACAAATAGACAGTAATCACACAATTACAAATTATTTTGCACATCACCAGTGATATTGTCACTTCCTAATAAATTAGATTGTGTGTTGAGTATTGGTCTGCATGAGGTTGTCCATTTGTATTAAAAGGAGGTAAGTAATGAGAACTGCCTTAGTACATGACGTCCGACAGCCACCAAGACATGGAAACAAAACACAATTGTGTCTGTAAACACAAAACTGTCAGTGTGGCAAACAGTGATATGATAGGACTGTGAAGCTGGGGATGGAAGGACAGACTATAAGAGTGCAGATATTAAAGCCCTACATACCGAGTTAACTGCTAAACAGGACATTTATTGGCTTGATATCTGGGCTAAGCTGAAGCATCTGTCATATCTTTATTACAGACTGGTCCATTCAAGATTTCTTGCTGAAGTTTCTATCTCAAATGAGTAGCGATCAGGTAGATCAAGCAAATACTGAGAGATTATCAGCAGGGAACATCAAAACCAAGTCTGCTATGCAGATGATCAGTAAGGTGTGTGGGTACCTGAATAAGTTCCAAACCTATAATCTTTTCTTGATCAAATAAACCCAAAAAAGGAAAACCCTGCCTAGAAAGTTTAAAAGTAACTCCAACAAAAACCAGATTTTTATCTGTACCCAGAGTGGGACAAAGTATGATCCACCACAATTTTTTTTACGTTTCTATACCCTTACTTGTTGATCTCTACTGACACTGGTAACTGGCCTAATTCTTAATATATATTTCTACAGATAATCCTTTAGAGGGGTAGAAAGGTCAAATAATCTACCATCTTATGTCCAAGAACACATGGAGGAGAATTGGGCAAAGTCTGAGAAGCGAGAATGGATGTGTCAAGTCTTCCCCAACTCCTTCCTGCTCCCTCCTGGTTGCACGTTAGCCGAGTATTAAAGTGGTTGTAAATCCTCACATATACCCAGCCTCAGGTGATACACAGATAAAACCAATCCTACTACATAGGTTGTACCTGTCTATCTGCAGTCTTCTCTTCTCTACATCCATTCAAAATGCTAAATTTATAAAGCTTGTCTGAGCTGTCATAAAAATGGAGCGGAGAGCTGAAATTACTTAGCAGAGTTCTGAGAGCTGATTGGAGGGAAGGGACAGACCCCTGTTCACACAGCACACAGGAACAGAGCTGAGGCTGTCGACCAGCTGGAGCTCCCTGCCTTGTCAGAAGGGACTCTGCTGATGGAGAAAAAACAGCAGACAGAAATTACACTTAGTGCTCTTAACTGAGACAAGTATGCACTATAGAAGAATATGCTTTGTTCACATTTCATGTCTGAGGTTTACAACCACTTTAATGCCGGAGGAAGGGAGGGCTTTCCAATCGTACGATTGGCTGTCACAGATGGGAGATGTCTGACAGCTTAGTCTCTGTGCTGGAAGTGGAAAATGGGCAAGCTCTAGGGACAGAAACCTCAACCGCCATGAAAACACGTGCAGCATTGGGGCGTTGAGCATTATGTTTAGCAATAGGTTATTATTCAGGCACACAGAACTAGTATGCAGTGATGCAGATTATTATTATGATGATAATAATGCACCAACAATTTACACAGCTCTTTGTATACTGTGCATTCACATCAGTCCCTGCCCTCAGGTAGATTTTAATCTAAGGTCTCCATCTCACATACATGTATGCACATACTAGGGCCAATTTAGGCAGGAGCAAATTAATCTACCAGCAGGTCTTTGGAGTGTTGGAGGAAACTGGAGTACTTGGACAAAATCCATGCAAACACAGGGAGAACATTCAAATTCCATGCAGATAGTGTTCTGACCATGATACAAACTGGGAACCCCAGCGCAGACCCTGCAAATGGGCAGTGACTGTGGGTGTGAAAATACTTACACTGAACCCAGACATGTTGATATCAATCCTCTCTTCATTTTCCTTTGTTCCTTTGGGTGCAATCTGGTTGAGCAGATGGAAATAGGCTCTGGAATCCTAATGAATAAAAAAAAGGAACAGTGTTATTAAATTGCGTGCTGCAGTTTGCCATTTATTAAGTGTACATGGTGTTAATCTAGATAGTGCAGTCATACCTTTATGTTTTTGTGTGTCAGGGTTACTAAAGAAGGTAATAAAACCTAGTTCTCATTGATGAATTTCATTTGCATACTTGCCACCATTCTAGTGTAAAATCTTGATACAATGTTAGTTGCTCCCTAAAGCCACCTTAACCAGTCCCAATAAGCCAAGTTACAGCTGAGCAGCGTTTAATGTCACATGATGCTCCACCAACTCAGCCACAGAACATGGTATGGTTCCATGAAATCTGGAACGGTTGGCCAGTATGCATTTGGTACGAAGTGTTATTAAAGGTGTAACAGTGCCAGTCAAAAGTGCACATGTTGCAGCAAGCAGAACACACTAAAAAAATTGTGAGAAGTCCATGCAAAGTGGTAGTTGTGATGAAGCTGGTATGACAGCTAAATTAAAGCAAGTATTTATATAGTTATTAAAGTAAACCTGCCAGGAGAGAAATAAAGGGGCAGTAAATATATCTTCCACTTGAAAATAATAGTTGACTGGCTGTTAGGCAGATACTCTGAATTGGAACAAGTATCTGGATCAGGAAAGTCAAAAGTCCTCATTTGCACACTTGTTGCAGGCCAGGGACCTGGTGTTGAAGCCAAAGGCTCAGTGTTAAAGAATTTGTTTTTTTTTCTTTTTCTTTAACTCTCCAGGGGATCAAGTGCATATAGCACGTGCTTATTGTTGCCCCAGTTGTTCCCTAAAACCACCTCTATATGCTGGCTGTAGCTCCACCCTCTACTAAAGCCCAATTTATGGGTGTTCCTGTGAGGGGAGGTGCATCCAGACCCTCCAAGTGGAGTACTCTGTCACTATTATGGATGACCGATCTACACTGCTTGTTTATTCAGAATAGTAAAAAAAAAAAAAAAAAAAAATCAGCACTTGGCTGCAGATACTTTACACAGAGCCTCAGCTCTTCATGGTTTGTCATTATGAATGAACAAGCAGCGCTGCTCATTCATTCATAGCACTGACAGGTCAGTGTATGTCTATTAGGGCTGACTGTACACAAACACATTCCAACTGATCAGAGTTGTTGGGGGGGGGGGGGGGTTGGAGGGTGTGCAATTTGTAAACCAGTTTGACCACACTACATAGAATCTAAATGGACACAATGGAACAAGAAAAGCAGCTCTTGGTCTCCTAGGAAGTTAAACAAATAAAAATATATACCGTACATACTCGAGTATAAGTCGAATTTTTCAGCCCTTTTTTTTGGGCTGAAAGTGTCCCCTTCGACTTATACTCGAGTCACCGCCGTCTGTCTGCATGATCAGTGTGTCATGCAGGCAGACGGCGTGCAATGGTAGTGTTCGGCGGCTATTCCAGCATTCAAAAGCCGCGCCTCTTGCTCATCTGTGATAGGCTGAACAGCTGTCTCGTCCGTGGTATGAGAATGAGAGAATGTCCGTGATAGGCAGTCAGCGGTCAGCCTATCACAGAAGAGGAGGAGGCGCGGCTTTTGAACTGTGGAATGGCCGCTGAACACTATCATTACACGCCGGCCACCGTTTGAGGATGGAGATCGCCACAGGGAGCCTGGAGATCGCCACAGGGGGGCTGCACAGGGACACAGACAAACAGGGACACAGACACACATGTACAGGACACAGGTAGGCAGGCAGCTGCAGATGGGCATTGTTGACCCTCTGCATTTCTCACCCTCGTCTTATACTCGGGTCAATAAATTTTTCCCAGTTTTTTGTGGTAAATTAGGGGCCTCGACTTGTACTCGGAACGACTTATACTCGAGTATATACGGTAGTTAAAACCAGGAAACTAGAATTTTCAAATTCAGCAATTGAATCTACCATGTGTCTTTCGTGACAGGTTTTCTTTACAGTGGAACTCCAGGTAAATGTTTTCAATTCTTCTAGGTAGAGTGGGGACAGGTTAATACATGTCAGTTTTTTTATTACTGTCTGTTAAAGCAGGAGTATCGTGCATATCTTCCAATTGGGGTCAGCTTTTTGTGTCTAACAGAAGAAAATCTCCCAAATGAAGGGCAATAAAACCCATCTCAGGTTCTAACTCTCCTCCACTCCAAAGAAAACTGGAGAAAGGGTTATTGCTGGAGTCTCACATTTGTAAAACACAGAAAAACAAACATCAATTCAAAGCACAGCAAGTGAAGTGCAGTGTGCCAATGTGCACACAAAAGGCAAGAATAGTGTCTGGCTCAACAAAATGTGTTGTCTTTATTACTCAAGTTATTCATCCAGCTACACCCTTGCAGTCATCAGGTAGCAGAGCTTCATTCTGGCCCGATTACACCACTGATGTTTAAGCTTTAATGTAATAAGGAGAACAGAGAATGTATTAATCTTTCCGACAATGAACTGAAGAGCATTTGTCAAGATGGAGGTAATGGATACCTTCAACAAAATTGTAATAATCTGCAAAGTCATTGGATGTGGCAGCTGCATTCGTTTTCTTTGAAGGCTTTTTGTCCTTTTTCACCCGGCATTTCTGCAAACACACTTCGGGTCCTTCCACACGGGCACTCCGCTGATCCCTGCTGAGCAGGCAGATAACAGGTCCATCGCCGCTCACTATGCAGAGACAGACCTGTCAGAGCCCCGCTCTCCTCTATGGGAAGCAATGCTGTATCCCGGCCTAGGCCAACAAGGCCCAGGCCTAGGGCAGCACTTTGCAGGGGGGCAGCACGGAAAGAGTCCCCGCCGACTTGCAATACACTGTTAGTATAGCACCATTCTTATGGGGCGGACTGGGTTGAGAGGCAAATTAGTCTAGCGCCCCCATAAAGCGGCCTTACTACTTCCGGTATGCGAGCGGCTGGCATTCCGCAACTGGGGGGGGGGGTGGGGGGGGGCCGCTTCTAACTTTGACTGTCCTATCGTCCTGGACCACAAACCTTCCTCACTGTGCTATCTGTTTTCTGCTGCACCATTGGCATGGTTATATCTTCTTAGTCCTCTCCATAAAATTTATCAGAAATTTGTGCTTAAAGTAGAACTATAGGCAACACTTTTTTTTTCATTTTGGATAGAGTAAGGGAGGGTTATAACACCGTCAGTTTATTTGTTACCATCCCTGTCCCATTGCAGAGATTTCCCTTCACTTCCTGCCCCATGACCAAAATTTCAGGGCTGGTCTTAAACAGCAAGGGGTGTGGCCTTGACATGAAGGGGTGGGTCATATTTAAATTAGGGGGTGCACGAGTTTAGTCAGGCCTAGGGCAGCACAAAACCTAAATACACTACTGATGGGAAGATTGGATGAAAACGGATCCGCCTGTCTGTTTTCATCCGATCCGCCAGACGGATGGAAAATAGGGTCTAAATCCATCTGGATTTCATGGACAGGATCGTGGCGGATGCCAGCGGACAGGTCACTGCTGATGTCCGCCGCTCCATAGGAGCGAACGGAGGGTCCAATCAGGTCTGCCTGAAAAACAGACAGGCGGACCTGATCAGAAAGCCATGTGAAAGCTGCTTTACTGTCCCTGGTTGACAACGCTCACTTACTGCGCTATATCTATAGAGGGAGCCACAGTTGTCACCCAGGCTGAACTTCAAACCTGTCTTCCTCTCTTTACCTTCAGTACATGGAATTTTTATTTTTAAAGAGAAGAATGCTTTCACTTTAGCTTACAGGTAGTGACAAGGACAATGCATTTCTGGCAAGATAAACAGATATTTTCTGCACTTGCTGGAATTGTTCTTGGCCTGAAAAATGAGAATTAATGCAGGCACCACATTCAAGGACTGGTAAGCTGCAACAGAATACATTTTCTACATTAATCTTGAGTCAGTGTTAACAACTGGGCAATAATGAACATTTCTGGGATTGGGAAGTGCTTTAAAAGTTTTTTCAACATGTGATTAATTCACAATTGTTCCTCAATGTGCACCCACTGCATTATAACCACAAAGTCTGCTGAAAAACCCTGTCCCCATGAATTAAGAGATCATAATGCTTATGTGCGCCCATATACATGGGTTGAAATTCTGCCGGTTCAGTAGGGACCGGACGAATTTCGATCCATGTATGAGCAGGCTTGTTGTACAGAAGTCAATCTACCTGTTGGTATTTCCCCGAACAATCAGTGCTGCCGGCTAAAAAGTGATTAATGAATGGCCTACCTTAACATTGCCTTTAGTCCCCAGCACCCCCCCCAACAGGTCATTTTTAAGGGTCTCCTTCACCTAGCATACAAGGATTACATTTTTTATTTAGACCATCAATTACCACTAGGGGAAATCCTGAAAATATGACCTGCTTAGTTTACTGAACATAGAGCTGAGCAGAGCTGTATTTCTGCACTTAAACCCCATTACCACAACAGGTGGTAATGCATGTTATGTGCATGTGTGTGCTGTGGTGCATTCAATCCAAATGGCACACCAACACACCTATCCCAGTCCCTCAGTGTTTAAGGCACCAAAAAGCACTACCATGAGCATGTTTTGGTGCATATGGAAGCCCATTCAAATAAGCTGCCTTAATGCAATGCATTTGTAAAGATATAAAAAGGCCGTAAAAATATTGCACAGCATCTCAAATGTACACTTCTGGAAGCTCACCACACGTTACAATCTGACTGTACATTCTCCTTTAAATCTACCAACTATGTAGTGCCTGCCTCATTGGATACAGAATGAGTGTATAGTCCGGATGGGCAAACAAAGTAAAACTGAAATATTAGGATTTGGTAAATCTTAAACTGTACAGAGCTTGTACACTTAGATTGTACCTTGTGGTGCTCATTAGTAAGGCCCAGCTCTCCAAATTCCACAGACACATACTTCACTACCTTATTCAATAAAGTCTCGAAATACAAAAAGTCATTCTCCCTTAGCTCTGCACAGCTCAAAAAAAAAAAAAAATCCTTGTTACATTTTTGGCAATCATAACCTGTTGGGCAATCAAATCTCAGTTTGTACTACAGCCTTCAATATACACACGCAGAGATTAGTAGCAATAAAAACAAGGCTTCCTTTCATTAGTCCGTTAAAAGCCATTTGTTCATTATATACCTTAACAGAGTTACCAAAGTCAGTTAGCTGCAGAGAGAAGGAGGATGAGGAAGAGCAGAAGAGACAGCAGCAAGAATCCATTTGATGCATTAGAGGGGAAAGACAGAATCAATTAGTTAAATGAAAGACTGTGCTTAAGTCACTGTGTAAATGTATACAATGATGTTGAGTAGGAATATACAGTAACATGATGAACATATGTTATACAGCATAATGCTAATGGCACATTAGTGAATATATATATCTCTACAATGGTATGGGGAAGATGCACTTTGGATTACCTTTTCAATCAGTTTTTTTTTTTTATTAAACTGATTAATGGGGTCGGAAAGATTTTTTGTTAGAAAGTGGATGGATATGTTAATTTTATGATTTTATTTATATCATTGTAAAATCTGTAACATTTCATTCAAGCTAACAATACATAATTATGTTAAATTGTGACGCACTAAACTGAGTAGTATTTATGAAGCTTTGCAGTTGGCTACTGATGTTAATCCATGTAAACCTTGTCATTAACATAGCTGCCAGTGTAAATCTGGCCATACATTATATAATTTTCTTATTCATTTTCCTTTAGGATTTACCTTCAACTATGTACTGCAAGGGCCTGCCCAAATGCATACAATTGAAAGTGTTTAGGTTGGACCTCATATTATATGCTTTTGTTAAATCTGTAAAAACTGTATAATGTATGGCCAGCCTAAAGGGCCCTTTCACACCATTGCATTGTGGCAACACGTTACATGCGTTTGTGCAATGCATCTGAATGGCTCCCCTATGTACTTTGCATATTGACATGGGTTGCTGTACAATGGGCAGCCAAAAATGGCACTTATTGAATTAGGCAGCCCATTCAAATGAATAGGCTGCCCTAATGCACCACAGGAATGTGAATGGGCCCTAAACGAAGTCTAAGGAGTCTATTCCTCAGTGGTTCCTTACAGCTGCCCACACTATGCTAGTGATTTTGAGATAGGAGACCCAACAACACCACCTCCTTCAGCAGGACAAGCATAACGCTGAAGGGCAAATGGGTTGGTAAATACCACAACAGGGGACTCACATACTTGGGGGAGTGATTTGGAGGAGTGGATCTTGAACCTGACTTATAATAGCCCATTCAAGATATCAAATTTAACTATTAAAAACAATGGCCATCATCAAAGAAAAAAAAATATAAGGTAACCTACTTTTTTATATGGTTAAAGCCAAACTCCAGTCAGCTATAACATCCCCACACCCCTTCCGGTAGATTAAGGATCTAAAGCTTGTTTAGTCTATGGGACATGTACTAGAGGGAAAGTATTGTCTTATTCAGTCTTACAGGCCTCCACCCAGTTAGTTCCAGTATTGATGACTGGTTTCATGAAGCCGCTTCTCTTCTCTAGTCATGTCATCATGTATAATGCAGGACCTGTGGCCACTGCTGGACCTGCATTGTATGAGAAGGTCCTTAAAGTAATTTTTTTTTTAACCACTTCAATACAGGGCACTTATACACCTTCCTGCCCAGACCAATTTTCAGCTTTCAGCGCTGACGCACTTTGAATGACAATTGCGCAGTCATGCTACACTGTACCCAAACTAAATTTTTATCATTATGTTCCCACAAATAGAGCTTTATTTTGGTGGTATTTGATAACCTCTGGGATTTTTATTTTCTGCTAAATAAAAAAAAAAAAAAAAAAAGACCGAAAATTTTGAAAAAAACATTTTATTTTTTTTGTTTGTGACAAAACTTTGTAAATAAGTACGTTTCTCCTTCACTGATGGGCACTGATGGGGCTGCACTGATGGACACCGTTAAGGTGGCACTGATTATGGGCACTAATATGCGGCACTGATATGCAGTACTGATGGGTACACAAAGATGGGCACTGATAGGCGGCACAGATGGGCACTGATGTACAGTAATTGATGGTACGGATGGATGCCAATCAGTGCCAAACAATAATGCCTGCCAATCAGTGATGCCCATTGTGAGCACTGATTGGCATCCATTGTGGTCTAGGGTGGCATACCTGGTGGTGACATCCCTGGCGGTCCTAGTGGCGTCCCTGGTGGTCCAGTGTCGGCATCCTCGGGGGGGCTGCGCTGATAATCAGCACAGACCCACTCTGTGAGAGGACCAGCTGATCGGCTCTCCTCTACTCGCGTCTTACAGACGCGAGTGAGGAAAAGCCGATCAAGGGCTCTTCCTGTTTACACTGTGATCATCCGTGATTGGACATGGCTGATCACATGGTAAAGAGTCTCCTTCAGAGACTCTACCTAGATCGGTGTTGCAGTGTGTCAGACTGACCCACCACCGATCGCCTTGATACACGCCCACATGGGCGTGCGGTGGCTGTTATCCTGCTGGACGGCATATGATGTTCGGTCAGGATATTGAAACCACTTTGCCGCTGTCATTTTGCTATACAGCGGGCGGCAAGTGGTTAAAGATGTTATGTTATACTTACCTGCCCTGTGCAATCCTTTTGCACAGAGCATCCCTGAACCTCCTCTTCTGGGGTTTCTCACCAGCACTCCTGGCTCCTCCTCACTTCTGAGTGCCGTTGTAGCAAGCTGCTTGCTGTGGGGGCACTTGTGCAGGCTCAGCTAATGATACACAGCGCAGCTCAGCCCTGCCCCCTCCCAACAGGATTTGACTGACAGCAGCAGGAGCCAATGGCCCCCACTGCTGCCTACATGTCCTGTTTGGAGGGAAAGAGCAGAACCGCTGCTCTTGAGCATAGCGCTGGATCAAGATTGAGCTAAAGTAACCATTTAGGGAGGGCTGGGAGGAGCTTATAACAGAAGGTTTTTTGCAAAGGGTATATGAAGCCAAAAAGGTTCTGCCTTTACAACCACTTTGAGGGTCTAACAACATTCCAGGGACTGGAGCAAGAGCCAGAAGAGCAGCATCTGCCACAGGACTGAGAAATAAAGTATTCTTCTGCATTGTACCCATCTAGACCAAACAAGCATTAATCACGAATATATGGGGGAGTTGGGGGTCAGGACTGAAAGTGATGGAAAGTCTCTCCAATATAAAGGTCAGAAACGGTAACAATGTTTTTCCTACTCTCTATGCCCTCCCTGCCTTGGGGACCCTATTACCCTCATTTCTTTCAGAGTTAGATATGACGAAAAGAAAAGATCTTACAAAAAATTAAAAATTTTCCGTACACTAGCTAAGAAAAAAAAAAATACAGTTGGGTTTTAAACAGTGGTTCTTTTAGACCTAAAGTCCATAAAATCCATCTAGAGTAAGGAATTCTACTTTTACTTTACAAATGCTCTCTTCCAGTCTGCAGCAGAGGCACAAGACATTCATCCTATTTCCAAAAACAGGAAATCTACATCTCACTGGCCTGGTGTGGTAATGGATATCCGATGGTGTGACAGATTCCAGCCCCACCTTTAAAGCGGTAGTAAACTGCTGTATGGGGTTTTTTTTGCATAATGTGCTAGTATGCACAGACCAAAGCCCTTCTATCGACGCGCTGTCACCACTGACAGGGCTTCTATCTTCCCACCGGGTTCTCGGATGTGTGAAAATTATGCATGGGCGTTAACTTACACTTTAACGGGAGACACTCTCCCTCTGCAATAACGGTATACTTATATTTTTAGTAATTTTAGAAAATGCAGAGCAAGATTCTTACAAATTTTTATTTCAGAGTTGTAATTTTAACTTGCCATGTGTAAAATGGTCATGCTTTTAAATTATATGTTGTTTTGTAAAGAATGAATGTAGGTTATAATCCCGAGACAAGGATATGAAAAATACATGAAGCTTGTAAACAGCACCCCACGTATCACTCAAATAAAATTGATGCCTCATTTGTCTGCACAATGCATTTAATGTAAAGTCTGCCCTTCCCAAAAGAGGCAAAAAGACACAACATGCATTATTAATAAGACCTAATCCCTCTTCTTGTGCTGGTGTGCAATATTCGGCTTTTGTACCACACGAGTACCTTAATGTCTAAGGTAAAGTTATTGATCCTATTCCAGCCAGCGTTCTCCAGATGGAAGTTGACCCATCTCAGCAGCAGCTCTTCAGGGGACAATTTCATCAGATCCTCCAAGGTCTCTCCATCACGAAGCAAGGCAGCCAAGGCTGAAATGCACAAAACAGAATCAGCTGCATGGTAAATCTATTAGTAAACAAAAGATTTTTTTTTTCTTTTTTTAAACAATTTCTACCTGGCAAGTTCTTTCATATCATCTCTACTAGATAAAATTGGATGTCCTAAAGTTATACCGAATGCCTAGTTATTTGCCTTAAAAAGGGAATTATCCAACTGCATCAAGGTATAGATACCATGTAAATAATTTAAACATTAATACTATAAATAAATACTATCAAAAAATAAAATAAATAATTTTAAAAATGGCCATAGATGGATCAAAATATAGCAAATTCAGCAGGGACCAGTGGAATTTGGATCCATGTCAGCCGTCCCTGTTCAACAGAAGCCAATTGTTAGGAATGTTGGAAAATTTCTTGATCAGCGGCTGCTGATCAGCATATTTTGACAGGGGAAAGTCCTGCTGTCAGAATACAATGTCCCAGCTTGTGTGGATGAAGGAATCCATATGTTTTTTCATACAGCCCATTGGCTCGGTCTGCTGGCTGATCAAACAAGTTCTCTATGGTCAGTTTAAAGTGGTTGTAAACTTTTTATTTATTTATTTTTTTTAACTAAACTGATACTTACCTGCTCTGTGCAAAGGTTTTGAATAGAGCGGCCCGGAAACTCCACCAGCGCTCTTGGCTTTTCTTTTTCGAGTGCCACCATAGGAAGCCACTTTCTAAAGTGACACATGTGCAGGCTCGTTCCCAAACCAAGCTGTGTGCGTCTACAGACAGACACACATCATTGACTGGCCCACCCTACTCCCTTCTCATTTAAAATTTGATTGACATCAGCGGGAGGGAGCCAACGATTAAAATCCCTTTGACTTTAGAACCATTTTAAGTATATCGCTATTTCCCAAGAACAGTCAAGTCATTTGTAGCCTGAACCATTATCAGATTACCTTCATTTCTGCTGATCTCAATGTCCGCAAACAAACCAATTTTAATAATCTGCCACAAGAGCCCCAGGACCAGGTGAGGCTTTCCAGCCTTCAAGTCTTCTGCTCCAATGTTAACCACATGACATCCAATGGCAGAAGCAGAGTTCAATGCCAAGTTCAAATTTTCCTGCAGAGAGAACAGGTTATGTGTGGTGGGAAATGCTGTCTGTTTAAACAATTGGAGAATTGAGAAAAGCACTTACAGTATCACATAACTAAACCATTTTCAGTGCAATTTAATTTAGAAGCAAAATGAAGACGACCTCTTAAGATAAACTGTATACCCCTGTATGTATACTCAAAACATTGTTTTATGGCTTTGGATAGTGTGAGAAAGGTTTAGATGTTCTGTTGGAATCCTATTGCTATCCGTTTCCCCACAGGGGAGCTTTACCGCTCAATTTGCCCTGGTGACCATCATCATCAGCTGGGCAGAAGGTGAGGAGAATACAAAATTTTTTTATAGTTGTAAAAAGATCAGAAGTTAAGGGAACCTTCCAATAGGGATCTGTGCTCTAGCGACAACTGTACAGCATGGGATTTTCCCTTCGTTTGGAGAAAACATTTTAAATGGCCATAGACTATTTCTCAGAGAAGCTTATCAACTTCCTCTATAATGGGGCAAAGAACTACCTCTGTCGGCACAAGAATGGGCCAAAATGCAATAGGTTTTCTTTCCCCATTTCACAAACTAGGTGTCCTTTCCCCTTATTTCCCCATTTTAGAATATCTATTTATGCTTTGATTCTGTCCAATTTAAAAGATCAAACAATGACTCCCAGTGTGCTGTGTTACACAACTATACAGGATGTTTTTGTGATGCAGACCTTAGAAAGGCTCTGAATCACTGTGATTATCTGCTTTGTGACTCCAATATCAATTTGGTGTTCAGGTAAATTCTGAGACTATTGCAGTAAAAGCCAATCCTACTTATTGACTCACCTGGATGGTGAAAGCAGTTAGTTTCTTCTTGTTAATTGCTCTTTCATCAATAGTGTCAGGAACAGACAAGTTAACCATTTTACTGGAAACAAGGAAAGGTATTATTCGGATGATGCTTTGAAAGTTCAGTTGAAAAGCAGCTAGGTTTTAGGCTGACAAATGCAACTGTAGCCAGGCTAGGATTCAAATATTTACATACACTTATTCTGATCTCCAATATGCATCGAGTAAAGCATAATGTACAAGGTCAATTCCAAAAAAGTTGGGACACTGTAAAATCCACAAAAAAAACTAATAGCTTGCAATTTAAACTGAGAAAATGTACCATTTTAAGAAAGAAATAAGGTAATTTTGAATTTGATGGAAACACATCTCAAAAAACAGTTAGGGCAGGGCAACAAAAAGCTGGCCAAGTAAGCGGTACTAATTGAGGAAGAGCTGGAAGAATATTTTGCAACCAATTAGGTTAATTAGCAACAAGCGAGTAACATGGCGTATAAAAAAATAGTCAGAGTGTCTCAGTAAAGATGGGCAGAGGTTTATCAAATCTGTGAAAAGTGTCATCTAAAATTGTTGAACAATTTCAAAATAATGTTGGGACAGGGTCAAGTATCCCCTCTAATGCCGCGTACACACGGTCGGACTTTTCGTCTACAAAAGTCCAACGGACGCTGACGGACTAAAGCTGGCTGGTAATCCGATCGTGTGTGGGCTTCTCCGGACTTTCAACGGACTTTTTCAGCCTCAAATCCGACGGACTTTAGATTTGAAACATGCTTCAAATCTTTCCGACGGACTCGAGTCCGGTCGAAAAATCCGCTCGTCTGTATGCTAGTCTGACGGACAAAAACCCACGCTAGGGCAGCTATTGGCTACTGGCTATCAACTTCCTTATTTTAGTCCGGTGTACGTCATCACGTAAGAATTCGACGGACTTTTGTGTGATCGTGTGTAGGCAAGTCTGTTCGTTAGAAAGTCCGCCGCAAGTCCGTCGAAAGTCCGTCAAAAGTCTGTCGGACAGGCTATCGGACTTTTGTAGCTGAAAAGTCCGACAGTGTGTACGCCCCATAACACTCTGTAAGGCTGGGTTCACACCGCAGTACAGAGCGTCCCACAGCAGGGGTCCAGTGCGTCCCTGTTCACCATTTCAGGTCCGATTTCAGTGCAAATTTTTGGCTGAATTCGGACCTGAAACAGACCAGAAGAAGCACAGGACTCCTGTGCAATTCGCTCTGGAGCCGCTTCGGATATGTGTGAACTGGCTCCATTGAGAGCCGGTCACAATCTCCTGACGTGCGGATTGGATGCAAGGAAACCCGCATTCAATTCGGAATATTGTGAACCCAGCCTAAAGGTCTGGGAACTGAGGATACCAGTTGCTGGGAGTTTTGGGAGAGGCATGTTTGTCCCAATCTTGCCTGAGCATATGTTGCCCTAAAACCTGGACACATCTTAGTATTGATGGTGCCTTTCCAGATGTGCAAGCTGCCCATTCCATACATACCAATGCTGCCCATTCCACATGTACTCCCCTGCTTTAAATTGGTAAATCAATTCAAGTCAGTAACGCCCTTTGGATCGCGGTAGCTTCGAGCTTATAAGTCTGTCTTACTTATGTTGTTACCCCTTTGCTTTGCGCTAATCCTGATACGCTTATAGCAGGGCACCATGAGGTCACAGGGGATATGACTGAAATAATGGTTAATGTTCCTCAACAAGCCCTAGCTTGCCAATAACTGCATAGGACATGCCTAGGCCCTGTCCACCTTGTTCTTGTTGGGCTCATCTAATGCCATGTACGCTGTGGCTCTGCTGTGATGAATGAAATGATGGAAAATGTAGTTCCCTACAGAAGGTACACAGCTAGCACAGCTCTTGGAAATTAAATGCTAGCTCTGCCAAACTCCTCCCAACATCAGTATCAGGATCCTGCAACAGAGGCATAGAAAGGTGAAGGAGTATAATTTTGATTCTTGCAGGGGTAAGAATTACTTTCATGCTGAAAGCATATACAGTGAAACCTCGGTTTGCGGTTAACGAGCGTTTCGCAAACCGTGCACTGTATTTCTAGAATTCCTAACTCGGTTTGCGAGTGTTGTCTCGCAAAACGAGCAGGATTCAGGCCAAAAGCGGTGTGCAGTACCGCTTTTGGCCTGAGGTGGGGGGCGCTGGAGCCAAAAGTCGCCGATCAGTGCTGTCCGGAAATGCACGGAAAGGCCCGAGGACAGTTTGGCTGACCTCGGCAAACCTTGGAAAGGCTCGAGTCTTTCTGAGGTTTACCAAGGTCCGCCAGAGTGTCCCTCGGGCCTTTTCGGCCATTTCTGAGGCTCTTCCGCGCCCCCCGCCTCTGGCCGCATGCGGTATTGCATCCCATTGAAGTCAATGCGGAACAAATTATTTTCGTTTCCATTGACTTCAATGGGAAAACTCGCTTTGATATGCGAGTACATAGGATTAAGAGCATACTCCCGGAACGGAATATGCTTGTAATCCGAGGTTCCACTGTATATGAGACTTATGGGTATCAATGGGGCCTGAATAAAAAGACACAATGCCTTTACTATAAGGACTAAATGATAAAATCTGCCACTATTCAAGCAACAGTAAATAACTATATTAGCTTTTCCCATTTAACACATTTATAGTAAAGTACACTCACATCTGCTGAGACATATGTTTCAGTAATGTAGCCTATATAGTATATATATTAGAACATGAATAACGATAATTCTCTAAAGGGCAAGCTGCTTTACAAAATACTCAGGCTCTTCACGAATACTCACCAAAGCACAATGCCATCTCCAAGTGTCCGGAATAAGTCGTTGGTGTTTGGATTCATGGGAAGGACATGTTTGCAGTCTGGGTCATTTTCTAAGGCTTTATTTATCCAGTTGACAAAGGCATATTTTTCCTCCTCTACAATAGACCACAAAACTTGTATGAATGACAGACAACACCCAAATCTCCAGTCTAATTAAAACTAAGTATATTGTTTTAACATGTAATATCACTGAAACTATAAATGTAAAACATTCATCACTACATCCCCTGTAAGCTGAGAGCCAACCACATTTATTAACAACTTTATCAAGTAATAATTTGGTTCATGTGCTTTGAGACACTATGCTGCCAAAGCACAGGGGCAGAGAGAGCTGCCATTGCATCACAACGTACTCAGAACGATGGGGGTTATTTACTAAAACTGTATGGTGCAAAATCTGGTGCAGCTCTGCATAGAAACCAATCAGCTTCCAGGTTTTATTGTCAAAGCTTAAAAAGGAGAAGTATAGCCAAAGCTCATTTGGCTGTACTCCTGTGGATCACAGGAGTGCAATTCGATTTGCACTCCTGTAACCCGTTTTCAGCGGGTCTGCCGACGCTCTCTGCCGACATCACCGATGTCAGTCCAGGCACCGCGTCATCCCGGCAATGGAAGTCTGGATCTGCCAGGTGCCTGAACTGACACCTGTCTCAGCGAGCCGCCGAGAGCCTGTGCCAGCCGCTCCGCCCCCTCCACAGCTCAGAGCTCCAGTGAGGAGGGAGAAGAGCAGAGAGCTGTAACTGACAGTCTACAGTTTATGCAAGCTCTGAAAACTGAGGTGTTCGATCGATTGGTTTTCAGTGTGGAGGCTGCGGGGGACAGATGCATCGGACCCATGCTGTATCCCCCTAGGTATGCAAGATGGAGGAAATATATAAAAAAAAAAAAAAAACACATTTACTTGTGTTTTAATTGAACAAGCTGAAATTAGAAGCTGATTGGCTACCATGCACAGCTGCACCAGATTCTGAGTGCTCAAGTTTTAGCAAAGCTCTTCCTGTGTGGAGAGTAGTTGCAAATCTGAAGGTGGATAGATAAAACTTTATAGGCAAAAAAAAGCATTTAATATTTTTTTATTTATGTGCTTACATTATATGGACAGCTATTTTCAATTTTTTTGAATTGTAAAATACATTTGTAAAGACATTCCGCTGTAAAGTAATTGTAAGATAAAGCCTTCTCTGATGCCATAAACAAAATGTTTGAAAAACCAACCACATGCTTCACTGGCAGCTCACATCAGTGACATTTCCCTGAATAGCATGGCAGTTACTACTGTGTAGAATTAAATGCAGTAGGCATGCATTCTTGCAGCAAGCAGCTCTTGGCACCTCTGCTTGTGCCTCTTGAACAGCTGCATAGTGGGCTGAAAGTTACAAACTTCTGGGTAGTCCATATTGTTAGCAGTCACTTGCAAAGTCAAGAATGCATGACAAACGGCTGACCTGCTCTTCTTCAGTTATACTAATAAGAGGACACATGGGATGAATGGTGTGGCTGCTACTCCTCTGTACCAGCATAGAGCACTGGAGTGGGAGAAGAGGCAGCACGTTTCCACTATAAGGAAAATATTTGGGGGAATTCCAAGCAAAAATCATTAAAATAAAAACATGGCATATTTGGGCTTTAAAGTAGAACTATAGGCAAAACTAGTTTTGGATAGCGTAACCCGTCAGTTTAGGAAGCTAAAAGGAAATCCCTGCAAATAAGGGGAATCCCTTGGGTACCCCCAGGTCACCAGAACTAGTGACCCCATTGGAAGATTATGCGCTACTACTTTTCTGGGGACAACCCAATATTTTTTTTTTACTTTACTTTTACTTTCTTTTTCAATAATGGTAAACAGGACAAAGAGATTGAATCTCCCTAACGGGGACACAGACGGTAATAAAATGACCGGTAGGTGTTCTAATCCCTCTCCACTCGGTCTGAAACTAAAATAGTAGTATACTAGTTAATAGTACTTTAAGTCTTTTGAAGCAGTGGCAAATGAAACTGCAAAGTGCAGATGAATCCAAACGCCAGTATGAAAACCTTCCAGCTGCCCATCAGGCTTTTCTGCTGTGCTATCTTACCAGAATAGGAGTGTTGTGTCCCCTCACTAGACAACTCTGAGGTGCCTCCAATTGCACAAATTCCCTCTTTGCGGTTGATTGCTTTCCGGAATGTTTTTGCAATGTCGCTGCTCTTCAGTTCTTGTACAAGCTACAAAGAAAACAGAAAAATTATCTAAACCAAAGTTTAAATTGGAAAAGACAAGTGTACTATCTGGCATGTCATTTCCATCCAAACAGGCCATGACCTAATTTAAAATCTGCATTTATGACCACCAAGGAAATATCTACTGGACCATAACCTGCTTTGGTTTTAGCACATGAAAAAATAAAAAACTTTCAATGAGCCTTGGCTTATTTCAATTTGAGGAAGCATTTACATTTTGTGTCATCGTTAACATTTTTAACATATTTCCTTGATAATGTAACCCTCTGGAAACAATTTTCTACCCATTTCATTATTTTTAAGACCACAAGGGAAATTTGCCAACCCATCAAAAATCATGCTGCATTGGTAATATTGTCTTCTAAAAAAAAATAAGGCAAATAAAGAAATTGGACTGGTTGCTATGGGTTACTAATTGGTATATAGTAGTAGAAATGTATTTTAGTTTTGGGTAGAGTAGGGAAGGCATGGGCCCCATCAAGTTTATTTTTTGCCGTATTCTATTTTTCCTGGTGACCACTGACAAATATTTCGGTTGTCATATACATACATACACACAGTCGTATGCAAAAGTTTAGGAACCCCTGACAATTACCATGATTGTCATTTATAAATATTTGGGTGTTCGGATCAGCAATTTCACTTTGATCTACCAAATAACTGAAGGACACAGTAATATTTCAGGAGTGAAATGAGGTTTATTGGATTAACAGAAAATGTGCAAATATGCATCAAAACGAAATTAGACAGGTGCATAAATTTGGGCAACCCAACAGAAAAATCACATCAATATTTAGTAGAGCCTCCTTTAACAGAAATAACAGCCTCTAGACACTTCCTATAGCCTGTAATGAGTGTCTGGATTCTGGATGAATGTATTTTGGACCATTCCTCCTTACAAAACATCTCCAGTTCAGTTAGGTTTGATGGTTCCTGAGCATGGACATCCCGCTTCAAATCTCCCCACAGATGTTCAATGATATTCAGGTCTGGGGACTGGGATGGCCATTCCAGAACATTGTACTTGTTCCTCTGCATAAATGCCCGAGTAGATTTTGAGCAGCGTTTTGGGTCGTTGTCTTGTTGAAATATCCAGCCCTGGCGTAACTTCAACTTTGCGACTGATTCCTCAACATTATTCTCAAGAATCTGCTGATATTTAGTGGAATCCATGCGACCCTAAACTTTAGCCAGATTCCCAGTACCTGCACTGGCCACAAAGCCCCACAGCATGATGGAACCTCCACCAAATTTTACTGTGGGTAACAAGTGTTTTTCTTGGAATGCTGTGCTCTTTTGCCGCCCTGCATAACGCCCCTTGTTATGACCAAATAACTCAATCTTTGGTTCATCAGTCCACAGCACCTTATTCCAAAATGAAGCTGGCTTGTCCAAATGTGCGTTTGCATACCTCCGTTTGTGGTGTGTTTGCAGAAAAGGCTTCTTTCGCATGACTCTCCCATACAGCTTCTCCCTGTGCAAAGTGCGCTGAATTGTTGAAGGATGCACAGTGACACCATCTGCAGCAAGTTGATGTTGTAGGTCTTTGGAGGTGGTCCGTGGACTGTTTTTGACCGTTCTCACCATCCTTCGCCTTTCTAATATTTTACGTGGCCTGCCACTTCTGATCTTAACAAGAACTGTGCCTGTGGTCTTCCATTTCCTCACTATGTTCCTCACAGTGGACACTGACAGCTTATATCTCTGCAACAACTTTTTGTAGCCTTCCCCTAAACCATAATGTAGAACAATCTTTGTTTTCAGGTCATTTGAGAGTTGTTTTGAGGGCCCCCATGTTGCCACGCTTCAGAGGAGAGTCAAACAGAACAACAACTTGCAATGGGCCACCTTAAATACCTTTTCTCATGATTGGATGCACCTGTCTATGAAGTTCAAGGCTTAATGAGCTCACCAAACCAATTGTGTGTTCCAATTAATCAGTGCCAAGTAGTTACAGATATTCAAATCAACAAAATGACAAGGGTGCCCAAATTTATGCACCTGTCTAATTTTGTTTTGATGCATATTGCGCATTTTCTGTTAATCCAATAAACCTCATTTCACTACTGAAATATTACTGTGTCCTTCAGTTATTTGATAGATCAAAATGAAATTGCTGATCCAAACACCCAAATATTTATAAATGACAATCATGGAAATTGTCAGGGGTTCCTAAACTTTTGCATACGACTGTATACACACACACACAAATTTATATAGGGAGGCCTGTTACAGTGATAACTGTCTAAGGCCCTGTTCATACCAGTGCGAATTGACATGCCATTAGACAGTTTAAAATGGCATGACAAGTCGAACCCTATTTGTACCTATAAAACTGTTCAAATCAGCGCGACTAACTTACACTGATTTTGAAGAGGTTCCTGCACTTTTTTTTTCACTTTTTTTGGCAATTTAATGTTCGACTCGCATGAAGTTGCACAGCAAGCTACACATGAAAGTGCACTGACTGGCGACTTTGAAAATGCACTGAAGTAGCGTGATTTCAAAGCCACATTCAGTGTGAACCAGGGCTAAGAGGAAATAGTCTCCTCTTGGAAAGATTTCCACTCATTTCTGGCTGTGTCTTTTGGACAGAAAATGAGGGGAATCTCTCCAATAGGAGAAAAATACAAAAAAAAAAAAAAAAAAAAAAAAGGGGGAAGAAGAGAGTTTCTTACCATTACCTACACTATCCAATACTGGGAAGAAAAAAAAAAAAATTCTAACACTGAAACCGAGTGATTACACTTTGTAAAGGCTGGTATATTTGCCAAGTCATAACAATATGTGGTTTCTTAAGCTAGACTGAAAACCTGAAGTACACAGTAAAGCAGTCTTGTACCAAGCTGCTAGGATTTGAAATTTGTAATCTGCCGAGACTGGCTTAAAGCAAAGTCGGTATAAAATATTTTGCAGCTGTACAATTGTACAGCATAGTCACTACAGTTATAAAACCAGTACCAAAAAAAATGCACAAGGTTCATGTCAAGGGCAACGTATGGGCCTCTCAGAACACCAGCATGCCTTTGCCTTTGTTTTTACTCCAGGCTTAACAAGGGAAACAAACACTGCACAGTTCAGAGAACATTTCATTAGGGTCACAGGCCAAGGCTCTGCTACTAGAGTCAGCAAACACTCACGTTTCACCAATCATCACTGGTGTAGGCAAACTTCAGAGCACTTTGTAGCTTGTGGCCAAGTACAGTGTAATAACTAATGCTACCATTTCTAGCGTTGAAGGTTAGTAGACTGAGGGTCTAAAGCCCTAGCACCCAACCCAAGGTCCATGGGTCACAAGCAGTCCTTTGACATATGCTTTGTGGCTCTTGGGGCTCCTACAGTCTCAGACCACTTCCTGTAACATCACATTCGCTAAATATTGTGCAGTGCTTTGTAGATGGTCAGGGACCACACATTAGGCCTCCCATATCCAATAAGTTGACCGTAGCTGGTTTAAAGATACCCATACAAAAGGCTTTTGAGCAAAAGAAAAATATGGAGTCTGCCAATGCTAACCTTCTAGAAATGCTAACCGCCAGTTTCTCTCACCCTTTAACACCTAATCACAAGGACAGGTCAGCAATGGTAACTCCCCATTTTCCACACTAAAGGTTTCTTTTAAGGCCCCTTTCACACGAGGCGGGCTCCGTTTTCTACGGAGCCCGCCTCGGTCCGCCGGCTCAGCGGGAGATCAGTCCGTTGATCTCCGCTGAGCCGGCGGATGACAGGTCCCTCTCTGCTCACTGAGCGGGGAGGGGCTCGTCAGGCGCCGCTGCCGCCTATGGAGGGATCGGACGAAAACGGACAGCGTGTCCGTTTTCGTCAGATCTCACCCGATCCAATAGCGACGGATCTGGACGTAGAGCCATACGTCTGCTTTTAGCGGATCGCCCGTTCAGGTCTGCCGTCAAAACTGACAGGCGGACCTGAACGGTCCGATCGTGTGAAAGGGGCCTAAGGGTCATTTAGCCATTTCAAAATGATTAAATTTCTATTTATGCATGTGCAATTTTAAAGTATATCTAAAACTATAGGAAAGGGAACCAATACAACCCCTGTGATGTTTTTATTGCAGTGTCTGTCCTTACTGGAGGAAAATTAACCTATATTTGTCCTTTTAAAAATTGTTGCTGGGACAAAAAGTGATGGGAATTCCAAAGTTCCAATATTTACCATCAAAACTGGAATAAAGAGGGGGAAAAAAAATATTCCAATAGGGGCACCTGTTCTGGTGACAACAAAAAGTGACATATACAATTGTTACAACAGAACACAGGGTGATCAAGCTGAACAGAAATGGAGCTTAGTTCAAATAACCATATACTGAAAGATACCAGCATCTGTTCAGCAGCCGCCTGCTCACCAGATGACACTAATCTTTATAACCCCAAAGCCCCATGGCAGACAATTCTGTTAAGAAGCTGATGTATCGGTCTGTTCAAAGCATTTTCTACCTTTGCACAAGTTTATTTCACATACACACCCTGCACCTTATAAAATGTGCAGTATTTTATTCTTGGTAGTTTGTTTGAGAGAAGAACAATTTTTACTTTTAAGTAGAGTAGTGCTCACCCACGTTCTCCCAACACCTTCTACTTAAAAGTAATCTCAGGCAACAACTGAACCTAATCAGCGAGCTCTGAACGTTACCCAGAAAAACACTGCAATTGTGCTATATGCAGATCCTTCACTCAGTATTGTAAGGAAAGTCCTTTGTAATTCACTACAGTTAGAATCCTGAGATCACCCCATATGGTATTTAACAGTTCTTTCAGAGTCTGTACCTGAAAGGTTGTTTACTCTAATGCACAGAATGCATGAAGTTGAAAAACCTTTAGCCTTTAGAACTACTTTAACCACTTCAGCCCCGGAAGGATTTACCCCCTTCCTGACCAGAGCACTTTTTTACAATTTGGCACTGCATCGCTTTAACTGCTAATTGCGCGGTCATGCAATGCTGTACCCAAACTAAATTTGCATCCTTTTCTTCCCACAAATAGAGCTTTCTTTTGATGGTATTTGATCACCTCTGCCGTTTTTATTTTTTGCGCTATACACAAAAAAAAAAAAAGATATTTTCTACTTTTTGTTCTAAAAAAAAAAAATCCAATAAACTCAATTTTAGTCATACATTTAGGCCAAAATGTATTCGGCCACATGTCTTTGGTAAAAAAAAAGTCAATAAGTGTATATTTATTGGTTTGCGCAAAAGTTATAGCGCCTACAAACTAAGGTACATTTTCTGGAATTTACACAGCCTTTAATTTATGACTGCCTATGTCGTTTCTTGAGGTGCTAAAATGGCAGGGCAGTACAAAACCCCCACAAATGACCCCATTTTGGAAAGTAGACACCCCAAGGGAATTGCTGAGAGGCATGTTGAGCCCATTGAATATTCATTTTTTTTGTCCCAAGTGATTGAATAATGACAAAAAAATAAAAAAATTACAAAAAGTTGTCACTAAATGATATATTGCTCACACAGGCCATGGGCATATGTGGAATTGCACCCCAAAATACATTTAGCTGCTTCTCCTGAGTATGGGGATACCACATGTGTGGGACTCTTTAGGAGCCTAGCCGCGTACGGGGCCCCGAAAACCAATCACCGCCTTCAGGATTTCTAAGGGTGTAAATTTTTGATTTCACTCTTCACTGCCTATCACAGTTTCGGAGGCCATGGAATGCCCAGGTGGCACAAACACCCCCAAATGACCCCATTTTGGAAAGTAGACACCCCAAGCTATTTGCTGAGAGGCATGGTGAGTATTTTGCAGCTCTCATTTGTTTTTGAAAATGAAGACAGACAAGAAAAATTTTTTTTTTTCTTTTTTCAATTTTCAAAACTTTGTGACAAAAAGTGAGGTCTGCAAAATACTCACTATACCTCTCAGCAAATAGCTTGGGGTGTCTGCTTTCCAAAATGGGGTCATTTGGGGGGGGGGGGGTTTTGCCACCTGGGCATTTCATGGCCTCCGAAACTGTGATAGGCAGTGAAGAGTGAAATCAAAAATTTACGCCCTTAGAAAGCCTGAAGGCAGTGCTTGGTTTTCGGGGTCCTGTGCGCGGCTAGGCTCCCAAAAAGTCCCACACATGTGGTATCCCCATACTCAGGAGAAGCAACAGAATGTATTTTGGGGTGTAATTTCACATATTCCCATGGCATGTTTGAGCAATATATCATTTAGTGACAACTTTGTGCAAAAAAAAAAAAAAAAAAAAAATTTGTCTCTTTCCCGCAATTTGTGTCACAATATAAAATATTCCATGGACTCGACATGCCTCTCAGCAAATAGCTTGGGGTGCCTACTTTCCAAAATGGGGTCATTTGGGGGGGGTTTGAACTGTCCTGGCATTTTATGCATAACATTTAGAAGCTTATGTCACACATCACCCACTCTTCTAACCACTTGAAGACAAAGCCCTTTCTGACACTTTGATTACATGAAAACATTTTTTTTTTTTTGCAAGAAAATTACTTTGAACCCCCAAACATTATATTTTTTTTTAACCACTTGCCGACCGCCTAACGTAGATATACGTCGGCAGAGTGGCACGGGCAGGCAGAATCACGTATATATACGTGATCTGCCTCCCGCGGGCGGGGGGTCCAATCGGACCCCCCCCCGGTGCCAGCGGCGGTCGGCATCTGACTGGGAGCGTCGGGAGGCGAGGGGGAGACCATCCGATCGTGGCCCCCCCCTCGCGATCGCTCCCAGCCAATGGGAATCCTCCTCTGCCTGTGTGTAGTTTCACACAGGCAGAGGATGTGATGTCATCTCTCCTCGGTCTGGCAGTTTCCGTCCAGCGCCGAGGAGAGAAGACATGTAAGTGCACACAACACAAACACACACAGTAGAACATGCCAGGCATACCTTACACCCCCGATCCCCCCCCGATCGCCCCCCGATCCCCCCCCAATCACCCCCCCCCCCTGTCACAAACTGACATTAGCAGTATTTTTTTTTTTTTTTCTGATTACTGCATAGTGTCAGTTTGTGACAGTTACAGTGTTAGGGCAGTGAGTGTTAGGCCCCCTTTAGGTCTAGGATACCCCCCTAACCCGCCCTAATAAAGTTTTAACCCCTTGATCACCCCCTGTCACCAGTGTCACTAAGCGATCATTTTTCTGATCGCTGTATTAGTGTCGCTGGTGACGCTAGTTAGTGAGGTAAATATTTAGGTTTGCCGTCAGCGTTTTATAGCGACAGGGACCCCCATATACTACCGAATAAATGTTTTAACCCCTTGATTGCCCCCTAGTTAACCCTTTCACCACTGATCACCGTATAACTGTTACGGGTGACGCTGGTTAGTTCGTTTATTTTTTATAGTGTCAGGGCACCCGCCGTTTATTACCGAATAAAAGTTTAGCCCCCTGATCGCCCGGCGGTGATATGCGTCGCCCCAGGCAGCGTCAGATTAGCGCCAGTACCGCTAACACCCACGCACGCAGCATACGCCTCCCTTAGTGGTATAGTATCTGTACGGATCAATATCTGATCCGATCAGATCTATACTAGCGTCCCCAGCAGTTTAGGGTTCCCAAAAACGCAGTGTTAGCGGGATCACCCCAGATACCCGCTAGCACCTGCGTTTTGCCCCTCTGCCCGGCCCACCCAAGTGCAGTATCGATCGATCACTGTCACTTACAAAACACTAAACGCATAACTGCAGCGTTCGCAGAGTCAGGCCTGATCCCTGCGATCGCTAACAGTTTTTTTGGTAGCGTTTTGGTGAACTGGCAAGCACCAGCCCCAAGCAGTGTCAGGTTAGCGCCAGTACCGCTAACACCCACGCACGCAGCATACGCCTCCCTTAGTGGTATAGTATCTGATCGGATCAATATCTGATCCGATCAGATCTATACTAGCGTCCCCAGCAGTTTAGGGTTCCCACAAACGCAGTGTTAGCGGGATCAGCCCAGATACCTGCTAGCACCTGCGTTTTGCCCCTCCGCCCGGCCCAGCCCAGCCCACCCAAGTGCAGTATCGATCGATCACTGACACTTACAAAACACTAAATGCATAACTGCAGCGTTCGCAGAGTCAGGCCTGATCCCTGCGATCGCTAACAGTTTTTTTGGTAGCGTTTTGGTGAACTGGCAAGCACCAGCGGCCTAGTACACCCCGGTCGTAGTCAAACCAGCACTGCAGTAACACTTGGTGACGTGGCGAGTCCCATAAGTGCAGTTCAAGCTGGTGAGGTGGCAAGCACAAGTAGTGTCCCGCTGCCACCAAGAAGACAAACACAGGCCCGTTGTGCCCATAGTGCCCTTCCTGCTGCATTCGCCAATCCTAATTGGGAACCCACCGCTTCTGCAGCGCCCGTACTTCCCCCATTCACATCCCCAACCAAATGCAGTCGGCTGCATGAGAGGCATTTTCTTTATGTCCTCCCGAGTACCCCTACCCAACGAACCCCCAAAAAAGATGTCGTGTCTGCAGCAAGCGCGGATATAGGCGTGACACCCTCTATTATTGTCCCTCCTGTCCTGACAATCCTGGTCTTTGCATTGGTGAATGTTTTGAACGCTACCATTCACTAGTTGAGTATTAGCGTAGGGTACAGCATTGCACAGACTAGGCACACTTTCACAGGGTCTCCCAAGATGCCATCGCATTTTGAGAGACCCGAACCTGGAACCGGTTACAGTTACAAAAAAAAGTGTAAAAAAAAAAAAAAAAAAAAAAACATACAAAAATATAAAATAAAAAAAAATAGTTGTCGTTTTATTGTTCTCTCTCTCTCTATTCTCTCTCTATTGTTCTGCTCTTTTTTACTGTATTCTATTCTGCAATGTTTTATTGTTATTATGTTTTATCATGTTTGCTTTTCAGGTATGCAATTTTTTATACCTTACCGTTTACTGTGCTTTATTGTTAACCATTTTTTTTGTCTTCAGGTACGCCATTCACGACTTTGAGTGGTTATACCAGAATGATGCCTGCAGGTTTAGGTATCATCTTGGTATCATTCTTTTCAGCCAGCGGTCGGCTTTCATGTAAAAGCAATCCTAGCGGCTAATTAGCCTCTAGACTGCTTTTACAAGCCTTGGGAGGGAATGCCCCTCCCCCCCAACGTCTTCCGTGTTTTTCTCTGGCTCTCCTGTCTCAACAGGGAACCTGAAAATGCAGCCGGTGATTCAGCCAGCTGACCATAGAGCTGATCAGAGACCAGAGTGGCTCCAAACATCTCTATGGCCTAAGAAACCGGAAGCTACGAGCATTTTATGACTTAGATTTCGCCGGATGTAAACAGCGCCATTGGGAAATTGGGAAAGCATTTTATCACACCAATCTTGGTGTGGTCAGATGCTTTGAGGGCAGAGGAGAAATCTAGGGTCTAATAGACCCCAATTTTTGCAAAAAAGAGTACCTGTCACTACCTATTGCTATGATAGGGGATATTTACATTCCCTGAGATAATAAAAATGATTAAAAAAAAAAAAAAATGAAAGGAACAGTTTAAAAATAAGATAAAAAAATAATAATAATAAAGAAAAAAAAAAAAAAAAAAAAAAAAAGCACCCCTGTCCCCCCTGCTCTCGCGCTAAGGCGAACGCAAGCGTCGGTCTGGCGTCAAATGTAAACAGCAATTGCACCATGCATGTGAGGTATCGCCGCGAAGGTCAGATCGAGGGCAGTAAGTTTAGCAGTAGACCTCCTCTGTAAATCTAAAGTGGTAACCTGTAAAGGCTTTTAAAGGCTTTTAAAAATGTATTTAGTTTGTCGCCACTGCACGTTTGTGCGCAATTTTAAAGCATGTCATGTTTGGTATCCATGTACTCGGCCTAAGATCATCTTTTTTATTTCATCAAACATTTGGGCAATATAGTGTGTTTTAGTGCATTAAAATGTAAAAAAGTGTGTTTTTTCCCCAAAAAATGCGTTTGAAAAATCGCTGCGCAAATACTGTGTGAAAAAAAAAAATGAAACACCCACCATTTTAATCTGTAGGGCATTTGCTTTAAAAAAAATATATAATGTTTGGGGGTTCAAAGTAATTTTCTTGCAAATAAAAATTATTTTTTTATGTAAACAATAAGTGTCAGAAAGGGCTTTGTCTTCAAGTGGTTAGAAGTGTGGGTGATGTGTGACATAAGCTTCTAGATGTTGCGCATAAAATGCCAGGACAGTTCAAAACCCCCCCAAATGACCCCATTTTGGAAAGTAGACACCCCAAGCTATTTGCTGAGAGTCATGTTGAGTCCATGGAATAATTTATATTGTGACACAAGTTGCGGGAAAGAGACAATTTTTTATTTTTTTTATTTTTTTTTGCGCAAAGTTGTCACTAAATGATATATTGCTCAAACATGCCATGGGAATATGTGAAATTACACCCCAAAATACATTCTGCTGCTTCTCCTGAGTATGGGGATACCACATGTGTGAGACTTTTTGGGAGCCTAGCCGCGTACGGGACCCCGAAAACCAAGCACCGCCTTCAGGCTTTCTAAGGCCGTAAATTTTTGATTTCACTCTTCACTGCCTATCACAGTTTCGGAGGCCATGGAATGCCCAGGTGGCAAAAAAAACCCCCAAATGACCCCATTTTGGAAAGTAGACACCCCAAGCTATTTGATGAGAGGTATAGTGAGTATTTTGCAGACCTCACTTTTTGTCACAAAGTTTTGAAAATTGAAAAAAAAAAAATTTTTTTTCTCGTCTTTCTTTATTTTCAAAAACAAATGAGAGCTGCAAAATACTCACCATGCCTCTCAGCAAATAGCTTGGGGTGTCTACTTTCCAAAATGGGGTCATTTGGGGGGGGGTTTGTGCCACCTGGGCATTCCATGGCCTCCGAAACTGTGATAGGCAGTGAGGAGTAAAATCAAAAATGTACGCCCTTAGAAATCCTGAAGGCAGTGCTTGGTTTTCGGGGCCCCGTACGCGGCTAGGCTCCCAAAAAGTCCCACACATGTGGTATCCCCATACTCAGGAGAAGCAGCTAAATGTATTTTGGGGTGCAATTCCACATATGCCCATGGCCTGTGTGAGCAATATATCATTTAGTGACAACTTTTTGTAATTTTTTTTTTTTTTTTTGTCATTGTTCAATCACTTGGGACAAAAAAAATGAATATTCAATGGGCTCAACATGCCTCTCAGCAAATTCCTTGGGATGTCTACTTTCCAAAATGGGGTCATTTGTGGGGGTTTTGTACTGCCCTGCCATTTTAGCACCTCAAGAAACGACATAGGCAGTCATAAATTAAAGGCTGTGTAAATTCCAGAAAATGTACCCTAGTTTGTAGACGCTATAACTTTTGCGCAAACCAATAAATATACACTTATTGACATTTTTTTTACCAAAGACATGTGGCCGAATACATTTTGGCCTAAATGTATGACTAAAATTGAGTTTATTGGATTTTTTTTAGAACAAAAAGTAGAAAATATCATTTTTTTTCAAAATTTTCGGTCTTTTTCCGTGTATAGCGCAAAAAATAAAAACGGCAGAGGTGATCAAATACTATCAAAAGAAAGCTCTATTTGTGGGAAGAAAAGGACGCAAATTTCGTTTGGGTACAGCATTGCATGACCGCGCAATTAGCAGTTAAAGCGACGCAGTGCCGAATTGTAAAAAGTGCTCTGGTCAGGAAGGGGGTAAAACCTTCCGGGGCTGAAGTGGTTAAAGCAAATGCCCTACAGATTAAAATGGGTGTTTCATTTTTTTTTTTATACACAGTATTTGCGCAGCGATTTTTCAAACGCATTTTTTGGGGAAAAAAACACACTTTTTAAAATTTTAATGCACTAAAACAACACTATATTGCCCAAATGTTTGATGAAATAAAAAAGATGATCTTAGGCCGAGTTCATGGATACCAAACATGACATGCTTTAAAATTGCGCACAAACGTGCAGTGGCAACAAAATTAATACATTTTTAAAAGCCTTTACAGGTTACCACTTTAGATTTACAGAGGAGGTCTACTGCTAAAATTACTGCCCTCGATCTGATCTTCAAGGTGATACCTCACATGCATGGTGCAATTGCTGTTTACATTTGACGCCAGACCGACGCTTTGCACGAGAGCAGGGGGGTCAGGGTGCTTTTTTTTTTTTTTTTTTTTGCTTTTTTATCTTATTTTTAAACTGTTCCTTTCATTTTTTTTTTTTTTTTTTTTTTTTAATCATTTTTGTTGTTATCTCAGGGAATGTAAATATCCCCTATGATAGCAATAGGTAGTGACAGGTACTCTTTTTTGAAAAAATTGGGGTCTATTAGACCCTAGATTTCTCCTCTGCCCTCAAAGCATCTGACCACAACAAGATCGGTGTGATAAAATGCTTCCCCAATTTCCCAATGGCGCTGTTTACATCCGGCGAAATCTAAGTCATAAAATGCTCGTAGCTTCCGGTTTCTTGGCCATAGAGATGTTTGGAGCCACTCTGGTCTCTGATCAGCTCTATGGTCAGCTGGCTGAATCACCGGCTGAATTCCCAGGTTCCCTGTTGAGACAGGAGAGCCAGAGAAAAACACGGAAGACGGTGGGGGGGGGGGGGCATTCCCTCCCACTGCTTGTAAAAGCAGTCTAGAGGCTAATTAGCCGCTAGGATTGCTTTTACATGAAAGCCGACCGCTGGCTGAAAATAATGATACCAAGATGATACCTAAACCTGCAGGCATCATTCTTGTATAACCACTCAAAGTCGTGAATGGCGTACCTGAAGACAAAAAAATGGTTAACAATAAAGCACAGTAAACGGGAAAGTATAAAAAATTGCGTACCTGAAAAGCAAATATGATAAAACATAACAATAAAACATTGCAGAATAGAATACAGTAAAAAAGAGCAGAACAATAGAGAGAATAGAGAGAGAACAATAAAACGACAACTATTTTTTTTTATTTTATATTTTTGTTTGTGGTTTTTTTTTTTTTTTTTTACACTTTTTTTGTAACTGTAACTTTTATAACTGTAACCGGTTCCAGGTTCGGGTCTCTCAAAATGCGATGGCATCTTGGGAGACCCTGTGAAATGGCGCCTAGTCTGTGGAATGCTGTACCCTACGCTAATACTCAACTAGTGTATTGTAGCGTTCAAAACATTCACCAAAGCAAAGACCGGGATTGTCAGGACAGGAGGGACAATAATAGTGGGTGTCACGCCTATATCCTCGCTTGCTGCAGACACATCTTTTTTGGGGGGGTTCGTTGGGTAGTGGTACTCGGGAGGACATAAAGAAAATGCCTCTCATGCAGCCGACTGCATATGGTTGGGGATGTGAATGGGGGAAGTACGGGTGCTGCAGAAGTGGTGGGTTCCCAATTAGGATTGGCGAATGCAGCAGGAAGGGCACTATGGGCACGACGGTCCTGTGTTTGTCTTTTTGGTGGCAGCGGGACACTACTTGTGCTTGCCACCTCACCAGCTTGAACTGCACTTATGGGACTCACCACATCACCAAGTCTTATTGCAGTGCTGGTTTGACTACGACCGGGGTGTACTAGGCCGCTGGTGCTTGCCAGTTCACCAAAACGCTACCAAAAAAAACTGTTAGCGATCGCAGGGATCAGGCCTGACTCTGCGAACGCTGCAGTTATGCGTTTAGTGTTCTGTAAGTGACAGTGATCGATACTGCACTTGGGTGGGCTGGGCTGGGCCGGGTGGAGGGGCAAAACACAGGTGCTAGCAGGTATCTGGGCTGATCCCGTTAACACTGCGTTTTTGGGAACCCTAAACTGCTGGGGACGCTAGTATAGATCTGATCGGATCAGATATTGATCCGTTCAGATACTATACCACTAAGGGAGGCGTATGCTGCGTGCGTGGGTGTTAGCGGTACTGGCGCTAATCTGACGCTGCCTAGGGCGACGCATATCACCGCCAGGTGATCAGGGGGCTAAACCTTTATTCGGTAATAAACGGCGGGTGCCCTGACACTATAAAAAATATACGAACTAACCAGCGTCACCCGTAACACTTATACGGTGATCAGTGGTGAAAGGGTTAACTAGGGGGCAAACAAGGGGTTAAAACATTTATTAGGTAGTATATGGGGGTCCCTGTCACTACAAAACGCTGATGGCGAACCTAAATATTTACGTCCCTAACTAGCATCACCAGCGACACTAATACAGCGATCAGAAAAATGATCCCTTAGCGACACTGGAGACGGGGGGTGATCAAGGGGTTAAAACTTTATTAGGGAGGGTTAGGGGGGTATCCTAGTCCTAAAGGGGGCTAACACTCACTGCCCTAACACACTGTCACAAACTGGCACCATGCAGTAATCAGAAAAAAAAAAAAACTGCTTGGTGTCAGTGTGACGGGGGGGGGGGGGCGATCGGGGGTGTAAAGTGTGCCTGGCATGTTCTACTGTGTGTGTTTGTGTTTTACACTCACTCAGATTTCTTCTCTCCTTGGCGCCGGAACGGAAACTGCCGAGCCGAGGAGAGATGACATCACATCCTCTGCCTGTGTGTACTACACATAGGCAGGGGAGGATTCTCATTGGCTGGGAGCGATCGCGAGGGGGGGGCCACGATCAGATGGCCTCCCCCTCATCTCTGATCGCTCCCAGACCAAAGCCGACCGCCGCTGGCTCCGATCGGACCCCCCGCCCGCGGGAAGGCAATCACGTACCAGGTACGTGATTTTGCCTGCCCGTGCCATTCTGTTGACGTATATCGTCATTAGGCGGTCGGCAAGTGGTTAATGCGCAACAAAATACAGTGGAACCTCGGTTTGTGAGTAATGCGGTTAACGAGCGTTTCACAAAACGAGCACTGTATTTACAAAAATTCTAACAGTTTGCGAGTGTTGTCTCGCAAAAAGAGCAGGATTCAGGCCAAAAGTGGTGTGCAGTACCGCTTTTGGCCTGAGGTGGGGGGGCGCCGGAGCCAAACAGCGCTGATCGTCGGCATTTGGAAATGCACGGAAAGGCCTGAGGACAGTTCGGCTGACCTCGGAAAGGCTCGTGAACAAAGTCTTTCCGAAGTTGGCTGAGGTCAGCCGAAGTGTGCCCGAGCCTTTTCGTCCGTTTCCGAGGCTCTCCGCCCCCCCCCCCCCCCCCCCCCCCGGCCGCATGCGGTATTGCATCCCATTGAAGTCAATGCGGAACTAATTCTTTTCGTTTCCATTGACTTCAATGGGAAAACGCGCTTTGATATGCGAGTACTTTGGATCATGAGCATACTCCTGGAACGGATTATGCTCGTAATCAGAGGTTCCACTGTATGGATTAATGCACATATGTTTGTAGCGCACCCCCTTAAGGGCCGTGCTGGGATCCCCCACCCTGCACAGCCAGGCACAACAAATTTTCGCAGGCAGTGAACAGTTTGTGAATTTGTTCAATTATTGAGGGTAATAACGTGGATAGGAATCGGAGGTTATGGGATGCCCACTTAACTTTAGAACTTCAGGGACAATTCCTATATACAGCTCCACTTCTTCCTCCAGCACACGCTTGCTGAACCCAGGTGGATCACTGTATGAAGATCTGACAGTCACTCAATACGATTAAAGGCAACGGCCTATTACAGGCAGTAACCCGAGGCCCCTTGGTTGTGTAGCAAAAAAATAAGTGTCCAGATTGTACGCTTCCTCCTGTGGCTACTGCTCCCAGCATCAACTATTCAGGAACTGCCAGCCCACCTGGCTCTAGCTGCCCCTCTCACTAACCCTCCAGGATAATTCTCCACAGTCCTCCAGACTGACACACCAGTCCACTCGGCTGACTCAGGAGATCTTCCAGTAGTGCTGACCTGCTCCTGCTGTCATCTCCTTGCTCCCGTACCTCCAGGAAGGGCTTCCTCCATTTTTGTTATGGCAGGAGCCTTCCAGCACCCGAGCCCTGGCCCAAGATCCCACCCCCTCCCGCCCTCAGACTAGGGGCCCCTTCTGAGGGCCACCAACATTCTTCTCAACACTCCATCTCCACCTTCCACCCAGCTGCCCCCTGCCAGCCCTTTACTAGGGATTGGCTGAGGCCCTCAAATATTCCAACCAGCTCCTCCTAACCTCCACTCACTATGTTTAGAACATTCTACAATGTCCCAAAAAAACAGGGGAAGGCACCAGAGAGGTTGCAAGGATAAGTCATCCAGCCCTGAGTCACTGAACCCTGAACCAGATTCACAGCTTAAGCTTAGCCCTGAGCTGAACTAAATTTGCCTAACAAACCTAGCACACTAGAGGCTCTACATGTTATATGTGCTGAAAAACTGTAAATTAACCCTTAAAAGGATAACTTTACTAAAAGTAGTAATGCTCAGACAACTTACTCTGGGTATGTGGCTGTGATGAACTAGTTTTGAATATAAGTAGTCATCCCAGCTTTAGACACATTTACAAAGATGTTGAAAAGTTATATATTTAAAGATCTAAGTAGCACTTCTATAGATTTTAAAAGATAAGATTTGAAGGCATAAAAACAGAAAATTAAAAAAAGAAAAAGGATAAGACTTGCCTGTCACTTGAAATGTCTAGACAATGTAAAAAAAACAAAAAACAAACAAAAAAAAAAAAAAACAAACAACTGCAGCAACAGCAAGTGGCCAATATACTGTACTTGTGGCAAACAAATGGTCTGTCCACCATGACCAAAACCAGTCTGTCACATGAATGTCAAAAGTGCTTCATAAACAAACAACGTAACTTGACAGAGAAGGTAAAAAAGGTACACAGACTGACATATCTCCTTAACCCCCAGTCCAGGAACCTGGAGAAGGTGGGCTGACTGCAGCTTTCAAGTGGTTAGGCAACAGGTTGGAACATGGCCCAGAAGTGCAAGCAGAGGGGGTTCATTGATGTCTGCCCAACAAATATGAGAATGCCTCCTAATTAAATCATCAGGCAGAGCCAGTCTAGTTTATTACCATGACTTCTGAACATGCATGGCTGATTTTTTTCCTAATTGCCAAAAACCAGCTTCCTCAGGAATATGGAACAATTTGGGGTCTAAAAAGCTCTAATTGCATAAGAGCAAAGTATCATAACTGGAGAGAGTGGAAATGTCAACCACACTCTACAGTGTCTTGATAGATGACAAAAAAAAAAAAGCTGCAACCAAGTCCCCCAACAACAGAGCAGCAGTCTAGTACGACTTGACATTTTCAATTCTGTGGGCATATTTGCACCACATACACCATGAACTCCTAGAAAACATGATCAGGAATGTCAGACATAAAAAGACAGGAACTAGCCTGCCATACAGAACTAGAAAATCACGTATAAAAGCCAATTCCACCTTTCTGACCATTTTTCAAACATATTTAGAGTGTAACATGAAACGTCGTCTACATACACAGCTCCCTAAACACTCCCTTCTTTTAAATTATTGCAGAGTTCTTCACTCCACAGCATCCTGTCAAATTTGACATGGACAAGGTTGTGCGTGGCTCTGCCCACACAACCACAACGGTCATTTACAGACAGTTGTGAATAAAATTACTACAAATCCCTATCTTCCACCATAGATTTTCTCAATGGAGCACAAGTATCGGGACATTACTGCACTTGTAGTCCATTACTGGTGTAATGCTTTGCAGGCTCAAATGCAAAAATAAAATATATAACTGCACATTTTTGCCTTTTGCAAAGTGTGTGTGTGTGTAAAATTTCTCTTCTGCAAAAGGCGGAATTCTCCTTTAATAACTTGGCAAAAATGTAAATGAATAAAGTAGGAGAAAATTACTATTGGTATTTAAAAACAATAGGGTCAGTGGGGACAGAATCAGTAGACGAGTTGCTCTCACATTCAAGAACATCTTTACAAGGTAATTACCAATGTACGCCACAGATAAGCGTATCTGAGGTAATCTCTGAGGTGCATGCATCTAGAGCAGCCTCTCAGCCTTTTCAGGTTTCAGGGAACCCCTGCTAAAACTTACTATATCTAAGGCCCCATGTACACGGGACGCTGAGGCAAAGAATGAACTCATTTTTTTGACACCTTGAAACCGGCGCTTAAAACGCCCGTTTAGCTGCGTTTGCATGCAGCTTTTAACCGTATTTGCGTCTAGAAGCGTTTATTAAGATTACCTCATTTAAGACCCCCCCCCAAAGCTCAAAAAACATTGTTAGTTAACTTTTTCAGCCATTTTCACCAGAGTCAGTAGCAGCAGCAAAGAGAGCAGTTGTCTACTTGTATTTGCCTCTATTTCTGTGCTTTATTTTGCAGTGGATCCAATAATCAGCATATGTGAGGAAATGCTCCTGACATTGCTGTTGATGAGGCTAGAACAACGTAGAAAATTGCGTGAGAGGTCCAGAGTCACCTGCCACAAGTTGTGGATTGTCCACTGCCACAAGTTGCAGATTGTCATTTGCTGCGTCACCTGCCACAAGTTGCGGATGGTCCACTTGCCACAAGTTGCGGATGGTCCACTTGCCACAAGTTGCGGATGGTCCACTTGCCACATCACCTGCCACAAGTTGCGGATTTCCACTTGCCACGTCATCTGCCACAAGTTGCGGATGGTTCACCTGCCACAAGTTGCAGATTGTCATTTGCCACGTCACCTGCCACAAGTTGCAGATTGTCATTTGCCACGTCACCTGCCACAAGTTGCAGATTGTAATTTGCCACGTCACCTGCCACAAGTTGCAGATTGTAATTTGCCACGTCACCTGCCACAAGTTGCGGATTGTCCACTTGCCACGCCACCTGCCACAAGTTGCTTGTTCAAATCTAACATATGGGTCAAACTCCAATTATACTTCGGATAACCAGCAATGCTAGTGGTGTATTGGATTGGATCAAGGGCTCATTGAGGTATATAAATGGTCTATGAATCATTGCAAGCAATTACAATGGTTTTTCATCATTTGCCATCATTTTTGAGATTTTTAATGTAAAAAAAAAAAATATAGGGCAATTTTAAAAACGCTTATAAACAAAAATGCAGCTAAACGCCGGTACAGCGTTTGGCATCTGAAACGTGGAAATCTTCTGCGTCTGAACCCATTTTTTTTTTTTTTTGCTTCCAAAGAAAACGCTGTTAAACGCAACTGCAAAAAAACGTCAATAAACGAGACTGTACATGGTCACATAGGATAACACTGAATGAGTTCAGGGGCAGTTGAAAAAAAGCGTCTAACTGTCTCTGAATGTGTGTTTAGCAGCGTCCCGTGTACACAGGGCTAAAACTCAGTGTGATGGTCAGAAAGGCCTTGTGCACACGAGACGCTGTTAAACGCGTATTCAGAGGCAGTTGGACACTTTTTTCAACTGCCCCTGAACCCATTCAATGTTATCCTATGTGTCCATGTACACAGTCTCGTTTTTTGGCATTTTTAGGCAGTTGCGTTTAACCTCATTTTTCCAGAAGCAAAAAAATGGGTTCAGACACAAAAGTTTTCCACGTTTCAGACGCCAAACGCGGCTAAACGCCAGTACCGCATTTACGTTTATAAGTGTTTTTAAAGGAACATTTTACGACCCGACTTTGGTGTGCTAACACAGTGGAACTAACACTATAACATATGCAAATTTGGGGCTGCTAGCACCAAGTGGCCTTGTGATATGGGGCCCCAAAGTCGGGTCACAAAATGTCATTCTCTGCTGCAGAAGTGCTTGACATTTTGTGATCCGACTTTGGGGGCCCGTATCTCAGCGCCACTTGGTGCTAGGAACCCCAAATTTGGATATGTTGTAGTGCTAGTTCCACTGTGTTAGCACACTAAATTTGGGGTTCCTAGCACCAAGTGGTCCCAAGATACGGGGCCCCAAATTTGGGTCGCAAAATTTCACACTGCTCTGCAGACGCTTCTAGACGCAAACGCGGTAAAACGGGCGTTTCTAAACGCCGGTTTCAGCTTTTAAAAACGTGTTCAGCAGAGTTTGCACCGGCGTCTCGTGTGCATGAGGCCTAAGAAAAATGCTCCTTACACTTGGACATTTGGAAGAATTAGCCCCTTACAGATAGCTAAAAGGATTAATGGCGTTAATGGGAACGTATCCAAGAGGCAGAACTTGCTCAAGGAACCCCTAATCTCTGGAGGAACCCCAGGGTTCCATGGAACCCAGGTTGAGATACCCTGATCTACAATACCCATATTGCTTTAAATTATTAACTATGTGACTGTTATGAGGTACTGTAAAATACATTTTAATAAGCAGCAGTGCCAATTGAACATCAGAAACACTTTGAGGTTCTATTACCATTGGCTGAGGACCCGAGTTGTAGCCATTTCCTTTCCCACTGCATTGAGAGCAATGAAGTAGTTCCAGTTGTAAAAAGCTCAGATATGGTTCTTACAGATAAATAAATGTGCTGACCCAAAAAGAAATATGCATTATTTTTCTCTGGGCCTATCTCCTACTGGAAGGGGCAAGCACATGTAGAGATGATTCCCAATACGCCTATGTATTGCAAGATTGTGCGCTTATAGTTTTTCAATGTCTAGTTCTGGGTTATGGAAATACCTACAAAATGAATGTAGCAATTCTTACAGTGAATAGCACAGAACTCAGATTAAGGTTATATTCAGACAGCCGTGTTATAATAATGCTCAGTAAAATGAAAGGTTAACCACATGTTGCCACAATGCGTGGCAACATGTGCGCAGTGGTGCTCTGTTTTTCAGTGCTAATTATTTTGAATACCACCCCAAACTACACTGGTGCAGCCAATGAATGATTTTTGGGATATTAGAGTGCACTGAAAGCATATTCAAAATGAAGGGGCTGCCTTAACACCGAAATAATGCAAGTGCTTTAATGCAATGCAAAGTCTGAATGGGCCTTAGGGAAAATTTAGCAAAGTTTCCACCTTTAGCACCATTGTAGTTTTTTTGCACAAACCTATCTATATACATATTGTATTCTGCCAGACTAGTAACTATGCTTGTCCAGTATTGTGACCCTGCACACCCTGGTCACACTGCATAGACCGTCACATGAGACCATTTCCTGTCCCAGTTTTGCAGCTTCACGTGGAATCTGACTGCACATTTAATCAGTCATCAAGTGCCGATTCACTGGAGGATAAAGCAGGCATGATAATATTCCTTTTAGAACAGTCTGGTAAATTTCAACCGAGTACCACATTCTAAATATATGCACACTTCGGCTATAGGGTTTTGGACTGATTATTCTGCAACAGTAATATGAATGTACAGAAAACACTTTTAGTTTTACGTATTAAAGAATCCCTGTAAAACCCCTCAACTCAAAACACTCCCTGAAGGATAGGGAAAACTACCTTTTGGTTTAAGTTTAGACCATGTCTGAACTAAATCTAAATAACCCATCAACCTCTCAGCAGACAAGGTCAAATCTTTCTTTCCCAGTCTAAGTGGACGCATCCAGTGAACGTCTGCCAGTTCCGTCTGGTCAACATTTTAACAGAGCAGCAGACGGCTAATAAGTTGAACATAGCAGGTATGACGGGCTTCATGCTGGTACTTCTCAGAATTTGCCAGATGTTTCCTTTACACTACAAAAACACAAGCTAATCATAACCACCACAAGGAGTTAATGGTTTCAAAGAACTTGTTTCCCAGCCCCAGCCCAGACACAGCTTGGCCAACACACAGATCTCCTGCAGAGACCTATCACCCAGAAAGTAAACTTCAGAATGTACTGTGCGATTAGCTGGCAGTGGAGATGTAATGTCTGTCAAATACTCAGGGATAGTGTCAATATAAACATAATACATTCACACTCCATAAAAAACCAGCTGTAAACCCTGCCATTGTAGGAGCTAGGAGTCACGATGGAAGCCTTCCAGTTATTCTAGCCTTCATTCCTAGTCAGTGGTAGGACTTGCCCAATAGCCTGCCCAGCACTCGTTCATCATTCACCTATTACTAGAAGGCCATAAACCTAACCAATTACCAGCCAGCTCAGTACTGCAGCCTTAACACTTTAACGTTAAGCACTGAGCAAACAAAGACCCGATAAAATGCCTATTAGAAAGTCATTTTACCTACCAAAGGATTTGCATTTTTTATATATCCAGTCCTGAGATCTAAACAGCTCTGCCACAAAGCAGGGCCCTGTCTGCCAGGGCAAAAGACCTGACTTTTCTGTTAGGTAAAATTAAACGGGTTTTGTCCCTTCTCCTGTCTGACTGGACAGTGAAGTAGCAGGCTGACAAGGTCATCTCTGTCACTGTGCTCTCTCCTCATATCAACATGCTTCTTGTTGGCAAATGAGCACAACTGACTTGCTCCTTGTGCTGCTTTTCGCTCTCCAAATACAGGGTATTTTACAACACTAATCCCAAGTTAAAGAATATGTAAACCCAACACTTCATATTCCCGATTTGTGCCTGCTGTACCATGTACTTGTATGAAAAAGTATCCTGTTCTCTTTGTATTGCTTCCTTTGTGTGAAATCCCTGATGCTCCTCTCCGTCTCTCCACTTTCCAATTACAAATTGACAACACTAAACAGGAGAGCACAGTGTGGTCAGTTCTCTAGCTGTGTTGGAAACTCAGACTGCTCTCCTCCAATGATCTGTCTGTTGTCCTGACATGCCCCGGATGAACAGCCTTTCACTGGGAAGCTCAGTGTACTGCTGTTTTCTCCTACCCCAGCTCTTATGCAGCTGAGAACAGAGGGCATTTGATCACTTATTTAAAAAAAAAAGTATACATACATATAAATGTTTTGCCTTTCATTTCTATTTTAAACTGAATGGGTTGTTTTACAAGGTGATCATTTACAATCACTTTAACTTCAAGTACATACAATACACAGTCACAATGGATTTATTAGACAGGAAGTAGGAGAACATCTGCAACAACAATCTGGCAGTGTGTTGCTCTAGGACAGGGATATGCAATTAGCGGACCTCCAGCTGTTGCAAAACTACAAGTCCCATCATGCCTCTGCCTCTGGGTGTCATGTTTGTGGCCATCAGTCTTGCAATGCCTCACAGGACTTGTGGTTCTGCAACAGCTGGAGGTCCGCTAACTGCATATCCCTGTAACACCATCATCTCCTTTGTATGTGCCACAATAGCTGGACAGTCTGGGATTTCTTCTGATCCAGAAGGGTAACAAACCAGCATAAAATTTAGCCTACAATGTCAGCTTGCCAAACAGTTTTTGGTGGAGTGGGCATTTAGCAACCTAACAATGATGACATTTGCTAGAATAGTAATGTGATCTAGCGTAGGCCGCTCATCTTAAATAAGCTTTGTTTCAACAAAATAAAGAAATTCTCTGCATTTAACCTACTGTAAGGAATGTGAAATTTGTACAGACATTCCTGCTTAAAGTGGAGTTCCAGGATAAACCTAATCTTAAAAATGCCCGCCCCCCACCACCTTTAACACTTATGCTGACTAACCTGTGAGAGAAAGATGTATTGATTTACCTATTTTCAGGCCACTCTGGTCCCGGTCACATGAATTGACTACCATGTGTTAGCCAGCAGCAGCTGCGGGGGAGTGTCAAACAATGGATGGGCGATAGGAGCCTATTAGTCACAACTTTACTAGCCATTGTTGAGCGCCGTCTCCCCTTTCCTGAAGCCACCGCTGGCTGACACAGGGGAGATGTGATTGGACCGAAGCAACCTGAAAATAGCTAAGTATATACAGTACAATTTTCATACACAGGTTAGTGAGCATAGGTGTTATGAGAGAACTTTTAAGATTTGTTCAGGCTTAGCCTGGAATTTCACTTTAAGTCCGACATACAATTTTTTGCATGCCTGTTTTGGACAGGTGTGTTTTTACATTCTGCTAAGACTGAGGAATCCACAATAGCCAGTCTGCATATACAAGGGAAAACAAACAAACATCATATTGCGTCACTTCAACATAGAAAACAGGCCTTACAAATACAAATTCTTCAAAGCATATCTTCCCATCCTTATTTTTGTCACCCTCATTCATCATCTTCTGAATGATCTCTCGCACTTTGTATCCAGGAAGAGGAAGGTTTGCTTCCTTAAATAGAAAATGAAGCTCATAATCCGAGATGTATCCATTGCCGTCCAGATCTAAAACGGAACAAACACAATATTGTCAGATAATAACCTCACAGTCAGAGCCTTTCTAAATATACAACTTCAGAAAATCTGCCGGACAGAAAAACAAAAAAAAAAAAAAAAACACAAAAACACAAAAACACAAAAACACAAAAACACAAAAACACAAAAACACAAAAACACAAAAACACAAAAACACAAAAACACAAACAAAACAAGGGAGGGGGGGGGGATTAAAAAGCTGAAAATATTGAAAAATATACATTAAAAAATGGCAGAAACCATAACTGTGATTCTCATTCTGCTCATGAAATAGTTGAAAGCTAAAATCTAGCTTTCCAATATTGGAAGAACCTTACTTATATGTAAGTGGTACTGTTTTTTTTATTTAATAAACACCAGTCAGTTTTTACCTATGGTGACCCTTTCCTTTCTTTTGGGCTGTATGAATACCAATGTTGAGTGAGGACTTTGGATTGCCATTGTTCCTGGGACTACACAAGATTATGCACTAGATAGTGGTGTGTGGAGGTTGTGGATCGATGTGCCATTCGATTGCCATCCTCAGAAGAAAAGGCCCTGGCTGGGTGTTCGCCACAAGTGAGCTGGTAAGCGTGCACTTTAGGTGGTGGATTCTCACTTTATCCAATGTGAATAATACAGTCACAGGAAAAGTTCTTTACATCAGGTGTCCCTATACACTTTATTGGAGGACTCATTTGCTTCCCTCATTACTCACTCACTTTGGGACTTGTTATACACTTATTAGTGTCACTGCAGTCATTTTGACACACATTGTCACTTGCACTATTGTCACTTTAGATATTTAAAGCGCAGCTCCTATTCTGTTAATTTATGAATATATTTTTGTGTATATTCCACAATTGAGTTGCAGCCACAATAGGGATTGAGCTACAGAGCAGTTTTTCTTTACACATATATAGATTCAACAAGGTGTTAGAAACATTCCTCAGACTTTAATCCATATTGACATGATAGCATCAAGCAGTTACTGCAGATTTTTTCGACTGCACATTCATGATGCAAATCTCCCGTTCCACCACATCCCAAAGGTGCTCTATTGGATTGAGATCTGGTGACTGTGGAGGCCATTGTAGTACAGTGACCACATTGTCTTGTTCAAGAAACCAGTGGTGAGATGAGTTGAACTTTGTGACATGGTGCATTATCCTGCTGGAAGTAGCCATCAGAAGAAGGGTACACTGTAGGTCAAAGGGCTGGACATGGTGAGTAACAATACTCAGGTAGGCTGTGGCATTTAAACGAACCATTATGCCACCACCACCAGTCTGAACGGTTGATACAAGGCAGGATGGATCCATGTTTTTATGCCAAATTCTGACCATACCATCTGAATGTCGCAGCTGAAATCGAGACTCATCAGATCAGGTAACTTTTTCCAATCTTCTATTGTCCAATTTTGGTGAGCCTGTGTGAATTGTAGCCTCAGTTTCCTGTTCTTAGGAGACCGGAGTGACATCTGGTGTGGTCTTCTGCTGCTGTAGCCCATCTGCTTCAAGGTTTGATGTTTTGTGCATTCAGAGATGGTATTCTGCATACCATGGTTGTATCGAGTGGTTATTTGAGTTACTGTTGCCTTTCTATCATCTCAAACCAGTCTGCCCATTCTCCTCGGACCTCAAGGCATTTTTCGTCCACAACTGCGGTTCACTGAATAGCCTCTTTTTCAGACCATTCTCTAAACCCTAGAGATGGTTGTGAGTGAAAATCCCAGTAGATCAGTTTTTTTAAATACTCAGACAAGCCAATCTGGTAACAACTATACCACGTTCAAGGTCACTTAAATCCCCTTTCTTCCCCATTCTGATGCTCAGTTTGAACTTCAGCAAGTCATCTTGACCACGTCTAGATGCCTAAATGCAGGGAGTTGCTGCCATGTGATTGGCTGATTAGCAATTTGTGTTATCAAGCATTTGAACAGGTGTACCAAATACACACACACATTTCTGCATATGTTGCAATTGTTTTAAAATTGTCTCCAATTTAAAAACCCTACAAAACACAGAAAAACACCAGTTGACCCTTCCTTCCTGTAGTGAGCTTACAAAGCTGCCTCTGCTGCATTCAAATCTTAACCAGCGTCATCAGCCCTACCCAACTTCTCATCTACTGGGCTACAGAACCCACCAAGTCCTCCCCTGATCCCCATAACACAAGGGGGATATGTTCTGTAGTCCAGCAAAGGAGAACTGGGAAAGGCTGAAAACAAATGCTTAGGAGCTCAGTGTGGTGGAGGTAGTGTCATTACTACCATTTTTGGCAGAATCAGCAGGTATTTTCTGTACATGCAGCAATTTTTTATTTTTTAAGAGGATGACACATGGAGAAATGTGTTGAGAGGTACTTTTTTTTTTTTTTTTTGCCCAGACATACTTTAATACAGTAAAATCTTCCTATAATTGAAATGTCAGGTTTGGGCAGTTTAATATTTGAAAAATAAATAAAATCAGAGCAATTATCCCCCCACCCAGAAAAATATTGAAAAAGTTAAAGTCATAAAGGCCAAAGTAGAAGGGAAAGATTTTAGCCTTTAGCAGGTATAGCTCACATGGCTAGGAATTTGAAGCCTCTGAAATCACCCCATAAAATGTTTTCACAACGTTCCTATGTCTGATGATCTAGTTAGCAGACCAGACTGAATCAGCTCTGCAGACTGAAAACGTACAGGAATGTTTACACTACAACACAATGCTCCGTAACCCTAACCCACTTAAGAACGCAGAAAGCCTTTAAGGAAAGGGGGTTATGTTAGGTGACTCGTGTCCTCTCTTGAATGCAAACACATGTGCCTTGTCTGGAAAAACATTTTTCCTTCTCTCTGCATGAGAAATCTGGTCACACCAGCACTTTTTGTCATGTCATACTCTAATGACAGCCCTAAGGATCTCAGCTACCTAATGTGGATGGGCCGACAGGGTTAAATAAGAAAAAAGTCAAAACTGCCTGAAGGAAAGCATGCCAAAGACCTGCAGTTTAAATGAAAACTATATTGTGTGGACTCTGCAATCCAGTTGCAGGTGGTAGAGAGGAAACCAGTCATAACTTGGCTTCCTCCAAAGAACCTGAAATTGCCTGAATCAGAGGATGCAAGAAGGAGAAAAATTATTCTACCATATAAAGGCACTCAAAATGAGCTAGGAATAGTTACAAAGCAAACTGGGCTTGGTTAGGAATCCACAGATTAATGATCCGACCTAAGGGTTCAAAATGGGCAAAAGTAGTAAAATTTTAAAAGTACCACTCAAAGCTGGAAATCAAAGACACCTAAACCCCAAGAAATAAAAAAAAAATTTTTAAACCGCAAAAAGGGGACTTAAAAGGTGCCAGAACACATCAATCATAAACTCAACTTTTTATTGTACTCCACCATTATAACATATGTAAATACAAATGTTAAAATTAAGCATGGAATATCGTATATAAATTCTTATGTTGTTGACAAATGCTCTTCGATCGATATGTTTCACCAATCGGCTTCTTCAGGAGACATAAGCATTGTAAGTATTTTCACATTGATATTCAAAAGATTGACTAAACAGCCTTTGCAAGGAATCACTAAAGTTCATGCATAGAGAGAGCTAGCCCCATCAGTGACTTAAAGGCTGTTTAGTCAATGTTTTGAATATCGATGTAGTGACAATACTTACCATGCTTTATGGTTCCTGAAGAAGCAGATTGGCAAAACATGTCGAGCGAAGAGCATTTGTAAACAAAAGAATTTGTACATGATATTCCATGCTCAATTTTAACATTTGTATTTTGGTATCTTTTGATGTAGGAGTAAAATAAAAAAGATTGACATTTTATGATTAATTTGTTATGGCACCTTTAAAGTCCCTTTTTTGCGATTTCAAAAAAAAACCACAAGTCAAATTCCTTTAACACCCTGTTTTGTCACCAAGACAGGATGTAAATTAGTTTCCAAACTGTAATTCAGAAATTTAAGCAATTTTATAAAAAATTTCCTTTGGATAGCATGGAGCAATATTAGAACATATGTCGGTTTTATATTGCTATCTCAGCGTCCATTGAGATTTTCCAACTTTTGTTCTGTGATTGATACAAGGAGTAGTGGAAAATATTCTCAGAACACAAAAAGAAAAAAAGTCCATCAGAGGTTCTTCTCTTTTCACACTCTACCCAAAAAAAAAAAAAAAAAAAAGAAGATGGAGCTGGATATCTACTTTAACCTAAGAGTCAAAAGCAAGGTAATGCAAAATAGGCCAGGCATGATATCAAATAAAAAACCAAAAAACACATAAATTAGATTGAAACGCTAAAATTTAAAGTGGACCTAAAGCCTGGAGGTGTTTTACCTTAATACATTCTCTTCATTAATATAAAAAAACAAAAAAAAAAAAAAAAAAAAACAAACATTTGTGTGCTGCTCTCTTCCAGCCCCAGCCCCTTATACAGCCGTGGCCAAAAGTTTTGAGAATTACACAAATATTAATTTTCCCAAAGTTGGCTGCGTCAGTGTTTTTAGATTTTTGTCAGATGTTACTATGGTATACTGAAGTTTAATTACAAACATTTCATATGTGTCAAAGGCTTTTATTGACATTAAAGGGGTTGGAAAGGCAGAAGGTTTTTTATCTTAAGATAAAAAGCCTTCTGTGTACGGCAGACCCCCTAATACTTAACTGAGCCCCCTCTCTATCCAGCGATGTCCACGAGTCCCTCAGCTGTCCAGGACTCTGCCTCCTGATTGGATGAGAGACAGCAGCGGGAGCTCAGTTAGCCAATCAGGAGAGAGAAGGGGCAGAGCCAGGCCACAGCTCTGTTTCTGAATGAATACATAGAGCTGCAGCTCGCCTCAGGTGCCTCCAAAGAAAGCTGCTTGCTGTGGGGGCACTCAAACCAGAGAGAGAGGGGCCAGGAGCTCCAGCGAGGGAACCGAGAAGAGGAGGATCCGGGCTGCTCTGTGCAAAACCAACTGCACAGAGCAGGCAAGTATAGGTTTGTTATTTTAACCCCTTCCCGACCAGCCGCCGCAGTTATACTGCGGCAGGTTGGCTCCCCTGCGCGATCCGTCATAGCTGTACATCTGCTCTTTAGGACGTTTTAGCAGGTGCGCACCCGCAGCGTGTCCCCGGAGCTGATGCGCGTGTCCGGCGGGCGCAATGACTGTCGGGCACCCGCAATCGCTCATGACAGAGCCAGAACCGTGATCTCTGTGTGTGTGTAAACACAAATCCCGGTGCTCTCGGGGGGAGAGGAGACAGATAGTTTGCGCCTACACCAATCGGTCTCCTCCCCTAGTCAATCCCACCCACCCCCCACAGTTAGAACACACCTAGGGAACACAGTTAACCCCTTGATCGCCCCCTAGTGTTAACCACTTCCCTCCCAATGACATTTATACAGTAATCAGTGGCCATTTGTAGCTCTAATCGCTGTATAAATGTCACTGGTCCTAAAAAAGTGTCAAAAGTGTCCGATCTGTCCGACGCAATGTCGCAGTCACAATAAAAAAAAAAAAAAAAATTCTGATCACCGCTATTACTAGTAAAAAAAATTAAAATAAATAAAATGCCATAAATCTATCCCCTATTTTGTAGATGCTATAACTTTTGCACAAACCAATCAATATACCAATCAATATATGCTTATTGCGATTTTTTTTTACCAAAATATGTAGAATACATATCGGCCTAAAGTGAGGGGAAAAAAATGTGTTTTTTTAAATAATTTGGGATATTTATTACAAAAATTACAAAATATTGTGTTTTTTTCAAAATGGTCACTCTTTTTTGCTTATAGCACAAAAACTAAAAAACGCAGAGGTAATGAAATACCACCAAAAGAAAGCTCTATTTGTGGGGAAAAAAAAAAAGGACATTTATCTTTGTTTGGGTACAACGTCACATGACCACACAATGGTCAGTTAAAGCAACGCAGTGCCATATCGCAAAAAATGGCCTGGTCAGGAAGGGGACAAATCCTTCCGGGGCTGAAGTGGTTAATAGAAAAAACAAATCATTTTAAGTTTATGCAAATATCCAATATTTGCAGTGTTGACCCTTTTTTAAAACCTCTGCAATTCGCAATCAACTTCTGGGCCACATCCTGACTGATGGCAGCCCATTCTGGCATAATCAATGCTTAGAGTTTGTCAGAATTTGTGGGTTTTTTGTTCACCCACCTCTTGAGGATTGACCACAAGTTCTCAATGGGATGAAGGTCTGGGGAGTTTCCTGGCCTTGGACCCAAAATTTTGATGTTTTGTTCTCCAAGCCACTTAGTTATCACTTTTGCCTTATGACAAGGTGCTCCATCATGCTGGAAAAGGCATTGTTCCTCGCCAAACTGTTCTTGGGTGGTTGGGAGAAGTTGCTCTCGGAGGATGTTTTTGTACCATTCTTTATTCATGGCTGTGTTCTTAGGCAAAATTGTGAATGAGCTCACTCCCTTTGGCGGAGATGCAACCCCACACATGAATGGTCTCAGGATGCTTTACTGCTGACATGACACAGGAATGATGGTAGCGCTCACCTTTTCTTCTCCAGACAAGTTTTTTCCGGATGCCCCAATCAAAGGGAATTCATCAGAGAAAATTACCGTATTTATCGGCGTATAACACGCACCGGCGTATAACACGCACCCCAATTTAGGAGGGAATTTTAAGGAAAAAAAACTTTTAGGAGGGAAGTTGAAGGGAAAAAAAAAAAACTTACATTTAAATGCCCATCAGTGCAGCCTTGCCCATCAGTGCAGCCTTGCCCATCAGTGCAGCCTTGCCCATCAGTGCAGCCTTGCCCCATTGCAGCCGTCGATCCCCTGTCCCTGCCATATTGGGCTTCAAAATCGCCGACTGCGATTTGAAAATGGCGCCGCCGGCGCCGAAATACACAGAGCCGGTCCTCGGCTCTTTCCGGCGGCTCTCGTTCACCTTCGGCTCCACTCGTAGTCCCGAGCGGAGCTATCCGAACCGTTCGGATAGCTCCGCTCGGGACTACGAGTGGAGCCGAAGGTGAACGAGAGCCGCCGGAAAGAGCCGAGGACCGGCTCTGTGTATTTCGGCGCCGGCGGCGCCATTTTCAAATCACGGTCGGCGATTTTTAAGTTTTCACAGCTCGGGATCGCAGGGGATCAGCGTATAACACGCACCTGTGACTTTCCCCTGATTTTAAGGGGAAAAAAGTGCGTGTTATACGCCGATAAATACGGTACTTTACTCCAGTCCTCAGCAGTCCAATCCCTGTACCTTTTGCCGAATATCCTGATATTTTTACTGGGGAAGTGGCTGCTTTGCTGCCCTATTTGACACCAGGCCATCCTCCAAAATTATTTTCCTCACTGTGCGTGCAGATGCACTTACACCTGCCTGCTGCCATTCCTGAGCAAGCTCTGCACTGTTGGGGTCCTGATTACAACAATTGAACCGCTCTCCTTGAAGATCCAATAAATGGTTGATTTAGGTGCAGACTTAGAAGCAGCAATATCCTTGCCTGTGAATCCCTTTTCGTGCAAAGCAATGATGACTGCATGTGTTTACTTGCAGATAACCATGGTTAACAGAGGTAGAACAATGATTTCAAGTACCACCCTCCATTTAAAGCTTCCAGTCTGTTATTCTAACTCAATTAGCACTAGAGAGTGATTTCCAGCTTTGTCTTCGTCAACACTGACACCTGTGTTAAGAGAATCACTGACATGTCAGCTGGTCCTTTAGTGACAGGGCTGAAATGCAGTGAAAATGTTTTTTGGGATTTGGTTCATTTTAATGAAAAAGATGGACTTTGCAATTAACTGCAGTTCATCTGATAACTCTTCATAACATTCTGGAGTATATGCAAATTGCCATCATAAAAACTGAGGCAGCAGACTGCGTGAAAATAAATATTTGTGCCATTCTCAAAGCTTTTGGCCAGGGTGTACTTACCTGAGCCCAATCTTGATCCAGCAATATGCACAAAAGCAGCAGCTCTCCCGGCTTATTCCTCACTGGACAGAGGCGGCAGCAGGAACCATGGCCATGGGCCAGTGAAGAGGGAGCAGGGGTGGGACCAAGCCAGTGGACGCACAAGGCCAGCTCGGGAGCATGCTCACGAGTGCCCCATAGCAAGCAGCTTGCTTTGGGGCACTCAGCAGGGTAGAGCAGCAGACATGGCTAGCCGGGGACCCAAGATTATGATCAGGGCTGCTTTGTGCATAAACCACAGCACACAGCCAGTAAACAGAACGTTAGTTTAAAAATAAAAGAAAAGCTTTACAATCACTTTAAGCTGGCCATTTACCTGTAGATTTTTTTGGTTCAGCCTGTAGACTTAATAAAAGAAATCAAATAGATTGCTCATCCACTTTGTTTAGCATGGATAGGGTAATTTCCTGCAGTTACTATGTTCTGATAGAAGAACGTCAGACAGAAAGGTGCCACCCACTGATTGAATCAGACTAAATTTGCTCAGCGCATGGCCAGCTTTACCTTTTCTAAAGAGCTGCATCTGACACAATTGCATTTTTTTTTTTTTTTTTTTTTTTTAACGTATCCTTTCCTACTTTGTTGCCTCTCATTGTAGCAACTTCCTGTCTACACACATACACTCAATTTTTAGCTCAACAATGTCAATGGGTATTCAGAGCAACCCTTTACTAAGTATAGTAAAAGGGTCACATAATTATTTTAATATCTAGTGTGTTAGACAGCCCATACATTATTCTTTTTCTTTGTTCAACCGGTGGGTTGAGCATAAAAAAAAAAAACAAAAACAAACAGATTCTACCAAACATTTGGAGGGGGTTGGGGGAATCCTTCCTGCCGAGTTATTATATTCTGACAGCATGGAGACTTCCAAGCCATCAGAATACACAGATCAGTGCTGTCGCCTATAGTCGATGGCACTGATCGATCGGGAGAAACCCAACAGGCTGGTTGTACAGAAGCCAAATCAGTAGAACTGCTGTACAACCTCCCTGCCCATACCAGGTGTGGATCTGGGGGGGGGGGGGGGATTGGTTGCAGGTGAGCCAGTCAGCGGGTGAGTGAGTGGGCGGTTAGCTCGGCGGGCGGCTCAGTGGGTGAACGGATGGGCCAGTCGGCAGGTGAGCTGACCAATCAGCGGGCAGGGGAGCAGAGAGATGACATCTCTAACCGCCCGTCCTGCATCCCTGCAGTTCCGCCCTCACTGTGCAGGCAGCTGAGAGATTACATTATCTCTCTGATGCCTGACTTCACTTTGGGGCACAGGCAGTGACAATCCCAACTTTAGCAGGAAAGTGCCAATTGTAGCAGGTAAGTGACAATCTGCAACTTGTGGCAGGTGACAAGGCAAGTGACACACTCAGGGCTCCCACTGATTCTGCATTATGGCAAGTTGAACTACTTTATATAACAATGCAATAATAGAAATAACAACCATGGTGCCAGGATGGTTGAAAAGCCAACACCAGCCATTTCCTGATAAACTGCACAAAAAAAAAAAAAAAAAATAATAATTTCCTGGTAGTGCCCCTCCCGAGACTAGAGTCTGGATCCGCTCCTGGCCCATACATGGATGGAAATTTGGCTGTTTCAGAAGGGACCAGACAAATTTCTATCCAGGAATGGCCTGCTTTCGATGAGTGGAATGTGTTAAGTTCCACATGGGAGAAAAGAAGCACACATCACATCACCCATATTTGGAAATACTAAGCATTTCACTTCCCTGTAGGTGACTGAATTGAGTAGCTGGGGAATGGAGGAAAGGTGAGTTTATGCTGCTAGTGATGTGGGGAGCTGAGTAGCCTTTACATTGGTAAAGGAAAGGTCACATTAAGGTCATCTGGTTTTCTACTTCCCAAAAAAAAAAAAAAGCTGAAAATGGAAGGGGACCATGGTAGCATTTTTCTTGTGGTTGCACTAGAAACTGGGTTCTTTTTTCATTGGGTACATACTTTGAGCATCTCTACGATAGCCTTATGGGAAGAAGAGGAGCAAAGAAGGGCAGCAGAAACTAACAGGGATGGGACAGTGGAAAGACATTTGTAGTCAGAGTGCAGGAGGAACCTACAACATTAGCCCCACAGACAGAACTTTTGGAGGCATTGGAAAAAAAAAAAAAGAAGAAATGAGAAAGGAAAAAAAAAAAAAAAAAAAAATGTAGAAGACGGTAAGCTGAAATCAGTTTTTTATGTTCAGAATCTCATAAAAGTGAGTACACCCCTCACATTTTTGTAAATATTATATCTTTTCATGTGACACTTTGCTACAATGTAAAGTAGTGAGTGTACAGCATTTTTAACAGTGTAAATTTGCTGTCCCCTCAAAATAACCCAACACACAGCCATTAATATCTAAACCGCTGGCAACAAAAGTGAGTACACCCCTAAGTGAAAATGTCCAAATTGGGCCCAAAGTGTCAATATTTTGTGTGGCCACCATTTCCAGCACTGCCTTAAAGAGGAAGTAAAGCCTCTGGGGGGGGGGGGGGGGGGAACACCCTGCAAGACAAAGGCATAATGAGCTAGTATGCATAGCATACTAGCTCATTATGAATTACTTAACTGAGATCGAAGCCCCCAAAGCGACCCTCGTTCGCCCCCTCCGACGCCGCCATCTTCCGGGTATCGCGGCTCCGGCGCTGTGACTGGCCAATGCCGCGATGACGTCACTCCCGCGCATGCGCGCTGGTGCCGCCACTAACAGCATGATCGCCGTTAGAAACGGCACGCTCAGTGCATCTGCGCCCAATGTCTACGGCGCATATGCCGTAGACATCGGTGCCGTTATTTCTGCACAGATCTCCTAAACCTTCTAGGTTTGGGAGATATTTCTTGCACCTACAGGTAAGCCTTAATCTAGGCTTACCTGTAGGTTAAAGTGGTTGTAATGGGTTTACAACCACTTTAACCCTCTTGGGCATGGAGTTCACCAGAGCTTCACAGGTTGCCACTGGAGTCCTCTTCCACTCCTTCATGATGACATCGCGGAGCTGGTGGATGTTAGAGACCTTGTGCTTCTCCACCGTCTGAGGATGCCTCACAGGTGTTCAATAGGGTTTAGGTCTGGAGACATGCTTGGCCAGTCCATCACCTTTAACTCAGCTTCTTTAGAAAGGCAGTGGTCGTCTTGGAGGTATGTTTGAGGTCGTTGTTGGAATACTGCCCTGCGGCCCTGTCTCCAAAGGGAGGGGGATCATGCTTGGCTTCAGTATGTCACAGTACAATTTGGCATTGTTCCCTTCATGAACTGTAGCCGCCCCAGTGCCGGCAGCATTCATGCAGCATCAGACCATGACACTGCCACCACCATGCTTGACTGTAGGCAAGTCACACTTGTCTTTGTACTCCTCACCTGGTTCCACCACACACACTTGATGCCATCTGAACCAAATAAGTTTATCTTGGTCTCAGCAGACCAAAGGACATGGTTCTAGTAATCGATGTCCTTAGTCTGCTTGTCTTCAGCAAACTTTGTGGGCTTTCTTGCGCATCATCTTTAGAAGAGGCTTCCTTCTGGGATGACAGCCATGCAGACCAATTTGATGCAGTGTGCAGCATATGGTCTGAGCACTGATAGGCTGACCCCCCCATCCCTTCAACCTCTGCAGCAATGCTGGCAGCACTCTTCCGTCTATTTCCCAAAGACAACCTCTGGATACGACACTGAGCATGTGCACTCAACTTCTTTGGTCAACCATGGCGAGGCCTGTCCCGCGCTGCAGCTCAGTTTCAGGGTCTTGGCAATCTTCTAGCCTAGGCCATCTTTATGTAGAGCAACAATTCTTTTTTTCAGAGTTCTTTGCCATGAGGTGCCATGTTGAACTTCCAGGGACCAGTATAAGAGAGAGCGATATCACCAAATTTAACATACCTGAGACCTTGTAACACCAACAAGTCACATGACACTGGGAGGGAAAAGGCTAATTGGGCCCAATTTGGACATTTTCACTTAGGAGTGTACTCACTTTTGTTGCCAGCAGTTTAGACATTAATGGCTGTGTGTTGAATTATTTTGAGGCGACAGCAAATTTACACTGTTATACAAGCTGTACACTCACTACTTTACATTGTAGCAAAGTGTAACTTCTTCTGTGTTGTCACATTAAAAGATATAATAAAATATTTACAAAAATATGAGGGGTGTACTCACTTGTGAGATACTGTATGTTAGTAATAGTACCACCATCGTAATTTGCTTGTTTTTACAGGTCAGCGGCATGGTTTGCTGTGCTTGTTCAGCAACACATAGAACACATCACCATAATGAAAATAAATATTACAAAGCAGCGGCAAAGTATTTTCCAGGGAAAGATTCACTGGCCCAGAAAATAGGTTTCTCAGCAAAAACACGTCTTTCTGGAAAAAGTAACCTGCAGGCCGACTCATCAGCTGTCTGGTTGCTCATCCTTCCATGAAAGCTTGTTACATCAATTATTCATAGTTTCTAACTCAAAATGGTAAATGATCACATATGGTTAAAGAATACTCTATTGTTTCATATGTAAAACAAACAATATAAAAGCAGCATTATATTTTTATGAATATCCTCTTAATCCCCTTCAAATGAAGAGTAATGCGACTTAGGCTCCATTCACACCTGAGCATATTGATTTACTCATCTTTTTTTTTAGCTTTTTTGCATCTTTTTACAAGCTTTAATGCTTTTTGGAAGCGTATTACAAGAGTTTAACAGCTTCAGGCATTTTTGTTTAGGTAATGGCAAGCACTAGGAGGAGAGGATGAGGAAATTAGGGGTGGAGAGCTGCTATTAGAGCAGAAAATGCTCATATCAGGAAGTCTGTAGGGCCAAAAAACACTCGTAATCTTCCAAAAAGATGCTCATGTGCTTTTTTTGAGCTTCAGGTATTTTGCTGCAGGCGACAGAACGCCCAGATGTGAACAGGGGCCATTGAAATGAATGGGATTTGGCTTGTTGATTGTTTTAGAGCTAGAAGTTTCAAGCAGAATCGCTCAGGTGTGAATGGGGCCTTAGCCCGGCTGCAAACATAAGCATAAAATTTAACAGATCCTGTAATCTTAATAGCTATCTTCCCATACGATTTTCAAGTTATTTACCTGTACAAGCCTCCCTTGAATAGAACATACAAAAGTCTTAACACTCAATGAGACAAAAAAAAACTGGGATTCGGTTTACTTCTCTATCCAAAAGCTAAAGAAAAAGGGGCTTGCTAGAGATATATTTTAATTGGCCTGTTTTCAGAACTCAAAAGAACAAGGACAAAAAAAAAAGTGAGAAGCACTTTCCACTATCTAATAAGGAAAGATTATACGAAGGATGGCTAACACTGAACTTCAAGCAGAACGTCTGCTAGAATCATTTCCTTATTGTCCTGCCAATTTCAATAAACTCCACAAGTATATTCAGTCCTAGATTTCTCAGTGCCACGAAATGACAGATACTTTGTGTTCTTTATTCCTTTGAGTCAGTTCCTGCCATGCCACAGAGCAAGAAAACAGTGTGCATGTGATTCCATTTATACTGTGTTCATCTCTGGTTACATTCTCCCTTTCAGTAAAATGAAGGCAGCCTGAATAATGTGTGCAGTAAATGAATTTTCTATGAAAAGAAAAAAAAAGGAAGTGTGCTAAAGCAATATTCTGACTTGTTAGTTGAATTTATACACAGGAAATTACTGGATTATTATGTGACTCATAGAATGGGGCAAGTTTACAGAGACATGATTAAAATGGAATTCTGTTAGCTAGGCAGAGGTAGGAGTAACAAACTTTACTTTGCATAGCACCCAAAAGAGAAAATTAATTGTAGATTGTGCAAAATCTGAACACCAATCCAGGGTCCCACATCTTCACACTTGACTAGCGAGGAGTCATCTGTAGACACTAGTCTGCGGCTCCCACGTGCACAATCATACTGTCCATCCAAGATCCACATGCAAAATATTAACATCCAGGTTGGCTGCTACTAAAATAGTACTGCATACATACCAAAGATTTCAGTCAATCGGGAGGCAACAGAGATGCATCATAAGACTGAAAGAAGGACTCACACATTGCCTGCCAACAGCAAAAGTAAGATGTTTTTGCACCACTGGAGTGTATAAATGATATATAGCAAGCTGATGCATGGGTGCTCTGCCAACTACCCAAAACTAAAATGACCGGATTTGGAACATTTGACAATTTATACAACAGACATTTTCAGACACAACAACATCACTGTCTAGGACATGAGTGTAACAAAGTCCTTGAAACTCGTCACCATAACAGATTAAAGTGTAAAAAAAAAAAAAAAAAAAGGGGGAAGAATGACGCTTTAGATGGAGTCTAATCAGAATAACAGTCTCCATTTTACATACTCTTCCAGAATTTAATCTCATGTGAAGAGGTTTCTTAAAAACCTCAAGAGGTACTACAACACCATAAGAATGAACTGTTTTTGTACCAGAAAATAGAACTCTTGAAGACGTCAGCACACAAAGTTGAAAAACAAAAAACACAAGTTACTCACCAACTTTAGCAAAAGCCTCTCTTAGTTCTTCCAGCTCATCTTTGGAGATCTGTGTTGTGTTCGCCATTGTCTGTGGCAGCTGGACCCGAAAAAATAAAAAGAACCAACATTAACACTCTTAACTGCCCACATCAATTTAAAATAGCATTACAGTGGTCCAAGCAAGATTTCCAAAGCACTTTAGGCTTTGATGTTATACAGCTCATCAAAATCAGAGTAAAAAAAACAAAAAAAAACAAAAAACAAACACACACACACACACACACACACGTTTAATCACATTATTCTATGGGATTGTGAAACTTCAATAGAAAACAAGTGTCCTTATTTCACCCGGCTTCCCAGACTTATCAAGACAGGGAGCCACAAGTCCCAATTTGACCTGTAGTGGCATCTGCTGAGAAACTCTTGCAGATTAACCACCAAGACCCAGTTGGGATTAAATGGACACTGTTTTACTGAAGTTCTGACTATGGCATGCTTTGGGCGCCACTTTAGCTGAAGTTCTGACTACAGTCCCCTCAGTTTAAAAAGATAAATTCACCTTTTAAAAAAATAAAAATGCACATCCTTTTGCAGGAAAAAATGTGCATATGCACACATATACACTTATTTTATATATATATATATATATATATATATATATATATATATATATATATATATATATATATATATATATATATATATATATATATATATATATATATATATATATATATATATATACACACACACACACACATACACACACACACACATATACACACACACACACATTTTTTTTTTTTTTTATTAGGAGCATTGCACCTGCAATCATCAGAACGTGGGTGCAATGCAAGGTTCCTGCAGACTAGTGGAAGCAGTCTGCTTGTACCTCGTACACACAGGCAGTTACACAATGATCAAAAGAATCAATTAACTACCTACAGAGCTCACCGGTGTACTGGTAGTTCATTGAGAACTACAAGCTGTCAGTTGCAAAGACTGATGGTAGTTGTAGTTCTCCCATTCACTCTGAATAAATGACACAGCTGGGTGGGCAGGGCTGAGAGCTGCAGGAGCGGGAACATGTTAAATGTTTCACCCTAAAAATGAGTGGAGCATGCAACATGTTCCCGAAAGGTGAATGTCTCCTTTAAAGACTGATGTCTTGCCATTTCTTCCTGGGACAGAAGACCTGTGTTACTATGCCCGAGGACAACATTGTAACAGATTTCCAGTTTACTTTAAAAAAAGTTCTAAAAAAGGATGACAGACCCGAATGAGATGAAAGTAGAATGAGCATTATAAACTACAATGCCTGGTTTCCCTGTAGCTCTCAGACTCATCGTAAAGAAAACGTTTTTCTACTGAACAATTGAATGATCTTCACTGCTCTTGACAACAACTTCTGTTTAGTTACTTGCATTAAAACCAATTCTGACTTCAGGCAATAAAGCTGGTAAGCTACTCGCAGCACAAATTAAACAACACAGAATCAAACAAAAAAATCCCCTTTATCCTGCACCCATCACATGGCGGTAAAAATTTTAAATGTATCAACCTAAGGATATTGCAAATTCTTTCCGATCATACTACAATAGACTCTACAACCTCAAAGATGATCCATCAGTACCCCAACCTACAAACTCTGGGATAGCAGATTTCCTTGACTCTCTGTATTTACCTAAATTATCTCAAGATCACCTAACCAGCCTCAATGCTCCATTCACCATTCCTGAAATAGAAAAAGCCATCTCTGATCTCCCGAATAGCAAAGCCCCTGGCCCAGACGGCTTTTCGGCCAAATATTACAAATTGCTCTCCAAAATCCTATCTCCACAGATGTGTCAGGCTTTCAAACGCTGCTGTGTCCTCTGGCGAGTTTCCAAATGTAATGTTATCTGCTAACACTATAATGCTTCCCAAACCAGGGAAGGAGCTGATATCCTCTCAAAACTTCCACACCATTTCTTTATTAAACACTGATCTCAAGCTTTATGCCAAGTTAATAGCACAAAAATTAGCTCCCATTATGCCACACATAATACATCCTGACAAAGTCAGCTTTACACTGGGTAGACAGGCTCCAGATGCAACCTGTAAAATTATTAATCTAATCTACAGTACCATGCTGAAACCACAAAAATCCCAGCCCTGTTCCTGACTCTCGACACTGAAAAAGCATTCATCAGGATCCACCGGGGATACCTATTGTAGACCCTGAAAAATTTGGCTTCCAAGACAACATATTGGAAGCCATCATGGTCCTGTACACCACACCATCAGCTCGAGTCTTTGCAGATGGAGTACTCTCCAAGCCATTCCCCATCACAAATGGGACAAGACGGGGTGCCCCCTCTCACCCCTAATTTTTACCCCAATGATGGAGTCACTATCCCAAAAAATATGCTCACACACATCCATCTCAGGCATTCAAGTAGCAGGACAGGAATATAAAATTACACTTTTCGCTGATGATACAATACCAACATTGACAGATACGGCTCCTTCCCTGTCAGTGGTCACTGAGGTTTTTAATGTTGTCAATACATGTTCATATTACAAGGTGAATGATAAATCTAATATAATGAATGTGGGCATGCCAGACTAGCAAGAATAGCCTATAAACTGAATACTTTTTTCAGTGGGTACCATCCTCCATGCCATACCTAGGAATATCCTTCACCATCGACAAACATACACTGCTAACTATGCCCCCTTCCTTAACACATACAAACTAGAACTCCAAAACTATAGTGCACATTACCTCTCATGGGTGGGAAGATCAGCAGCTTTTAAAATGTTAAACCTTTCTAATCTTCTGTACTTGTACAGAGCTTTGCGGATAAATATCCCATTGTCATTTTTTAAATCACTTAAACGTCATTTGAACACCTTTATCTGGCAAAACAAAGTTAAGACGTCGATACAACATTCTGACACGGCATAAATGGGCATGAGGTATGGGGTTCCCTGACCTCCAAGATTATCACACAGCAGTAATCCTGGACCAAATCAAACACTGGTTCCAACCTAGTTCTGGCAAACAATGGAGAAACACAGAACAATTTTTCATTACAAAAGGTGTTCCTATTGGCACATTCTATGTGAAACCCCCAATTTGATACTGATCATCCAACTATCGCAGCTGCAGCTTCAGAGTGGAAAACGCTCCTTAAATCCTGCAATGATAAACTTTGATAAGTATACCTATCCCTTTTGAAATCATTAACTTTATCATTCCCAAAATATCCCTTAAGTATTGGTCAACACTCAAATAGAAACAATCTTACAAAATAAACTCATGCACTTCTCTGATCTACAAACTAACTTCCAAATCCCCTCTCAAAGCATGCTTTTACAAATTACCTCCTAAACACACACCCAACCCCAGCAGTACATCTACCTAAAAAAGCCTGGTCATTTTGGTCCTCGGACTCTCCCAAGGTGAAAGGTATTACGCTCTTTTACATTAGGCTACATGCTAAAGACCACTTTTTGAAACCTCCGGCCCTTGAACAATGGGAACGAGATCTAAAAATTTCCAATTTAGACGTTCAATGGCAATAGGCTACCCACTATAACCAGAGTTAATCTAAAAGTATGCACCATTCCAGGGAGCCCCTAGTTGCTCATCTGACCTCTATCTGCTTTACTATACTCTGATTTGACTGACGACTTGTTCTGAAATGTGACCTTTATCACAAATCCAATGCATGTTATTGGAAATGACTCTGATACTCAACTTTTACTCTTCATACTATTTGTTAATATTTTTTTTTCATGTTTAAAAAAAAAATAAATAAAATTTGGTAAAAGAAAAAAACAAACAAAAAAAAAAAATTCTGACAGCTAAATCTTGACACAAAGACAACACATCTAAAGTCTGAAGCATTATATTAAACTGGCATGTACAACAGTTTACTTTAAGGCTACTTTCACACTGGGTTTAGCGGCGCTTTACCGCTGTTTAAGCGGTGCTTTTCGGCTGCTAGCAGGGCGTTTAACCCCCAAGAAGGGGTTAACAGCGCCCGTGTTGCAGCGCTTCTGAAATGCTTTTCTTTTTTTCAAATATATAGTTTATTATTTTTTCAAAAGTTTTTGGGCAAAGCCCGGGAATACAAGCAATAAAGAGGGGGGGGAGAGAAGGTCGCAGCCTCCCGATGATAAGACAGAGTGATACATCAACATTTTACAGACATAATACTAGTAAATCTTTGTCTCATGGTGTGCTTATTGGTGCATATGTGTCTCCCGTTGCTGTTATCATTTAACTTGTTTAATAACTATGGGTAGGGAGATTGATCAGCAACTAAATTATTTCACATTCTACCAATATGCAATATGCCTATTGATGGATATCCATCAAGAGGTTGCAACTTAAATATAGTATTACAAAATAAAGATAAAATAGAAGAAACAGTTAGAAGGAAAAGTTGGGGAAAGAGAAGTAGGAAAGATGGGGAGGGAGCTGGGGAGGGAAAAGGGACGGTTGTCAGGATGTTATTTTGATCATTTGGGGATTCTAGTTTGTGTGTCACTCTTTACATATATTGGGTCTATTAATTAGTTCTAGTTTCCAAATAGGACCTTACCTTCCTCCTGAAACGCTTTTCAGGCGCTTCGGAAGCACTGCCCATTCACTCCAATGGGAAGGGGCGGTGTAGGAGCGCTGTATACAGGACTTTTTTTTTCCCGTCCCGCAAGTGCACTGCCCCAGTGTGAAAGCACTCAAGCTTTCACACTGGGGAGGCATAAGAGGCAGTTTTCAGGTGCTTTTAGCACCAAAATGCCTAGAAGCTTCCTCAGAGTGAAAGGGGTCTTAGCATTTTCCTAAAGTGTTCCTAAAGCTAGAACATTACTAGGATTTCTACCAATGATTTGTTTTATGTATTTTTTTTTTAGTATAGTAAGGGACATTCTCTATTTGTCCAAATTAATAGTTTTCACAAGAAAAGATAAAAAATCATGCAAAGGGGACACCTGCTCCTGTGACAGCTGTCAGAGGCTTTTGCCTTTAATCTGCAGCGTTGGTCTCCTCCTGTTGTGTCTTTGCTGTTGTGCCCCAAACTTAAAAAAAAGTTCTGCCTTTAGATATATTTACCACATACTAAAAGTGAGCTCTGGACAAGTGTATCAGTTATGTGGAAGCCCAGATAATAGATTCTCTTGATAAATATACCTGAATACCAAGGAAATCATAGTACACAAACTGCAGAGTGATCATCTGACATGATCAGTTTTTTGTTTTTTTTTTACAGGTTGTTAATAGCCATTCAAGTGGGTATGCATTTTCTTATTGGAAAAGTTCAGCACAAAAAATGTTAGGGTCGGTTCACACTGGGACGACTTGGGATCCGACTTGTACGCCCTCAAGTCGCCCCAAGTCGCCCCAGAAAGAGATTCACATTTAAGTGAATGGGAGCGTCTGAATAGACACTACTGAAGTCGCTCCGACTTCAGAGCGTACTCCCTGTACTACTTGGATCCGACTTGGTAGGCGACCTGTACCATAGAAATCAATGGAAGTCGCCTCCAAGTCGGATCTCTCTCTCAAAGAGAAGCGACTTTGCAGGGAAAACCCCTCCCTCCCAGAGAGCTGATTGTCCTGTGATTGGCCACAGCCGAAGTCGCCTGTCCTGGAGGCGACTTGAAGTCGCGTTGTAATTTGCTAAAGTCGCGCTGAAGTTGCGCCGAAGTCGCGTTGAAGTCGCCGTGCAAAGTCGCGTTAAAGTCGTGTTGCCCCTGTGTGAATCGAGCCTTAAGGATGCCAGTATATTAAAGGTTTATTTAAAAAAAATAAATGCATTACTAGGGATAAAAAAAAAAAAAAACAAAAAAACAAAAACAAAAACAACAAAAACAAAAAAATATATTTTTTTTTTTTAAAGACCGAGTACCAATACTTATCAATCACCAATACCCATTTTTAGTGTCACATGCCCTTTCACACCAAACATGCAAGAAAACTGATGGGAAAACTGCAGATTTCACTTGCAGAGACATCCCTTTCACATCAGTTTTCATGTGCATTTCAGTGAGTTTTTACAGCCTGTTCACATGTGCAGTCTGGCCGCAGTGTGATTTGAAAAAGAGCCCTTTGCAATTTCAGTCTGGTTCAGGTGTGATTTCTAATCTCACATGCTACAATTCACATTGGAATCGCGCCTGAACCGCTGAACAAAATCGCACAGATCAGGATTTTGGGGGAAAAAAAAAAAATCAAATCGCACTGCAAATCAGCCCACGCATGTGAACCGAGTCTGAAGGTATTGGTTTTAGTAACGGAGCATTTGCATGAATACAAGTACTCATGCAAACGCTTAATATCAGCACCGATAGAAAGCTATATTAAACATATGGGGTCCATTCAAACCTACAAAAAATAAACTCAGCGCTTGTATGAGGAAAAACCCTGGAGATGTACACAGATCGAATGAACATGATTAAAAAGGTCTCTCAATAAGAGGGATAAAGTCCATAGCAAGAGTCTCTAAGATGAAAGGGGAGAGGAATCCATGCTCCAGCACTAAGGGCAGCCAGTGAAAAGCACTAGAAGCATTCTCTGCAATGCAAAGGAAAAGAAACAGCGCCTCTAAGTGTAGTATGGGTAAACCATTTAATAAGGCAAAAGTAGAACTACTCACCAAAAGGAGCATGAATACAAGCATAGTAGTAATTCTGCATCAAGATCTGGGGATGTTCTCTCCTGAACGTCTGCGTTTCTGGAGTGCAGCTGACAGCTCGTGCAGGTGGAATTCAGCATTCGCAGCCTCTGGGAACAGCAGGGAACACAGGGGAGATCGGAGAGGACACGTCGCGTGACGCGTTCTCTGGGTGCAGATGCACTGGGAAGAGACGTGTCATCTCTGATTAAGTGACGTGTCCTCTCCGATCGGCCGTGTTCCCCGCTGTTCCTAGAGGCTGAGAATGCTGGATTCCACCTGCACGAGTTGTCAGCTGCACTCCGGACACATGGATACTAAATTAAATTATATGGTTTACCTATACTTCACTTCGAGGTGCTGTGTTTCTCTTCCTTTGTTCCATTCAGACCTGTCCGCTCTTGTGCGTGTGTTTTAACATTCAATGTATTACATTAGCCTGCATTGTGTTAAGGCAACATGTTTATGGGATGCTTGCTAATGCACAAGCTTAAAAATCAAAAAAACAACAAATAAGCTGCATGCTGCATTTTTCACAGTGCAGCACACCACAATGCCAGAGTTGCACTGCCTTACTGTGTTGGGATGCCATTGAAAATGAAGTGTGAAGAAATGTCCTTTATTAGCACACAAAAAAAAAAAAAAAAAATTCTAGCAAGTTAAAGGGGTTGTAAAGGTTTGTGTTTTTTCACCTTAATGCAATAAGGTGAAAAAAATACCGGGCAGTCACCGGCTCCCAATCCACCCCTCGTTTTACTTATCTGAACCCCTTCATTCAGTCGGAGGGGACGTGCTGTCTCTCTCTCCACAGGCTCCCGGGTCTTGATTGGATAGATTAATAGTAGCACAGGCATTGGCTCTGGCTGCGGTCAATCAAATCCAATGACACGGGCGCCGGGGCCGAGTCCTGCATTCAGCCTCTATGGACGCCGAATGCTGGACTTAGGATCGCACGCAAGGTAATCTCCTGGGAGTGCGCTTCTCCCAGGGGGTTATCTGATGCGGGGAGGAGCCGCAAGAGTCGCCGGGGGACCCCAGAAGAGCAGGATCGGAGCCACTCTGTGCAAAATGAGCTGCACAGTGGAGGCAAGTATGATATGTTTGTTATTTAAAAAGCATTTTCAGCCAGAAAGTCCTGCAATTTTGATGTGTTTTGTACAGGTCAAAAAGGTCACCAATGTAAAAAGCAGAAAAACGCCCAAATCTGCCTAAAAAAAAAAAGTTCCAGAACTTGTTTGAGCTTCAGGCATTTTGGAGTGGAGATGTGAACCATCTCCATAGAGAATAATTGATTTTTTTCCCCTCCAGCATTTTGTAGCTTGAGGCTTTAAGCTACAAAACGTTCAGGTGTGAATGGGGCCTTACTGTTGCAGTAATCGCATAAAAAAAAAAAAAAAAAAAAAGTACATTTTTTGTTTTTGTAGTTGTGATCAGCTGCAGACTAAAAAGGAACTAATCATATTTAAAGGGTAACTCCACCTTCATGGACAGATTTTTTTTTTTTTTTTTTTTAAAAAGGCAAAAAATTCGAAGGAGCAGAATAGAAAACTTTTTGGTCATAGGAATTTTAAGACAGTGTATGTGGTTTTTGTTCAAAAATTACATTCATTTTAAAAAACTGATTTTTAAAAACAAATGTAATTTTCAAAATGACATTCTTTCATTCAGCGAATGTACAAAGATTTTTAGTATGAATATTTTGGACCGAAAATCGATACATGTATGGCCAGCTTAAGGCTCGGTTCACACCTATGCAGTTTGCTTTTGATCCGTTTCAGCAGTGCTTTTTGCTGTGCGTTATTCATTCTCGCACATGCAATTTTGCTGCGATTTGCTTTTTTTATTTTTTTCTAGCCAATTTGTTGTTGGGTAGATAAAAAAAAAAAAAAACGCAAATTGCTGCAAAAACACACTACATGCTTTTCTGCAGCTTCTCTATTAAAGTCTATTTAACCAAAAAAAGCACTGTTTTGCTTTGAAAAAAGTCATTGACCCTTACCAAATACGCAGCGGCTGAAAATAAGCATTAGATGTGAACGTGTCTCATAGCAAACCATGTTAAAAGAACTGTAGAGTGTTTCTGCAAAAAGCACCAAAACGCACATAGATGTGAACTAAGCCTAAGATGTTTACTGCAGGGCAAAAGGGGCAGCTGCCCCGGGTCCGGTCATTATTTTGGGACCCAAAACAGCTGCTCTTTGAGCCCACGCTGCCTGGGAATGTCTGGAGCAGGGCTGGCTGGGTGGAGGAACATCCAACACTGCTTCTGGAACCCTGCTACAGAGAGCGGTGTCTCCTGCCTCAGCATTGCCTCCTACTAAAACATCAGGTTTTAGTACACATTTACACACTAATTATATATTAACACATTAACACACACACAATATACACACACTAGGCATTATAACTAGGAGTCAGACATGAAGCTATATAAAAGGGTGTAAGGGACATTTAAATCTTTTTATATTATAGTACTAAAACCCAGAGACTTTTTTCATGGATATAATCATTTTAAATATAATGCACAATATTGGTAAAAGTTTACTTTAAAAAAATGTAAAAATACAGGAAACTGACTACATGGTGTGAACTAGAGCCATTGGAATACATTAAAAACACTGTGCATGCATTTTGTGCAGAAAAAGAGCGCACAGAACTGAACGGAACTGCATCTGGTGTGAACTAGCACTAAATGTAATTGTAATGCCTTATATTACCTCCAGTCTATCAGCCCTGCACCTTCTCTGGGGTTAGATGCCGATCTTCCCTGCACAGACTCTTTAACCACTTCTGGACCAGCCGTCGCAGTTATACTGCACCTGGTTGGCTTCCCTGAGCGAGCCGTCATATCTGTACGTTGGCTCTTTAAAGACACATCCGGCGGCGCGGGAGTGTCCGGCAGGCGCGATGATCGCCGGGCACTCGCGATTGTTTGTTACAGAACGAGAACGGGGATGTGTGTGTAAACACAAATCCCAGTTTTCAGGGGAGTAGAGACAGATCATGTGTTCATACCAAGTATGAACGCCGATCTCTCTCCTCCTAGTCAGTCCCATCCCCCTTACAGTCAGAACACACCTAGGGAACACAGTTAACCCCTTGATCGCCCCCTAGTGTTAACCCCTTCCCTGCCAGTGTCATTTATACAGTAATCAGTGCATTTTTATAGCACTGATCGCTGTATAATTGTCATTGGTCCCAAAAATGTGTCAAAAGTGTCCGATTTGTCTGCCGCAATATCGCAAAAAAAAAAAAATAGTAACAAAAATGCCATAAATCTATCCCCTATTTTGTAGACGCTATAACTTTTGTGTAAACCAATCAATATACGCTTATTTCCAAAATAATTATAGAAGAATACATATCAGCCTAAACTGAGGAAAACATTTGGGATATTATAGCAAAAAGTTAAAAAAAAGATAGTGTTTTTCTTCAAAATTGTCGCTCTTTTGTTTATAGCGCAAAAAATAAAATCTGCAGAGGTGATCAAATACCACCAAAAGACAGCTTTGTGGGAAAAAAAGGATATCAATTTTGTTTGGGTACAGCATCGCATGACCGTACAATTGTCAGTTAAATCGACGCAGTGCCATATCGCAAAAAATGGCCCGTCATTGAGCAGCCAAATCTTCCGGGGCTGAAGTGGTTAAAGTGATTTATTTAAAAACATGTTCTACTTACCTGTTCTGCGCAATGGTTTTGCACAGAGCAGTCCTGATTCTCCTCTTCTAGGGTCCCACACCGACGCTTCTGGCTCCTGCTGCCTGCAGAGTGCTCCAATAAAGCTGCAATGTGTAATATAGAGTGCCCCTATAGCAAGGTTAAAAAAAAAAAAAAAAAAACAAAAAAAAAAAACAACACACACACACACACTTCTGACTTTAGAACCACTCACTTCGTGCCCAGGACTACATGTCCCATGAGGCATTGATCCTCACACATTCACAAGCTCTGAGGCACTTACTGACATGTATGTGTACTGAGCCATATGTGTGCTGCACTGTATTTCTTGATATGTAAACAAATGGTGCATTCTGTATGCAGGCCAACGAATCGGCTGGCCGATTAAGCGATTATGAAAAAAGTTGACAACTATTATTATACTATCGATTAGTTGTCAATTGTTTCGGCCCCATTCTGTACACAGACAATGTACAGAACACCACCTGCACTAAGATACAACTTTTTTGAGCAGCCTCTGCAACAAAAATGTAATTTTTTGAAAAATACTTCCAAAAAGGGAAAAAAAAAAAAAAAAAAAAAAAAAAAATCACATAAAGAGATGAACACCCTGATAATTTCCTCAGAGCTCTGCAGGTGCAGCAGCTGATTGTTACAAAAGCACTGCCATACAGAGTCACTTTCAGCACAAACAGCTTCAGAACAACAAAAGGTAGAAATTTTCAACAAAATGTTAAAATCCTTGCAATGTACAGAGATCACCCAGAAGAATTTTTTTTTCTCAACAAAAGTGGAGTAATTACTCTTTAGTAAGATTACATTAAACATTGTAGCAACTATAAGATGTTCAATAAACTGATATAAACTTACCTAAGTGCAACTGAATTCGTATAAAGATATCCTAGTTGGTTTAACTTTCAGCCTGAAAAAACAAAAACAAAACAAAAAAAAAACAAACAAACAGTATGAAAATGAGGTAATGGTTTAAAAAAAAAAAAAAAAAAAAAAAAAAAAGGTAGGATACACAGTAGCAACAACATTTACCAACCAAATAAAGCAATTATATATCACAACATGGAATATTTACAGTATGTCAAAGCAAAACATATGTCTTTATAATCACCCTTCTGATTGCTCACCTTCTGGTCAGTAATAGCATTAGGGCTCATGTACACAGGACTTTAAAAAAAACCCAGAGCTGCAGCCAGAAAAAAAGCAACTATAAGAATGTGCTTTTTAGCTGTGTTTTTGACTAGCGTTTATGCTCTATTTTGGAGTTAGCGTTTTAGGGCTTTTTTTTTTTTTTTTTTTTTTACAGTAAAAACACTCCCTATAATGTAAAAACCCCAAAAGCAGTTAAAAGCTTGTTAAAGCGTTTTGCGTTTTTACAGCTCAATAGCCTCCGCTGCTGGACGCACAGGCTGTTTTTTTCTACTACCCATAAATGCCTCTGAAAGTTTATGTGTGCATAGACACATAGGCTAACAAGAAGGGACATTGAGAGGCAGAAAAAAAAAAAAAAGTCACGCCCCTAACAGCAGCTGTAAAGACATCCTTTGTGCATGAGCCCTTACAAATGAATGGAAAAGTCCATCCAAATCTGATGTTCCATCTTTTGGTAAATGGGAACTTGAAGCAATGTATTGCTGGCCCCTTGCTGGGACTCTGGTGGGGAGATTGCTGGCGGGAGGAGCACAGATTTGAGAAAAACTGACAGGGAGATCTTGCCACTGGGATGCCCAAGATTTAAAAAAATAAATTAAAAAAGCCCAGACTGTAAATGTAACTGAACTACTACTTTTAGTGAAATGCCCTTCTGATGATGGATTTCAATTTATGTTCTCAGTCTGGGGACCTAAAATTCTACATTTAAACTTCCGCTGTGTACCCTTGGAATGATCATAGGAACAGCTACCAACCAAGTATCATTTAAAGTTTCAGGCGATGCTCAGGAGAACCCACAATCACAGACTTCATACAGGGTAAAAGTGCACAATATTAATCAGTAAGAGCAGAGAAAGGTTAGTTGCTCCATTTATATGCATTGAAGTGATTATTATTCAGTTAAATTAACTGTGCATGAAATGAGGAGTCACTTAGGTTGGATGTTTAAAGTGAACTTCAGATACAAGTAGTATTTTAATTTAGGAGGCGCACCAATGGCTAAAACCACCCTCCACATCTTAGTATTGTTGAAGGCTCCATTCACAGGGGTTCAGGTTTCACTCCTACCACAAAGCCATAATAAAAGGGCCATAGCGTTGAAGCCAGATCTCCTCGGCATTTAAATGTCAGCCTGGGGAAGCAAAAATTCTGGTACACAAATCTCAGTGGACTGGCATAGAAAAAGTTACCATGCAAAATTGGAAGCCAATACCAGCCAATACTTTGTCCTGGATAGTGTGGGAATTTTTTTTTTTTTTTTTTTTTACGTTTTGTTAGCTGTTTATATTGGTGATCCTATTGGGGAAATTTCCTCTCACTACCTGCATGGCATCTTAGAAAGAAGTGAAAACATGATTTGTGGGTGTAACACAAAAGCAAGAAATGTTCATTTTTCAGTGCTGCTCAATTCTATGGGGTGAAATACACTCAATTCCTCTGATGACATAGGATGAGTTGAGTTTCCCTAGCAGTGACAGAGGGTGATAAAAACCTGACAAAGGATCGAACACTTTCTCACTTTGAGAGCTCTAAAAAGTTTGGACTGAAGTACCATCAACTAACTAGCTCCACTATAAACTTTCAAAGATGTTATAGGAAATTCAAGCAAATAAGAATGTATTTCTTTGAATGTAAAAATGATATCCAGATATCAGCTGTGGCAGAAATAAAATGTTATGAAGATACATCCACCATAAATATGAACACGGTTGGTCATAGAGAGGTGATGAGATATACAGTATACTTGTGCTCTGTAGGACAGGGGGGACCCACTGCTGTTTTTTTTTTTGCTCTGCTTTTCCAATGGACTGAAATGGTCCATAGGCAATTATGCTGGACTTAAACCTATGCTCTGGCAAAAGAAAACGTTAGTGTTAGCCATCTTCTCTCACAGCAGATACTCCTTTAAATCTCTCCCGCATCTCTCCGCTCAGTGCCAGGAGCCATCTGTACTTCCAGGAACAAAGAAGCATGTGAGCCGGGCCATTTAGGTTTTATGAATAGAGCTCAGCAGGAAAAGCGATAAGTTCTCAAATGGAAGCTCCAGGGTGAATTCTTGCCGATCTCCAAACACTCTATGCAGCTCCTCTAGGAGACTGAAGGATTTCTAGGATAGCAAAGGGCACAACCATAGTGTAGTGAGGCACATTTATTAATAAAAACAGCAAATTGGCAAAACATATGACCAGTAAAGTTTCACATAAATTCAAAGTCAGGCTTGAGTGGTGTAGATATCGGCACAGTAGTGAGCCATATTTCAGTCCAGAATAAAAGTCAGTTGGGCATCTCTAGAAGGCTAACAGAACACCAGAGGGCAGCAGACTAAGTGTAGCATATAAAAAGGCATGGTAAACAAATACAGAAAGCAACTCACAGATACGTGGACAAAAATCAGAGTGTATCAAAGAGTCCAGAACTGCAGCTCAATAGTGTCTGCATCAGGTATGTCCTGTCCCAAAAATTCCCAGTTAGGCAGCGATTTTGTTTGTAAAATCCAGATGCTAAAGGAATCAAGAACCTGCTTCCACCAGCATCTGAACTCTGATAGGCACTGATTCTTCCACATATCTGCGGGGTGGTCTATTGTTTTAGTGTTTTATTGCCTTTATATGCTACACGTAGTCTGGTGCCCTCTAGTGTTCTCTTATCCTTAAAAGGTATATCCAGATGACAGCCCTGAAAACTTTAGCTTAGACTGGAACCTATTACTACTGTGCTGAGATATACACAACCTAAGTCTGTTGGATTACAAGGAAACTTTTACTAGCTATATGCAAGTTGGCAATTTGCTGTTTTTATTAGCAAATATACCTTACTACACTCAGATCGCGCCCTCTGCTATTTTTATTTATAGCCCAGTGTAAGCTATGATTCTGGCATTTTATAGCTTGCACATGGCTTTAACTCCCAGTGGATGAATGGAGCAGTAAGGAAGAATATGGATAGGAAGCATGTGCCTCTGCATTAAAGTCGACTATGGCTGAAACAACTACTTGATTATGAAAACAGTTGTCAACTACTTTGATAATCGATTCGATGGTCAACCGATTTGTTTTAGAAATTAGAATTCATTACTTGTTTACATATCAGGAAATATAGTGCAGCACACATGCAGCTCAGTACACCATGCATACATGCTATTAAGTGCCTGAGAACTTGGGAATGTGTGAGGTGCAATGCCTCATGGGACATGTAGTCCTGGGCAGAAAATGAATGGTTCTAAAAGGCAGAAGTTTTTTTTTACTCTGCTATAGTGGCATTCTATACTATACTTTGCAGGTTGCTATTGGGACACTGAAGACAGGAGAAGCCAGAAGTTTGTGCTTCCTGTGACAAGACAGGGCCATCTTAACTGCTGTCTTCCGAGTCCTTAGTGCAATATACTTCCACCCTTTCAGCTGCAATCTTGTGCATGGACATGGGGTGTACGAGAAGATATCTTGGCGCAGTGCCCCGGGGAGCTGATATGACAGACACAGTGTTCTAACAGCATACTTCTTAATGGGAGAAGCGTGTACAAAGAATAATACAGATTACATGCCAACGGAGCAAGTAAGGTGACATTTACATACAGCATCAAGCAGTGCTTTTAATGATGATTTAGATGTGCAAAAGTTATGGGGGAGGGTTTACAACCACTTTAAAGACTCTGGGCAGGGAAGATCAGCATCTGAACCCAGAAAAGGTGGAGGCGGATAGATGAGGTAATATAAAGCATTACAATTACATTTAGGCTGGGTTCACACCTATGCAAATTGGATGCAGCTTACACTGCATCCAAGTCGCATGAAATTTTAGTTCATTTGAATGACGCTGGTTCACATATGTGCGTTGCATTGGCACTCCGCATTGCCCCAAAAAAGTGTGCGTTTTCTGGGCATTCCGGTGCTAATTGCAAGCACGTTATCTTCTATGGGAACGCATCTGATTCGCATTTCGTTGTGAACAGGATAAAATCCTGATGTAAACCTGACCTGATCAAAAACTGATGTGAAACGTTGAACTACTTTGTCGATTATCTGTGAAAAACAGAGCCTCAATTCGCACCGCACATGTGCAAACCCAGCCTTAAAGTCAGCTTTTACCAGCATTGTGCATTATATTTAAAATAATATCCATGAAAGAAAAAACAAAAACAAAAAAAACAAACACATTTACACACTAAAAATAAATAAAAAAAAATATATATATATATATATATATATATATATATATATATATATATATATATATATATATATATATATATATATATATATATATATATATATATATATATATATATATATATATATAGAGAGAGAGAGAGAGAGAGATATCTATCTATCTATCTATCTATATATACACACACACACACACACACTTATATTTTTTTAGATTTTACACACACATACACACATTCAGGTAGAAGTGGCATGAACTCACCACCTGATGGCGCAGGGTCAACCCAGAGTCAAAGGTGACACCCAGGTCCTTGACATGAGTGGCCGGAACTTGAAAAGGTTTGAAAGATTCCAGCCAGAACAGACACAGGTTGGAATACACCCGGTTACTGAAAAATTATGCATTCAGTTTTGGTGCCATTTAACTTTAGATAATTGGCACCGATCCAGGATTGGATTTCCTCCAGGCAGGAGGCCAGCATGACCGGGTCCTTCCTTTTCTTGGATAATTTGAAGTAGATATGGGTGTCGTCAGAGTAGACATGGAACAGGAGATTGTGATGGCGAATGATGTACAGCAGCAGCCTCATATGGATATTAAAAAGGATCAGAGATAAAGCCGATCCTTGTGTGACACCGCAAGACAAGGGACTATCAGAGGAATAAAATGGTCCCAACTTTACCCTCTGTACCCTGTCTCACAGGAACGAGGCTACCCATGCCAGAGCTATACCATCCATTCCCGCCACCCTCTTCAACCTATCCACAAGTATAGAATGGTCGATGGTATCAAAAGCTGCTGACAGATCCAGAAGTATCAAGGCCGAAGCTTAATTCTCATCCAAGGCTCAGAGTAGGTCATACTGGTCTTTTACCAGGGCAGTTTCCAAGCCTCTCCCAGTACGAAATCCTGACTGGAAGTCAAAAATTTTTATTAGACTCCAGGTGAGGTTGAAGTTGCCATACCGCAGCTCACTCCAAGATTTTTGCCAAAACCGGCAGGGTTGAGATAGGGTGATTATTGCTCAACACTGTGTGCTCCACATTAGCTTTCTTTAGCAGGGGTATAACCACCGCCTGCTTCAGAATGCATGGAATGACACCAGTAGCAAAAGACATGTTGACAATGTCTGCAATAAAAGGCGCCAGAGTATCTGAGGAGTCCTTCACAAACTGTGCAATGCAGGGATCAAGTGATGAGGACGAGGCTCAGAGATTTGAGGATGATTTTAATATCTTTTGGAGTCGCCGAATAAAATACAGAGAAACGGGTCCCTGCATATGGTGGTCATCTTTCTTCCACCTCCACTAATGAAATGTTTTTTCTGACGATTTCTATTTTCTCTTTAAAATAACAGGATAAAATTTTAGATAATGTAACAGTTTTTCTCTTCAGGTTCACCATACGTGGGATTAGCCAATCGCCTGGCCACCTGAAGAGCTCTGCCGATGCGTTAAAAAAAAAAAAAAAAAAAAAAAAAAAAATTGGCATTTCTGATGCCTTCCTTGTAATTTTTAAATTAACCATATAAATTAATTTTGATGATTCATTTGGGGATTTTCTCCATGCTCTTTCAGCAGCCCTACATTGCCATTTTAATTCTCTTGTCTCCTGAGAGAACCAGAGCTGTTCTGTTTTAGTGACTCCACGTAGATAATACAGAGTTAGCACGCCAGCAAGTCCATACTTCTTGAGCTTAGCAGTGCAGTATGCAATGACTATATGCAATGTAGAGCACCTTTACAGCAACCAAATCCTGCAGTGACCACAATTACCCAAACACTGGCTAATCTGGGCTATGGATCTCAGCACAATCATTGCACTTTGCACGGACTTATTAAATAGGCCTGTAAATAGCAAACTTTTTAAAAGTAAGGATAAGCTAAGGAAAACCACGGACACAAAGATATACCAAAGTAGTATTGTCTACCTGCCAAACAATATTAACCAAACAAGGAAAGCTCAGTGACTATTTCAGCATTTAGACTACTTGTGGTAGATCCCAAAGCCAGATCACATTTTAGGCTCCATTCCACACTGCAACTGTCAAGAGCCCAGCAGACTGCAAAGAGATTGGGGTGTTTCTGAAGCCTAGGTTTGGAAGAGAACAAGCTATAAAATATGTTAAGTAAATACCAGGACTCTCCTTATTCCTCCAAACATGTCTATTCAAGCTTAGACCTACACAGTCCACATTCCTTCATTCAAGTGTTTTAAAAACACCCTAGTCATAGCCAAGAGCTTGCTGCAAGGTTGTGCTACAGATAAATAACTACATGGAGAATGTTAATGACAAGGCTGGGTTTATACAAAAACCACTGCCTACAGACTTTATATAGAAGTCGAGTATAAACTCTCCCCTAGCCAAACAATCGTTCTACAAAACATGCAAGTTTGATACATACAGGTTGAATGAGGGGGGATGAGGGGCTCAGTCTTCAAAGTATAGATTTTTCACCTTGGATTGTTTAGACTGGGGGCATCTGTGAGGTGCATGGATGTATATACGTACATTTTTTTTTTACCAAGCATCTGGGTGGTATTACATAGACAGACAGTCTCACAAAAGTGTGTACACCCCTCAAATTTTTGTAAATATTTTATTTTATTTTTTTCACGTGAAAACACTGAAGAAATGACACTTTGCTACAATGTAAAGTAGTGAGTGTACAGCTTGTATAACAGTGTAAATTTGCTGTCCCCTCAAAATAACTCACACAGCCTTTAATGTCTAAACTGCTGGCAACAAAAGTGAGTACACCCCTAAGTGAAAATGTCCAAATTGGTCCCAATTAGCCATTTTCCCTCCCCAGTGTCATGTGACATGTTAGTGTTACAAGGTCTCAGGTGTGAATGGGGAGCAAGTGTGTTAAATTTGGTGTCATCAATCTCAGTCTCTCATACTGGTCACTAGAAGTTCAACATGCCTCCTCATGGCAAAGAACACTGAGGATCTGAAAAAAATTGTTGCTCTACATAAAAATGGCATAGGCTAGAAGATTGCCAAGACCCTGAAACTGAGCTACAGGATGGTGGCCAATACCATATAGCGGTTTAACAGGACAGGTTCCATTCAAAACAGGCCTTGCCATGGTCGACCAAATTAGTGGAGTGCACGTGCTCAGCGTCATATCCAGAGGTTGTCTTTGGAAAATAGACGTACGAGTGCTGCCAGCATTGCTGCAGAGGTTGAAGGGGTGGGGGGAAAGTCTGTCAGTGCTCAGACCACACGCCGCACACTGCATCAAATTGGTCTGCATGGCTGTTGTTCCAGAAGAAAGATCTAAAAGGTGATGTATAAGAAAGCTCGCAAACAGTTTGCTGAAGACAAGCAGACTAAGGACATGGATTACTGGAACCATGTCCTGTGGTCTGATGAGACCAAGATGAACTTATTTAGTTCAGATGGTGTCAAGTGTGTGTGGCGGCAACCAGATGAGGAGTACAAAGACAAGTGTGTCTTGCCTACAGTCAAGCATGGTGGTGGGAGTGTTATGGTCTGGGGCTGGATGAGTGCTCCTGGCACTGGGGAGCTACAGTTCATGAGGGAACCATGAATGCCAACATGTACTGTGAAATACTGAAGCCCCCTCCCTTCAGAGGACTGGGCTGCAGGGCAGTATTTTAACATAACCCCAAAAACACCTTCAAGACCACCAGTGCCTTGCTAAAGAAGCAGAGGGTAAAGGTGATGGACTGGCCAAGCATGTCTCCACACCTAAACCATATTGAGCATCCTCAAACGGAATGTGGAGGAGCGCAAGTTCTCTAACATCCACCAGCTCTGTGATGTCGTCATGGAGGAGTGGAAGAGGACTCCAGTGGCAACCTGTGAAGCTCTGGTGAACTCCATGCCCAAGAGGGTTTAAGGCAGTGCTGGAAAATAATGGTGGCCACACTAAATATTGACACTTTGGGCCCAATTTGGACATTTTCACTTAGGGGTGTACTCACTTTTGTTAACGGTTTAGACATTAATGGCTGTGTGTTGAGTTATTTTGAGGGGACAGCAAATTTACACTGTTATACAAGTTGTACACTCACTACTTTACATTGTAGCAAAGTGTCATTTCTTCAGTGTTGTCATATGAAAAGATTTAATAAAATATTTACAAAAATTAGAGTTACGTACCGGTAACGTCTTTTCCAGTAGTCTTTCAGGACAGCCACCATGAGAGATAGTCTCCTCCTCTTCCTCTTAGGAAACACTGCGCCAGCCCATAAATTCTCACTTCCCCCTGCCAGACCTCAGTATATTCCGAGATTACCTCCGGTCAGCTGGGGAGACACAAGAACACATTAATAACATACTATTCCATATCATTATCATGCTGCGTTCTGGTCTTTTGTAAGACCCCCCCCAAAAATTTCGGGTGGGTAACTAGGGCTGTCCTGAAAGACTACTGGAAAAGACGTTACCGGTACGTAACTCTAATTTTCCCCTTTCGTCTTTCAGGACAGCCACCATGAGAGGATAAACGAGCACTTACCAGTTTAGGGTGGGACTACCGCTTGCAATACCTTTCGCCCAAAGGCTTGCTCACTAGCCGACACCAGGTCCACTCTGTAGTGCTTTACAAAAGTGGAGTAGCTGGACCATGTTGCAGCCCTGCATATTTGCTCTGGCGTTGCTCCAGCCCTTTCTGCCTGCGAAGCTGCCATAGCTCTAGTAGAGTGTGCTCTTATACCCATTGGGATTTCTTTCCCTGCCAATGTATAGGCCTGGCCAATGGCTACTCTGAGCCATCTGGCAATAGTGCGTCGAGACGCTTTGCATCCTTTTCTGGCCCCAGAAAACAAAACAAATAAAGAGTCTGACTTTCTAAACATCTTGGTCAGCTCTAGGTATCTAAGGATACATCTCCTTACATCCAAAGAATGAAATTTTAATTCCCTTTCCCCCGAGGGGTTGGGACAAAATGAGGGTAAAACTACCTCCTGACTTCTGTGGAAACCAGAAGCAACCTTAGGTAAAAATGCTGGATCGGTCTTAAAGACGATCCGATCTGGAAAAATAACGCAAAAAGGAGATCTAACAGATAAGGCCTCAATCTCGCTGACTCTCCTGGCAGTTGTCACTGCTACCAAAAAAACTGTTTTTAGCGTAAGATCCTTTAGTAGACATTCCTCTAAAGGTTCAAAGGGGATTCCCGTCAGGCCCTGCAAAACTAACGATAGGTCCCACTTGGGAAAGGGAGGACCTTGAACCGGTCTTTGTCTAGACAGAGCCTTAAAGAATCTGACCACCCAGGGGTTGGTGGCCAGATGTTTCTCTAAATAAGTACTAAGTGCTGACACCTGACCTTTAAGGGTACTTATGGATAAACCCTTGTCTGCCCCGCACTGAAGGAATTCCAACACAGCTGTGGGAGTATGTACCGCAAGGGAGCCTTCTGCACACCATTTATTGAAACGTACCCAGATTTTTTTATATATCTGGCGTGTTTCCTTCTTCCTGCTATTGAGGAGGGTGGAGATTAATTTCTCAGAAAAACCCCTAGCTCTCAGCATACCCTCCTCAGTAGCCAGGCCGCTAACTGCCATTGGTGAACCTGTGGACAGAGGACTGGGCCCTGTGAGAGGAGATCCTCTCGAGGTGGCAGGAATAAGGGAGGTTCGACCGCTAGCTGCTTGAGTACTGAGAACCAAGCCCTCTTTGGCCAATGTGGTGCTACCAGAATCAGGGACGTGTTTTCCATCTGAAACTTCCTGAGAACTGCTGGTAATAACGCTGGGGGCGGGAAGGCATAGCAGATTCTGAAATGCCAGTCCTGGATCAATGCGTCGACCCCTCGTGCTCCCTCCCCTCTGTTTAGGGAGAAAAAACAAGGGGTTTTCGCGCTGTTTCTTGACGCGAACAGATCTACCTCTGGAGGACCCCACTTCTCTGAGATGAGATTGAAAACCTCCTGGTTGAGGATCCAGTCGCCCTCTCTCAGCCTGGTTCGGCTGAGAAAGTCTGCTATCACATTCTTTTCTCCTCTCAGGTAGACTGCTGAGAGTGAGAGAGTGTGAGTCTCGGCCCAGCTCAGAATGTCTGATGCCAATGCCAGCAGTACTCCGCTCTTTGTGCCTCCCTGCTTGTTCACATAAGCTACGGCGGACGAGTTGTCCGACTGCACCTGTACATGGTGGCCCTGTAGCTCCTTTTTGAAGAACCTGAGTGCTAGCCCGATTGCCTTCAGCTCCTTCCAATTGGACGACCTTCTGAGTTCGTTTCCCTCCCAGGTGTCCTGTGCTACAAGGGAACCCAGGTGCGCCCCCCAACCTCTGCCGCTTGCGTCTGTGGTTACCACCTGAGAGACTGGGATGAACCACAGACGACCCTGCGACAAGTTTGAGACCCTCCTCCACCACCAGAGGGATCTCTTTACTTGGGATGGGACCTGAACCAAGGCATCCAGACTTCTCTGGCTGTGATCCCACACCCTTAGGACAAAGGACTGTAAGGGACGAAAGTGCAGACCTGCCCATTGCACTGCTGGGAGGGTCGCGGTCAACAGACCCAGGGCCGACATCAGAACTCTTATAGAGACCCGACTGCTGCACTGGAGACCAGCCACTGCCCTGTCCAGCTTTAGTATCTTTTCTCTTGGAAGAAACACTCTCAGAAGTGTTGAGTCCAACTGGTAGCCCAAGTAGGTAATGCGCTGGGAGGGAATCAAACTGGATTTCTCCAAGTTCATTAGCCACCCTAGACCTGTAAGAACTCTTCTTGTAAGCTCTAGATCCCTGACTAACTGCAGTGGACACGCTGCAAACAGGAGCAGGTCGTCCAGGTATGCTATCACTGATATTCCCTGGAGCCGAAGAAAGGCCATCACCTCCGCCAAGACCTTGGTGAAGATGCGGGGCGAGGAGGATAGCCCGAAAGGCAGCGCCTGAAACTGTAGATGTACCGATGTTCCACCTAGATCTACCGCTAGCCGGAGAAACCTCTGTGAGGCTTCTGCTATGGGAACGTGTAGATACGCGTCCTTTAGGTCCAGGGATACCATAAAGCAGTACTTGTTCAGGGGCTTTAGATTCAGAATCAGTCTGAATTTCCCTGTGGGTTTCTTCACTACAAAGATGTGTGAATAAAACCCCTCTCCCTCCTCGGCTTTTGGAACTTTTAGAACCACATTCTGATCTACCAGATATCTTAATGCTTCCAACAGAGCCTCGGCTTTTGCCGTACACCTGGGTAGGTGCGTGACCAAAAATCTCCGAGGAGGAAGATTCGTGAAATCGATATGGTACCACTTTAGAGGCGCTATCGCCCGGCCAGGTTTTTAGCCAGAGGGCTCTCCTGGCCGAATTGGCCAGAGCCGCTGATCTGGCCGTCATACGTACTGACTCTGCCGAGGCATCAGCTATGTAGGCGATACCCCGCAGAATCGTAGGGAAGGAAGACAGAATGGTTTCTTTTGCCGTTCCAGCCTCAATATGCTCTTGAATCTTAGAGAGCCAGTGCTCCAGATTGCGAGCCACTACTGTGACAGCCAACTCAGGTTTCAAGTTACCAATTGTTGAATCCCACGTCTTTTTAAGGAGAGAGTCTATTCTCTTATCCATGACATCCACCAGGGCCCCCATGTCCTCAAAAGCCAGGTCAGTGTGTCTGGAAACCTGGGAGAAAGCAGCATCTAACTTGGGATTTTTATTCCAGACAGATGTAGGATCATCCGAAAACGGAAATCTCCTCTTTAAGGATCTAGAAAAAAAGGATTTCCTTTCGGGATCCTGCCACTCCTTTTTGATAGTTTCAACCAGTACTTCATGAACTGGAAAAACCTTTCTCTTTTGTTCCCCCAAGCCTCTGTACATCTGGTCATGAAGGGTCAGGGGTTTCCTGTCCTCCTGAATACCGAGGGTTGTATAAATAGCCCCTAAGAGGTCCTCTACCTCCTCTAGGGATAATTTATATCTGGAGGATCTCCTGGACTCCCCGTCCTGGTCCTCCCCCTCTGAACCATCCTGGGAATCGGAGGAGGAACTATCTGGCTGTCTTAGTTCCACTCCGGAAGGCCCTGGAGCTTCCTCTGCCCTAACTGAAGTTGCAGGTTGGGCAGGAGCAGAGACCTGCGCCTGAGGCGGGGTTGTATCCTGGGGAGCTGGACTAATGGGAGGTTGAAACCTTTCAAATAAGGCTTTAAATGAAGAAAAGGTGGACGAGAGCTCTTTAACTGAGGCTGCAAGTCCTGACTCCTGTTCAGAGTCCCTCTCCTTAACAAGGGAGTCTATGCACTCCCTACACAAGACCTTTGTCCATGCCTCCCCTAATGTGTCCCTGCAAGAGGCACACCTCCTCTTAGAGCTATGGGTAGACTTAGATTTTTCTGTAGCTTTCTGAAATACAAGAAAGGAAAAACAAACATTTGTCACTTTTTTTTTTTTTTTTTTAAAAAACAAGGATACAACCCTGGGAGTGCACTAGACCCTCCTTCATCTATGGGGATCTGAGCCTCCCTCCCCTGACCACCCAGGGTATCTGCCCCCCCATGACAGGAACCATACATGGAGGGACAATCCTAGGTAAAGAGTACTTTTCCCCAAGGCACTCTTACCTTAGGAAGGCTGGAGGTAGTGTCCGTTGGTTGAGCATCCGCTTCCGACATGACTTGCAGGTGGTTGCTACTACCGAGTCCAACGCTGCCTGTGCGCGTCCCAGACTCGTCTCCAGCCTGTGCCTGGCTTCCCTATCAGCCCTGCGACCCGGAACCCGCAGTTCAAAGGCAAGCCCCCGCCCTTCCGCCGGAAATGACGTCGCCCGTCGTCCGGCCCGCCTAGTTCCAAAAAGAGAGCGGCCTGTAAAGTATACAGGAAGGGCGGACGCCAGCCTGCTGCAGCCCTGTGACCGCGATAGGGAACCCCCACAGCCTGAAGCTGCGCTCAGCAAGGAAGTGGTGGCCACTGAATCGAGGGGTAAGTTCCCCCCCATGCCCATAAGAAGCCCCTGCTCCCATTAACAGGCTCAAAAAAAAAAACAAATAACAGCCACAGTCCCCTGACTGAAAAGCCTGGTTCCTTGCACAGTGTCTCCCCACCGGAGGAAACACTAATACTGAGGTCTGGCAGGGGGAAGTGAGAATTTATGGGCTGGCGCAGTGTTTCCTAAGAGGAAGAGGAGGAGACTATCTCTCATGGTGGCTGTCCTGAAAGACGAAAGGGGAAAATGTGAGGGGTGTACTCACTTTTGTGAGAATATATATTTATTTATATTGTGTACTGGTAGCTGTCTGCTCCCTAACAACCAGTAAATATCACAGTTAAGGAGCAGTTCGATAGAAATACATACAGTACTCGGCCACTGAATCACTTTCACCCTGTTCTTCAGAAATGCAACAGTGGTCTTAGATGTGCATTTTGGATCATGGTCATGTTGGAAAAGTACACGATGACCAAGGGCATGGAGTTATAGAAGCAACTCCTCTTTCAATATAGAGCAGTACATCTGTGAATTCATGATGCCATCAATGAAATGCAGCTCCCCGACACCAGCAGCACTCATGCAGCCCCACAGGACACTGCCACTGTAGGCACCATGCATTTTTCTTTGTACTCCTCACCTTTGCGATGCCATACAGTTTTGAAGCCATCAGTTCCACAAACATTTATCTTGGACTCGTCACTCATGAGTCCCAGTGGTCTTACTCAGCATGTGCCCTGGCAAATTCTAGGCATGCTTTTATGTGCACAGGCTTTAGGAAAGGCTTCCTTCATGGACGACACCCATGCATTCCATTCCTCTGCAGTGTACGCCGTAGTGCATCATGGGAAACAACCACCCCAGTTTGACTTTCTACTTTTTAGCTAACTGCAGCAAACTTCATTGGTGATTTTCTTCAACCCTTCTCATCAGAAGATGCTCCTGTCAAGGTGATATCCTCAGTGGACGGCCTGGACATCCGAGATGGTTGCAGTTCCATCTTTGTTCCATTTTTGTATCACTTTTACAGTATTCTGTAGGATAAGTAAAGCTTTGCTGATCTTCTTGTAGCATTCTCCTTTGTGTAAAGAAATTTTCTCTCTCAAGCCTTGTGAAATTTCTCTTCCATGTGGTGCCATTGCTGACAGCATGTAATGGAAAGAGGTTTTCTTAAGTAACACCCTTTCATAATCGTCTGCTGGACACCTGTTTAATGAATAATTTGACTCATCTGTAGTTGAAATCTTGTTAATTAGGATTTTATTGTCTAAAATTTAGCTTTGCTCTTAAGACTTTCTTTGGGGTGTATTCATTTTTGCAAACATGGTCTTGAATGAATTTGTTAGGAAAAATACTTGTGTGCAAATTAACATACAGTATCTTGGTTGCAATCACTGGCCCGCATTTGTGGGAGTATTTTGTAGTAGTGTCTCATAGAAAATGCTGATTCTGAAAGTAAAGGTTTTCTGACAAACTGGTTGGGGTGTATTCATTTATGCACCTCAACATACATACACACACCCAACATGGACAATAAATGCATTCAGTAATTGAAAAGTCCAAAAAAGGTATGTTCAGCCCTAACGTACCAGTGAAAAAAATTCAGGGAAGAAACTAAATTCTGTGAATTCCACAGAATGTATGGAACGATGCGTCTCTCTATGCTTTAAAATATCCCCAAGACCTCTGGGCTTGTGGCCCTGCTTTGTAATCCCTTCAAGATCCTTAAACCAGCTAGGACCAATAATTTCCTCCCAGTGGAAGTGAAAAAAAGTTAAACTTAAATTTAATACCATAAATATCCAGTCACTTGGGACAGCACAGCATAAAATACATTAAATACATTGGCTTTGCCTCACAGAACCTATGACTTTATCACTTAAACCCAGTAAGAGGCACTGGCGTTTCACTAAGCTGCCGATCTGAAACCCATCTTAAAAGGGGCAATACAGTTTTAATGTATTTTATGCTGTAATGCACCAAATGACTGTGTACTGTCCCAAATGATTGGATAGTTATGGTTTTAAATTTAAAAAGTTTTTAAGTAAACAGTAAGCACACCCACATAAGCACAATGTTTGTTTTTTTCGTCATATGCTTTTTTTCGTCATACATAAGGATGCACAATCTTTGCAGCAATATAAATTCTAAAGGAGTAACCTTTGGCTCGAGAGAACATTCACCTATTTATTTGAAGGCTACTGGAATGTTAGAATTCTGAAGCATTTATAGCTTGGGTGCAGGCAGTGTAGTATTATTATAGATGATGTAGATTAGTATTCTGTTACATTTTAAGTAGTAATGACCTTTTCTACATTTGTAACTGTAGCAGAAATCACAGCAAGCTTTCAAAGCATGGGGTGGTCTTCCACTGTTGGTCCAAAGATCCTATAGTAACAAATGCTAGGCATGAAGGAGCATTTTAGAAAGCAAACCAAAATCAATTCGTTTTTTTTTTTCTTGGCAGATTTTAAACCTGAACTTTAGATAAACTGATCTCACACATTGTAATAATACAGGTTACTTGTGTAGCCTGCTAAAGAAGTTGTACTTATGTTCAGCCTTCCTGCCTTCAAATTGGTTAGTGAAGGGACCCATCACTGAGATCGGCTGTAAACCATCTAAATGGTAGCCAGAGACCACATGAATTGGTCACTACTTGTACAAAAGAGCTCCCTCTTCCTCAAGAAATCAGAAATAACAAATGAACTTGAACATGCCTACTGTAAATAACAAGGGGTTGTCTGATGTGGATTAAATATCTACAGGCTTAATGTAAAGCCATTATTGACTTTGCCTATTCCAAGCTTGCACTTTCCTGCATGACCCCATTACCCAAGCTCACCACTAAAGTCCCAATAAAAGCCCAATACCTCTGGGTATGGCCAATCACCAAGCCACAGTGATGTCACGTGAGTGCGGGGGAGCATTAATAGCAAGTTTAGGCTTTCTGGGAAACAGGAATTTTGCAAAGTTCTGACAGCAAAACAGTGAAGGCAGGTAAAGGATGCTCATTGCTCCCTCTAAGTGAACCTGTTACATTGTCTTCCACTGGTAAAAGTAAAAGGTGACTTTATGATCAAGAGTGTGAAAAATGACTGATAATAATTTATGATGTGCAATATAAGGATGCACAATCTTTGCAGCAATATAAAATTCCAAAGGAGTAACCTTTGGCTCGAGAGAACATTCACCTGATATTTATTTGAAGGCTACTGGAATGTTAGAATTCTGGAGCATTTATAGCTTGGGTGCAGGCAGTGTAGTATTATTATAGATGATGATGTAGATTAGTATTCTGTTACTTTTTAAAAAGTATTGACCTTTTCTACATTTGTAACTGTAGCAGAAATCACAGCAAGCTTTCAAAGCATGGGGCGTCTTACTGGTTGATTGTACAACAAACTCTCAATCTATGGAAGCAAGCCAAACAGACTGCATTTGATGCATGTCATGTAACCAATGATATACCATCAGCAAAGCACTTCAGGGCTTTGTGTAGTAATGAACTCATTGATTAAATAAAAGTTTCATCAACAAACCCTACAATTCCTGTTTAGCTCTAACGATGTTAAGGCAATGTTCACGTTTAATCCTATATCCCATAATCCCCGTCCTGCATTTTTTCTTATTCTTTATAACATTCCAGTCAGTGGAAGTTTTCTGATGTGCTGCAGTCCACCATGTTGCATTGTTTGAAGTATTCAATCTGTCCAAGTCCAGACGGGCATTGCTACAGGACAAAGCACTTTCAGTAGAAACCGAGCAAAAAGAAGTGCAGACACCTGGCTTACAGGCCAGCAACGATAAGCAGAGCCCCCACTGGATAGTTGGGTGGTTTGGAGGATCACCACGTTAGAATGTGGAGGTCTATATCCATAATTAGATTGGGGGGGCTTCCTAAATGCACAGACTGTTATGGTCAATAAGCATGATACTTGAAGGCACCGCATGGTATAATGACTTCGAACTACCAAAAAATTATTTTACAGGAATTTACTCTTGGACTAAGTCTATTAAGGTTTTGGGACCATGTTAAGGAGGTCTTTCCCAAACCGTGAGAGGACCCACACTGCTTTCAAGCAAGCCTGCCAAAGAGTACTATATTCACCAACCAAGTTGAAAGTTTCACCTACTTCTGTTCGGAATCTGTTGGGAAGCCATTCGACCTGAAAAAGCAGCATCTGCAGAGTAGGATTTGTAGGTTCTCATGAGTCTTTAAACAATGTTTAAAAACAGGAAACTGGAGCGATCGGCGCTCCACAGCTCAAAACCGTAAGGGCGGGACTATACGGCAAACAGAAAAAGAAACTGCGCTAGGGTGAATGAAAAGCAACTAAACACAAACAATCCCAAAGCGTACCAATGGAATGACATGTGAAAGATTGCTAAAAGCAGCAATTCTCCTGCACAACATAAATACAGTAATCAAATAGAAAAACATAGAATCGCGCTAAACATGTGAAAATATTGCACAAAGTAAGTGCACACTCACACACTAACCCAATATTTAAAAAAAATTTGATCATATGTCCAACCATGTATAATATGGACAGAAATCTTGAATGTCAAAATTACCATGACAAATAAAAATTGGCCAAAAGTAATTGTTCAATCAACAATTAGCTAAATAAAAACATATGATATAATGTGTCCAAAAAAACCTAGAACAGTATCACCCGTGAACTTTAAAAATTAAAAAAAGTGATTATAATGTCCATCCATAAAGTGTGGAATCTTCGGTGTTATATGAAGAACTTGTGCACAGTCCACCACCATTAAGTAGAGGGTTTCTGCTTACCGGAAGCCGTTATCCCCCACTGCAGAGGTTCAAGGGAAGCCTGTATTAAGGGATGCCCTCTAGGGCATATCAAATGCAGCCAATAACCTTGATTCATTAGTGGTGATAGTGTGATCTCCAGAGACACCCAAGGGAACGCATTACACCTCAAATCTCCTCGTTTCATTCCCAGCTCATAGGTGGATATGCATGGCATGTAAAGATATAAGTGCTCCAATAGTGTAAAACCTTCAAAATTTATTGAGATAACAGTATCACACTTACATTTGTAAAGCAGAAAAAACACCTATATGCCTAGTGCGCCGGCCGGTACACTCAGACAAGCCTGTCCTTCTGGAATCATCAACAACGACACAAGGTGACGCAAGCGCATCGCTCTACCCTACGCGTTTCAAAATAGAGCGAAATAGAGCTAAGTCGTCCAGAATGACATCTAGATTCCTACCTTTTGTTGTTCTGAAAAAAAACCCACGTGGTAAGTGAATCTAATGGGAGTGGTTTCATGATCAACCAGCTGCTGCACCTGCAGGGCTTTAATGAGGAAAGCTGCTGGGGCTGCATCCCTTTAGGCTCGATTCACACCTATGCATGTTGCTTTTGAGCGTTTTTGGAGGTTTTTTTTTCATGCTTGCCACGTTTTTGAGCCGCGTTTTTGCGTTTTTTTTTTTTTTTTCATTTTTTTTTACAGTCTTAAAAAAAAATTACAAAAAAAAAAAAAACGGCAAAAACGCACCAAAAACGCACCAAAAACGCATCAAAAACGCATCAAAAACGGTGCACTTGCGTTTTTGATGCTTGTCCATTGAAAACCATTACATGCAAAACGCTGCTTTTTGCATGAAAAAAAGTCCCCGACCCTTTCCAAAAACGCAGAGATACAAAAAAGCATTGATGTGAACATGTTCCATAGGAACCCATGTTAAAAAATTCCCGTGCATTTCTGCAAAATGCAAAATGCATCAAAAAACGCGCTAGTGTGAATGGGGCCTCAGACGCGATTTCCTATTCGGAGTATCTCACCAAAAAAATTACACCTTTGTTGCAGGGGCTGCCTGAAATCTGACTTGTATCTTAGTGCAGACTTCTGGGAAAATCAATGAGCCAATCACACAAGCTGGAAACTGTTTCTGGGGGGCGTTCTGTACACAATGTGTACAAAACACCTCCAGGTAGCCATATTGCATTTTACAGAAAATGACAGCACTGGAGATTGAAAAGGAAAGGTCATTTTTAATAAGATTCAATTACAATATGACTTGTCTAGCAGTTTTATACGCTATATTATTTCTTTATTTGCCATTCCCCCCCCCCCACAAAAGTGGAGTTACTCTTTAATACTACCTCAATTAAGCCTGGTGATTTGTCCAAAATGCCTACGGGCACCTAAAGCTGGCTGAGTAGAAGCTCTAAGTCCCAGAAGCCCCTAGAACTTTGAGGTCTTATTACTTGCAGCACCAGAACCCAAGTACATCATGCCTGGACTGAGAGTGCTCTCCCAATGTGAGGATAAGAACAAACTTGCAGATAAAATGAAGTTTCTCCAGAATATGTCGATTTACCAATTTTAAAAAGCCACACAACTGAACAATCATTTGCACTCAAAATTCATGAACTTGTAACAGCATACCAAGTCGCCCCCCCCATTATGCTGAATCTTGGTTTGCTATGATAGCACTTGGTGGGGGGGGGGGGGGTGCCAGGAGTGTCAGCGGGGAACCCTAGAAGAGGGGGGTCATGACTGCGCTCTGCAAAACCATTGCACAGAGCAGGTAAGAATGCTATGTTTGTTATTTAAAAAAATTAAAATGTCCTTTAGGACAAGTGGTGACTTTTTTACACATAACATAAAAATGGACTTGTCTGATATTGCTTAAAGTCTGGATATTTCTGTTAAAGTTGTTGCTAGCCAAGGAAGTAAAATTTAGGATTTAGAGGGTTAGTATCCCTATACTTTAAAGCTCTTTAGGGTTAGAGATCATGCTGGACTGTCTCACTCAGTTGAGGGTCTGACTTGGTGATGGTTGGGGCGGGTAGGGAGAGAGTTCTCTCCTGATGATTCCGGCCCAACTGAACAGAAGGGTGGCGATGATCTCTTCTGGGGAGCTTGGGCTGCTACCTCTTAAAGGTCATTACCACATATATTTCTAAGGGTAGGTGAAAGGCGCTCCCGATATCCAACGAGAAGCAGAGTGAAGGTGAATTTATAGTCGTTTTATTGAAAGAAACAAATGGTCAAGCCTGGCTCGACCATTTGTTGTTTCTTTCAATAAAAGGACTATAAAATTCACCTTCACTCTGCTTCTCATCCTATACTTTACAGTGTCCTCAGTACATTGTGCATTTTGTTTTGTAAAAGAATGCTTACTTTTTAGGCCGATTCCATTGCCCTGCCCCCTCTGTCCTGCAGATGGCAGGATGTACCAAGCATTGGATGCACAGCCCTGGACCCTACCCACACATGTGCAGTCTGCTCTCTGGCAGCTTAGCATTTTGTGAGAATAAAATAGTAGGCTGCACATGCATGGATAAAGGAACAAAGCATGCTAGTTTGAGTAGTCCAAGCACAGGTTTGCTTTCAGGGCCTATTCACATCCACACTGTAGTAACAAACATTCCCCATTTAGTGCGCTGTAATTTTTAAGTCAACCATTCAATTGGCTTTAATCAGACAATGTAGAACAATACACAGAAAAATACGGAAAGAGTAATCCGTGTTACATGCCAAAACCATTTAAGGACTACCCATATATAGTATGGTTAGGAGAAACTGGCATCAAGAGACTGAATGGTGTCACACCCAGGCAGGGAGCTACAGTATCAGTGTTGTGAGGCTTGTGATAAGACTTTCCTAAACTGCATCACACAGAGGAAGAGGACATTAAAAATAGATCACGAAACAAAGGCAGTCCCCGTCAGCACTATGAACCAGACAATATGCCCATTAAACTTTAAGTGTATTAACAGACACGCAGGAGAAAAACCACTACACCACTTTAGGCCTGCATTCGTCATTTATCTCAAGACCAGTAAAATGCTTGCAGAGGACCAGCCATTACACTTCTCAATAAAGGGTACCTAGATAAACGAGAAATAAAAAAAAAAAAAATTAAAAAAAAAGGAAAGGGGTCCATAGTCCAGCTAATATCTCAGTAAATGGGTCCAGTTTAGCAACTACAGAAACCAGTGATATTACACAAAAAAATCTAGTGTACATAACATGTATATATGTCATGCGATCATCGCCCTCCAACTGGTCTCTTTTTTATAATAAAGCCTCATTTGGCTGCACTTCTGTAGATCACAGGAGTGCAGCTCGTTCTGCACTCCTGTGACCAGTTTTCAGCAGACAGGGAGCTGGAGCCTGCTGTCAGCTGTCACAGAGCCGGTCCAGGTTTAGGAAAGATCATGACCATATGGGCAGGATTCGTCCACATGCCTGGAACAGCACCCAGCTGAGAGGCTGAGGCAGCAGCTCCCACCCCCTCCACAGCCCAGAGCTCCAATGAGAGACAGTCACCAGCTCTCAGCTCACGGAGCTGTAGGAACTGAGCGATCAGCGGTGTTTGACCGCTTGGTTCTCAGTGCTAGCACTGGATCGATGTTGCATCCAGCTAGGCAAGTACGAGAAGAAAAAAAAAAAAAAAAACACAACACACACACACAATCCCATACTTCTCTTTTTAGCTGAACTCTAAAAAACAAACATACACAGATGAAAATCCAATAGAAGTACCATTTTACCTGCTTTATTTATGTGCATCAAACTCTGGTTTTTAACTACTTCACCCCCAAAACATTTAGCTGCTCAATGACCAGGTCATTTTTTGTGATATGGCACTGCGTCGTTTTAATTGACAATTGCGCGGTCGTGCGACACTGTACTCAAACAAAATTTACGTTCCCCCCCCAACAGAGCTTTCTTTTGATGGTATTTGATCACCTCTGCGGTTTTTATTTTTTGTGCTATAAAACAAACAAAAAAAAACTATTTTGTACTTTTTGCTATAATAAATATTCCCTTTTGGGTTTTTTTTTCAAAAAAGCTAATTTTTTCCCCAGTTTAGGCCAATATGTATGCTACATATTTTTGGTAAAAAAAAAAAAAAAAAATTAGCAATAAGCGTATAACGATTGGTTTGCGCAAAAGTCATAGCGTCTACAAAATAGGGGATAGAGTTATGGCATTTTTATTATTTTTTTTTTTTTTTTTTTTTACTAGTAATGGTGGTGAGCTGTGATTATTTTATCGGGACTGCGACATTATGGTGGACAGATCGGACACTTGACACATTCTTGGGACCATTGATAATTATACAGCGATCAGTGCTAACAAAATGCACCAATTACTGTGTAAATGTCACTGGCTAAATGTCACACTAAGGGGCGATCAAGGGGTTAACTGTGTCCCCTAGTGTGTGTTCTAACTGTAGGGGGATGGGAGTGACTGGAGATGACAGATCGCTGTTCCTAGCTAGTAAGAACTCACAATCTGCCTCTCCTCACAGAACAGGGAGGTGTGTGTTTGTGTGCAGCGCCTGCTATGCCTCTTAAAAAGGAGCCGATGTACAGCTATGAGCTCGCAGGACCGTGCCGACCTGCTGCCGCAAAATGACGGCAGCTGGTCGGCAAGCAGTTAAAGGTTAAAAGGTTCCCCTTTAAAAAAAATAAATGCACTTTTTTTGCAGGAAAAAAAAAAAAAAAAAAAATGTGCGTCATTTTATTCTTTTGAAGCCTGTAAAGCATTGCATCAGCAGATCACTGGTACCATTCAGGCCTCCATCAAATCTGTCAGTACATCTGTGTACCCATACAGGTAAGCAGATACAAGAAGAAAGAAGAAACTTTCACGGTGTTCCAGAGCGCCGTGGTGGTTCATGGAGAACTATAAGCTGACAACCGCAAAAGGATGTTGGGGATTGTAGTTCATACACACACATACACGTGTGTGAATGAATGACGCAGCCATGTGCGCGGTTTTTAAAAAGTGACAGCTAGTACAAGAAACTTCTTCCCATACTGCTGCCACAGGGAGGCAGCGGCTGCAGCATTGGGAACATATTCTATATGTTTTTAGGGTGGAATATGTAACATGTTCCCAAAGGTGAACTTATCCTTTTAGCAGGCCTGCAAGAAAGTATAGTTCTGCCTGACAGTGAGACCTGATTTTTCACTGCTGCAGTTACACAATTACAAGTCTTGTTTCTTCCCAGTTGGTGACTGGACATGTGAAAGGAATAGAAAGTCCCTCATTAGCACATGAATACTGCAGCCAGTTTGTGGCTGGTGCTCCACTGGCGGTCGGTTCGTCAGTCAAAAAACCCACGCGCCCCCGTCTCGGTAAACCAAAAACACCACCCCCCTCCCTCTATTGCCTATCCGCCCAACAGCCCCGCATCTACCCCATCTAGGTCGCGAGCAGCTTTGGCTTCCCCGAGTCTCCTCCTCCTCAGCCGCCAATACGGTCGCTTCTCCTCTTGGCCAAGACCCGCTTCCTGATCGGCCAGCAGGAGAAGCAGAAAGATAACAGCGAACATTATTCGCTACCGTCACACAACTGGGTGGATGCAGTGCTCTGCCCGAGCCCACTTTTTTTTTTTTTTTTTAAGCCAACCCCAATTGAAAGCCACGTGTCTAGCATGTAGATTAGGAGCCAGGCATGTGGATTTAGGGGGACGGCGCCCCTAATGGAGCTGCCGCCACTGACTGCAGCACAACTGTTTGGCTCCTTGTTACTGCTTCCACCTCTTTGTCTCTGCTCTGAATTGATAGAGCCAGGTCAAAGACAGATACACTGCCTGCACCTGGGGCCTAAGGCTGCAAATATATTTTATAAGAAGGTACTTGTCAAGCAATTGTGACAGCCACTGAGAAACCAACAGCCTATCCCACCGCCACACATACAGACTAGCAGGCTTAAAAAATTGTGTTGATTAAATTTTGCCTGCAAGAGTGTTTCAGTTGTCAGGAGAACATGGTCACGAGAAGCTCTTGTGCATCCTGATTAAAGAGTTTGCCAAGAGATACCTTATCAGCGTGCCCAAAAATACATGAACACATCTGTAGTAAAACCACTGGATAGCCATAGTTTGTGTACTTTCCCTGTTTTGAAGCACTGCAAATATATGCAGAAATCCTGATGAAGACCGAGTTGAAATGTGTTGAGGTTTTTCAAATTGCCATCTGAAGACCTCTTTATTGTTGGAACATATATATGATGCAGATAACAATTGGTGTATTTGGTTGTTGTCCATTTGTGTATGATAAACAATTTTAACTTGGAATAAAGTCAATTTTTAGAATTTCCTAATGGTTATTTGTACCCTAAAAAAAAGTCCCACTCCGTTTTTTATAAAAATATAAATACAGTCTAATAGGGATGAGGTACCATTTGTGATTTTTGTTGGGATCTAGCATCAAAGTTAATAATTTGACTCGGGACAAGCATGAAGCCTGAGTCTTCTGAGTGAAGCCAGAATTCCTGATCACCTTGTTCCTGAACAAACTTTTTCCTGGTCAGCGGATCAAGTTACTGGAGTAATTAAAACCACAAGAACCGCCAAAGAACTAGAATATTCACAATGAGGTCAGAAGTGGCCACCAGGCAACTAGCATTTCAGCCACAGAAAGGTCCACAATAATAGACTCCATAGCTCTCTCACTATTGTGCCATGAGTAACCTGTACAAACATGAATCATATTGCTTGAAAGTGAAAGGGGTCAGAGTCCTCTAGGTGTTAACATTCTATTAGCAATTATTATACCTACGCCTACCTTCCCCACCCAACCATATACATCAACAGCAGATGTAGTATTTAATATTGATCAGCAACCTCCATCCTCAAAGTATAGTGTTTTTTTTTTTTTTTTTTTTACAGTCACACAGCATACCATTTATAAAACTGAACTTCAGAAGAAAAATAAATAAATATATATATATATATATATATATATATATATATATATATATATATATATATATATATATATATATATATATATATATATATATACACACATATACACACACATACACACATACATACACACACATATACATACACACACATACATATATACCCCCCCCCACCCACCCCCCCAATCTCCAAATGTTTGCTTTTAACATTCAATTTTATAATGAATGGACTTTCCTAAAAGAAGAAATCCACCACCAATCATTCTAAAACATTTTCCATCCTGTTCCTTCAAAAATCTTCCGGTCACTGTGGTTGAAAACAAATGACAATTTGACGCCACCGACAACTGTAAAATCTAATGAACGTTCTTAAAATGAACATTTTCTAATGGAATGCAAGTGTACGACCGGCTTTAGGAAGTCAGGGGCATCACTTGTAAGCCAACTGGAATTTACTGTACAGCAATGATTAGAGGTCGACCGATATGGGTTTTTCTCTGGCCAATGCCAATATTTAGAAATCAGGGGCAGCTGATGCCCGATATAGGATGCCGATTTTTTTCGTCCGATTTTTCTTTTTTTCCCGCCTTCATCTCAAACTCACCCACTCCACTCCCCCCCTCCTGTCACTCAACCACACACCTAATGTCCTCAGTACAGACGGCACTGGCAAGTGGCACTGGTTGGCAATGGCAGGTGGCAATGAGCCGATATAGTGTAACTGTGTGAAACCGACATATGTAACAATGCAGAGAGACCAGCTGTCAAAATTCAGCGGTGATGTTGGGGGTGGGCGGGACCCGGGCTGGGCAGGACCCAGCAGCTATCAAACACCAGCCAATGATTGGGTTGCTTAAGAACGGGGGCGTGGCCACGTAGCAGCCTGCCGGATCCCATCGGCTGGTGTCTGATAGCTGCTGGGTCCCGCCCACCCTCGAGATCAACACTCAATTTTGACAGCTGGTCTCTCTGCATTCAGTTACATGCATCAGTCTCACAAACTCAGCGACTCTGGCAAGCACCGCTCTGCCAACGGAGTGTGGAGAAGGGAGGAGGAACACTTGTGGGGACGGTGCGGTCAGGGTTAAATAAATATCGGCCTAATTTGGATAATCAGCTGATTTCTCAAAAATGGCCAACTTCCAGCAATGATGTTTCCCTAGAACAGGGGAGAAAAAAAAAAAAAAAATGTGTATGTGTATGTATGTATGTATGTATGTATGTATGTATGTATGTATGTATGTATATATGTGTATATATGTGTATATATATATATATATATATATATATATATATATATATATATATATATATATATATATATATATATATATATATATATATATACATATACATATACACACATACATATACACACACACACATATACATACATACATAATATTCCCTCAATGGGGCCACAAAGGATACTAAAAAAGGGGTTCTAGCCCTTTACAACAATGAATGTTTTGACTGGAGATCCACTTTAAATAAACAAAAATGCACAGTGTTGTAATGATTAAAGTGATATTAAAAGGTATTTTTTAAATTAACATACATGTCATACCTACCTGCTCAGTGCAATGCTTTTGCACAGAGCAACCCCAATTCTTCTCAGGTCTGCCGAGGGGGCACCTGAGCAGGCTCGCTCCCAAGCCACTGCTGTGTGTCCATTCACACATGGTGCGAGGCTCGACCCCACCACCTGCTCTATTGCTCACTGGCTGTGATTGACAGTAGCGGGAGCCAATATCTCCCACTGCTCTCAGCCAATGAGGAAGAAACCCGGCAGAGCCTCTGGTCTCGTGCACATGGCTGGATTGAGATTGGGCTCAGGTAAGTATGTGGGGAGAGGGGGAGCTGCACACAGTGAATGTAGTACACTTATTTTTAAACAAGATTGAACAGCAGATTTTTTTTTCCAAGTCAGTCAACCATCTATGAAATCCAAGTACATCCATAATGTTCCAGACATTTAAATGACTGTTCAATCATAGAATGCAAAATACCCAATATAAACCTAAGCGTGCAGCTTTGTAGCTGCTTTTCATGCACTTTGCATTGCAGACAGGGTGTGACCAGTTACCTATGTGCACCTCAATGGTGGGAATTAATCAGCAAAAAGTCAAGAAAAAAAAAAAAAGGGAGGGAGCACAGCTGACCAATGACGCCTCTACACTCCGGCATGCACAGTACAAACATTGGTTTGAAAAGCCACGATAACAATGACCCTCAACTGTGCACGGAAAACCTTGGCAGGCGGCCCCGCTGCCCTCCAATTCATGCGATAGCAGGGAACAGCCAGTTTATTCTAGAAAAGCAGATGATTCAGTTCAACTTCAGAGCTGCGTGTGGAGGATTATCTGCAGTGATTGGGTCTTGATGACAGATGCTAATAATCTTCGGTAGTCTAGACTGGGGTTAGTGCTCTGCACTTTTAATACAGCCAAACTACCGAATACACATTTCCTCAACAGCCTTTTTAATTTTCTGAAAACTCCACTCAAACAAACATAGAACATGTTAAGGAAAAACTTTTTTTTTTTTAGCCCTCACTAGGTGCTTGCCTGCTAGGTCAGTGACTTGGGTAGGAAGCGAGGATCAGGAAAACAGTGTGGAGCATCCTACTGAAAACGTACTTCTACAATCAAGTTTGACAAAACCCCACTGTGTTTGTTATGTGTTCCCAGTCACATTTCTAACATTTTGAATGTTTCTCAGTAAGTGTCATGGATGACAATTTTTTTTTTTTTAACAATGTCAGTGTGTCTGTCCCAAGTCTGTCATCATTAAGCCTAGGGTTCCATCTATGTGTGTCAGGAATGCACACAAAAGCATGCATTTACCAACACAGAGAAACACATGGCATTTTAACAAACGTGCAGGACTGCCATTGAAAGATAATCTTTTGGAGCATGTTACATCCATATTTAGGGGTGTAACATGTTCCAGCAGTTCTTCACCCCCTGAACCCCCACCCCCATTAAAGCGGGCAGGGGTTCTGCTCCCCCATTTGTGATGGGCTCCATCTGAACAGTTGTGTCATTCATTCACAGCAATCCGAATGAAGGAAGAGGCAGACAGCGGGCCCCTGGCAAGAGCCCACATGAATGCCCCCATAGAAATATGGGCACTCTCCAGAGAGGAAGAGCCAGGAATGCCAGTGGGGGACCTGAGGTAGAGAACTTTGCCTTTAATTGTTAATGGCACCCGATCTGTAAAAGTGTGCGCCAAACTGCTTAGTGCAGTTCCGTGGGCCTTTTTTTTCCCCAAAAACAGGGGCGTCTTTTCCTCATTTCTCCAATGAAATTAAAAGGGTGCCCTACATGGAGCTCAAGGGAACATGCACAACATACACACCAATGATCATAGTGTGAACCAAGAAATCCAGCCTATATGCTGTTAACCCTTTGTTAGGACAGGGTTTAAATCTAGTTAAAATTGACAACGAGGATCTGCCTGCACAGTACAGACAGGGTTATTAGGCACAAACCCAGCCCCCAAATAAACCAAAAAGGGAAGAACCTAGGATTTTTTCCTTTCTGGAAGGTCCAGAATAAAGCATTTAAAAAAGGTAAGCTGAATTTTTACACATTTTTTTTAGGCTGGCCTACAATATACAATTTTCTTGTAAAATTTTCCTTTAGAGATTTACCAAAACCTTATAATAATATGGAGGTCAAACCTAAAGATTTTCAATTTGTATACAATTATGCAGGCCCTTGCACTACATAGCTGAAGGTAAATCAAAAAAAAGTTGAAGAAAACTGTATAAATGTACATCCAACTGACGGCAGACACCGTGTGTTGGATCTCGGCTGACTACTTTGTTTTACACCTAGAATACACAGTATTTAGCCAATTCAAACTGAAAGTTCAGTTGGGCTTTAACCACTTCCATACAACATGAATTCTAGCACTCCTCTCCTACAAGTTTTGCTAGAAAATCCCCCAAAATATATATTTTTTTAGCCAAGACCCTAGGGAATAAAATGGCAGTCATTGCAACTTTTTATGTGACACAGTATTTGCGCAGCAATTTTTTTAAATGTGGTTTTGGAAAAAAAAAAAAAAAAAAAAAGTCCCCTCCCGCCACCTGCAAGAATGATCAAGCCGTGATTGTTCTTACGGTGAAGGGAATCGCAGCTGCAGACATCATTCACATACCACTGAAAGCCCAGGACGTCATGATGTTCTGCAGTATGGAAGTGGTTAATGCAAGTACAGATTTTTGCAGGCCGATCGTTGTGGGGCAAAATTACTGTCACAGGGGAAAAAAAAAAAAAAAAAAAAAAAAAAAAAAAAACCAGAGCCCTAGCTGGTAAGCTACCTTTATAGAATAGCGCAGTCTTTATGATTTGTCATCAGAGCTGACATACTAAAAATGGGCTGAGAAGAAAAGCAAAGATGTACAAATGAAGAAAACACCATCCTTTTGCCTGGGAACAAAAAAATCTTTGTTTTGCAAATTTTCAGAGGACTGCAAGAGTCAAACACCATTTATCAAAGATTGGAAGACTCCACATCTGTGCAAATGATAAAAATACACAAGACAAATACACAAGATATGCTTGTTTTAGACACAACAAACATTTCACCAATAACATTGCTGTTCACTGAACTCCCATATGTTGGTACTGTGATTGAGCCCCACCCCTCTTTATTGTCATAGTGAATGACTATACAAGGACAATTCATTTAGAAAACATGATAGAAACCTCAAATAAAAGACATGCTATAACGTGCAGGTCTGTCATGCCACCAAGAACTTATTACACAACAAAGCCAGGCTTGCTTCAAACATTCACTCAAGCTCAAGAGAAATGTATTTCAAATTCACTCTCATTCTACTGCAAAAACTATTCCTCTAGGAGTTGTATAGGGTTTTGAGTACAGGCTTGATAACCCTCTTAAACAAAGAAAACCATAAAAAGGTATATGTCTTTAGGTGTCTTGATTGTGCCTGTAGGGGGGCCATGAAGTGTAAATATAGACTTCCTTGAAAAAAAGTCAGTTGTCATTGCTAAATTTTTTTGAAGTTGCATGCTAAATGGTTGTTCTTCCCAAAATGTAATAGGCATGGGCCACGTCAATATCTTACCTTTTGGTGAAGACAAAAAAAAAAAAATAATATATGAAGGGAAGGAGGAAGAGAACCCTAAGGCATGTACCTTCAAAAAAGAAGATAGCAGTGGTATTTTCATCCTGGTTCTTTTTTAAGCTTAGGCAAAATTTAAGCTTAGGCATGTCAATCTTCAGTGCATGAGAAACCAGTCAAACGGGTCTGAGGATTGCTGTGTGTAATTTGTGCCCATGCTCACTATTTTAGTCATTCAGTGGGCGATTCAGGGAGGAAGACTCAGGAGGTGACTACTGGAGCATAGCTTTCATTGAACGGTCTGTTTCTACACACTAATGTCATTGAATAGTGTTAAAAAGTAGAATTATAATCCCATGCTTCCACTCCATTACACTGTAGACTTAAACTGGCCTTACATCTGGAAATTTGATTGAAGAAATGTAAAAAAAAAAAAAATAAAATAAATAAGAAGCTCATCTGACCATTTTATGGTGCTACTGCTTTTACAGACTCCACTAATTTTGAACAAACTATCATTTGAGTACAATGTCAATATCTCATTTCATAGGATGAACACATTCTACTTTCGGAATTATATATATATATATATTTATATTATTTATTGTCGTATAACACTCACTTTTTCACCATGAAAATCGGGTGCAAATAGCATATGCGTGTTATACGCCAATACTTCAATTTCAGCTGCCTCGGAGGGGACAGGGAGGGGGGCGGGATGAGCACCATCAGATTACATACAGTGAGAATCTCCTGTTTACTTGGCAGCCTCTGTAATAGGAAGTCCCCTCTCCTGGGCCACCATTGGACCACTGTTCTGTCTATCATAGAAGATTCTCACTGTATGTAATCTGTCGGCGCTCGTTCCGCCCCGTTCCCTGTCCCCCCTAAACTGCAGAAGGGCATCGATCAGGCTGCAGTGATGGCAATGGTGAGGACTGATGACGCTGCATTGATGGCACTTGTGAGGCTGCAGATGTGCACTGACCCAAAGTTCCTTATTTAAAATTAAAGTTTTTTTTCCTGAAACTTCCTTCTTAAAATGAATGTGCGTGTTATACGCCGATATATATATATATATATATATATATATATATATATATATATATATATATATATATATATATATATATATATATATATATCATATACATACACACACACACATATATATATACACACACACACCCCATCTGTATCTTTCTGGTCTATTCTATTGTTGGTTCTGACTTTATTCTCCACCCACTATGCAACTTTACTACCTTAATATTGCCGACTTTATGGTTTTGAATATATATATTAAAACAGAAAATTTCTAACAAAATTCTACAGGTGCAAGCCCAACTTTAGTCATAGACCGAATCCTCATGGGTTTCAAATGAACTCTTGTAAAAGTCAGTTTATTGCCAGCTTTCCAAAGCACTTTTTCTCCTAAACATAAAAGGCTCCATGCACACTGGGATTAAAAAAAAAAAAAAAACACCTGTTCTCTCGGGGGTAAAAAACGCTCATCTAGAGCATTTTTGGTACAAAGACGAGTTTATGTTTTTTCTGTTTCCAAGCTCCAATTAGAAATGCGAACCAGAAGGGTTTTTTCTTCTGTCTCTATATGTTAAACTCAAAATATGCATGGACACATAGGATAACATTGAGCTGCTTCTACAGGCAGAACACAAAACTCCTGTAGAAGCAACGTTTAAGCCTGTGCGTATGAAGCCTAATGGTCTTTATTTTATTATAAGAACACAATTTTTGCTATAAAAAAAATATATTTTATACACGATTACAAGAATATGGATTAGGTACAGCAAATACTTGGTTCGCAGAGCCAGTTCAAACCAGGTGTGGGAAACCCACATTCCGTGTGTGTTTCCTGCTTCATTGCGATCTGCAACTGGTGTCCATGTTAACACCCCAAAAATAGGTTGCAAATGCAATGCGTTTGCCTACAGCAAATCACATGGTACATGTGATCCGGTTGCTATGCAGTTTTAAAAAGTAGTGCAGGCACCATTTTTGGTGCAGTCCAGTGCAATTTCAGTCTATTCAAATGAATGGGCTGAAATCTTACTGCATCCGGATGGTTTTGAAATCACACAGAAAAAGAGCATTCCTGTGTGATTCATGGTGTGAACTGGCCCCAAAACCTCAGACAAAAATGGTCCTGAAAGGGGTTAGTCACTATTTCCTCACATGCATGCGTTGTAAATTTCATCACCTTGAACTACTGAAGTCTGTTAATACTTTAAATTTTTTTTTTTTTTTTTTTTTTTTTTTTAGGAGGGGGAAAGAAAGACGAAAAACGGCGAAACAAGGCGAAACAAGACGAAACAAGACGGCAGTACCAATAGAGTTCATCTTCTGAAATGTCTTGTATTGATGGAAGTTTGAATTAACTATTTTTTTTTTTTTTTTTTTTTTTTTAACAACTACACCACTATTCCTAATGGATAAATCAAAAGTAACAGTTTTCACAAAAAATAAATAAAATACTTTAATTATAACCTCACCTTATCTTGTGCATAGCAATCTTATAAAATGGAGAGCTAACCATACAAGCACAAATTTGTAGATGTACGTGGGTGTGAGAAGATAACACATAAGCAAACCCGTCTGTCATGAATTACAGCCGCACCTTACCTACAGAACAATATAGGTGCTAAATCTACTTTAAAAAAAAAAAATTTCTTCATCAGAATATTTCTAGGTAACCATACGTGAAAGAAAAAACACAAGAACACAAGTGCCACAGCTTTTAGCTTGAAAGATCTGGCCAGACATGTCTCAATTTTAACAAGAGATGCTTATGATTCAAGGATTGCTTGTTAACTGGGCTGTCTGGCGGTGATAATGAATGCCCCTGGTTTTCAAGGATATTATGCGTTAGGACAAATTTTTTTGACCAGGTGAAAAATCTCTAAATGGGGTTTGATCTTTTCATCCTTGTCCTCATTGAAACATGGGCAGTTATACTATCAGTCCTTCTTTGGATGAGATCTGCCCATCTATGTCTACCTTGCATCTGCGCCCAAACCCCAAGGAGGTCCTTAGCCTCTTCTCAGACAAGTTACAGTACAATGAATGCACCCATTCAGGGTATACAATAGATGTTTCCGGAATACAGACCATCGCAAAAACACAAAATAGGGATGGGAGTCCACTGTTATTCTTTAAGAGATTTTGAAGTTTAGCTTTACTCTGACATCTCTTTAAAAAGGGAGTGTACCTTTTTATTCAACTGTGAAACTGAGCCTTCACGGAAATACCCTTTTTTGACAGACAGCATTTTAGCCCAGAATAGAGCTGTTATTTTTTTCAGGGTAAGGCTAGAAATTTAACTTTACTTAGTAAAGAAAGAAAAAAAGGTCATTGCTTTTTGTAAACCAAAATGAAAGCAGTCACAGGCTTTCAAATCCAACCCATGCAAACTTCTTATTCTTGCCCTTTGTTGCCCTCTAACATTTATATCAGACTATAAAAATACAAAAAGTAAAGTTGGAGAACTGTATACGGACCCATTTAACCCCTTCCCACCGACCGTACGCAGATGTGCGTACTCGGCTTTCCGGGGTTGTACTGGGATGATGCCCGCAGCTGCAGGCATCATCCCGGTACCGTTGTTTAGAGCCGGCGATCGGCTATCCGAATATATTGTGGGCAGCACAGTGGTGTAGTGGGTAGCACTCTCACCTAGCAGTAAGAAGGGTCGCTGGTTCGAATCCCTGCCACGGCACTACCTGCCTGGAGTTCGCATGTTCTCCCTGTGCCTGCGTGGGTTTCCTCCGGGTACTCCGGTTTCCTCCCACATTCCAAAGACATGCTGGTAGGTTAATTGGATCCTATCTAAATTGTCCCTAGTATGTATGAATGTGAGTTAGGGACCTTAGATTGTAAGCTTCTTGAGGGTAGGGACTGATGTGAATGTACAATGTATATGTAAAGCGCTGTGTAAATTGACGGCGCTATATAAGTACCTGAAATAAATAATAAAATAAATAATATAACATAACAACCGATGCGGCTAAAAGCCGATCGGCTGTTATACCGGAGGAGCGGGAGGGGACATCCCCCCCCCTCCCCCCTCCCGCCGCTCTTACCGGGCCTCCCATGCGATCGGGAAGCCCGGTGTCCAATCGTCTGCCTTCGGCGGCTGGGGGCGGGCTGGAACGAAGCTGTGGGCGGCTTTGTTCCAGCCTTCTCATTGTAAACGCGGAAGCGACGTCACTTCGCGTTTACTCGGCTGCCAATGGCGCAGGTTTTAAAAAAAATATACAGTGTTCAGAATTGCTGTTTTCGGCGATCTGAATACTTTGAAGTGCAAAGGAGGGATCGGGGGTCTTTTAGACCCCCGATCCCTCCATAAAGAGTATCTGTCACCACCTATTACTGTCACAAGGGATGTTTACATCGCGAGCTCGCGCAGCGAAGAAAACGCATACGGAAGTCGCGCCCGCAATGTAAACGGTGTTCAAATCACACATGTGAGGTATCACCGCGATCGTCAGAGTGAGAGCAATAATTCTAGCCCTAGACCTCCTCTGTAACTCTAACCTGGTAACCGTAAAAAAAATTTAAAGCGTCGCCTATGGAAATTCATAGGTACCGTAGTTTGTCGCCATTCCACGAGTGCGTGCAATTATAAAGGGTGACATGTTTGGTATCCATTTACTCGGCGTATCATCATCTTTCACATTATACAAAAAAAATTGGCGTAACTTTACTGTTTGGATTTATTAAAATTCATGAAAGTGTCCCTTTTCCAAAAATTTGCGTTCAAAACACCGCTGCACAAATACCGTGTGATATAAAATATTGCAACAATCTCCATTTTATTCTCTAGATTCTCTGCTAAAAAAAATATATATGTTGTTTGGGAACTCTAAGTAATTTTCTAGCAAAAAATACGGATTTTAACTTGGTCATGAAAGGGTTAAAGCAAACCTTAAAACAAAATCCTATAAATAAAAGCTAAAGAGCTGTAGTCTCAACAGTAGCCACGTTCAGCTCTTGACCCCTGTGGAGCACATACCCAGGCAACCAAAGCCCCTATCACACCTAAGCGTTTGGAAGCACGATTGCCAAAGAGCGACAACGCTAAGAATCCCATAATTCGCAATGGGCCTGTTCGCACTTAAACATTGTGTTACCTGTCGCTGGGAAGCTCAAACGAGCTTCTTTGGGACAGAATCGCATGTTTTTGGTTCTACTGACGTTAATGGCATCTTCTTGACAATTGCTTCACATGTAATTTTTAAGCACATTTTAAAAAGTCTATGGGGCCATAAACATGTGATTCTGCTCCTGTATTAAAAGTTGTGCTGACAAATGCCCCAATGAAGACTTTATAATCACCCTGGCTATGCTTAAGGTAAGTTTGAGCAAGGGCACAAACCCTACTGTTTTGTAATGCTATTACCAATCTGCTTGCCGTCTGGTGCTATCCCATTCAACTTCATGCACGCTACTGGTCCATTACTGATGAGTGGCCTTGCTATCCAATGGCAATGCACACAACTATTAGCCAAACCACTGATGGATACCCTGGCTAACACTAAGAAAAAAAAAAAAAAAAGTATCCACCTTGAAATGGTTTAAAGTAAAATAGAGATGGATTTAAAAAAATATATATGAGATAGAGAGATATATCTATCCATCTATGATTTTTTTTTTTATTATAAAATCTATCCATAGATAGCTAGGAGACACAGACCAGAGACACTGACTTTCAAAAATATAACCCATTCATAATTGAACTTAGGAGTTTAGGTTAATTTCAATTCTGGCCATTACCAAAGCAATGTCTAGAGACTGAACATGTTTAAATAACAAAAACAAGTGGAAGTAACAGTTTAAAAAGTCATATTGCAGGATAATGGGTAACTTTGCCTTGATATCATTGATCGTTTATGCAATCTAAAGCTGGATAGAAGTGGTTGAAAATGCAAGAAAAAATGCTTGCTTGTATGACCATCAGAAAACATGATCTAGTTACTGTCATTACTACAGGCATTAAAAAAAATAAATAAATAAACACAAGTATCATGGTCGGTCCCATCCTTGTAATGTGCTATTGCCTTCTTAATTGGAGGGCAGTGTAAAGCGTACAGTTTGCTTTTGCTCTTCACACCCATATAAAAAGGTGAGCACGTAATTCATCAGGGTTTGGCCCAAAGTATGCTTCTCTGTAACATTACAGTATAGGTTAATGATTCATGTAAGCCACCATCATCTCCTACCAATTCATCAAACTGCACTGTCACATGGCCGATCCTAGCAACAGCATTATACACAGAAGCAGCCAGAGATATTGACAATAGCCGCTGTGTAAATAGTCAGCCCAATACTTTTATCAAAGCAAAATCTCTTCAAACATTAATGAGATCATCATGCTCATAAATCGACCTCTCCGAACACAGGGATGGATACTCTAGGTGAGACACACAAGTTATAAATAACAGAAGCTAAACCACTCGACATAAGGTAAAAGCAAGTAGAGCAAATTGTGCCTGCATTCAATGCAAAGTAGCTGCTCTAAAGATTAAAGAAAGTCCTAGATTATATCAGGCTAGACAGAGAAAATGGTAGGAGTTAGTCTTCTAAAGCAGGGATCTCCAAACTACAGCCCTCCAGCTGTTGAGGAACTACACGTCCCATGAGGCATTGTAAAATTCACAGACATGACTAGGCATGGTGGAAATTGCAGTTCCTGAACTGCAAGGCCATAGCGTGGAGACCCTTGCTCTAAAGCCTAGTACACACGGGCCGAATATCGGGCGGCATCAGCCTGTTCAATAGAAACTGTCCAACATTTGGCCTGTGTGCACGACAGCCGGTCCAACAAAAGATGGCTTCTGACGAAGGGCCACGACCGTAAATGGTCTACCGATCGGCACCTGATCATTGCTCTCAGCCAATGGCTGAAACCAGGTGACCAAGGTGTTCTGGCGGGGGGCTGTCCCCCAGTCAGAACACAATAGCTCAGTGAGGGAGATTGTTTTACCAATATCGCATAGTTAGAACAGTGGCTCCTCCTGTGCACTCCAGTTTTTTTTTTCCATTCAGTCCGCTAGGTTGAAGGAAAAAAAAAAAAAAAATTAAAAATGGTTAGTGTGTACCAGGCTTAACCATTTGCCTACTGGGCACTTAAACCCCCTTCATGCCCAGACCAATTTTCAGTGCTGTCACACTTTGAATGACAATTGTGCGGTCATGCTGAACTGTAACCAAACTAAATTATCGTTTTTTTTCACACAAATGGCTTTTAAATCACCTGTTTCACAGTTTGTTAATAACATTTTGAAAACAGGTAATTTTTCTCCTTCATTGATGTGCACTGATAAGGCAGAACTGACAGGGCTGCACTGGTGGGCACAGATGAGGCAGCCACAGCTCTGTGTGAGGGACCGATGTCCCTCTGACAGAAGCAAGGGATCTGCTTTTTTTTATGAATGGAAGAGGTAGAGTGCTAGCAACTCACAAAGCCTTTCCTGCATTCGCTGTACAGTGAATTATAAGTCTTGGCACTTCCTGTACCGTTGGGGCAGAATGGAACCGTTTTAAGTAGGGTAGCAGTCATCTACTCATAGGACACACCATCTTAGAGGGTATTTAACGGTACATGGCATCCAAGAAAAAAAAATAAAACCTTGGAATCGATGTAATAATTATGTTTCTATTCCACTGTGACCTGAAAAGAAACTGCTCAACACCAACTAGGCTCTCAGGGTCACCATGTATAACTAGTTGGATGTATTTGGATGGGTCCCCCATGAGGGTACTAGCAGTGTCTTACTTGGTCTCGGACTTGGTTTTGCTTTCATGTTAAAAAAATAAAAAATAAAAATAGAATATTAGTATTAGAACAGGTAAGACTTGTGACTCTTTACTTTGCTTGGCATATTCTTGTGCTTGAAGGCACAAAGAAAAAAAAATTAAGTAGCTAACAAAAGATAGAATTCCGTTTTAATAAAGGACGCCAAATATACGAAACATATATAAATGCAGATCTGTATTCATTAACAGATTTTTTTTATGCAAACAGTGTTAATACCCCAATTTGAATTTATCAGCATGTTGTCATCCCTGTACAGCACACCTCAGATGTGGAGGTGAGGAGAGGAGGAAGTAGCAGAGGCTAATCAGTTATGCCAATGTGTCAACAATGGACATGCATCTCCTTTCACTGTCCAGTCAAAGGCTGGGAAAAGGACAAGTCCTGTAAAAGATTACTTTACTGCAGCAGAGAGAAAAAAATAAATAAAATAATGTCTCCTGTGCTGCGTGGCACAGCTGTGTAAATCTCAGTACTGGATGAATACAAACACATTGTGGTAAAATCACTCATGCATATACGCTGTATCTTGACCACTTTGCCTAAAGTTCAAGCATAAAACAAATGCATGCATTATCCACATACAAGAGTTAGGTGTATTTTACTTTACTCTGTGTCCTTTCAAAATGGCTGAAGACTCTGGACCCCAAAGACGACCAGACAGACAAAGATCCTGGCAACGGGGCAGAGCAACAAGGGAGATTGCACACATTGCTGAAGGCGAGTACTTGGGAATGCAAGTGTGCCATAATGTGCAAATGTGTAAATAATGCCGCGTACACACGAGCGGACTTTACGGCAGACTTTGCCCGGCGGACGGGATTTCGTCGGACAATTCGATCGTGTGTGGGCTCCAGTGGACTTTGTTTTCTCAAAAGTTGGACGGACTTAGATTTGAAACATGTTTTAAATCAGCGGTCTCAAACTGGCGGCCCTCCAGCTGTTGCAAAACTACAAATTCCTTCATGCCCCTGCCTGGGGGAGGCATGCTAGTAACTGTCAGCATTGCAATGCCTCATGGGATTTGTAGTTTCGTAACAGCTGGAGGGCCGCCAGTTTGAGACCCCTGTTTTAAATCAATCCTTCGAACTCGAGTCCGGTCGAAAAGTCCGCTCGTCTGTATGCTAGTTCAACGTACAAAAAGCCACGCTAGGGCAGCTATTGGCTACTGGCTATGAACTTCCTTGTTTTAGTCCAGTCGTACGTCATCACGTTTGAATTCGACGGACTTTGGTGGATTGTGCGTAGGCAAGTCCGTTCATTCAGAAAGTCCGTCGTAAAGTACGTCGAAAAGTCCACCGGGCAAAGTCTGCCGTAAAGGCCACTCGTGTGTACGCGGCATAACACCTATTATGGTCCCCAGAGGACTTATGCATGGGGTTCAGCTTTAAGTCTTGCTCATGTGGCATATGTATGCAAAGATTAGAAACTCTCTATTTTTTGCATAAGTCTGCACACTATTAAGCATGCACCAGTGTATACCCAAGTACAGCTACATACAGCCATTTGTGTCTACGGGCGGCTGTACGAAGCACCTTAGCTTTCCAAGCATGAGAAATATTCCAGAATTTATGTTGCATGTGCTCAGGCTCTTGTAAGCAAAAGGCCTTATATAAATTAGCATGCACATTACTGTGTGCAAATGTGGCAGGTTTAAAAAAAAATAATAAAATAAGCTGAAGATTTCTTTACCAGTTTTAGATTACAACCAGCAGTACCGTTTAAGACAAGACAATGCCTTTGTATATGTACTGGTCAACTGTGCCTAACATGTGTTAGGAGAACACAGAAGGGTTTTGTTAAGTATACAAAAGTGACAGCATATCAAGAAACATTTGCAGACACAACTGTGTTCAAGAGCTTGGACTTCAACACATGCTTAAAAGCCCATTCAAAGCAATGCTACCCCATAACACATTAAAGTGCAACTAAACCCAGGAGCCTGCATTCACTAGATCTGGTCTCCCACAGTACACAGAACATGGAAATGCAATAGTTTTAGTAAATCTAAACTGCTAAATACCTTTTCTCATCAGCAGTATATAACAGCCTTGTGACTATCGGTGTCTGGTTAAAGCTGGTAGGAGGAGTTTATTCTCCCATGAACGTCCTATAAAGATGCAGGACCCCTGACCCTCTGTCTGGACAGTGCCGATTGGCCTTGTGCTGATCACAAGCATGTCACAGTCGTAATGCTTCGCACCCATGCAGTTTACCTGATATATTTGCCTGAGCATGTCGCTACAACGCAAAGGCCTATACAATGGTTGCAGTGTGTTTGTCATCAAAAAATGGGGTTAAAATAAGCAGTGAGAAGGTGTAAAATCACTGCCTCATCACCTATTGGTAGCCTCTGAAGCGCAATCCGAACATGGATCATGCTTCAGTGGAAAGAGATTTAGAGATGCGTCTAAAAGGATATCTTAACCCAAGAGCAAAAATGGTATACGCTGCAGCTTGGCCATCCTCAAATGTGGTCGCTGCATTTGTTTTTTGGAAAGTAGAGAAAAGCACTAGAACATTTCTCCCTCCACAGAGTGGAGCAAAAACAAGGGTGAGACAATGTATTACTGGATTTTAAAGAGGAGCTCCTTCAGAAAAAATTAAAAGTCAGCTGCTACAAATACTGCCATGTGGCTTCACAGCCAGGTACCCTGCTGTGCATGCGCAAAGTGAATGGCCCGCCAGTAGGGAAAAGGAGGAGAGGGGGCCGAAATTCCGCATACCTTTCCTGTGGCAAAGTCATCAAGAAGTGGGAGTGGGTACCTGTCAAGACCAGGTACCTGCTAGTGGTCTATCCCCCCCCTCCAAAGGGTGCCAAATGTGGCGGCAGGGGGGGGGGGGGGGGGCAGACAAGCAGAGCTTTCCCTTTTGGGTGGAGCTCTGCTTTAAACAGTATAAGCACTTATTTTTAATTACTTATATACAGCGCCTTGCAAAAGTATTCACCCCCTTGGCATTTTTCGTGTTTTGTTGCCTCACAACCTGGCATTAACATGAATTGTTTGAGGATTTTGCATCATTTAATTTACAGAACATGCCCACAACTATGAAGATATTTTTTTTTTTTTTTTTTTTTTTTATTATTGTGAAGCAAATAAATAGGACAAAACAGAAAAAGTCAATGTGCATAACTATTCACCCCCCTAAAGTCAATACTTTGTAGAGCCACCTTTTGCGGCTATCACAGCTCCAAGTCGCTTTGGATAAGTCTCTATGAGCTTGCCACATCTTACCACTGGGATTTTTGCCCATTCATCCTTGCAAAACCGCTCCAGCTCCTTCAGGCTGGGTTCACACTGCTGCGGTGCGGGAACGCAGTGAATTTACTGCGGGTTCCCGCATCGCACCAACTCGCACGGCAGTTCACACTGCCATATGCGAACTGCTGGGGAGTGTCATACAATGTTAATGACACCCCCAGTTCAGCCCGCATATCGCAATGCGAACTGACAATTCGGACATTTTCGGATCGCATAGGTGTGAACACCCATGCGATCCGATTTTGGTCCGAACAAAAAAAAGGGTCCTGTGCGAGTTTGGACCGAATGCGGTGCGATATCAGCCATACTATCTGTATGGCTGATATCGCACAGCACAGACATCGCATGTGATGTGAACAGCAGTGCGCTGCGAATCACATGCGATGTCTGCCACCGCAGCAGTGTGAACCCAGCCTTAAGTTGGATGGTTTGCGCTTGTGAACAGCAATCTTTAAGTCTGACCACAGATTTTCTATTGGATTGAGATCAGGGCTTTGACTAGGCTATTCCAACATATTTACATGTTTTCTCTTAAACCACTCAAGTGTTGCTTTAGCAGTGCGTTTGGGGTCATTGTCCTGCTGGAAGGTGAACCTCCGTCCTAGCCTCAAATCACACACACAGAGTTGTACAGGTTTTGCTCAAGAACATCCCTGTAATTAGCACCATCCATCTTTCCTTCAACTCTGACTAGTTTCCCAGTCCCGACTGCTGAAAAACATCCCCATAGCGTGATGCTGCCACCACCATGTTTCACTGTGGGGATGGTGTTCTTTGGGTGATGTGACGTGTTGGGTTTGCGCCAGACATAGCGTTTCCTTTGATGGTCAAAAAGTAAAATTTTAGTCTCATCAGACCAGAGCACCTTCCTCTATACACTTTGGGAGTCTCCCACATGCCTTTTCGCAAACTCAAAGCGTGCCATTTTTTTTGCTGAAAGTAATGGCTTTCTTCTGACCACTCTGCCATAAAGCCCAACTCTATGGAGCGTACGGCTTATTGTCATCCTATGTACAGATACTCCAGTCTCTGCTGTGGAACTTCGCAGCTCCTCCAGGGTTACCTTAGGTCTCTGTGCTGCCTCTCCGATTAATGCCCTTCTTGCCCGGTCCGTGAGTTTTGGTGTGCGGCCATCTCCTGGAAGGTTTGCTGTTGTGCCATGTTCTTTCCATTTGGTTATGATAGATTTGATGGTACTCCTAGGGATCAAAGATTTGGATATTTTTTTTTTTTTTTTTTTTTTTATAACCTAACCCTGACTTGTACTTCTCAACAACATTGTCCCTTACTTGTTTGTAGAGTTCCATGGTCTTCATGGCAGTGTATGGCTAGTGGTGCCTCTTGTATAGGTGTTGCAGCCCCTAGGGCCTTTCAAAAAAAAAAAAAGAAAAAAAAAAAAAGTGTGTATATGTAATGACAGATCATGTGACACTTACATTGCACACAGGTGGGCAACATTTCACTAATTATGTGAGTTCTGAAGGTAATTGGTTGCACCACAGCTTTTTATGGGCTTTATAACAGGGGGTGAATACATACGCACATATCAGTTTTTTTATTTCTGAAAAATAGTTTTATGTATATATTTTTCTAATTATACTTCACCAACTTAGACTATTGTGTTCTGATCCATCACATAATTCAGATTAAAAAAAAACCCATTGAACTAGAGGCTGTAATGTAACAAAATAGGTAAAAAGCCAAGGGGGGAGGGGGGGGGGGGGATACTTTTGCAAGGCACTGTAACGGCAAAAGGAGCCAGCCTAAAAGGGATCTAGCAGGACTTAAGATTAAAAAAAAAAAAAATCTGGGTGCTGCAGCCCCCCTCGGCCCCCTAATACCTACCTGAACCCCATTTTTGATCCAGCGATGTTGCACGTGAGCCTCAACTGCCAAGGACTCTACCTCCCGATTGCTGCTGCGTCTCAGCCAAGCACCATTGGCTCCTGCTGCTGTCAGTCAGTGGACTGAGCTGTCGCGCCATGTCTGAATGGGTGCACAGAGCAGCGGCTCGGGTGCCCCCATAGCAAGCAAGTTGCTTGCTGTGGGAGCATGTAACAAGAGGGAGGGGCCAGGAGCGCTGGCAAGGGACCTCAGAAGAAGAGGATCTGGGCTGCTCTGTGCAAAACCACTGCACAGAGCAGGTAAGTATAACATGCTTTTTTTATCATCATTAAAAAACACAAGACTTTAATATTTAAACTTTCTGGACTAAAGTTCCACTTTAAAGACTGGGGAGCTGCATTATAATTAAAGTGTGTGTGGCTTATTCACGCTAGCTGCTGTGTTTTACAGCAGGAGGGTTTTTTTTTTTACAATAGGTTAGGTTTGTATTATTCTGCATTACAGGGACACTACACAAACGGGTATCTTGATAAACATATGCAATGAGAAATTTCTCAAGGACACCTTACCATACCAGCAGAACAGAAAAAGAAAAACAAACTTCTCTATGCCCTTTAACCTAAAAGGTGTATGCACTGTAAACACTGCAGCTATAGGTGAGGCACAAAGAGGTAGAGGGATCATAAAACATCATAGATGGAGAAAGCATATAGTAGAGTTTTTGTAGGCCAGAATATACCATTCAGAAGCATTAAAGGCCAAGTTCACCTTTTTCAGGTAGAATTTCACTTTTCATAATAGACGTCTTTTCTGCCCAAACCATCCCATGTGCACATACATTCCCTCATCCATGGCAGCTTTGAATCTTCACCTCTGTTTAAAATAAAATTAAAAAAAAAAAAAAAATGCTTTCTACTGCAATCACTTGCTGTAGAGCATATCCCATCACTGCATCAAAGAATAGGGCGTGTATTACCACCCTGGACTACGCCCCTCTCATTTCCACCCACTTTCCTAGTTTTTCCCCTTCACCTTTTCGCTGCCAGGTCCGTATGTCGTACAGACCTGACAGCAGGGTGTTTCACATGCAATCCAGTGGCTGCTGCCTGATTGCTAAGGCCCCCCCCCCCCCCCCGGCCATGTTTTCTGGGCTCCACTTGCCCATCAATACAGACATGGTGGGTGATGGCTGGCAGCCAAGGTGGGGGGGTGGGGGGGGTGGGAGTAGAAGACGTAGAAATAGACTTATGAATGCTGCCAGCATTTCTGCAGAGGTTGAAGGGGTGGGGTGTCAGCCTGTCAGTGCTCAGGTCATACGCCGCACACTGCATCAATTCAGTCTGCATGGCTGTTGTCCCAGAAGGAATCCTCTTCTAAAGATGATGCACAAGAAAGCCTGCAGTTTGCTGAAGACAAGCAGACTAAGGACATGGATTACTGGAACCATGTCCTGTGGTGTGATGAGACCAAGATAAACTTATTTGGTTCAGATGGTGTCAAGTGTGTGTGGCGGCAACCAGGTGAGGAGTAAAAGACAAGTGTGTCTTACCTACATTCAAGCATGGCGGTGAGAGTGTCATGGTCTGGGGCTGCATGAGTGCTGCCGGCACTGGGTAGCTAAAGATCATTGAGGGAACCATGAATGCCAACATGTACTGTAACATACTGAAGCAGGCCATGACCCCCCTCCCTTAAGAGACTGGGCGCAGAACAGTATTCCAACATGGCAACGACCCCAAACACAGCTCCAAGATGACCACTGACTTGCTAAAGAAGCAGAGGGTAGAGGTGATGGACTGGCCAAGCATGTCTCCAGACCTAAAACCTATTAAACGTCTGGTGGGACATCCTCAAATGGAAGGTGGAGGAGCGCAAGGTCTCTAACATCCACCAGCTTTGTGATGTTGTCATGGAGGAGTGGAAGAGGACTCCAGTGGCAACCTGTGAAGTTCTGGTGAACTCCATGCCCAAGAGAATTAAGGCAGTGCTGGAAAATAATGGTGGCCACACAAAATATTGACACTTTGGGCCCAATTTGGACATTTTTACTTAGGGGTGTACTCACTTGTTGCCAGCAGTTTATACATTAATGGCTGTGTTTTGAGTTATTTTGAGGGGACAGCAAATTTACACTGTTATACAAGCTGTACACTCATTACTAAATTATGGATCCATATGTGCTTAACGCAATATCCTACAAATTTTCAAATTTGATATACGGTTTATAAGAGCTCTTTCTATTATGAATAATTGTTTAAATTAGGATCTTATACTGCATTGATTATTTTTCTTTTCTATGTAAATTCCAGTTTTACTAATGGTACCACACGATCTCCTGAAAAAGCTCCACAGAGCGAAACATGTTGAGAAAACAAGTGGTATCTGTATTATAAATTGTTGTTGCATTTTATAAATCAATCAATCTTTTGAACAAATACTGTACTAATGTGTGGCCTTAAAATAGGCTTTTTTTAAATCAAATGTAATAAAATTTCTCTTTTACCCTAATATGGTTTAAATATTTTTTGAACACTGACACCTTTAAAGTCCCAAGGCTCTATGCCTAAAGCCCTTTCTTCCTTACTGTACACTCATTACTTTACATTGCATCAAAGTGTCATTTCTTCAGTGTTGTCACATGAAAAGATAATGGAATATTTACAAAAATGTGAGGGGTGTGCTCGCTTGAGAGGTACTGTAATATATATTCATATTTATGGTTTACTGCACTTGTTTGTCCTAAAATTCACTTGTGTGTTCTTTACTGAAATTTTGTGTTAACTAGACCTTTGTGGAAATATTGTGCGACATAAAAAAAATTTGGAATATTGGATTCTCTAGGGTGTCCGCTTTCAGAAAATATAGAAGGTTTGGGTGTTTTACATAATCTTCAGGGCTAAAATGATTTTTTAAACATGTGCAAAAAAAAAAAAAAAAAAAAATGCAAAAACGGCTCTGGCAGCGAAACTGTTAAAGTGTCAAACCCAGACTATGAAAAACTCTCATTACATGCTATGTAACAGAGTGTGCATACTCACAAAGCCACTAAAGCATTTGTTTAGTGTAGAGTGAAATATACCTGGTTGATTTTGCCTTCAGCTGTCCTTCCCAACTTCTGTGTCCCCGCTGCAGCCTGGGATTAAGGAGACCAGCTGGTGTCCTCTACTGGGTATGCTCAATTTCAGTGCCCTTCTAAAACTTTAATTTGTTCCTTTATCTGTGCAGACCATTTGAGTATAAAGTCACACATGTGGGCATATACACAGTGGTAAATGACACTCCCCTCCCTTCTCCGTGTCCTTTTATTACTATAGGGGTTGAATAAAGTATGTTGGATTGATTACATTCACTAAAAAATTAGCAACAAAAAATATATATGTTTTAAATATAAATCAGTATTACATATATCAATGTAACTGCTAATACCTGTGTATATATGTGTGTATATATATATATATATATATATATATAAATAAAAACACACACACACCTGATGTTCAATTAGGATTTATTGGGAGCTATAAAACAGTTATTTGATATTTGAAATTCTGATTTGAATTGCTTTTTTTTTTGGCAGGTGACCAGCATAGAACCAATCTTGGTTGGCCAGACAGACTCACACTGCAGAGAGCATACATCAGCAGAGTAATAGAAACGCCTTCCACAAATATTTCCCTGTAGCTGAAAGAACAGAGGAAGATATGTGACCACACAATAGCACAACAGGCATAAGGTACTTGCAGGATATTTACAAAAAAAACCCCATACACCACACAGTGGTAGGATAGTCATTAGTTATTTATGTGAATGAATTCGTGCAAAACAATACTCCTCGATTTAGCATCAGTTCGAAAAGGGTAACTCCAATTTCATCGGGGAAAAAAAATAGCAAATAAAAAAAAAATATATATATATATATATATATATATATATATATATATATATATATATATATATATATATATATATATATATATATATATATATAAAAATATAGTATATACAATTACAACTCAAGTCATACCTTTGCAATCTGCAGCTCTGCATCTTTCTGTAAAATGCAATGCAATATGGCTACCTGGAGGTGTTCTATACACAGAACGCCCCCCTCCCCCCCAGATAAATTTCCTGCTTGTGTGATTGGCTCACTGATTTTCTCAGAAGTCTGCCTAAGATACAAATAAGGTGTCAGGCATCCCCTGCAACAAATGTTCATTTTTGGGGCAGACTCTCCCAATAGGAAACATCTAAAGGGATGCAGACCTTGCAACTTTCCTCAGAGCCCTGCAGGTGCAGCAGCTGACATAGAATTATGAAACCACTCCTAATAGATATACTTTCCACAGACAGAAACACAGCGATTTCTTCAGAAGAAAAAAAGGCAGGAATCTGCATCAAAGTTCGTTAAAATCCCTCTAAATGTACATAGATCACCCAAAGGGGAATGTTTTTTTTCTCAAAAGTGGAGTTTCTCTTTAACCACTTCCAGCCCAAGGCAGTCATATGACGTCCTTGACTTTCAGTGGGAATATCTGAAGGATGCCTGCAGCTCCAGGCATCGTTCAGATAGCCTCGTTTTCAGCCAGCAATTCTGTGCACCACAATAACGATCATAGCGGCAGTTCCGCCGCTTGATCGTTCTTACAGGCGACGGGAGGTGACATTCCCTCCCCCTCATCCAGTGCTTCTCCGGGCTCTCCTGTACCATCGGGGACCCGGAGAAGACCCGCTGATTCTGATGACCATAGAGCTTTCCGATGACTAGATGGTCAAGTCATCTCTATGACCGTCGGAGGCCCGGGCGCTGCGTTATGACTTCATGTCCGGGCCGCGATAGTAAACAAAGCCACGATCGTGGCTGGTAAGCATTAGATTGTGAATTTTTTTTTTTTTTTTTATCTCATGCTTTCCAGCCTGAAGGAGAGATGTGGGGTCTTTTTGACCCCGCATCTCCATAAAGAGGACCTGTCACACACCACTCCTATTACAAGGGATGTTTACATTTTTAAGTGTGACATGTTGGGTATTTACTCGGTGTAACATCTTTCACAGTATACAAAATAAATTGGGCTAACTTCACCGTTTTGTTATTTAATTCATTAAACTGTTTTTTTCACAAAAAAAGGCGTTTGAAAGAATACCGTGTGAGATAAAAAGTTACGACAGCCATTTTATTCCCTTGAGTATCTGCTATAAAAAAACTATATATGTTTAGGGGTTCCGAGTAATTTTCTAGCAAAAAATGAGGATTTTTACATGTAGGAGAGGAGTGCCAGAATAGGCCCGGTATAGAAATGGTTAAGGTGACCATACACATTACAATCTGATCGTACAATCTCCTTTACATCTACCATCAGCTATGTAGTGCAAGGGCCAGTCAGATTTGATACAAATTGAATAGATAGTTCAGGTGGGTCCTCCTATTCCACAGTTTTGGTAAATCTTTATACAAGTACACAGGAAGGAGTGGATGAAGACAGTCCGCTGTCAGGCCCAGTTCACATCTCGGTATAGTGTTTTGGATCATTCCTGCTTGTCCCCTGCCCCCCTCAAACACCACATACACTACCCAACTATATAAAATAATGCTTACAACCGTCTCCAGACACGTTGAAATGCACAGCCAACATTTTAGTCAGCTGTTACCTTTTCTATGCAGCAAAGTTTATTGCAGCTTTAGTTCAGCAACAGCTGGGAAGCAGAGATGTGCGATAATCCATCACAAACACAACCTCTGTGCACTATATGTAACATACAACAGCTGCAACATACACTCTACCACCAAGTTCAACCATGAAGTCTGAGAGGTTCATTTTAAAAAAAAAAAAAAAAAAAAAAAAAAAAAAAAAGCTCTTTTCACCCACTACATTACAGAATGATACTCATTTTTATAAATGGAGTTTTTTTTTTTTTTTTGTTTTTTTAATCCAATTCATTTTCCATCCATTAGCAGAGGCTGAGATTTCAATCTAGGATGCAGAAAATGGTAGTCTCCAGAATAAAGAAAGCAGGCAGTTGGTTGGGAATTGCAGGAATGCAGCGACTGTGGTAATCAAACACCATACTGAAATCTGATCATGTAGAAGTTGTAGACGCACACACTCACTTAGAGGAACAAGGTTGTTCACGAGTGCACACAAAGAATTCTGTTCATATTCAACCCATCAAATGCTTAGAACAAGCTCACAAATTTGCAAAGCCTCACTGCACAGCAAGATTCTAATACAAATCTTTTATACCTGAATATTAAATGTATTCTTGTCTTTGGTGAATAGTGTTTTTGGTACATCAGTCCTTTTCTTCATGCATTCATTTTCAGTGATTCATATATGAAGCCCTGGGTGAACCTTGGGGTATATGAGGCTCTTGGGGAATGCATCCAACTGGGACAAGCATCAATCTGATCCCCTCAGCAGTGGGGATTAACTTTCAGGGTTAATTTTCACTTAGGGGTGTACTCACTTTTGTTCTCAGCGGTTCCGACATTAATGTCTGTGTGTTGAGTTATTTTAGAGAGGACAGCAAATTTACACTGTTATACAAGCTGTACACTCACTACTTTACATTGTATCAAAGTGGCATTTCTTCAGTGTTGTCACATGAAAAGATACAGTAAAATATTTACAAAAATGTACTCACTTTTTGAGATACTGTGTTTAAGTGTCATTTTCAGGGGGAATTTCACACTAGTTACTTGTCAAACAATAGGTTTTCTCATATATAAAAATAGGTGATGAGATAGTTTTTAATTGTAGGTATAGTAATAAGAGTAGTTTACACACCTTTATCTTAAAGTAGAATTATAGGCAAAACTCCCCCCCCCCCCCCATTTTGGATACTGTAAGGGAGGGTTGTAAGCCCAGCCAGATTTATTTTCACCACCTGTGTCCCATTGCAGAGATTTCCCTTCACTTCCTGTCCCATAGCCAAACAGGAAGTAAGAGGAAATCCCTGCAAATTAGGGGAATTCCCTAGGGACCCTCAAGTTACCAGAACTAGTGTCCCCTTTGGAAGATTTTGCCGCTATTACTTTTCTGGGGACAACCTTAAGTTTGGGATTTTCTGTTACTTTCACTTTCAATGATAATGGGAAACAGAACAAATAGAGAGGGTGAAGCTCCTTAATGGGTGTATGGCCAGCAATACATAAAGGACAAGTGTTCTAAGCCTTCTTCACTATGCAAAACTAAAACACAGTTTTGCCTTTAGTTATACTTTAAAATATTATCGTTAAAATCTGACAACTTCACCTGGGGAATCACCACCAAAATGGTTGAAGGCCATTAGAAGAAATATATTTTAGTGTAAAAGGTTCCCATTTTCAGATAACCGAGTTCCACTGCAATACAAGAATTAGAGTTTATTAAACGTACACCTTAATCAAATAGCGGTAAAGCAGGCAGCACAGAGTGGCACCCTATAAATTATAGTCCGCTTTTCACTGCATATAAGAGACCTCAAACCCAGGCATACATGTTCCCGAATCCTTAGCTTTACTAAAACTCCGATCCTCAACCTATCCACAACATGTAACAATTAAATAGCATGGCTCCTTAGTTGTGGTACTGGGGGCAGGAACACGTTTGGGGTCTATTTACAAATGTTTTCATGCATTTTCTTAATTGGATTCAATTGCAGAATAGATTTATCTTAGTAAATGTTCTTGTGTGAAAGCATTTATATTTAGACCCCTTTGTGGTGCTGTAAACTTGGTTGGTTTTTGGGTGACCGGTTCACTTTTAAGCAGAGGAAGCTGAAGGGGGTCTATTGCAGGTGGGGGTAAGACCGCCCCAAGATGACCAAACCAAATCACAGGCGGGCATTATTTACTGCAGCAGGCCTAGAACCGCAGGACATTTTCTTCCAAACCATGCAGCCTAAAGCAAAAATACCAAAGACCACTGTTCTATATACCAATAATTTAGACTGCAGACCTCTGCCTAAGTACAATATCGTCAAACTAAAATAAATGTAAATCTTGAAGGTTACCACTTTAAAGTTCAACATACACAATGTAGCCAACAGACTTGTTCCCTTCCTCAGACAGGAAGCCTAGCTCCCGATCAACACATTCCACTTGGATTACGTAACACTCTTGCAGCGCAGCATTTTGAAGACAAGGATGATTATTCCTTGCTCAGAATTATGGTACTATCAACAAAGAATTTCACAATTCATATCTAAATACTTAAAATGTGCAGCATAATACATCCTGGTCCAAAAAGGTAAAAACCTTTTGTTAGATTTAAATCTTTATCAACAATGATCAAATTTACATCACACATGAGCAAGCATTTAAGGTGATGCTTAACAAAAAAAAAGAAATTGTTCTACTTACCTTCTGTGTGCAACGATATTGCACAGAGTGGTCCTTTACCCGTTCTTTGGCGTTACCCCACCGATGCTATCAACTCCTCCTTCCAAGTGCCCACTTTGGAAGCTGGGTGCTATGAGGGTATCCAGGCTGTGTGCATCCATAGACAGACACAGGGCCAGTAAGCCATGCCCCCAATCCCTCTTCACAGGAGGAAGAGAGGAGAGCGGTGCTGCAGCCAGGACAGCTCTGGATCAGTGAGAGGAGTCCGGTAAGTTTTTAGGGCTGTGTGTGTGAGGTGTAGGGCAAATAGTGGGTAGTTTTTTTTTTAACCTTACTGCAGAGAACACATTAGACCGTCTTCACACGGGTGGACCTATAAGGTCCGCCTATCAAGGTTTTTTTTGTTTTTTTTAGGCGGCCCCGACTGCCTTCTATGGAGCAGTGTATAGCGCCAACAGTTTGTGCAGGACTTTACAACATGAGGCCAGACAGTTCAATTCAATACAGGAGGAATTAGAGGACCCTGCTTGATAGAGCTTACACCAATGCATACATCCGTCACGTGGGCTCCTCACCACACACTCAGATAGTCAGGATGTCATGGTGATCTGGAATTGTCCACTCCTAATGCAAAGAAAATCTGTGGTGAGAAAGATGTAGAGGTGACCATTTCTACAATTTTTAAAAATGCCAACTCACTCCCATGCTCCTGTGCCACACAATAAGCTATTAAACTGCTATAAAAGGGAAATAAGGTAGATTTTTTTTGAACTGCATAGTTGGGCTGGGTTGTAGAATTAAAAAATTAAGAAAGAAAGTGGGTGAACCTAATAGTCAGTAAACTAGCATTTTCACGCAGAGGCAAACAATACTAGCTGTCATAGTTCAGAAAATACTACTAACCCTAATCCCGAGCTAAACTATACAGTGGGTATAAAATCACACACACAAACCCCCCCCCCCACCTTTAAAATAATCATTCTGCCACTTTGCAGTCTGAAATGAAGACATACACAGTTTTTGTTCCATCCAGCTGTATTTACTCAGTTCAACGAACATCAAAGATGTTAACAAGATAAACATGTCAGAAAAAAATAAAAATGTAACAATAAATAAAATTCAAAAACAGTAGCCTCTTCTGAATATACAAACAAATCCCAAGAAGACTATGTTTTAGTATACTGTTCTCTTCTATATTGCGCATTAAGCACCAAGTCCTCCATGGCACCAATATTTCTGACCTTGTTAAGCCACATGGCAATGGAAGGAGGTCTAGAATGCTTCCAGCACAAAAGTAATACAGGCTTTAGCAGCATTAATCGAGTGACGAAACACTGATTTTCTATATTTCTGGAGTGGAATTTGTGAACAATGAAGCAAGAAAAAGGCCGGATCTTCTGGTATTGGGCAATCTGTAAATTTTTGAGAAATCTTCTGTACTTCCAGCCAATATGGTCTAATCTTTGGACAGGACCAAAAGATAAAGTCCCCTGTCCCTCTGGGCACCGCCAGCAACAGTCCGAGGCCTCTGGAAAGAATTAGCAGAGGGTTGACGGGGTATAGTACCATCGCATTAATAATTTATAGTTAAATTCCTGGGTTCGCGTGCAAAGAGACGATTTCAACGAAAGATGAATATTCTGACGCTGGACCGATTTAAAAGTCCTATTGAGATCTTTCCCATTTACTAAGACCCGGCATCAAAAGGTTGTCGGGGGGCTACCAGCAAGGCATACATCTTGCAAACAGTAGGGGAGAGAGGTTTCTTTTCCTCACAATACAGTTCAAATTTTGTTCGCTGTCGTCGATAGTTCACCAGTGATCCTAAAGATGCAAAATAATGGCGTAATTGCAATGCCCGCCAAAAATGTATTTCATATCGACCCCCTAGCTGAATCAATAAGTCTGTGGGCCAAGTATCCATAAAACCACCAAACGTGCCTGGTTCTATGCCTGGTATAAAACCAGGATTCCCCAGAATGGGGAACAATGGTGATTATATGGAAGAGAACTTGGAATTCCCGACAATTCCTAGAGCCAATGCTCAGAGTGAGGCCTATAATAGGGTGCATTTTAAGAGAAGCCGGCATGGTGCCCTATACAACGGAACAGGACCAAGCTGTTCTATGGCTGTCCAGAGTTTGTGATCTGTGTCTACACCAGTCAATTATTCTGCCAAGATGGGCTTCTTGATAGTATTTAAAAGCATTCGGAGCAGCTACTCCACCAAAGGACTTTGGCAACGTCAGGAGATGTCTACTAATCCTCAGACGTTTACTCGCCCATATAAATTTAGTAGAAAGGGCCTGTATTTGGCCAAAAAAGGTCACAGGAATAAAGATAGGCAATGCCCGGAAGAGATACAAAAACTTAGCAAAATACTAATTTTAATGATATTACATCGGCCAAATCAAGAATGCAGGCCTTGGTGCCATTTATCCAATAAGGATCGTACTAAGCTAAATAAGGATGGAAAGTTCACCTCAAAAGTTATTAGCTAAAATTGGTGGAATATGGGTGCCCAAATACTTTAATGCAGAAGACATCCATTTAAAATTAAGTTGCATAGTGCGACGCACAGAATTGGACAATGCAACTCCCATGGCTTCAGATTTGGTGTAGTTTATTTTTATATTTGATAAAGCGCCATAGAATTTAATCACCTTCATAAGATTGGGTAATTAAACATGTGGATTAGGCATAGAAAACAGCAGGTTGTCTGCATAGGCTGAGACTTTAGAATTATGGTCTCCTATTTGTAGCCCCAAAATATCAGGATTTTGACCAATTTTATACAATAAAGGTTCTAACGAGAGAGCAAATAGTAGGGACAAAAGGTGACAGCCCTGACGGGTACCATTTGAAATCTAAAAAAGGGTTTTGGAAACACTCCATTTACTTTAACCAAGGCCTGTGGAGTAGTATACACCCTGGCAATCCACTAAAAGCATGTGATATTCTAATTTTATGAGATAAACCTGTGTACACACACACACACAAACACACACAAAGAGAATGCACATACAGTTCAATATAGAGCATATGTTGATTGAATTACCAATACTATGCCAGTAAAAAGTTGGGAACCATACCATTTTTTTTTTTCCAATGTGGATTTGATCTGTTGAAATTGCTTCTATTTGTCAGACCGTGACATGACTGTGCCAGAAACTGCAGTTTCATAACAGTTTGGCTCAGTGGGCTTCATACATCAGAGCGCCTTTCATAAGAAAAGGAAAAGGGACATCTGAAAGTAATTAGTCATTATAGGGAAACAGACTGTTCTTATGATAGACCTTTCTACAAAAAGGGACAGTTTTATCACAGTTTTCCCTTTCCCTGTTACACGAGAAATGTGGGGGGATTAATGTACCTCAAAAAAAGCCTCACAACTTAATTGCTGAACTGTGCATTTTTCCTGGCAATAGCTCATCCACAACCCCGTTTAGCTTTTGAATACATTCAGCCTCTGGATACCTCTGATGCCCTTAAAAGACAGCTGTCAAAAACAGAGAACAATGATCTCGACATTAAATGCATCATCATGCTCAATCGCTGCTGAATTTAAAAGTGCTTTTAACATCACACATTTGTGTTTATGGCTGTTTACCATTTTAACACCATCTGCTGACATCAATTTTCAAATTAGGCAACTATGAACTCTTGAACAAAGAAGCGTGCCATTTCCATTACAGATATTGACAGTACCAAGTATTGACTCAACAGTACCTAGTAAAGACTCAAATTTTGATTGAGTTGGCCAGCGATCAGTAGTTGGGGCCCCTGAGCTTCCACCACACACCCACTGCTCCAGAGAACCCTTACTATACAACTCCCGCTGCAGCTATAGATCATATACATAAAAACCATAACTCACAAAATGCCTCCATCACATACCTCTAGGTAGTGCTTCTCCTTTACTTTGGCTAAATACCTGGAGTTCACACACTTGTTCAAAGGGATAGCTACTGACATGTGTCCAAGTAGAAGTAAAAGATTCAATTTGAAGCTAAATTCCCAGGAAAAAAACAATCATTCTCCTTTTTACAGTGGGGCTGTCTTCACCGTACAGTACAAGTGTTAAATGGTAGTTTAGGTCTAGGGTACTAGGGGAAAAAAAAAAAAAAACTGGAAGTTTGGAGACAGGAAGTCTTACCCTGGGTCAGAGGTGCCCCAGCCTGTAGCCAAGAGACAGAAGGTCTTACCCAGGGGTCAGAGGTGCCCCAGCCAGGAGGTCTTATCCAGGGGTCAGAGGAGCCCCAGCCAGGAAACAGGAGGTCTCAGTCCAGGAGTCAGAAAGAGGTTGAAAGACAAAAGAAAACAGGTATCACACTATGGAGCCCTGTTTCTTCTCTATGAGGATACACTGAAGGAGACCTCACAGCTGGAGCGGTGGACCTTGATGACCCATACACATCTTACTGGTGCCTACCATTACATGCCTACTACCCCTGCAGGGGTGCAGGGAGCTGGTGAGTGGGGATCTTTGAGGGGGAGCACCGCAAGTCACTGGATTTGATCAGCTGTTTTCACGAAAGTCACCGATTACAGACGTTTTCACTTCCTTCACTTGGACTTTATTATATTTTTTACACTATATATATATATATATATATTCTTTTCATCAAAAAAATTTTTCCACTAAGTTGTTCATTAATTTTCATTACTTTTCCATCAGTTTATATTATCTAATGTGCAACACTGCACTATATGTCTAATGTTGGGACTATTCAAATTCACCTTTTTGCTTATAAGCACATTTGGACACATTTGGGGATCAATATAAGTTCGTACCGTGGTGTTTTATTTAACTTTATTTTGTTTGGCTGTCACTATTGATTTTTTATCAATTGTCACCTATTTAATTTGTGTTGATTAATCACATGGTGTACACCTGCATGTAGGTATGAGACTGATCTGCTAGCACAGTCCACTCAGGTAACGGTGGACATTTAGATCCACTACCTAATGAGGGATAAAGGTGTGTATTTATTATATAGTTCCTGGTTTCTTTTGAGGTTCATTAAATTATAAATCAAGGTACCCTGATAAGGTAGCGCCATCCACCCCTAATCAATTCCTTTCATTATTTAACTCACTCCTTTGGGGGTAAGTGCAAGGGGGGCTGCAAGCCTCTAGGTCCGTGAGCGCGGGAACCCCTCTCTGATTTTAATTTCACCAACATAGTATGCGACTACTATCCCATACTAGTAATACCAATGCTGCCATGTGAAGTATATAGCAGGAGGCGTAAACGGTGTGCATTCTGTGTCAGTATAATGGTTGTCATCTCTTCCAGCCACACTTGACAGCCTGCACTATAAAGAAGGACGCGCATGTTTGACAGCACACACAGCTTTCTTCAATGAAACCGGTCAAGGGAGAAATGCTGGAGCTAGTTCTGTCTTCATTGCTTTGAGTCACAAACACGCAACAAGCATGCAGCAAGTGAAGTCAGAATTCTTGCATGAAACTGACTCAAAGTATTGCAAACAATGAGAACACGTGACAGCCAGATAGCTCTCACTTTTTAAAAATGCCATTAATGGCAGCTTACACATCTCTTACCACAAGCACAACTCAAAATTGTAGCATGTATTCTCCGTGTGGAATTGATGAAGCCAACCTTAGCATTGTCTACAACAGGAATGTTTCAGGTACAATTTCTAAGCCAGTCCATGGCTGTGGGCCCCTGAGACCTTTAACACCCCAGGGGTGCACATCTGCCCCCAACGGAAGATAATCGCTACATATGTAATTACCTGTGAACAGCTGCAGACATGTATAGCCCTAATCAGCCATGTGCATTACACCTCAAGATGGACTGGCAGCACACCACCAGGAAGATATAACATATCATGAAATAACGCAGCATTATTTCATTTACATACCATTAAACGCGTTATTTAAATGCAAGTAGTGCAAGAACTTGACTTTGGCTGGCCATACACGTTGCAACCACGGGTTGCAAGAAAAAAAAAATTGCACGATTCCCCCCATTAACACATGCAGTGCTGACAGCGGAATCAGAAATTGTCTTCTACCAGCAGGAGGGCGTCCCCGCCAAGAAAAAAAAGACAGCGATTATCACTAGCAGCTATAGAAGCCGCTAGTGATAGTCACAAGAGAATCTGGCAGGGTGGTCATATCCAGCCTGCCCATTGTCAGTTTGAATCCTAGCCAGTTTCTGCTTAACCGGCTGAGATTCAAAACATGTATGGCCAGCCGTAGTATAAACCTCCTGCAGTGTTTACAGCCAAACCCAGATTGGGGGGGGTTGGGGGGGCGTCAGCACAACTAGTTAATCAGTGGTGCTTCAGCACAAGGAGCCTGTTGATAGGAGGAGAGAACAGAGTGATTTAGCTAATCAGTCCACGGCTTCTGCTTTCATTGTCCAGGCTGGCGGAGGAACATGATCTGAAAGTGTAACTTAAAGTGGTTGTAAAGCCAGAAGGTTTTTTTTACCTTAATGCATCCTTGTTCTCTCTTCCTGCAGTCACGGGCTTGGCTGGGAGCAACAGGAGCCATTGGCCCCTGCTGCCGTCAGTCAAATCCGGTGAGGGAGTGGGGGGCAGGGCCGAGCTACGTCGATCAGTAGACTTACACAGCTCAGGATTGAGCCCATGCGACAGGCTTCCTATGGGGGCACTCAGAGAACAGGAGGAGTGGGGAACCGTCAGTGGGGAACCCCAGAAGGAAGTCCATGGCCGCTCTGTAAAACACTATTGCACAGAGCAGGTAAATATAAAAGGTTTTTTTTTTTTTTTTTTTTTTTATTAATAACAAAGAAGAAGAAAACCCAACACTTTACAATCGCTTCAACTGCAGTAAGGAAAAATCAGGTCTCCTGCCAGAGCAGTGTAATCTCATGGCTGCAAGGACAGAAATACAAGTCCTTTGGAAAGTAACACCACCTCCTTATATGTATTTAGCTTTAAAAATTTACAGAAAAACAGATATAACCTTTATTTAATGCAGTGCACTACTACCTGCAGCATGTGTGCTTTAGTTTGGGTGCTTTTCCCACTACTATAACAGTGCATTGAGTGCAATTCATAATGAATGGCATCACGATTTGCACATTAAGATGATGCATAAAGCTGAGTAAAACTGCCAGTGTTTTTTTTTTTTTGCATGACTACCTGGGATTTAGCATGTGAGCAAAAGCAAATTACTACCAACATTACATTACCCCATCACCACTGACATTCCAACTTTCAAGGCAGGCCTATACCTGTACTTGTTAGGGGCTGTAATTAGTAAGTAGCCTGCAGAGGGTGTTCCAGCATCACAAGCTGGCATGTTCCAGGATCACTAGATCACTAGTGCATTGCTGCAATGACTAGATAAAAACTGAACTACTCAACAGGTAGCCCCATTTCTCTGTATGTATGTCAAGGTTCAGTTTTGACTTCAGTACACTTTAAAGCGGTGGTAATCTGCAGTACAAAAAAAATTAAAAATTGGGCTCCGGGCAGTTTAAGCCATTATGTGCTAGTAGGCACCGTCTACTAGCACATTATGACAGGCTTACCTGAAAACAAAGCTCTCTGGCGGCGTGCTATCATCGATTTAGGTGCTTCCATCCTCACCCGATCTTCGGTGCTATGAATGGCCAAGCCGCTATTACGCCTCTCCCGCGTCATAAGGGCTCTGAAGGAACGGAACAGGGAACGCATGCACCAGTGAGGTCACCGGTTGCTTCTAAAATAAATATTTCCTAAATGGTGCCTGTTTAGGAGAGATTTACTGTACCTACAGGTAAGCCTACGATAAGGCTTACCTATAGATAAAAGTCAACCAAGGAAGTTTACTCCAATTTTATAACTTCAACCACCACTGACTGATTTCACGATGAGTAGGCTTCATATTAAACACTGCAACAACAGTGGACGGAACAAAGGTTGTGGATGCAGTTACAGTTTAACCGAACAGAAAGAACAAACTTATAGAACCTGGAGGGGGGGCGGAGTTTTTGCATTTATTTTATTGGCTATAGCAATTAGGTTCTGTCCTTCAAAATGCAGCAACTAAAATCAACATTTTCACTGCCCCAAAACTAGAAGTTGACATATCTGAATGGCTGCATTACTCAAGGGAGCCCCAATGCAATGACAAAGCAAGTCATCATATTCTAGCTTATCAAGTTCACACCAAGGGTGCTTTTTACACTGCTCCATTGGAAAAAAAAAAAAAAAGAAGTTTCATAAAAAACGCATATATGTTTTTGATGCGTTTCTGGTGCTTTTTTTGGTTGCCTGACTCCCAGCATGCACCTGTGAAACACGGACATGTGACTTAAAAACACAATAAAAAACGCAACCGCAGTTCATTTATGATAGATTGATGCTCTTAATCAATTTAATGTGGAGCTATGTTTTTGGTGTAGTTTTGAAAGTGCACCAAAAATACAGCAAGCAGCACTTTTAAAAATGCAACTGAAAACACAACCGACCGGTGTGAAGAGTTCTGCATAATTTAAGAGGATGCATTTTTCTTTCACTTTTTTGCCTGAAAAATTGATCAGTGTTAAACATGTTGAATCAACACACAAGCATCATATCGTGATACAACATACAAAATGTAAAATAAAAAAAAAAAAAGCAATGAGTCCTCCAAAAGAGCAAATGAAAAAAAAAAAAAAAAGTGCACATGACCAATGAATATCAATAAACGTGTTATGTGTGAATGAAACTCCTAAATAAAAGTATCCTGCTTCAAACTGCCCCGCTTTGGATAAAGCTAAAGTGCAGCTAACCCACGTTTTTCATGCAGTTTAGCTGTTTTTTCCCATAGACTTCAATTATGTCCCACGGTTTTGGCGTGTTTTCTGAAAGCCCAATAAAACCACAGGACATAATAAAAGTCATTAGGAAAATGCAGTCAACATGCACAAAAAACATGGGTTAGCTACACTTTAACCAAAGCACGGCAGGGCAGTGGGAAACCACCCTAATAAGTCATTTAGGCTTTCCTCATTCTTCCCTGCTTAGATCATTTTTATGTGTTTTTTGTTTTGTTTTTTGTTTTTTACATTTGTTGTAGTGTAGAGTTTGTTTTCAAATAACTTGCCTAGAAATGTACACTCTCTGTGAAAATAAAAAAATGGCAAGCAGACTAGTATTTACTATGTATCTAAGTAAAGCAAAGATCAAAATTGGAGGCATATTTGTAGCCTTTTTAGTTGCTGGAAGACAGCCAAATATATGTACCACATAACTCTGATATAAGCAATGACCTCATCTGTAGACCTAGAGCTCTGCCTGAAGCCCAGTTCTCAAATATCAGCTGAAATCACATGACCAGATGCCTAGTCATTGGAATCTGCAGAACAAGTCATTATGGCCCCTTTCACAAGGGTTTTCCGATTTTCTGATCAGGTCTGTGTGTTGGTTTTTAAGGCGGACCTGATCGGACACTCCTATGGGGCAGCGGATGTCAACGGTGAGAAGTCCGCTGACATCCACCAATATCCGATCCGTGAATTTCAGACCGATGGAGCAGGGGTCTCCAAACTATGGTCCTCCAGTTGTTCCCGTCATGTCTTTGAATGTCCGAGTTTTACAATGCCTCATGGGATGTGTAGTTTTGCAACAACTGGAGGGTCGTCGTTTGAAGATCCCTAGTCTGGAGGATTGGATGAAAAAAATGGACATTCAGTTTTTTTCATCCATCTCCTTCCCCATAGAGGAGAACAGGGCTCTGACAGGTCAGTCCCTGCACAGTGAGCGTAGTTGGTCCCGTCATCCGCCTGCTCAGCAGGGATCAGTGGATCAATCCTCTGCTGAGCAAAGTGGAGTCCGTCGGGAGGACCGCCCATGTGAAAAGCCCTAAATGGTCTTTTTGTACATGCAGCGGCAGGGCTTGACAAATTTGCTTTGAATCTAGGAGCCAGCTTAAAAAAAAAAAAAAAAAAAAAAAAAACACACACCTTTATGAGCTAGTTTGTGCATGCCTGGCAATATGCAACGTGTATCACAATTAACGTTTTGATGTTTAGGCGCCACAAAGCATGCGTTTACGCTTGTTCCATGTTGGATGGGGAAATTGTCAACAGGGACCCAGAAGTGACATATTACCCTGCAGCACCCGCTATGCCAGTCCCAGGCCTGCAGATGGGCAAGCGGAGATCAGGATACATAGCCCAGGGGGGCACTTTACACATGTATGTAGAAACAAATAGGCGGGAGCAGAGCTGCCCAAATGCTTCCGCCTGACACGTGAGCCCTGCTGCCTGCCCACAGCAGGGCTAAATGTAGAAAAGAAACTGCCTGCCCGATGCCCAGAATTGCATGTCGTGGGCGATACAAATTCTGCATCCCTGCAACAGTGAATAGGCTGACAAAAGCCCAGGCACCAGAACGCAATTTCTAGCCACCATGGTGACCTGGCACCTGGGATTTGTCGAGTCCTGTGCTGCAGATTGTGGTGTTAAAATAATGCTGCAGGTCCGGTTTTTATGGTTTCTGGCCTATCATCGTGCTTTAGCAGTCCATTCAAAACAAGACATGTTCACGTGAGAAGTACTGCACATTAACCACTTGCCGACCAGCTGCCGCAGTTGTACTGTGGCAGAATGGCACGGCTGGGCGAAACGACATTATGTAACATCGCTTTACCCTGTGGCCACTAGAAGGCACGTCACTTCATATTTTGCATCATTGTGCCTCTATAGTTGCGGCTTACATCATTGTCATTTATAGGATTTATACTCCTCATATCTTCACTGGATTGCCTTTTTCTAACTTTATTTTATTTGTAGGGATTTTTCTTTAGTTTTCCACTTGCCTTTTTTCACCATTATTGCATATTCATTTAATTGGTTGCTTGTGTTAAAAAAAATGTGTTCACTTTTTTGTCTATTTTGATATAGAGACATTGCTTTAGTTTTCCACTTACTTTTCACCACAACTGAATGTCAATTCATCTAGTCTTTATATATTAATTTTTTCAGCTCTGCACCCACCCCAGATTTTACACAGACATTATAGCAAAAAGTAAAAAAAACAATTTTGTCGCTTTTTTTGCTTATAGCGCAAAAAAAAAAAAAAAAACCGCAGAGGTGATCAAATACCACCAAAAGAAAGCTCTATTTATGGGAATGGGAAAAAAAAAAAAAAAGAAGGACGTCAATTTTGTTTGGGTGTAATATTGCACGACCGCGCAATTGTCAGTTAAAGCGACACAGTGCCGAATCGCAAAAAGTGCTCTGGTCAGGAAGGGGGTAAAATCTTCCGGGGCTGAAGTGGTTAATGTCCATGCAATAAACCACAGCAACAGACTGCAAGGGTCTGCAGAGGACCAAAATCTTTCATTTTAAAAGGGAAGGTTTTTGTTCCTCATTTTAGGTGTGCTTTAAATAAAACCTGAATCCAAACCGTAAATACAAACTATGACACTAGTCCATCTTCCTACAATAAATCTCAATCACAAATCAAACACCCCCCCCCCCCCCCCCCTATTTTTCAAAAAAAAAAAAAAAAAAAAAAAAAAAACACACACACACACAACAAAGAACCATGATCAGTAGCACACCTTTTCAGCCTGCTCTGCACTCTCCTCTAGTTTCTTCATGTCACTTTACTAGGCAGTAATCTCTAACTATTCACAAGTAGGTAGCCTTACAATAATCATTTACATTAAAGACAATTTTAGACAGTAAAGACAACCATTGAAGATCAATAAAAGTTTGTATATGTTGTTGCCTTTGCTTGTTACATCAAATGAATCGTTCAGAAAGAAAAGGTGTGGTGTCATTCACATTCCACACATTCAGACTGCCATAGGCAATACTAGTTCTCTTTTCCCTTACTGCCTGCTAGGCTTGCTCCTCCTTCGTCTCCACCACAAATCTATGCAAAAATGTTTTAAGTCTTATGGTGGCCATATATGCTTTGATAAATTATTGATTGTTTTTGATTGATCTTTCCCGATTGGACAAATGGATTAATGGTGGACAACACAGACAATTGAAATATGCTCAAATTTATAAAACGGAATCATCTCAGTGCAGCAGACTGGTGCAAAATGAATGATTTTTCACCCTGGCCGACCAATGAATTTGCTTGAATCCAATCTAAACCAAGTCTAAGGGAAGGGAAGGGCGACAATGAAGCTCATGCATCTTTTTCAGCACTTTTTTTTTAACCATGTGTGCAAAACTGTATGGCTGTTTGGGGTGCCATTAACAACTAACGGCACTGCAATTCCAGATGCTTTTTTTTTTTAGTTTTTTGTGAACATGCCCAAAATGTGTTCATGCACTACTCAAGTGTGAATGCGGGTTACATAGCGTGTGCAAGCACGGCGCGTGTTTTTGCATGTAATGTGAAAACATACAAAACCACGCAATTTTGCATGCATTTACGCACTACATAAGTGTGAATGCAGATTAAATGTGGCCATCATAGCAAGCTCTTACCTGCCAAAACTGATTAGAATGCAACTTGTTTCATGATCTGTGCAATCAGACCCAATCCTTCCCTTTACCATGTAGAAGAGACCACCATTTCTGTTCAACATCCAAAGTGCATTGATAATAATGAGCAATCCAAGGGCAGGCAGAAGTCATTCACCTGTCACTTTAAATAAGATATCTGCCCACCAGTAGGTGGACAAAGCACACTGTGCAAAACGCCATGGTAAAAGCACCTCAAGTCACCAATTAAAGCATAACTAAAAATTAAAAATCACATGTATGCTTCAAGTTTCCATAAATACCTTAGAATCATTCCAGAGATTTCTACCTGTATTAATTTCCTTGAAGCCATGTGCTCACAGTTCATTCTGCTCTTAACATATCCCTTTGTAGCCACTCATTCAATTGCAGTGAGAGAAGAGACAAGGGTAAGCAATGAACCTAAGGGAAAGAACAAATCCCCAGCATCCCTTTAGATTAGCATGTCCCTCACTGCTGGGCACTGGATGATGCGAAATTTAGATGAGCTGACCAGTTGCTTGACTACTGTCCAGAAGTAGATCTGCTAGAATGCAATCAAGCAACTGATGGGCAGACTACATAACTAAAATCTACACCATGCAGCGGCCAGCTCTCTCATTGGAACATGCACATCTAAAGAGTGCCAAGGAAAGTGTCCTTTCACTTTAGCCAAGGTGAAACACCAGTAAAGCAACTGGGACAGAGTTTGACCACAAAAGGCTACTGAAAACTCCCATCACAACCAGGCACCTACACGAGAGCACACTGTACATGATGTGTGCCGATACTGACCATCACAAAATCCTGTTCTGGCCCAGTCACTTTTTTTTTTTTTTGAATAGCGGTACTAACCAATAAGATAGTGGGGGGGGGGGGGGGGGGGCAATTTTAGGATGCAAGGTCAGTAATTCAAAGCCAGCAGGAGGCTCTGGAAAATGTTAGAGAGAGGGCTGGGAGGCAGGATGCACTTGTGTTCTGGACCAGTCCTATTAGGAGATGTTGGGCTGGTGACCAACCCTGACTGGAGATAAATCAACTTTCAGACATACGAGTGCCATCCACAGTCAGTGACTCATGCTAGGCATTACATAACTACCTGCTCCCTGTCCAGACCTGGCAAAGGAAGTCTTCCAGCACCAAAATTCTTTATGGCTCTGAGATGTCATGTGACCAAATGCCTAGGGATGAAAAGAAAGCTGATGCTTAAAGATGGGAACCTATACTCAGCATGAAAAGGCCACCTGGTTATATTTATCCTTCAGGCAAAAGGTTCCCAGTCCTCTTCTGATAGGTGGGCATGGACATCAAAAGCTCCCAAGTGAGCAGAGTCAAAAACAATGGCAGGAGATCTCAAAGCTGGGGTATCTAAGGCAGGGGTCTTCAAACTATGGCCCTTCAGTTGTTCAGAAACTACAATTCCCATCATGCCTAGTCATGTCTGTGAATGTCAGAGTTTTACAATGCCTCATGGGAAGTGTAGTTCCGCACCAGCTGGAGGGCCGTAGTTTGAGGATGCTTGATCTAAGGCATAGGAAGCAATGGGGAGGGGGGGGGGGGGGTCTTCCTCTATAACCAAAACATTTGGGTGGCAAACTCTTAAAAAAATGAGAAAAAAAAAAGGCTAATTTACATTACATTCAAAAGACAACGCATAAGTTTAAATAGGATGTTTTACCACCAATGTATTACAAAAATAAATCCTGCATTGTACCATTTAATAACTTTTTTAAACTCAATTCACCTACAAATCATTTTTTTTTTCTTCCTAGAGACACACATTTCATAGACAACTTCTGGAAATGAGGACAATCTCCTTCGCACACATTTACAGTGCGTGCGATATACCTTGGAGGTACGTTTGTCGCAGTAAATGTACATTACAACTCACTTCAAGGGCAGGATTAGCTCAACTGCTGATAATGGCTTTAACTAGATGTGTGTGTCCTGACCGGTTTCCTGTTACTGGCAGTAAGCAGACATTTGGATTTGATTATTCAACTGGCAATACAGCTGCATCTCAAAACGTTCCTCGGTCAAATACCAGGAGCATGTAAAGCAAAATCATGTGTCCTCCATATCAGGATCAAACAGACAAAGGGAGCTTTAGTAAGTTTCCAGCGTGATTCCGATTGCTTCATAAATGGGGAAAAATAAAAAGTCTGATCATCAAAAAGAGTGTAGACTACTAAGGGGGGGGGGGGGGGGGGGGGGAGAGAGAACAACAATGATCTACTGACTACAGCCTATCCCCAGAGAAACCCAAGGAGCTCTTTCGCACTGGAGTTTTTCAATCGCTTTCACGTTAAAAAAAGCACCTGAAAAGCTTAAGAAAAGGCTTCCCATTCAAATCAATTAATGCTTTCACATTGGGGCGGTGCGGTGCAAAAAACCTCCATGCAGCATCTTTGGAGAGCTAAAAAAGCGCCCCAAAAATGCCCCTCTCCATTGAAATGAATGGGAAGTGCCTCAAAAGCACCACAGTGTTTTTGGTGAGGTTTTCGGGTCACGTGTTCCAAATAAAAAAAAAAAAAAAGCGTTTTACAGCAAACCAGTGTGAAAGGGGCCAAAACTGCATGACTACGTAACAATCTTTAGACACACTAACTAAAAACCTTAAACAGACACTAGCACCATCTCTGATGCGGCTTGAGAATCACATGACAAGGGAAATCACATTATTTTCAATCGTCCTGTTCCCACAAGTGTGACTCTGTAGTGCGATTTTGGATCCTGTGCTCATTTTGGTGTGATTTGGCTCCACAGAATATGCTAACCACATCCAGAGTCACATCACATAACCACACTAAAATTTGCATCAAATGCAAATCACAGTGGTGTGAACTGAGCCTTAGTCATTGAAATAGCACCAAGAATGCACCAATTCTAAAACTCTCAGCTACTTTTGGAGTGAAGGTTAACACCCCTGTCAGCGTTTACTGCTGCCTGTATTCCCCTCTTGGAAGATTCAGGTTCCATTCACATTTATGTGACTTCTCATGCAACTTAGGACATCAAAGTTGCATGACAAGTCGCAGCCCATTCTTTTAAATAGCCCCTGATCCAGAGAGTGTAAAGTCAGATAGATCAAAGTCGAATCAGGCAGGAATTTGAGTTGTGGTGGCCATGCTGGCACCCTCCTAACCTCCTTCAACCTAAAAAAGTTGAAGGAGCCGAGAGGAAATTCTCAAGCCAACAACGGCAACATCCAATCAGATGCGTTTTTTTTTTTTTTTTGTTTTTTTTTTTTTGGTTTTTTTTGGTATTTTGACATCCACACAGTTTAGCATGGACAGAGGAATTCAGAGACTGGGCTGAAAAAAAAAAAAAAAAAAAAAAAAAAAACCCCCACACACAACACACCATAACACACACTTAAAAAGTGTATGGCCAACTTTAGAAAACTTCTTTTGGCATCTACAGGGCAGAAAGTAAGTGAAAATCTGTTGAATGGGACACAAAAAAGACTCTAATTTGCTTGCTATGGGCTGTAGCACTCGCTCACTACTCTCTGCACAGCTTTATAGTATAAGTATATTTGAAGTGCGGTGGATAACCACAGCAACCAAGCATCATCCAAAAATACAACACTGGCTGACTGGTAGGACAAGAACCCAACTTTTGTTAACCAGCAAGCCCAAAAAATATTTAATATCCTTACATAAAAATGAGCCGCAGCCACCTGGAACAAACAAGAAATAAGTCGGCGTGCTAAATGTCCTTTCAGCACTGAAAACAGCAATTGATCACCATAGGTAATCTCATTAACCCCATAATGGCCCATTTAATCAGCTGCGGTGCTCAGACATACAATGACTAGCAACCAGACTAAAAATCAGTTTACTGCAGCAGATCTAGCAGCAATTTAGATTGGTTGCCAGCGGTTACAGCATACAATTACCACTTACAGATTGCTTGCTAGGTTTCAGCACATTATTACTGCTCGCTGATTGGTTGCTAGAGGTTACTGCACATTATTACAGCTCAGTAATTGGTTGCTAGAGGTTACTGCACATTATTACCTCACTGCCTGCACACCATGGACTGGGGAAGACCCACCAAGAGACAGAAAACTCCTATTACTTGTTAGTACTAGTAGGACTGAGCAGAGAACACACCGCTATGAAGGTGCAGGTAAGAGCAGAGCTCAGGGGAGCCGCATCCCCGGGGATGGGCTGCCAGGAATAATGACTAGTCATGCTGTGTGCAGTAGAAGGACCGGCCTGGAATAGAGAAGTCATACAGGACAAGGGACACTTACACAAAGTTAGTCCTCCCAGTGCAGCTCGTTGTCGGGTATCCAGAGGCAGCCAGCACCTCTCTCCTCCGCCGTCACCTTCCTTCCCCTCTGCCAGCTCAACCCACACAAGGGAGCGCAGCCCGGCCAGCCACAGCAGCACTCCACAGCCCCGCCCTCTGCTCCTCCACACACTGGCTGCGGCCACCCTGCTATCTCAGCCACACCGCTCTTCTCATTGGCCCCTAGTGCTGTCCATCTGCAGTCAGTCTGCCGCTGATTGGGCAGGACGCTTTAGCCTCCCCGGGTGGAGGTTGCTTGTGTGCAGGGCTGTCTTAACCCCAACCTGGACACGGTACATGTGTCCTGCACCCATCACACTGATAGAGAGAGCAGTGCACAGCCCACCCACACAAGCAGTACTAGTGGTAATCGTGGCTGGAGCTGTCCCACCATTTCTAATGATGTGTTATCCCTGCACTGTACACAGCCTGAGCCCCATTCCATTCCTTATACCCACCTACCGACTGCGGACTACGGGGACCGACCAGGGAACTTCACCGATCAGAGCTCAACACAGGCAGACCTGAGCAGATCGGAGCATGTGGACGGGAATCGGATCCAATGTGTGTGGAGCAGGAGATCCTCGTACCTGTGTACAGAGATGAGCCCTGCCCAAAGCATAGATCCCAGAAAGTCCCTGATTGGGGGCAAAGTCCCTCTTTCCTCCTCATTTATCCCTCATGTTGGTCTGATCTATATAATTGTATAGAAAATGTACTAATTATCTACCAAAAAGTCTTTCCCAGAGCTAAACCTTTCATCCAATTTCTAAATTGCTGCATTTGTATATTTCCAAAATCCAGTATAAAGGAATGATAAAAAAAAAGCTCTTGTGGGTTTAAAGTGATTGTTATGCCCTGTACACACGACCGGTTTTCCCGTCGGAATAAACTTTTTTTACAACGGAGTTCCGACAGAATTCCGCTCAAGCTGTCTTGCATACACACGGTAACACCAAAGTCTGACCGTTCAGAACGGGGTGACGTACAACACGTACGACGGGGCTAGAAAACAGAAGTTCAGTAGCCAATAGCTTCCGTCTCGTACTTGCTTCAGAGCATGCGTCGTTTTTGGTGCGTCAGAACAGAATACAGACGAGCGTTTTTCCCGATAGGAATTAGTTCCGTTGGAAAAATATAGAACATGTTCTCTATCTAAGTCCGTCTGAATTTTCGACAGAAAAAGATGGGGCATACACACGGTCGGAATATGCGATGAAAAGCTCCCATCAGACTTTTTCTGTCGGAAATTCCGCTCGTGTGTACGCGACATAAGGGTTCGGTTTAAAAAAAAAAAATAACAAACATGTTATACTTACCTCCACTGTGTAGCTCATTTTGCACAGAGTGGCCCCGAACCTCGTCTTCTGGGGTCCCCCGGCAGCTCTCGCGGTGCCTCCCCACATCAGATAACCCCCTGGGAGAAGCGCTCTCCCGGGGGGTTACTTTGCAGGCGCGCTCCAGAGTCCAGCAATCACGGTCCATAGAGGCCGGATGCAGGGCTCGGCCCCGGCACCCGCGTCATTGGATTTGATTCACAGCAGCAGGAGCCAATGGCTGTGCTGCTATCAATCTATCCAATCAAGAGCCAAGAACCCCGGGCAGAGAGACAGCGCGTCCCCGTGGGTCAAGTTCTAGGGCTCAGTTAGGTAAAACGGGGGACCGGTCACTACCAGGTGTTTTTTCACCTTAATGCATAGGATGCATTAAGGTGAAAAAACGCAAAGGTTTACAACCCCTTGAACCAAGAATATTTTTTGTACAATTCTCCTTTTAACCACTAGGCATCCGCGCTATAGCCAAAAGACGGCAACAGCGCGGACTCCAATTGCAGGGAGGGCGTCCCTGGACATCCTCCTGTCGGCGCATCGGGGAAATTCTGTGTTGGCCGTGTCCCTTGGACACAGCCAATCACAGATCGTGCTAAATGGCCAATCACAGTGGCCATTTAACACTCGATCTGAGTGTCCAATGAGAGATGATCTCATATGTAAACATATGAGATCATCTCTCATTGCCGGCTCTCCCTCCTCACACAGAGACAGCATGTGAGGAGGGAGAGCAAATGGCTGCAGCTGTGAGTGGAAAAAAAAAATAGAAAATACAGTGCCAACAGTACCTGTCAGTGCCATCTGTCCCCAGTGCCACCTGTCAGTGCCATCTGTCCCCAGTGCCATCTGTCATCAATGCCACATCAGTGTCACGTGTCATCAGTGCCACATAAGAGTGCCATCTGTCATCTGTGCCACGTATTAGTGCATCTGTCATCAGTGCCACGTATTAGTGCCATCTGTCATCAGTGCCATGTATTAGTGCCATGTGTCATCAGTGCCACATATTAGTGCCATCTGTCATCAGTGTCACGTTGCATCAGTGCCATGTATCAGTGCCATCTGTCATCAGTGCCACCTGTCAGTGTCACGTGCCATCTGTCATCAGTGCCACCTGCCAGTGTCACGTGCCATCTGTTATCAGTGTTGCGTGTCATCAGTGCCACGTATTAGTGCCATCTGTCATCAGTGCCACATATTAGTGCCATCTGTCATCAGTGCCACGTATTAATGCCATCTGTCATCAGTGCCACATGTCATCAGTGCCTTATATTAGTGCCATCTGTCATCAGTGTCACGTGTCATCAGTGCCACATATTAGTGCCATCTGTCATCAGTGCCATCAGTGCCACGTATCAGTGCCATCTGTCATCAGTGCCACATCAGTGTCACGTGTCATTGTCCTGGTGCTCAAGGGCCTTCAAAAGTGTAATAGGTAGTCAACAAGTTAGATGTGTAATTTATGCTCCTAGAACACCTGATGGTGCTCCCTGCATGTTGGGCCTCTCTATGTGGCCAGGCAGTGAAAAAGTCCCACACGTGGTATTGTAATACTCAGGAGGAGTAGCAGAATGTATTTTGGGGTGTCATTTGTGATAAACACATGCCATGTGAGAGAAATAACCTATTACAATGACAATTTTGTGGGAAAAAAAAATCTTCATTTTGCCAAGAATTGTGGGGAAAAAAAAATGACAACTTCAAAAACCTCAACATGCATCTTACTAAATACCTTGGAATGTCTACTTTCAAAAAGGGGGTCATTTGGGGGGTATTTGTTTTTTCCTGGCTTGTTAGGCTGGATTCACACCTATTCAGTTTTAGTGCTTTTTGCATTTTGCAGATTTGCACTACAGAACGTGTTCCATAGAAAACAATGTTAAATGGGCTGTAGTGCAAATCTGCAAAATGCAAAAGGCATTAAAAATGCATAGGTGTGAATCAGGCCTTAGGCTCGATTCACACCTATGCATGTTGCTTTTGAGCGTTTTTGGAGGTTTTTTTTTCATGCTTAGCACGTTTTTGAGCAGCGTTTTTGTAGCGTTTTTGCTGCGTTTTTGCGGCGTTTTTGCCGCGATTTGCGTTTTGCGGTTTTTTTTTTTTTTTTCATTTTTTTTTTACAGTCTTAAAAAAAAATTACAAAAAAAAACGGCAAAAACGCACCAAAAACGCACCAAAAACGCTGCAGAAACGGTGCACTTGCGTTTTTGATGCTTGTCCATTGAAATCCATTACATGCAAAACGCTGCTTTTTGCATGAAAAAAAGTCCCCGACCCTTTCCAAAAACGCAGAGATACAAAAAAGCATTGATGTGAACATGTTCCATAGGAACCCATGTTAAAAAATTCCCATGCATTTCTGCAAAATGCAAAATGCATCAAAAAACGCGCTAGTGTGAATGGAGCCTTAGGGTCGCAAGAAATGAGATAGGCACCAATACATCAGGTGTGATCAATTTTTTTATGATTTGTACCACAGCTTGTAGACTCTCTAACTTTCACAAAGACCAAATAATATCCACTAATTTGGGTTATTTTTACCAAAGATATGTAGCAGTATAAATTGTGGACAAAATTTATGAAGAAAAATTAATAAAAATTTTATCACAGAAACTAAGAAAAATGCTTTTTTTTTCAAAATTTTCGGACTTTTTTCATTTATAGCGCAAAAAAATCCCAGAGGTGATCAAATACCACCAAAAGAAAGCTCTATTTGTATGAGAAAAAGGACAAAAAATTAATTTGGGTACAGTATTACATGACTGAATAATTGCCATTAAAAGTGTGAGAGCACCGAAAGCTGAAAATTGGTCTGGTCACGAGGGGGGTTTAAGTGCCCAGTTGTCAAGTGGTTAAGGGGGTTTGTCCTATGCCTACATACATTTGCTAAGAGGTGTTCCTCGTTCCCATGTCAGAAAGTTGGGAAGTATGCCAGTGCGCTGCCAGTGCTGATTACTGTACTGTGCCCTCCTGTCCCCCCCATATTGTGCCTTCCTGCCCCCCCCTGTACTCTGCCCTCCTGCCCCCCCCCCCCTGTACTATGCCCTCTTGGACCTCCCCATACTGCGGCCTCCTAACTCCTCATACAGTGCTCTTCTGTAACCCCCTGTACTGTGCCCTTCTGTCCCCCTCTGTACTGTGCTTTTTTGCCCCCCCTGTACTGTGCCCTCCTGCCCCCCGTACTGTGCCCTCCTGGCCCACGTACTGTGCCTTCCTGCCCCCCTCTCCTTCTTGTTCCTCTTGTCCCCCCCCCGTACTGTGCCTTAGTGTCCCCCCCTGTACTGTGCCCTCCTGGCCTCCGTACTGTGCCTTCCTGCCCCCCTCTCTGTACTGTTTCCTCCTGTCCCCCCCTGTACTGTGCCTTACTGTATCCCCTGTACTGTGCCCTCCTGCCCCCCCTGTACTGTGCCATCCTGCCTCCCATACTGTGCCCTCCTGCAGCCCCCGTACTATGCCCTCCTGCTTGCCCTACTGTGCCCCCCGGCAAACTCTGTACCGTGCACTCCTGACCCTGTACTGTGCCCTCCTGGCACCCCCCCAGGTACAGTGCCATTCTACCCACCCTCTACTGTGCCCTCCTACCTGCTCTGTATTGTGCCCTCCTGTCCGCCCTGTACTGTACTCTCCTGCTCCCCTTCCCACCCTGTACTGTGCCCTCCTGCACCTCTGTACTGTGCCCTTCTGACCACCCTGTATTGTGCCCTCCTGCCTCCCTGTACTGTGCCCTCCTGGCCGCCCTGTATTGTGCCCTGCTGTACTGTCCACCTTCTGCCCGCCCTTTATTGTGCCGAGCTACCCACCTTGTACTCTACCCTCCTACTCGCCCTCTACTGTGCCCTTCTGCCAGCCCTGTACTGTGTATAGACATACATATATAAAATCCACTGACAGGCTGGGAGAGGCATTTATGACAGGAGGGCATGTGGACAGGGAGGGGGATAGTGTAAAAAAGTAGTGCGAGCAGTGTGTATAGGAAAAAAAGAGGGTCAGTGTATATAGGGGTGAAGTGTGTAGAGAGGGTGCAACAGTGTGTACAGGGGGTAAAACCCCCTTAGCTCCAGAAGGTTTTACCCCTTTCATGACCCCTTTCTCCTCTGTAAATCTAAAGTGGTAACCTGTAAAGGCTTTTAAAGGCTTTTAAAAATGTATTTAGTTTGTCGCCACTGCACGTTGGTGCGCAATTTTAAAGCATGTCATGTTTGGTATCCATGTACTCGGCCTAAGATCATCTTTTTTATTTCATCAAACATTTGGGCATTATAATGTGTTTTAGTGCATTAAAATTTTAAAAAGTGTGTTTTTTCCTCAGAAAATGCGTTTGAAAAATCGCTGCGCAAATACTGTGTGAAAAAAAAAAATGAAACACCCACCATTTTAATCTGTAGGGCATTTGCTTTAAAAAATATATAATGTTTGGGGGTTCAAAGTAATTTTATTGCAAAAAAAAATAATTTTTTCATGTAAACAAAAAGTGTCAAAAAGGGCTTTGTCTTCAAGTGGTTAGAAGAGTGGGTGATGTGTGACATAAGCTTCTAAATGTTGTGCATAAAATGCCAGGACAGTTCAAACCCCCCCAAATGACCCCATTTTGGAAAGTAGACACCCCAAGCTATTTGCTGAGAGGCATGTCGAGTCCATGGAATATTTTATATTGTGACACAAGTTGCAGGAAAGAGACAAATGTTTTTTTTTTTTTTTGCACAAAGTTGTCACTAAATGATATATTGCTCAAACATGCCATGGGAATATGTGAAATTACACCCCAAAATACATTCTGTTGCTTCTCCTGAGTACGGGGATACCACATGTGTGAGACTTTTTGGGAGCCTAGCCATGTACGGGACCCCGAAAACCAAGCACTGCCTTCAGGCTTTCTAAGGGCGTAAATTTTTGATTTCACTCTTCACTGCCTATCACAGTTTCGGAGGCCATGGAATGCCCAGGTGGCACAAAACCCCCCCAAATGACCCCATTTTGGAAAGTAGACACCCCAAGTTATTTGCTGAGAGGTATAGTGAGTATTTTGCAGACCTCACTTTTTGTCACAAAGTTTTAAAAATTGAAAAAAGAAAAAAAAATGTTTTTTCTTGTCTTTCTTCATTTTCAAAAACAAATGAGAGCTGCAAAATACTCACCATGCCTCTCAGCAAATAGCTTGGGGTGTCTACTTTCCAAAATGGGGTCATTTGAGGGGGTTTGTGCCACCTGGGCATTCCATGGCCTCCGAAACTGTGATAGGCAGTGAAGAGTGAAATCAAAAATTTACACCCTTAGAAATCCTGAAGGCGGTGATTGGTTTTCGGGGCCCCGTACTCAGCTAGGCTCCCAAAAAGTCCCACACATGTGGTATCCCCATACTCAGGAGAAGCAGCTAAATGTATTTTGGGGTGCAATTCCACATATGCCCATGGCCTGTGTGAGCAATATATCATTTAGTGACAACTTTGTGCAAAAAAAAAAAAAAATTTGTCACTTTCCCGCAACTTGTGTCAAAATATAAAATATTCCATGGACTCAACATGCCTCTCAGCAAATAGCTTGGGGTGTCTACTTTCCAAAATGGGGTCATTTGATGGGGTTTTGTGCCATCTGGGCATTTTATGGCCTTCAAAACTGTGATAGGTAGTGAGGAGTGAAATCAAAAATTTACGCCCTTAGAAATCCTGAAGGCGGTGATTAGTTTTCAGGGCCCCGTACACGGCTAGGCTCCCAAAAAGTCCCACACATGTGGTATCCCCGTACTCAGGAGAAGCAGCTGAATGTATTTTGGGGTGCAATTCCACATAGACCCATGGCCTGTGTGAGCAATATATCATTTAGTGACAACTTTTTGTAAATATTTTTTTTTTTTTATCATTATTCAATCACTTGGGACAAAAAAAATAAATATTCAATGGGTTCAACATGCCTCTCAGCAATTTCCTTGGGGTGTCTACTTTCCAAAATGGGGTCATTTGGGGAGGTTTTCTACTGCCCTGCCATTTTAGCACCTCAAGAAATGACATAGGCAGTCATAAACTAAAAGCTGTGTAAATTCCAGAAAATGTACCCTAGTTTGTAGACGCTATAACTTTTGCGCAAACCAATAAATATACGCTTATTGACATTTTTTTTACCAAAGACATGTGGCCGAATACATTTTGGCCTAAATGTATGACTAAAATTGAGTTTATTGGATTTTTTTTATAACAAACAGTAGAAAATATCATTTTTTTTCAAAATGTTCGGTCTTTTTCCGTTTATAGCGCAAAAAATAAAAACGGCAGAGGTGATCAAATACCATCAAAAGAAAGCTCTATTTGTGGGAAGAAAAGGACGCAAATTTCGTTTGGGTACAGCATTGCATGACCGCGCAATTAGCAGTTAAATCGACTCAGTGCCAAATTGGAAAAAGTCCTCTGATCCTTAAGCAGCATAATGGTCCGGTCCTTAAGTGGTTAACTGACGTCCAGGGGCGGTACAAAGGAGGGGCGGGTGCCCTGGGCAGAGTGTGGGCAGGGCTGGTGCAAGCATTTTTGACACCCTAGGCGAAACTTCATTTTGCCGCACCCCCCTTGGCTCCACCCCTGACTCCACCCCCTTTGCCCTACCCATGTATACCCCACCTCTTTAATGAAGCGCCTATCAAATGCAGCCCAACAGTGCCCATCAAATGCAGCCTCACCAGCGCCCATTAATGCAGCCTACCATCGCCCATCAATGCAGCCTCACCAGCGCCCATCAATGTTGCCTACTAGTGCCCATCAATAAATGTTTGCTTGCTTTCATTCATACAGGAATTGGGACTCAGACACAGTCCTCCGCCTCCACTGCGCCTCTGACACTATGTGCGAACAGAGCGGCGGCTGCCTGCTGATGCTGAGACTTAGTTGCTTGTTGCAGAGAGAAGATAGTAGGAACACCAATGGCCAGGCGCCCCTAGGCAGCAGTGTGCCCTAGGCGGCTGCCTATTGGTAGCACCGGCCCTGAGTGTGGGAGGGGGCGGGTTGTTAGCAGGCAGAAGAGTATCATTATCCTATGCTCCGTACTGCCACTACAGCTTGCATCAAAAGAGAGCAGAAGATTCCTGATTGCCAAACTTCTCTCTGAGGCAGTAGACACGCCCCTTTTTAGAAAGGGAGAACGCCCTCTCCCTCTGCTCTCTCCCTCGGCTCTTTCCCTCGGCTCTCTCCCTGGGTTCCTGTTAGTGTGTCTGGCTGAGTCGGGGCTTTCAGAGTAGAAGCTCCCGTACAGGTGGGCGGAGCTAGAAAAGACGATTACACAGGAGCCCCGATCAATGTTTCCTGCCCAGCACACTAGAGAGCTCTCCCCGAGTGATGATCTGAGACAGATAGCAGACTGCATCTTCTCCCTGTGAGTCTTGACCTCTGCCTTCCACCCTGTACTATGCTGTCTGTAAACCTGCTCTGCACCTTGCATTACAGGTTTAATAAGAGAGAAAGTCAATTTATTGAATAGGTTAGGAATACACTGGGACCTCTGAGGTGATACATAGATGTATTCCACGTACACATCTTTTTAACCACTTACCTACTGGGCACTTAAACCCCCTTCCTAACCAGACCAATTTTCAGCTTTCAGCGCTCTCACATTTTGAATGACAATTACTCACTCATGCAACACTGTACCCATATGACATTTTTTTCCTTTTTTTCACACAAATAGAGCTTTCTTTTGGTGGTATTTGATCACCTCTGAGTTTTTTATTTTTTTGCGCTATATATAAAAAAAAGGCCAACAATTCTTTGTTTCTGGTATAAAATTTTGCAAATTAGCAATTTTTCTTCATAAATTTTGTCCAAATTTATACTGATAAATATCTTTGGTAAAAATAACCCAAATCAGTGTATATTATTTAGTCTTTGTGAAGGTTATAGAGACTACAAGCTATGGTGCCAATCACACCTGATGTACCGATGGCCTATCTCAGTTCTTGAGACCCTAACAAGCCAGGACAGTACAAATACTCCCCAAATGAACCCTTTTTTTGGAAAGTAGATATTCCAAGGTATTTAGTAAGAGGCATGTTGAGTTTTTTGAAGTTGTATTTTTTTCCCAATTCTTTGCAAAATTAGATTTTTTTTCTTTTCACAAAATTGTCATATTAACAGGTTATTTCTCACACACACAGCACATGCATACCATAAATTACCCCCCAAAATACATTCGGCTACTCCTCCTGTGTATGGGGATACCAGATGTGCCCAACATGCAGGGAGCTTCGTCAGGCGTTCTGGGAGCAAAAATTACTGTCAGGAAAGGTTCCACCTGCTGGTGGCGCTGTCGGACATTTTGCTTGCAGTACTGATATCCACCAGTGGGTGTCTCCTGGCAGTCTGGAACTGTCAGGAAAGGTTTCATCTGCTGGTGGCACTATCTGATCCTTGGGCCACAGTACTGGAGTCCATCAGCGGATGTTTCCTGGCAGTGTGGAGCCAACATTATATTAATAGTATTAATAGTATAGTATTAATTCCCAGAAAACACACACACACTTGCCTAGGTATCAACCTTGAGTACCTGACCTGAACCTGTGATCCCTGACAAAGACCTTGGTACCTGAACCCTGTGCCCTGTACCTGAACCTGTCCCTCCTGTGACCCTTTTACCTTTGCCCTGCAGCCTGATCCGTCCATCCTCTCCCTGTCCTGTTTGCTCCCTGCCCCCATCTGCTGATCTCCCATTAATGACCCTGGCCTGGCTACGTTTCGATTCTGGTATTCCCCATTTATTGTATATACCTGTCTGACTGTTGTTATTTGTGGGTCTCTGTCTGGTAGTTGGTTTGTTGTGCACTGTGTTGTATTGGAGGTGTTTGTATTTATATTATACTTACTTTAATAAATTACTCTATTTTCACTTTACATGCGTTTGGTTTCCTTTGTTGCTGTCCACACAGTTCTGGTCACACCTGATTCATGACAGTATACCAAGGCTATCCCTGACCAGAAGTGACTGCACAGAGGAACCATCCCAGTTCTGTTTGCTTTGCTGAAAATTAATTATGATGAGATTATTGTTTATTATTCTCTGATGGCGTCAGAGAGTGGTGAATATTGCCGCCAGACACTAAAAGATTGGACCAGTGACCAGCGGCTAGAGAACATTCGTTTATCTCACTCCCTGGTTGATCAGGGCTATATGCTGTTTGGGGATGTTCAGCCTTTAATTCAAATGTGCGCAGAGCTAGCCTTGCCCTGTATTCCAAAGGGCTGTGATGATTTTTCTCCCCTTTTCAGTGTTAATCAGGTCATGTTTCTGGTGTGACTTTTGGAGGATGACTTTACATACTTTTTCGAACATTACTCAGCTTGTTCCCAACAGGTGACAATGGAGTGTGTTCATTCTGTACAGTCCTTTGTCAGACAGGCAGTAAGTAAACCGCAGTTTGTCCAACCGTTACTCCTAGCATGGTCTGATATATTGCAGTCAGCCTCAGCCAGCCCACAACAAACCATTTCTGCTACCAGACACCCGCCTGCCCAAATGTCTTTTCCCCCATCACCCATGACAACCTCAGTCTCAGCCCCATGTACTCTGCTTCCCACCAAAAACCAATACCCTGTTTCTGCTCGCTGCACCTATCCTGCCTTTAATCCACCTGCCTCTTCTCTGCTGCCTACAACAACCCCACAGGAACTTCCTCTAGCCACTGTTCCCTCTTCCCTACCATATTCCAGCACTTCTCTTCAGTCTGCTTCACCCCTTACCTACAGTCCTGCAGTCTCCTACAGAACTCCAGTGGCTAAGCCAAAGAAGAAACTGAAGTTTTCTCCGACTCGATCCTGCCATTAACCCAATCTGCCTCCACACCAGCCAATCTGCTCCAGCCTGAAGTTCCTGTGCCCATGTCCCAGCCTGAAGTTCTGGTGCCTGTGTCCCAGCCTGAAGTTCCGGTGCTCATGTCCCAGCCTGAAGTTCCGGTGCCCATTTCCCGGCCTGAAGTTCCAGTGCCCGTTTCCCGGCCTGAAGTTCCGGTGCCCGTTTCCCGGCCTGAAGTTCCGGTGCCCGTTTGCCGGCCGGAAGTACCAAGCCCATGGAGCTGATGCCCGTTACCCAGCCCATGGAGCCAGTGCCCATTGCTCAGCCCATGGGGCCGGTGCCTGTTGCCCAGCCTGTGGGGCCATTGCCCATTACCCAGCCTGTGGAGTCGGTGCCCACTATTCAGCCTGCTGAACCAGTGTCCGTCACCCGGCCTGTTGAGCCAGTACCCATCACCTAGCTTGCTGAGCCAGTGCCCGTTACCCAGCCTAATGTGCCGGTGCCTGTTACCCAGCTTGTTGGGCCGGTGCCCATTACCCAGCCTGCCGATACGGTGCTCGCTGCCCAGCCAGATGACCTGGTGCCTGCTACCCAGCCAGATGACCAGGAGCCTGCTGCCCAGCCAGATGACCTGGAGCCTGCTACCCAGCCAGATGACCCAGAACCTGTTGCCCAGCCAGATGACCCGGAGCCTGCTGCCCAACCAGATGTGCCCCTGTCTGCTGCCCAGCCTGATGTGCCCCTGTCTGCTGCCCAGCCTGATGTACCCCTGTCTGCTGCCCAGCCTGATGTGCCTGCTGCCCAGCCTGAAGTGCCCGCTGCCCAGTTTGATGTGCTTACTGCCCAGCTTGATTTGCCCGTTGCACAGCTCGATGTGCCTGCTGTCCAGCTCAAAATGCCTGTGCCTGCTGTCCAGCTATACGTGCCTGCTGCCCAGCTTGACGCTTCTGCTGCCCAGCTTGATGTGCCTGTGCCTGCTGCCCAGCTTGATGGGCCCGCCGCCCAGCTTAACGTGCTTGTGCCCACTGCCTGGCTTGATGTGCCACTGCTCGCTGCCCAGCTTGATGTGCCTGTGCCTGCTGCCCAGCTTGATGTGCCTGTGCCTTCTGCCCAGCTTGATGTGCCTGTGCCTGCTGCCCAGCTTGATGTGCCTGTGCCTGCTGCGCTGTGAGCAATACAAATCCAGCCCACAACCAATCTCTCCCCCTCTTCTCTCACACTGTACCGATCGGTCCGGAGAGGGCAGAGCTAAGCCGGACATGCGCCGTCTTGTTTACAAATGAGTGTTCAAATGATGGAATGATCACGTGGTAAATGGCCACTGTCCTTATGACATCACAGGGGGCAGGCTCTCCAGGTGACATCATCTGATGGGCACACTCCATGGCTATATAACAGATGCCAGATAGCGGACAACACAACAGAGGAAGACAGCAACAAAAGAACTGCAGCTTTTTAATTTTTTCAGCGGGTAACCAGTGGCGAGGAAGAAGATGATGGCAGGAGAGAAGGCATCGGGGAAGACAGCGGCGGGAGGAGAAGACGGTGGCGAGAGGAGAAGATGGCAGTGGGAGAGACGGTGGGAAGAGACGGCGGCAGAGAGGACAGCACAGACAGAGCTGTTAATAAAGGAATTGTCAAAAACCGTCTCTTTTTTTTTTTTATGGGTAGGGGTACGATGTAGCCAGACCCACTTTTTGCCGCAGAGTACAGGAAACCTTCTCCCCAGTAGGGGCGCCAGTGCATTACTTTGCCGAGGGTCCTATGATGCTGTTTAGATGGCACTGCATGTGTGATGTGTCCACAAATTATGGAGTGTGCACGCTGGAAGAGCCCTGTGTGTGTCTACTCCCCCCATCATCATTGCAGGACAGGAGTTATTATTAATGAGTGATCGCCCAGCTCCCTGAGCATGAGATTGCTGTAGAGCTGAAGGAGATTTCCCTTCACTTCTTGTCCCATAGCGAAAACATAAAATGAGAGTAAATCCCTCCATAGTGAAGAAATCCCTAGATTTAGTGTCCCCATTGGAAGATTTCTTCTCTATTCCTGTTCTTATGACAACCCAAATCTTGAGATTTGAATGTCCCAATCACAGATGCCTCCATGATGGGAGATCGGGACAGTCATCAGCACCTCTTCCAATCACAGAGCGCCTTTCATTCATGGAAAATGAATGCAAGACTTTTTTGAATGGAGGAGGTGTTGAGCAAGTGACTTATTATTTTTACTGTGCAAATGATCAGCAATCTTTAGTGAAGTCAGAACTCTTACTATGCATACTTGGTCCATGGCAATGCCTCAAAAAGCGCTGAAGCCATTGGATCAGCATGACAGCCAGACAGCTAACATTATCAGAAGGAAAGGTCAGTGATGGCATCCTACATATTCTGTAGACAGTCTGAAGTGATCATTCACAAGAACAGATCTGTGTGTCTGCTTGTGGCGTCTGCATTGTGTTGAGCATTTCTAATTATAGACAAGAAGATAAAGATACATCTATATTTAACTAATTAGAGGTTGTGCAGAGACTAGATTGAGCAGAGTATCCACATGGACCCCACATAGAGAGTTGTATATACAATATAGCTGCAAGGAAAATACAATAAGTCAGAAGTGTGTGGAGCCAAATATATCTCATACATTATTAATCCGTGTCTGTGATAGAGCTGGCGAGCATTGTTACCATTCTATTATGCAGTCATTAGTATGTATAAATAGGTTTTAACCTTGTAGTGAGATTGATTTTCCAGCATCTAATTGAGATGTTCATTAGTGAAGAATAAAACATTCTTATATACCAAGCACTCATCAAATGCCTTTCATTTTATTACTGGACATTGGGTACTATATCCAAGGTTTCTGAATTAGAAGTAATCAGCATCATGACATTATTAATACATAGCTCCCAACTGTCCCTGATTTCGAGGGACTGTCCCTGATTTGGAGCAATGTCTCGCTGTCCCTCTTTCCCCCTCATTTGTCCCTCATTTTGGTCTGATCTATATAGTTATATATAAAATTCACTTTTTATCTTTCAAAAAGTGTTTTCCAGTGCCAAACCTTTCATCCAAATTCTAAATTGCTGCATTTGTAAATTTTAAGAGCCAATATAAAGGAATAGTAGTGGCAAAAAAAGCCCATGTGGATTTAAATAACCTTTTTTGGGGGGGGGGGGTTAAGTCTCCTTTAGGGGGGTGTGGCAGGGGGTGTGTCCTATGCCTACATATGTTATCTAGTAGGTGTCCCTCATTCCCATCTCAAAATGTTGGGAGGTATGCATTAAAAGTAAGATAAAGGTAGCCTCATATTTCAGGAACATATAATCCAATGAAAGCGTCAAACAAAACGTTCAAGAGTCCAATGTAATTTAATGATAAAATTATATAGTTACATAGTAGGTGAGGTTGAAAAAAGACACAAGTCCATCAAGTCCAACCTATGTGTGTGATTATGTGTCAGTAAAATTGATTTATAGCAGAATAAATCCAACACGTTTCAAGGTCCAAGCACACTCCCTCTTCATCAGGGCTGTTATATCAACACAGGTTGACTAGAGAAGCAGTTTAACTGCTTGCCGACCAGCCACCACAGTTATATGCGGCAGGTTGGCTCGGCTGCGTGAATCGCCGTAGCTATACGTCAGTTCGTTTAACAGCTATAGCAGGTATGTGACGCATCGCCAGGGGCCCATGTACATGGCCGATGGCCGCGATGTCCGCTGGCCACCCGCGATCACTCCACAGAGAGCCAGAACAGGGATCTGTCAATGAAAACAAGCAGATCCACGTTCTGACAGGGGAGTAGTGAGAGATCGTCTGTTCCTAGTGATCAGGAACAACGATCTCTCTCTACTCTCAGTCAGTCCCATCCCCCCACAGTTAGAAACACCTCCCTAGGGAACACTTAACCCCTTGATTGCCCCCTAGTGTTAACCCCATCTTTGCCAGTGTCTGTTATCCTTGCCAGTGTCCCAAAAAAGTGTCAAAAGTGTCCGATCTGTCCGCCTTAATATCAGAGTCCCGCTAAAAACCACTGATCACTGCCATTACTAGTAAAAAAAAATGTAATAAAAATGCCATAAATCTATCCCATAGTTTGTAGGCGCTAAAACTTTTGCGCAAACCAATCAATATACACTCATTGCGATTTTTTTTTTTTTTTTACCAAAAATATTTAGAAGAATACATATTGGCCTAAACCAATGAAGATTTTTTTGGGGGATATTATAGCAAAAAGTAAAAAATATATTTTTTTCTTCAAAATTGTCAGTCTTTTTTTGTTTATAGCCCAAAAAATAAACCCACAGAGGTGAGGCAAATGGGCGTACAGGTACTTCCCTTTAAAATTTGCCACCTTTCGGGCACGCACCCGCCGCTCGCCGCAGGAGCGTGCCCGCGGGTCCCGGGAACTCGATGTTCTCTGGCAGTCCGCGATTGCGGTGTGGAGAGGTAGAACGGGGAGATGCCTATGTAAACATGACAGAGGTCTACTGCTCCCTGTGACCGGGAGCAGTGATCACTGTCATGTCCTAGGTAGCCCCTCCCTCCCACAGTTAGAATCATTCCCTAGGACACACTTAATCCCTTCATCGCCCCCTAGTGATTAACCCCTTCCCTGCCAGTGGCATTTACACAGTAATCCGTGCATTTTTATAGTACTGATCGCTGTATAAATGACAATGGTCCCAAAATAGTGTCAGAAGTGTCCGATGTGTCCGCCATAATGTTGCAATCACGATCAAGATTGCAGATCGCTGCCATTACTAATAAAAAAATGAATAATAAAAATGCCATAAAACTATCCCCTATTTTGTAGACACTATAAATTTTGTGCAAACCAATCTATATACGCTTATTGTTTTTTTTTTTTTTTTTTTTACCAACAATATGTAGAAGAATACATATCGGCCTAAACTGAGGAAAAAATTTGTTTTTTTATATATTTTTGGGGGATATTTATTATAGCAAAAGAAAAAATATTGCTTTTTTTTTCAAAATTTGTTGCTTTTTTTTGTTTATAGCGCAAAAAACAAAAAACGCAGAGGTGATTGAACACCACCAAAAGAAAGCTCTATTTGTGGGAAAAAAAGGACGTCAATTTTGTTTGGGTACAACAACACATGACCGCACAATTGTCAGTTAAAGTGACGCAGTGCTGAATCTCAAAAAGTGCTTTGGTCAGGAAGGGGGTAAAATTTTTCCGGGGCTGAAGTGGTTAAAGTGACGCAGTGCCATATCATAAAAAATGGCCTGGTCATTAAGGGGGTAAATCTTCCAGGGCTGAAGAGGTTAATAAACATAAAATGGTGCCTGCTTCCCTGTGTTATGCCAATCAAGCAACAGTTTGACAGCATCTTTAGTCACAGTTTGTAAGTTACCGAACCAAAAGAGAGTGATCTGTATTCCGCCTGCATGTACAGGTGAAAATATTAGATTTTTTGTGCTTTAATTGCAATATTTTTCAAGTTGGTAAGGGGTCTCTTTAAGGATCTCAATTCTGAAACATATTCAAAAGTAAGTCAGCAGTAGTAAGTAGTAGTAGTAAGCAGGTCCCATATTTTTATTTCAAAAGGTTCCCATTACTATGACATTTTCTCTTTTATCTTATTTACGGAACTAGTTTCAAAGATCTGTGGTTATAGGAGGTGGCACATATGAAGTGGCGTGGAGAGGAGACCATTGAAATGACAAGTTTCTTCTAGGGACGGGTCAGTTATCTTTATTTTAACAGCTCTGTCCCACAAGATCCCTTTAAACCTGAAACAGTTGTACCTGCCTGAAGGCCTCCCCTGCTTCTCCTGCCCAGCTCTCTCTTCCCCTGCTCCTCCTGCCCAGCTCTCTCTTCCCCTGCTCCTCCTGCCGAGCTCTCGTCTCCCCTGCTCCTCCTTCCCAGCTCTCTCTTCCCCTGCTTCTCCTGCCTAGCTCTCTCTTCCCCTGCTCCTCCTGCCCAGCTCTCGCCTCCCCTGCTCCTCCTGCCCGGCTCTCTCTTCCCCTGCTCCTCCTGCCGAGCTCTCGTCTCCCCTGCTCCTCCTGCCTGGCTCTCTCTTCCCCTGCTCCTCCTGTCGAGCTCTCGTCTCCCCTGCTCCTCCTGCCCGGCTCTCTCTTCCCCTGCTCCTCCTGCTGAGCTCTCTCCTTCCCTGCTCTGGAACTTCTCACCCTGTTCCGCGCAGCTCTCACTCTGACAGCACTGGAAAGGAGCAGTTTAGTCCAGGGTCAGCAATGCAGAGATGCGAACTAGCCTTCACCTGGCCACGGACGACTGGTAGACTGCGATCGAAGGGTTGCCGAACCCAGCCCTACACCTTACCTTAGCTGATTATGTAGAATCCCCTTCTTTCTGATTGTGCCTGTTCTCACTTATATGCTATTACGCCCTATGCTCTATATTCAATAAAATGTATGATCTTTTTTTTTTTTAATGTATTCAGGCTTTATTGATCCAATCGAATTCAATAGGAATGCCTGTAAATGCACAATACACGCATTTTCACGTGCATCTTTACACCTAAAGAATTCCTTTCCTCCTATAGAACTGCTCTCCTCCCCTTGCCCAGCCCAGGAAAAAAATCCTGATGCTTGATAAACATGAAAAAGCTCAGGTGTGAATGCAGGCTTATTCAGCACCCACAAAAGTGATGTGAGAGGAGGTCCTCACCTTGCCTCTGGACCCTTCAACTTGTTTAGCTTTTTTGAAAAAAAAAAAAAAGGACGCAGCGCAGAAACACAGATTTTTTTTTTCCAAATCAACAAATATACGTATTTAAAAACTACACATTAGCATAAAAAAAACAGGAAAAAAGGGTTGGAGAAAAGTATCAAGTCACCTAAATCCATCTATAAAATGCAAGTCATAATTAAAGGAGTGATTTATCCTGTATATAGGCTAAATTGTTTCTATATTGGTTGGATTATCTACTGCTATGAGTTTAGCATTGGAGGTATGGGAGAGTTGCATAATAAAATAACCTGAGTTTTGGGTGTTCTCAGGTTGCCAGGAGTAGATACTGTAGAAGTATAGATGCAGGTAGTTGATTAGCCTACAGCAAGGGTGTTCAATGTGGCCCTCGACCTCTAACCAGGGAAGCGCACTTCTGCAGGTTTGGTGTGCCTCCAGAAAGTGCACCAAATCTGTATATAACAATAATAATAGAAGTCTATGGAAAAGCGCATTTAACCCACAGGAAAGTGCAGGTAAATCACAGCGCATCAGTGTGAAAGCAGCCTTTCACACTCAGTATGGGGCTCAGGACAGTAAGGGCTTATTTACATTTGCAATTTGGGTGGGCAGTAAAATTCCATAGTCGAGACATGCTTTTACATCCCTCCAACCACTGGTGTAGCATTAGGGGTCACAATGGTGACCCCACCCCATGCTCCAGGGGGCCCGTACGGCCTCCCTGTCACATTCTGTTTTACACTTGGACAGGAGGGGTGGCATATACAGAAACCGATCCCTTCCATTTTCCTCCTGCAACTGCTGCAAACTGGCTTCTCCTCCTCTCCCTTCCGCCGGCACTGAGTGGCTGCAGGAGGAAAATATTCATTATACTATTCAAAAAAAAAAATGTTTAATTCTGAACCATTTAATTTCCTTGTTAAATATATTTATTGAGTTTTCACAAGAGAAAATAAAAGAATATAACGCATGGATACTTAGCATACATTCAAAATGTTTTACATTATAATAGTAAATTTAGAACTGTTTTACCACTGTGTTTACTTTATATACACTGTAAATTAAAGACGTAAGAAAAGAGATAATGATCAGTCAGACTAAATATCATTGTCAAGTTGTAAGATATGTAACATAAAAAGGAGAGAAAAAATATTTAAAAAATGAGTATACCTATATTATATATTGCATAGAAAAAGAAAGGGATAAATTCCTGGCATATCACATCGTAATATACCAGCCTAATGAGAGAAGAGCTTAAAAAAAATCAAAAGAAAATAGCAAAGAAGGGAAAAAGGAAAAGATAGAAGGAAGGAATTTCCCGAGGTGGTGTTCTGGCTCATGATAGATGTACACATTTAATTGGTAAATATTCTATGTAACCTAGTGTGGTAGCAACAAAGATTGGTCAAAATCAGTGGAGAAGTAGTGCTTAACCCATGGTTGCCAAATCTTGCAAAATTTATTGATCTTATTGTCTTCAATAGCCGTCATTTTAGCTTCGGCAACAATTAGAGTTTGGGACTTCCATGCCTTGGCAATAGTTTGTTTAGCTGCAGTACTAAGTTGAATAAACAATTGAAATTGAGTGTGGGTGAGTGTAGTGGGCTTAAGATTTAGAATTACCATGACAAGATCTGGAGAAATTGAGGTTTCCAGAGCTTTAGATGCCATTAAAAATATGTTCTTCCAGAATTCTTTGACAACTGGACATTGCCACCATATGTGGAAATGTGTGCCTGGCGTATCACACCCTCTAAAGCAATCAGGGAGATATGTGGCACATAGGTAGCACAGTGGTGTAGTGGATAGCACTTTCGCCTAGCAGTAAGAAGGGTTTCTGGTTCGAATCCCAACCATGACACTACCTGCCTGGAGTTTGCATGTTCTCCCTGTGCCTGCGTGGGTTTCCTCCGGGTACTCTGGTTTGCTCCTACACTCCAAAGACATGCTGGTAGGTTAATTGGATCCTGTCTAAATTGTCCCTAGTATGTATGAATGTGAGTTAGGGACCTTAGAGTGTAAGCTACTTGAGGGTAGGGACTGATGTGAATGTACAATGTATATGTAAAGCGCTGCGTAAATTGACAGCGCTAAGTACCTGAAATAAAATAATAAAAATAAATGTGGGGATGAATTTTGCTATAATAGGTACCAACGTGCTAGAACCTTATAATTTGTTTACACAGCAAAACAGTTTGGAAAGGAAGTTTTGGTGGCTAACCAGATACTAAACCAATCTTTGATATCAAACACTCGATTCATATCCTGTGCCCATTTGAGTTGCTGATATAAGAATGAAATTAGTCCTCTGATGTGTGGGTCGATTATACATATCCGCTCGAATTGAGTCATTTGGTTGAGAGATGAGCCTGTACTAAGAAATGTTTCGTAGAAATTTTTAATTTTTAAGTAACGGAATATTTCTGTTCTAGGTAACCCAAAGGTTTCACATAGTACAGGAAAGGTATGGATAGTGGTAGCAGAGGTTAGATTGTATAAGCGAGTCAGGTTCATAGAGGACCATGCAGAAAATGATCTTGGAAATTTCCAAGCAGGATAAAAGGCTGGATTATTAAGGAATGAAAGTAGGGGAATATGTGGTGATTGGAGATTATGCAAACTCTTACACTTGTCCCAAATTGCTAAGGTATGTTTCGTTATAGGATTAGAAAGATGTACTCTATCAGCAGAGCAAAGCCATAACATATTAGCCACCAAGATAGGGTCAATATCTACCGATTCGATAGCTACTCATAAGGGTGTTTTAACCATAGCATGATATTTGGGAAGGAGTGCTATTTGTGCAGTGTTGAAATAAGAGGAAAAGTTGGGTAATCCTAAACCTTCTCTCAATTTATTGAGGTAAAGCGTGGATTTAGGAATGTGAGGTTTAGTAGTACCCCAAATAAAGGACATAACTCTACATTGAGTGAGTCTTAGAAAATAAGATGGTAGTGATATAGGAAATACCCTTAATAAGTATAAACATTTTGGCAGTATTGACATCTTTATAGCATTGATCCTTTCCAGCCATGACAATGGAAGAGAAGCCCATTACTTCATGAAGCCAGAAGTTTGTTTCAGGAGAGGCAGATAATTGGCCGCAAAAAGATCCTTAAGGGAGATTGTGAGTTGTACTCCTAAGTATGGGAGTTGTTTTGGAACCCAGTTAAATGGTAAGGAAATTTGTGCATGTTGAAGTTCTGATTGTGATAAGGAAATATTTAACGCATTTGATTTTGTTGGGTTAACATATAGTCCTGAGATATGGGCGAAATTATCTAATGTATTGAGTAGATTAGGGGTAGATATATGAGGATGTGACAAAAATACAAGGCTATCATCTGCAAATAGGCATAATTTATGCTGGTGACCACCTAATTTGATACCTTTAATGTCAGGATTGGTTCTAATTAGTTGTGCTAGGGGTTCTATTAATAAGGCAAAAAGTAACGGGGAAAGGGGACAACCTTGTCTAGTGCCTCTTCTGATATCAAACGTTGTTGACTTATAACCAGTATATTTAATATATGCTCTAGGATTATTATATAAAGAGGAGATCCAGGTTAGAAAATGGTTTCCAAACCCCCTTTTTTGAAGGATATATTCCATATATAGCCAGGTGACAGTATCAAATGCTTTCCTTATATCCAAGGATACAAGGCAAGCTGGGATATGCCTAGTTTTAGCTGCATGGATGAGTAAGAGTGCTCACCTAATATTATCATTTGCCTGACATTTTGGCATAAAACCTGTTTGGTCCTTATGGATTAGATGGCCGATGGTATTATTCAATCTGGTGGCCAAGATTTTAGCTATTCATTTTATATCTGAGTTAAGGAGGGATATAGGATGATAGTTAGTCCAGGAAGTGGAGTCAGCATGTGGTTTGGGGATCATTGCTATGATAGAGGTAAGTGTTTCCATTCTAAATGATTGTCCCTTAAGGATCGAATTGAAGGCCTTGGTTAAGACTGGCATTAAGATATGTGCAAACTGTCTATAATATGCTGCCGAGAATCCATCTGGGCCTGGTCTCTTATGCAGTTTTAAAGATTTTATAGCGTTTAAAACTTCAGTATCTGTAATAGGGCATTCAAGAAGATCTCGCTGTTTTTGATCGAGATTAGCGTGATATTGGAAAACAGGGTATCTGCTTTTGTCTTAAGTTTGGAGCAGAGGAATATAATTTAGCCAAGTTAGAACAAAAAATCTCAAAAAGAATCTTTACTGGGTTACTAGTGTGCGCTTCTCAGGATACTTTCAATCTGATAGGTGTCTGTGTGTGTTGTGAATTCTTTAAAATTCTAGCCATGGGCGTATCAGGTTTATTTGCCTTAAGGTATTGAATCTGTTGGCGTTTGCGTATGAGTTTATCTGCTAAATCAGTCAGAAAAAGATCTAGATCAAGACGGGCTTTTTCTAGTTTAGAATTATTAGTGGAAGTCGGGGAAGAATGAAAAGTCTGGTGACAGTCATTAAAGGTAGACTCAAGTTTTGCGAACAGAATTTTGCATTCTCTTTTAAGCGCAGTTGCTTGTTATATCAATCTACCCCTAATGGCAGTTTTGTGTGCCTCCCATAATGTAAGGGCAGAGACATTCCCTGTATCATTGGATATATGATAATCGGAGAGTGCTTTCTGAATCTCAATACGATGAGAAGGATGGGTCAATATAGAGTCATTTATACACCAAGTGGTGTCGTGTGATCTAGGAACTGTGGAAGCAATGGTAGTGAATACTGCACAATGGTCTGTCCATGGAAGGGGAACAATGTTGGATGAAATGATTTCTGGTAGCACACCAGATGGAATAAGGATATGATCTATCCGTGAGAAGGAGTTATGTGGGTAGGAATAATGAGTGAAACGTCTACTGGTAGGGTTCATTTCTCGACAAGTATCAACCATGCCATGTGTAGTAAGTAAATGTTGAAAAGTTAGGTTTATTGTACCTGTAGTAGGTCCTGAAGGAGATTTATCCAGAAACGGGAAAATAGTTGCATTAGAATCACCACAAAGAACAACTGTACCAAACTTATGAACCTCTATAACTTGAAGAAGATGAGATAAAAAAGCCGTTGGGCGTTTGTTGGGCGCGTAGTAAGATACAATTGTAATAGGATTGTCAGAGATAAAACCTGTTAGAAGTATGTATCGTCCCTCAGGGTCCGTTAATTTTGATACAAGATTAAGCAGAGTGGAATGATGAAAACCAATAAGGGTTCCACGCTGTTTGACCATGGCGGAGGCAGTATAGAATTGTGGATAAGAGGATGAAAGTAATTTGGGGTAAATCTTGAGCCATTTAATTTCATTGTGGCCCACGACCAAAACACTTAAGTATAACTAAAGGCAAAACATTTTCTGTAGTTTTGGATAGAGTGGAGAGGTATTACAACACCTGTCAGTTTTCATTGCTGTCTGTGCTTCCTTTAGGGAGACTCACCCTCTCTATTTGTCCTGTTTACCGTTATCATTGAAAGTGAAAGTAAAATAAAATCCCAAATTTTGGGTTGTCCCCAGAAAAGTAACAGACGGGAAATTTTATAATGGGGACACTAGGTCTAGTGACCTTGGGGTCCCCAAGAAATTCCCTATATTTGTAGGAATTTCTACACATTTCCTGTTTGGCTATGGGACAGGAAGTGAAGGGAAATCTCTGCAATGTGACAGATGGCAAAATAAAATCTAATCAGGGTTATAGTCCTCCCTTGCTCTATCCAAAATGAAAAAAAAAGTTTTGTCTATAGTTCTACAGTACTTTACGTGGCCCTCGCTCTTCAAGAGGTTGAGCACCCCTGGCCTACAGTTTGTACAATTTGTGCTGTTAGTTTGTGTAGTTTCACAAAAGGACAATGTGTTCTTTAATATTAACTCTGATATCATTCAATAGATCGCTGGACCATCACCAATATAGCTCAGATATTTTGCATATGTAAATAAGCAGCAAACTGGGACTTTAAATTAAGCATGTTCAATGCGGGTAGAAACTTAGTCAGTAATAAAAATATATATGTATTTATTATCTGGACAGTAAAAAATTGTCTCATTTGAATACAACAATTGATAAACATACAAAAAATATATACATTAACCGCTTCAGCCCCGGAAGATTTTACCCCCTTCCTGACCAGAGCACTTTTTGCGATTCAGCACTGCGTCGCTTTAACTGACAATTGCATAGCCGTGCAACGTCACACAAAAACAAAATTGATGTTTTTTTTTTCCCCACAAATAGAGCTTTCTTTTGGTGGTATTTGATCACTTCTGCAGTTTTTATTTTTTGCGCTATAAACAAAAAAAGAGCGACAATTTTGAAAAAAAAGCAACATTTTTTACTTTTTGCTATAATAAATATCCCCCAAAAATATATAAAAAAACTAATTTTTTTCCTCTAGGCCGATATGTATTCTTCTACATATTTTTGGTAAAAAAAATCTCAATAAGCGTATATTGATTGGTTTGCGCAAAACTTTTGGCGTCTACAAAATAGGGGATAGTTTTATGGCATTTTTATTATGATTTTTTTTTTTTATTAGTAATGGCGGCGATCTGCGATTTTTATCATGACTGTTACATTATGGCGGACACATCGAAGACTTTTGACACATTTTTGGGACCACTGTCATTTATACAGTGATCAGTGCTATAAAAATGCACTGATTACTGCGTAAATGACACTGGTAGGGAAGGGGTTAAACACTAGGGGGCGATCAAGGGGTTAAGTGTGTCCTAGGGAGTGATTATAACTGTGGGGGGAATGGACTACCACTGACATGACAGCGATCACTGCTCCCGTTGATAGGGAGCAGTAGATCCCTGTCATGTCACTAGGCAGAATGGGGAAATGCCTTGTTTACACACCTTTCTGTGTCTCCGTGACACGATCACGGGACACCGGTGGACATTGCTAGCCCCACCAATTAAGGGGACGTACAGGTACGCTCATTTGCCCACCGCTGCCATTGTGCTGACGTATATCGGCGTGCAGTGGTCAGCAAGTGATTAAAGACCATTGTCCTAGATATAGATCATAGCATAAAAGTACACTACGCAATGTGGCATAAAATATCGTCCTCCATGTTTATGTGACTTTCGAACAGAGTGGTATAATAATAATAAATCCAACTGAGCTAAAATCAAATAGAGCCTCTATGTAAGACATAAGATGCATCCAGATATGCCCGACATGTTTCATGGCTAAAAACCAATTTCTTGGGGGCGAGTGCATCTAAATAAATAGAGAAATATAAATAAGCCAGTATAATAAAGTGTAGACAGGGAAAATTAATAAAATAATAAAGTAAAATAATAGTAATAAACTATCCCCACATATACTCACATACGAACGAAGCCTGGAACCTGCAAAACCCAAACCTGGAGGCTGCCTATACCGGGAACTGTGGTAGATATTGGAACTACTGTATCTTGTGCTGAGCTGATTATACACTGCTATATGAGTTGTCACAAGAATCTTATGCAGAGCGATTTAATTTAGACATTATTTAATATTTCATGAATTGTAGATATAAAAAGTTACATTGAAACATAATCAAACATCAAAGGGAGCACTATATTACTGGATCAACAAGTTAATGCATTCTAGTAAATATTTATCAACCATAATGCATAATCTCTTTTCATTTTATTCATGTAAAATGCTGTATCAGCATCTTGAAAGCTACTAAGTTTTTTTTTTGTACATAAAAGCATCTTTGTTCTTTAAACTAATTCTGAATTTATTAACATAATTAATAGTTTCTTTTTGAATAATTCCACAGGTGAAAACTCTGTGTTCATTCCTAATTCTTCATCGGTCTCTTAGTATGATGAAGTTCAGTATGTCATTGTGGCTGATCTCTTGTTACAGGGAACTTTACATCCCAGAATGGCAGTCTAATAACTGGCAACATCCAGAATGACTTACATTGACTCCTCATGATGTTTAGTTGAGCACAGCCCTGAGCATTTCACAAAGGGTGTCCACTGCCACTTTTGCCTCGTTTCCACTGAGCAGAACGGTTTGGATTGGTACAGTTTGGAAGGGTTAGAATGGTCCGGCCTATTCAGGTGAGCATTTCCACTGCAAGTCGGACCGCCAGGTGCCATACGTTGGTTTAGAAAAAATGCCTAGCGTGGAGTCACATGTCCGCCAATCAGTGAAATGTATCGTAGCTGCGCCCTAACCGTACTGTACCATTTTCTATGGCCCCACATCTGAAGTAGGACCATAAATGGTGCGGTATGGTTTGGTTGCATGGGCCGCTTTCATAATGGAAACACTCAAAATAGCGTACCGTACCAAACCAACCCGAACCGATCCGCTCAGTGAAAACGAGGCATTTGTGACCCTGGCAGCAGAGAGGGGACCGTGCAGCTGTTGAAGGGCCATTCAATTTGGGCCCCAGTATATCAACGAGCTTCATAGCAGCCACAGTCTAAATTACGTTCTAAATAAACACAGCTTTTAAATCTCTGTCAATACATTTTGCAGTAGTAAAAAAATTGTCTAAAGTTATAGCCATGTTTTACTGTTCCAGGAAATGTCACTGACCTATCTTGGCATTTTGTATTGGTAACTCTCAATCTATACAGACACACCTTGTCAGAAAACAGGTGTATATCTGCTTTAGAGCGCTGTATAGACACATGTGTTGTTGGCTGTGAGTAGGAATTTTCAGTAAAATAATCAGGGCCCATTCACCCCAGAAGCAGTGGGGCTGCATTGACAGATATTTCCAGTGCAGCCCCAACGCATAGACAGTGTAAAATGCCTTGCTTTCTATTGCGTCAGTTCACACCACAGTGTTACTATGGTGTGCACTGAAATTGAATACTGCATGCAGTACTTTTTTTCAGCACAGCGGGCTGTAGTGTAAATCATGGTGCCGCCACGGTGCATAGAACTGTATTGAAATGTCATAAAATAAACAAAAAATTCCGGCAACACGAATGCTTCTTTTTATATTCCTTTATTGAGCGCTAACAGCAGGGCTACATCTGAAATGCTAACGCGTTTCGGCCAAAGCCTTCCTTATAGCTATGAGACAGACGTGAGACAGACGTGAGACAGCGGCTGCGTGCTCTCTATCAGGATCTACTGTAGGAATTTCCCCTGTGCGATCAAAAGATTGTCAAAAGATTTTATTTAGTACATCAAAATATACAATACAGAGAGTTTGTTGAACATATAATGACAAAGGTATAGACGCTCACTATTAATTAAGTTAGTAAGAGTACAAGATGTTTGATGGATAGTCATATAGAGCCTAATGTGTTGGTAACAAGCTGTAAGAAGATATATTGTACCTTGAGACATATAGACTGAACCAACAAGAATTAATGAGATTTATCCAAAGCAGAATATCATAGACTGTGTAATAGAGAGCTTTTAAATTATACATGGGATAAAAAGGATAAAAAGAATAGAGAGAAGGTAAGAAAAAAGAAGAGGATTCCACAAGGTTGATCCAAAAGCTAATGCGAGTTGCTTTGTGAGCTGAATATAATCGACTACCATGGCCCTAATACAGAATCGTTGAAGGATGGTGGCAAGTGATGTGCAATCCAAGGGAGCCACATTTTATGAAATTGGGTCACTTGATTACGCTCGATAGCCATCATTTTTGCACGAATCATGCAATTATTCATTCTGTTTTTCACCTCAGCTAACGCTAAGATAGGGGTCTTCCAAGGCATTTAGCAGATTTTTCTACCAGAGGTTATTTTATATGCCATAAAGAATGTTTGTGAGTTCCAGTTTTTACTTTTTATAATGAAGGTTTTATGAAGCTGTCACATGAAGTTTGTGTACTTTCTGTTTGCTCTGTAGGTTGAGAACAATGTTACCAGTAGCAGGGTGGACTGAGAATGAGGGGCCCACAACAACTCACAATAGTTCTTCATACGAAGTTACTGTGTTTACTGGAGCGAGTCTCTTCTCCTTTCCAGAGGGAAGTCAATATACTTCTGTAAAGTTTTAAAAAATGTATAATTCTCCCATAATACTACCTATTGCTGTTCCCTTTTTATCCAGCCTGTTGAAAGGCATACCTGGGAAACCAGAAATGAATGCAGGTTAAAGATCATCTATCAATTTTTTCGATGATCTCATACAGGCCTGCAATTGTGTATGCCAAGAGGAAATAGAAGATCATATAAACCCAGGAATCAAAGGAGGGCAGTATAAAAGGAAATTAAAGCTGAAGGTCAGCTTCCTTAAAAAAACAAAAAACAAAACTATAGTTTTAGTCATATCAATTACCTGTAATAAAGTATGTCCCATGTTTTAATAGGCAGCTGGAGCAGTACAAATGGTCCACCGGGGACCCACCCCTCCTTCCTTCTCCTCCAATGAGGAATGTGCTTTCATTGTTTGCACTGCTTGTAGTATGATCTGTGAATGGGGGAGAGACTGACCAGTCACAGCATTCTCTCCCCTATTCACAGATTATATTACAGGCAGTCAGTGTCATCAATAAAAGAACTTTTCTCAGTGGAGGAGGAGGAAGGAGGGGGCGTGTCCCTGTTAGATCATCTGTACTGCTGTTCTCCCTGAAGACCTGAAGCTGGTAACCATTGGAGTGGATTGGAATATGATGGCAAAGTAATTTGATCTATGGGCATCCCATATACCCCTTTCCCCAACCAAGTTATATCCCCCCAATAAACAAAAACAAAACAAAGCAAATGACCGTTCATTGTCTCTGAGGTGATATATGAAGGTCTGGCAGTGGGGTGATTTGGTGGATGTTAGTAACTAGTGGCAACTACACTGCTACACATGCACGACATGGGACATCCTTCAATACAGGTAAGTGATGTGGCTCAAGCTGTAGGGATTTCTTCTCTTCACTAGGCTTCAGTTTTAAATTGGTCCAGAACAGATTACATCATATTATGTATTCCAAGTGTATTTAAACTCAAAACAAAAATGTAATAAATTGCAGTTTACCACCCCTTAGATGTGTTGGCTGAGTTAAGTTTCTTTTTCTCAAGCTTTTTTTTCCTTATTTTAACTGAGTGATCCTGCCAGTAACACAGTTCCAGTTCTAGAATGATGATGCTACCTCACCCTTCTGTATCAGCACAAGAAACAAGCTACTACCACAAAATGCTACCCTTCTCCTATTGTCCATAACATAAAGGAATGAGTTTCTGTAGTCCTCAGGGTTAACTAAGAACAATATAACCATAAACAGTCAGCACAGACAGAGAGCACAGGAGGTTATCAGATAGCAAGATTCTTGGCAAGATCAACAGGTATTTTTTAACTTACTACACATGTGTAACAAAATGCTTTCAGTGTTATATTTAACAGAACAAAAGAGACTAAATAAATAATTTCATTGTTAGGTTTAGATATAAAATAATTAACATCTCTTAAAGAGACTCTGTCAATAATAAAATGCTTATTTTATTACTGATTTGAAGAATGCAAGTATGACATAAAATGTCTCTGGTGAATCAAATTTTTGCTATATTGCTTAGAGAGTCACAACAGTAATCTTCACAATTCCATACTTCTGGGTATGTCAGATGTCTGCACCTGCCCACTGAGGCATTACATTCCAAACCCGACAATACCGCCCCCCCCCAGCCCCCCCGTTTTACTTACCTGACCCCTCGAAAGTCCCACGCTTGCTCCCGACATCCTCTTCGCTGCTCAGCCTGGCCATTGATTGGCTAGAGTGGATGGATTGAAAGCTCGTGCTGCTATCAATCACATGCAATGATGCGGCACGCCGGGGGGGGGGCCGAGTGATACAGTCGGCGGCTATAGCCGCCGGCTGTATCACGAGAGCGCGCCCACAAGAAGTAAACACCATGCGAGAGAGCTCGCATGAAGGTGTTTAGTTCTTGCGGGGAGGAGCTGAGACAGCCGCCGAGGGACCCCAGAAGACCAGGTTCAGGGCCACTCTGTGCAAAACGAGCTGCACAGTGGAGGTAAGTATACCTTTACAACCCCTTTATTCAATGTTAGGAATGATGTTAGGTTGTTTTTACTATGGTATAGGCTTAATATGGCATCACTTACTACAGCAGCTAGGTATCCGATCTTGTACCCCAGATTGAGGGGTATATTAGACTCTCGGCCTATACTCGGTCAGTTGAGTATATTCATTGATCTTACTCATGGCGATTAATTGTATCTCCCATAATGTACAGGGTTTCAACTCCCCTCATAAGAGGCGAAAGGCCTTCTTTTATTATAGGCAACTTAAAGCTAAAATATTGTTAATTCAGGAAACACACTTCTCTAAATCCTCCCATTCCAGATTCTTCCACTTAGCATTTCCCCAATTTTTCTACACAGTTTGCTCCACCAAGAGTAAAGGTGCTGCGATATTCCTGCATGCTTCCTTCCCTATGGAATTACAACATATCTACAAGGATAAAGAAAGTCAGTTTTTTAATAATCAAAGGTGTCCTCTATGGCTGTGAACTTACCATTGCTAGCATATACGCTCCCAGTGATTCCTCTGTCTCCTTTTTCACCTCCTTTTTTACACTTCTTGCCAAATATCAAACCTCCCATATGATCATAGGTGGGGACTTTAACATGGTGGCAAATCCCACTCTTGACAGGAGTACAGCTACATCCTGATCTATTGCCTTTCCGAAATCCCTCTCCTTCAGGAATTTCAACTAGTTGACACATGGCGTGCACACAATATTGGGGCGAAGGAATACACTTTTTTTTCTCATCCCCATAATAGCTATGCTAGATTAGATTATATTCTATCGACCCCTATTATTGCTGCCTCTATACATAATTATGTTTGGTCTGACCACCAGATTACCTCCTTTGCCACCGAATTTATCAAACTTGCCCCCACACCATATATATGGAGACTGAATGAGGCACTCCTTTCGGATACATTGATCAAGTCAGAGGTTTCATGAGCAATAGATGATTATTTTGAATTGAATGCCTCACCAGAGACCCCCATTTCCACAGAATGGGTTGCCTATAAGGCAGTTTTGAGGGGTAAACTCATTAGTTTAGCAACAGCTCATAACAAAGCTAATAGGCAGAAAATATTATCGCTCACATGCGAATTGGATCGATTGTATAATAATTCTATATGCCTTAACTTAGAGTCTACCAGGCTCACTACTGAGTGGAAGCGACTTGAATTGGATTCATTAGTCACAACCAAAGTGGAAAAAGCCCTGAGATGGTACAAGGAAAGATTTTTATTACATAGTAATTCCTTTTCAACTATGTTTGCTAGAAAACTGAAGCAGTCTCTCCGCCCCCCTCATGTCTACAAATTTACCACCCCTTCGGGTTTGACTACATCTCACCCACAGGAGGTCCTAAAAAATTTTGAAAACTTCTACTTGTCACTGTTGGCTCCTCCCCAAAATGGTCCCTTAGTTGAAAGTCTCTCTTGGTTTGACTCTATTCCAATCCCCACTCTTACCATCTCGCAATTAGAATCTCTTAACTCCCCAATTACTCAACCAGAGGTGCTGAAAGTCATTAAGTCTCTCAAATCTGGTTCTGCTCCTGATTTAGATGGGTTTACTTCCCTATATTTTAAAAATGTTTCCTCTCAATTATCCCCCAGACTGGTTCGGTTTTTTAACTTTGTTCTTCAAGGTAATGGTATACCAGAGGAAATGCTTTTGGAGGACATGTCGCTGATCCCAAAACCTAACAAAGACCATACCCAACCCCAAAATTTTAGGCCTATATCGGTTATTAACAATGACCTAAAATTTTTTAGCAGAATCTTAGCTGATAGACTAGTGGGAGTGATCTCCTCTTTGATCTCTCCATATCAATCAGGGTTCATTCCCAATTGCCTTATCACAGACAATATTCGCCTTGCAACTAATATTATCCAGGATGCAAACCTTTTTTCTAGAAAATTGTTAATGCTAAGCCTTGACATCCACAAGGCATTTAACAGTGTGTCTTAGAGCTGTGTGTCTCTCCTTTTACAACGTTATGGTTTTCAGGGAGAATTCTTTCATGCATATCAGGCTCTTTACCAGAACCCCAGGACATGTATCAAAATCTCAGGATGTAGCTCAGACTTTTTCCAGCTCGGTAGGGGCACCAGGCAGGGGTGTAGTCTATCCCCACTAATATTCGCCTTGGCCTTTGAACCCTTAGCCACGACCATTTTGCACCACCTGGATATTTCAGGTTATACCAAAGTATCTTCAACTTTTAAACTCTGCATGTATGCGGATGATGTACTACTATTTCTTAGCAACTCCACGGTCACATTGCCGAATCTTCTTAAAACCCTTTCATAATTTGCTAACTTGTCAAATGTATCAAAATCTATAGCTCTTCCTGTGGGGTTTGCCCCTGCCGAGCTGGAGAATTTGAAGAGATCATTTTCTTTTATTTGGGCTAATTCATCCCTTCCTTATTTAGGTATAATACTCCCAGCAGATTACAAATTATTATTTGAATATAATTTACCCCCTATGATAACTAAACTAAAGCAGTTACTTAAAACCTGGTCGGCCTATAAGATCTCCTTCCTAGGGAGAATGACAGCAATTAAGATGACGATACTCCCTAAACTGCTATACTTATTTCGTGCCCTTCCTATTATGATTTCTAAATCTTATCTCCGTAAACTTCATGCATACTTTAATAAATTCATCTGGAACAGTAAACCCCCAAGATTCTCCAGGGAGTTGTTGTACCGGGCCAACCGGCTGGGAGGTTTGGGAGTTCCTCAGGTGTGGCTGTATTATATTGCTAGCAGATTGGATTAGATTTGAACAAGCGTCGATCGCTCCATTCTACCTTCCGGGAATACTGTGGTCCACTAAATCCCACACCTCAGAAGTAGGTATTTGTAATTTGGTAGTAACCCACTCACTAAAATTGTGGGAACTTTCAAGGTTTAAATTGGCACTAATCTCTCAAACCCCCCCAGGCACTTCCTTTCTGGGGGATCCCAGGCTCCCCACAGCCTTTGAAGATCCGGAAGCTTTTCAGAGCTGGACTGCCCAAGATTTGACCACATTAAAGAATTTTCAGCTTTACTGAAAACTCCCAGTTGCAGTCTCAAAAAAATATCCCAGCAAGGGAATTGTATCATTATCTGCAAATTCACCATTTTTATCTGACACACTATTCTTTAGCTCCATCAGACTCTCAAACCTCTTTTGAATTTCTTTGCCAGAAATTTAACACACCTGCTCCCCATTCACACCTGAGGCCTTGTAACACTAACACATCACATGATACTGGGGAGGGAAAATGGCTAATTGGGCCCAATTTGGACATTTTTACTTAGGGGTGTACTCACTTATGTTGCCAACGGTTTAGATATTAATGGCTGCGTGTTGAGTTATTTTGAGGGGGCAGAAAATTTACTCTGTTATACAAGCTGTACACTCACTATTTTACTTTGTAGCGAAGTGTAATTTCTTCAGTGTTGTCACATGAAAAGATATAATAAAATATTTACAAAAATGTGAGGGGTGTACTCACTTTTGTGAGATACTGTATATATTAAGGGCCCCCAATCAGAGGGAGAACTCTGAGATGAAAAGGGGGTTCCAATGGGCCCACAAAAAAAAAAAACATCCACAGAATGAGTGTCCCCAGTACAAGATATATCAGCCAGTGCTTGTGTATAAAAATTTCCTTTATAAAAAGAGAGAAAATTCCAAGAATGTAAATTAGATTCTTAGTCAAGAATCGCAGAGAAGAGGCATGGCCAGTGGCCTCTGGTTCACCAGATGATCAGCTTGCCAGAGCCTCTTCATATACAGCCATAGTTAGAACTATTGTTGGAAACTTGAAGTGTCTGTTCTTAATTTTTTTCCCCCTGCTTCTTTATATAGAATTGGGAAATTTGTCACATATTATTGGTGTGAATGGATGTCCTAATCTTGTTTAGATAGGATAAGAGGATTTCTTTTTCTTTTATGGATTTTGTTTGAGTACTGCACATTTCATATTTCTTATTGATTTTGTATGTAGGTGAATCACATACTTTTGTGCATGCAGGCTCTTAGGAAATTCTATTGCTTCGCGTGGCATTTTTTATATTTTCATTTTCTGTGCTGGTTGAATGTTTTTCCTTGATTTAAAATGGAAAATACTGCATTTGGCCACTAGATGGCTCTAAGTATCACATGCATCTTCCTATAATAGTTACCGTCATCTAGTGATCAAATGTGGTATTTTCCAACTTAAAGCAATGGGAAACATTCAACCAGCACAGGAAATAACCTAAGAACATTTGTTTTTTTGCCCTATTTGCACAGTACAAACACACGCACTTATATTGTACAAATTGCTATGCAGATTTTTTTTTTTATCTGCATAGCAACTTGACCCTAGTGTCTGGAAGTTTTGATATAATGCAAGTTCATCAGTCATTTTATATTCTGACAGGTGTAATAATATCTGGTTTGCAACAAAGGTTTTTTTTTAAAAAAATATTTAATAGTGACGTTTGTTCTCTTTATATTTGTGGTTTCCTTCTGTTTATTCATGTTATCAGTTCATGTTCCTGTTATGTATTGATTCAGTTATCAGAGGCAATATAATGACAGGCAAGATATAATATAATTAACCTGAGCAATCATTTTTCAGTTACAATGAAGGAGCTCCTTTGTGCACGTAAGTCTGTTACAGACCCCAATGCACATTGTAAAGCAAGCGTATATTGACCAGGTGTGTTTACCGTATTCCCTGTACAGTAATCCACTGTGAAATAAAGGTTTGACTGAGGTGACTCTGCCTGTGCTCCTTAAATGTGTATTAAACCCTGTTTTTTTGGGGATGTGATGAAAGCAAAAACCTAACAGGTAACAAAAGTTGTTCTTTAATTCTTCCTCATTTTCTAGTTCAGGCAAGGGCTACACTGGGTTTATGTAACTACTCATTAGTAGTCAGAGGCGTAGCTTGAAGCTTGTGGGCCCCGATGCAAAAGTTGACATGCACACCCCCCGCTATCACCCACCACTTCCACGTGCAGATACACCCACCACACGTCAAGATACTCAAAGTGGCTTAAGAGTTTTGAGTTCCCAGAGTTCCACCTTACATCAGAGGACAGGGATCACAGCTGAAGAATCAGAGGACAAGGATCACCGCTGGAGAATCAGAGGACAGGGACCCCTAGCAGGTCACTTGGCAGAGCTCCTTTTGCACTGTATACAGCTCCTCCCCCACACACTACACAGGGCTGGAATCACATTCCTTTACACACAGTCTATCAGCCTTCACAGGGTGTATCTGGCTTTTATGTTGCCCTTCTGACTTGTGAAATTCTCTGGTCAGAATGGCGGTGTAGTTGCAGTAGGCAGATACACCCTGTGATCGTGGCTGACTGGCTGTGTTGTAAAGGAATGTGATTTCAGCCCTGCAGAGAAGGAGCAGTATAGAGTGCTATAATGGGAAAGGAGCTCAGCAGCAGGGGGGAACACCATCCAGGGCGAAGGAGGTGGTCAGGGGGCTTTCGGGGGGTGCAATTTAGATCTGGGGTGGGGGGGAACCTTGTGACACAAAATCTGGAGCCTGCAGCCCCTCAGGAGGTGTTAAGGGGTTTGTTTTAGCAATTTCTATAGGTTTTTTTGTCATTGTTGACAGGTGTTGGGGGAAGGTCTTTTCCCCAGTTGTCAGGAAAGTGGGGTAAGCAGACATCTCCAGGTGGGGGGTACAAAGAATCCCAGCTGGTGACTAGGACACACTGAGCGGTGTCTTACCACACCAGTAACATCCGTCCCATTGTGGCTACAGGATGGCACTCTTCTCCTCTTAACTCGCTGAGCTCGGTTACAATTCCATGTTGCCAGCACACAACACAGACACTTCCCCATCCTGGGCTGTTCTCACCCCATGCTCCTCTCCATTCAGGAAATGGCTCACAGCTTCTCCCCAGCCAATGAGAACAGAGGAGTGTGGACTGCGGAAGGCAAAGTGGAAGCCCAGTATTGGAGCGTGGCTGTGGGGCCCTGGGGCAGATCGGAGCTGGACTTTATGGAGGATATGATAATATGACAGGGAGGCTGCAGGGGCCCCCTGGAGCTAGGGGCGGGGGTTGTGATTGTGACCCCTGCAACCCCTTATGCTACGCCCATGTTAGTAGTCATCTCTTTAGCAGCACATTGGTTTTGTTGTGCAATATGAGAGTTAATTGCCAATATATAGGTCATTCTCTCAGAAGCACAGATATTTAAAGTGTATTCTCACTTTTGCAGTCACATTTGAGAACACCCCCTTATGCTTTTTTTTTGGTTCTCATTCACACAGCAAACTAAAAAATTTTTTTTTTTTTCAAAAATGCTCCTGACCTTTTGGATGTTAGTTATGGCAATGCAAAAATGTAAACAGCCATTCACTTCTTTGGCCCACTGTACATGCCACCTGCAACTCCCAGGTATGATAACGTTTGAAACACAAAATCATAAATTATAATATAATAAATTACTATAAATAATTATAACAAATAATAACCTAATGATAATAAAAATTATTCAATAATGTAATCAAATAAAAAACACTGAAATTTGCTCAGTTGCAGAATTGTCGCTGTCATTACTTTCAGTGTTTGATGACGGATTTCCCCACAAATCACTATCGCTCAATTCTGCGAGTGATTCTAATTTATTATCACTGTTTTCTTGCTGGTCTAAAACCACTTTTGATGTAAAGGGACGGTTTTGGTTGCTATGGGCAATCTCCAGTTTCCAGGCAGAAAGAACAGTATTTATAATATAAAACTGCATACAGGCCACTGGAGAAACCACTAGGGACAAAGGGGATGTGAAATAAATTGATACAGTAATGTAATCTGTAAGATTACAGTGTACTGTATATGTATTGTGTTTTTTACTTTTTGAATTTGGCACCCTGCTCCGTCCCCGTGAGTCACAACGCTCGCAGGGAACGGAGCTCTGCTCTGTGATAGATCCGGTGGAGGACACGGCTCGCACACACAGAGCAGGGAGGACATCGCAGGATCCTGGGGACAAGGTAAGTAATCTGTACCTGGATCCTGCGATGCAATCCCGAGTGTGGCTCGGGGTTACCGCTTTTGGTGCTGAAAATCTACCCCGAGCCACACGTGGGAATACCGTCAAGGAGGTTAAAAACTAAAAATACACTTTAAAGACTATCTTACTGATTACTTGCATTGATTTAGTCTTTCCTTCCTTGATATCCGTGTATTACGAAGTGCATTCTTTTTTTTGTGTGTTCCCTGTCTGTTATGGGCCTAGACCTAAGCTCATGGTACGCTGAACAACATATGGATATCCTTCAGGCGGTGGGGCGGGGAGCTCTGGCCACAGTGTGATCCCTTTTGGGGTGGCGGAGTAGCTCCCCCGCTCCCCTGGACCCTACCCCCTCACAAAGACCAGTTGTTCAGCACCATATCACTATACCAATACCAAAGACAATGATTGTACTGCAGCTTACATGTTCAAATTGAGATTGTCCATCTTGTGTTTTTGTTCATTGAATTTTATATTGCATAAAAATATTGAAACATAAAAATACACATTAGAGCCCGTTCACACCATCTTATTGATGGACATGGGGCAACACACTGTGCTGTGCCTTGCATTCTGAATGGCACCCCAACGCACTTTGCAACAGACGTGAGTTGCAGCGCAACATGCAGCAACACACTGATATGCATTGGGGTGTGCTGCCAAAGTATAATGCATGCACAGTTTTTAACAGGGCAGTGCAACACAGTCCTTGGTGCTAGAACTCTAGGTACATTAGAGTGCTATTGGATGAAATAAAAATAAATGGCGCAACATTGCAATAAAATACATTTACCATGCAAAGCTGAACATCACTGCAAGGACATGCTGTGAACAGGCCCTTTAGTCCCTTTTCCTATACTATTAAGCTGCGTCCACATTCTATATGACAGCAGAGGTTGGAAGTGGAAGAGTTTGGTGCCCCTTGCAGCTGATATTCTAAGATGTAATAATTCAGTAATGACACAGGAGTACACACATTTCTGAACATGTGTAAGAGATGAATCTCCTTCCTGTAGTTCATTGGAAACATATCTTTGATGAAAGACAGCCAGCGATCTTGCATTACATGTATAAGTCACTCTTGTATTGGATTTGGAGGCTTTCATCCTACATTGTAAGATCTTAGTTTCCACATTCTATTGATTGTATTGTATCCCACATGCTTTAATAGATAAGACAAAGACTATGATCAGTAAATATGTGAGGTTTGTTAGATGCTATGGGTTTTATTTACTAAAGCTGGAAAGTGCAAAATCAGGCTCACTTCTTCGTAGAAACCAATCAGCTTCTAACCTCAGCTTGTTCAATTAGGTTTTGGCAATAAAACTTGGAAGCTGATTGGTTTCTATGCAGAGCCGAGCATGAATTTGCAGTCTCCAGTTTTAGTAAATAAACCCCTATGTGTTAGCTATAGGGATGAGGACCTGTTGCCCGATTTGCTGTTTTTTCTTGATAGTTATGATCAGCAGCAGATTAGAGGGCCTTTCTCCTTTGCCCTGGAATGTACTGATAGCCTACAGAGATTATTCTGGGTCAATGCAAACAGTATATGCTTTATGATTAATATAAATAGTTTTTTTTACACAGTCTACATTTCCTTCAGTGAACAAATGTACATATTCAAATGTATATTTTATACTTAAAATAATATGTGTAAGTAATGTTTTATGGCTAAGACCAGAAACCTGTGTGTACCAGAACATTAAAGGCAGCTGATCTGGATGTAAGGTGACCGGCCTATACATCACTGCTTACTCATAAGTGATATCCAGCAGCTGCATGAGCTTGGTAACCTTAGAACCCAGATGTCATTGCACTTCTTTGCCATGCAAGGGCAGCTGCTGACCTCTTTATCTTCTTCTTCATTTATCAACATAAACTTACCCTTCAGCTGTTGTCACCAACTTCTACAGCAGTGATTTTAGTGGTTAAATACATTAAATAAGAACTTATGGTAGCACCTGTGCTATCCCACATATAATTAAATACTGTGACCACTCATGGTCAGTTCCTCAGTTTTCTGACCCCAACAGGCGTGTATGACTATCATTTCTATTTAAACAGATGTCAAAACTGTCCAGATAATATGGGTGCCATGCAGATGAGCATAGGGTCAACGATCTGATTGTTTACCTTAGGCTGGACAAAGATGGGGCATAATATACAGTACAGTGGAACCTCGGATTACGAGCATAATTCATTCCAGGAGTATGCTCGTAATCCAAGTACTCGCATATCAAAGCGAGTTTTCCCATTGAAGTCAATGGAAGTACTCGCATATCAAAGCGAGTTTTCCCATTGAAGTCAATGGAAACGAAAATAATTAGTTCCACATTGACTTCAATGGGATGCAATACCGGATGCGGCCAGAGGCGGGGGGCGCCAGAGAGCCTCGGAAATGGCCGAAAAGGCCCGAGGACACTTCGGCTGACCTCGGTAAAACCTTGGAAAGACTTCCTACCCAAGATTTGCCAAGGTCAGCCGTGCTGTACTCAGGCCTTTCCATGCATTTCCAAACGCAACATTCGGCTCTGCTCGGCTCCAGCACACCCCTACCTCAGGCCAAAAGCGGTACTGCACACCGCTTTGGCCTAAATCGTGCTCATTTTGCGAGACAACACTCAACCGAGTTACGATTTTTAAAAATACAGTGCTCTTATTGCGAAACGCTCGTTAACCGCGTTACTTGCAATCCGAGGTTCCACTGTATCTCCCTGAGAATGTTTATTGGGGAGCTACCTGTCTGTACTCAGTCTTAGCAAGACCTACCTTTGTACTCATGCAACATACCCAACACTGCACATGTGTTGTTTCTTAGTTCTATGTCTGATTGAGAAGATGTGAAGGAAGGCTGGGTCAGTGAGAATTTTTCCAAGAAGCTAGACAATCTCTGCCAAAAAACATCACAAGAAAAAAGTTATCTATAGATGTTTCACGTGACAGATAAGGAGCAGGATCGGATGCCTAAGTGACACTAAACTCTGATTTAAAAGAAAAATCTATTCAAGTGTGTATTAAAGTGATTGTAAAGTCTCGTTTTTTTTTCTATAAAAATAACAAACATGTTATACTTACCTGCTCAGTAAAATGGTTTTGGACAGAGCAGCATGGATCCTCCTCTTTTCGGGTCCCTCTTCAGTGCTCCTGGTCCCTCCCTCCTGCTGAGTGCCCCCACAGCAAGCAGTTTGCTATGGGGGCACCTGGGCTGGGCTGCAGCTCGGTGTTCATTCAGTCAGTGCGCTTAGCCATTGGCTGAGAGGGCTGACCGGGAGCTGGTCAGCTGCTGGTTTTCCAGCATGCTTGTCCGAACAGCTGGCTTCTGTCGCACTAGCTGTTATACACACAGGCTGAATGTCAGCCATTTTTTATTGAACCGGCCGATGTCGCCCGGCATTCAGCCCATGTGTACTAGGCTTAAATTGTTACTAAAGCCGCTTTAAAAAAAAATAAAAATAACAAACATGCCTATACTTGTCTGCTCTGTGCAATGGTTCTGCACACTGCAGCCCCAATACTCTTCTTCTGGGGCCCCCCACCGGCAGTACAGGCCTCTCCTCCTCATTGGGTGCCCCCAGAGAAAACCAATTAACCTGGGGGCACCTGTGCATGCTCGCTCCTGAGTCCCGCTGCTGCGTCCATTGACACAGACAGCGGGACTTAGCCCCGCCCACGTGTCACCGGATTTGATTGACATCTGTCATTCCCTCAGCTCCAGGGACAGACTTGCCTTGCAGATCCTGACTTGCAACACTGCTTATTTAGAACAATTTATACATATGCTATGCATTTGCTCCTTATGAGTGGCAACTGGCCACAAAAAGCATCAAGCCTATCAATGTCATCATGTTCCTAACACATAGCTTGACCTCAAGTATGATTCATTTGTATCCTATAACCAATTTGTATTCATTACTCAATAAGCATTTGGCTTTTTATACTAATTACTTCCATGGGATACTATGCGATTTCAGATGCGTGCATGTGTATATATATCAATTCTTCTTTTTTGTATTCCATCGCCTTGTATATAGATAAAAATACTTATGTTCAACCACGTATTACATGTTTATGAGGTATGCTTTGTTTATATCCCAATTAAACAATTTTACAATTTCTCCTACCACGTGTCTTGTGCCTCACTCAAAGTCCCAAAAAAACCCTTTTTTTTCTGCTTAGAATTAAGATCATGATTCTCGCAGTGTAACATCATCTTTCACATTATACAAAAAAATTGGGCTAACTTTACTGTTTATTTATTTTTTTTATTCATTAAAGTGTAAAAAACTCTGTTTGAAAGGACGCTGCGCAAATACAGTGTGACATAAAATATTGCAACAACCGCCATTTTATTCTCTAGGGTCTCTGCTAAAAAAAAATATATAATCTTCGGGGTTATAAGTAATTTTCTAGCAACAAATACTGATTTTAACTTGTAAGCAGCAAGTGTCAGAAAAAAGGTTTAGTCTTGTAGTCCCGGTTCACACTAAGGCGAACTGTCAGGCAACTTAGCCACCTGACAAGTCGCACTCCATGCAGTGCAATGGAACCGTTCTAATCAGAGCGACTCAAGTCTTAGAAAAAGGTTCCTGTACTACTTGGGGGCGACTTTGAAGCGGCTTGGATTGACTTTTATTAAAGAAGTAGTTAGCAAGTCGTGCTGTGTGGGGCGGCATCAGAGTCAGAAGACTTTGAAGCCGCCCCAGTGTGAACCAGCACTAAGTGGTTAAACTGGCCTCGTTTACAGACTGAAGTTCATTCCTTTGATCTAAAAGAATTAAATGTTACAATGTTTCTCTTTATCTCCGCATAAGCGATGTTGTGATAAACTTGGCAGGTGGCCTGTTTAATTTTTTTGACAGCTGTCAGCTGTGAGCAGAGAATGGCTCTGCACCGAATCGAGGAAATGCTGTTTTAAGATCGTGTGAGGGGTTGAATCACGATCTTGATTCTTTAACGATCTACTTTAGAACCACCTAAAGTCTGTCCAGCTCTGTTATTTTTAAAAAGAGTTATGCCCCGTACACACGGTCGGATTTTCCGATGGAAAATGTGTGATAGGACCTTGTTGTCGGAAATTCCGACCGTGTGTAGGCTCCATCACACATTTTCCATCAGATTTTCCGACACACAAAGTTTGAGAGCTTGCTATAAAATTTTCCGACAACAAAATCCGTTGTCGGAATTTCCGATCGTGTGTACACAAATCCGACGCACAAAGTGCCAAGCATGCTCAGAATAAATAAAGAGATGAAAGCTATTGGCCACTGCCTCGTTTATAGTCCCAACGTACTTGTTTTACATCACCGCGTTTAGAACGATCGGATTTTCCGACAACTTTGTGTGACCGTGTGTATGCAAGACAAGTTTGAGCCAACATCCGTTGGAAAAAATCCTAGGATTTTGTTGTCGGAATGTCCGAACAAAGTCCGACCGTGTGTACGGGGCATTAGATGCATTCCTAAATGCACAAAATATATGGATATTACCATTTATAGGTAATAACACCAAGGATTGTTGATTCAGAGTATATATGATGATGATGTTACTCTGATCACAATTAGGCCTTTATACCTGTATGCTTTTAGATAAATCATCACAGGTCTCCATAGATACCCAAACACCCTCAGTGCCATCAAGAAGATTTGCTGCTAAAGGCCTACTCAATTTCACTAGATTCCCTCCTGTGATTAAAAATAATATGTCTAGTTGTAATACATATATTTTCATTTGAATATTAGCTTAATGTACTGTTGTGCAATATCCAGCTAACCTAAAAAAAAAAAGGCTTTAAGGTACTGTGCGGGGAGGTGCAGCATAGTGTGGCAGCAGTAAACATTCAGAATCCAGTTGCAGAAAATAGAACTTGTATTAAAGTTATAGTTCGGCAATTCACAACAAGGCACTATACTGGGAAAACTCACAGAATGTAACAGCAATGTGTAGTAGAGCAGGTCTCAGATGTGCCTGGTGCCTTTCTTGAGGGGAGTTATGCAACCTGGCCGGTCTGTGTCCAAATGGGGAGGTCTCCAGGAAGGAACGCATGTCCTATTCTTTCTCTACCTGTTTGGAACCTCTCCTTACCGCTAATCACTGTCTCTGACAGATGGTAGACCTGTCCCTACACTAACCACATGTGAAATGCAAGCCAAGCCTGGGGGCCAGGGTCTTAAATGGACTCTGCCTGACCCAAGATAGCCACCAGAGTCACAAGGAGTGGCATCATCCAATCAGATAGCTTCCCCAGTGACCCAGGAAACCACACAGGAACAATGTTCCTCTTGACTTCCTCTCCCTCTGCAATGCCGCTGGAGTTGAACACCACCTGCAGTGGAGAAAGTAGACTGCACCTGCCTACAACTGGGCCTGCTATGTCTCATCCCATCTTCCCAAGGTGCTGTAGCTTCTGTAAAGCACTGTTACCATCATTATTCACTCGGTATGCCCGCTATCATTACACCATTGATATACTGTATTCTGTAGGTAATGGTAAGATTACAAAAATTTCACTTATTGTTTACAGTGGAAGTAAACCTTGCACACCACTGCCAGAAAAAGTCTTGTTCAAACAACTAAACAAGTGCTTAGAAAACAGTACATACATCATACTATTTTTTCAACACATACTTTTTTTTGAAGACCATGTCTCCCCCACTTTTACTGAAGCTGGCACCATCCTGGATGTTTTGTTTAATTTTCTGCCTATAATGACACTTCCACCCTCATTCCACATCATCCCTACATCCCGTGTTGCTAGTCAGTCACGGAATGTAAGAAAGAAGAGGAGAACCGTGACAGCAGAGCGCCTTTCCGGAGATAGATGATGAAGTGATCATGGCAAGGTGGAAGACTTTGGAGGACTTGGCTGCTAAAAACAAAATATAGTATGTAAAATTTGTTTGCTAAATAGGAAAGGCTGAAAAATTGGCTTTACTTCCACTTTAAGTTTATTGCCCCAAGAAGTTTCTCAACTTTTCAAGATTGATTTGCTTAGATCTTTTTTTTTTTTTACTTAAAAAATCCGATGAAGTTGCCGACTGTTTAACAGATACTGCATCTAAAAATAAATCTTAGTATTTTCATATGAAAATTGTACTGCTGTGCTAATCTGTCCAAGTTCCTTATTTGTTTTAACTGAAAATAATCTTTGCTGCAAGGAAACCAAATATGTTGAAAATGTTGCTATTTCATTTTTTGCACAGGCAAGCAAATTATTATTTCCAAAAGTATATGTGACAGACCTAGCCGGAAAAGAGGCTTTTGGAGGGGACTAAATGCTAGCCTCCTGCAAACCGATTATGGGCCCTGGCATTTGGGGGGGCGGTGCTCTTTGTGAGCTGTATGCCTGGGGACCCTGGAGGTGGCATTACTTTAGATTCAGGTCCATGTCCCCCAAGACACACAGACTTTGGGGACCCTGGATATGCCATTGTGATGGGAGTCACTAATAGGGGCACAGGGTGAATGAGAACCCCACTATGATCTGCGCTAGTCAGAGACTCAATGCTGTATATGTGTGTATATATAATGGGTGCTGTCTCATTGTGTTGTGTACTGTTTGCTGTGCTAGTTTTGCGTGGGGCTGTATTCCAATGTTCTGTTATGTTTGTCTGCCTTGGATCACAGGATCTGTATTACATTAGAGGGAGGGGGGATTCTTCCAACAGCTCTCCCTGCTAACACTGTGTACTGATGAGACGTTAAACACACCTGACCTGTGTATCCATTGTCATTGGACAGTTTAACCTGCCCTCTTTTCCAAGGGTGGGGGGGAAAGTGTCTCTGAGTTATTTTATCTGTGGTGTCCATGTGTTATAATAAATGAATTGATTTCCTGCTTGAAACCTGAAGACAGAGCAGTGTCTCGTTTTTGGGGTGGATTATTTGTATGGGTTCCTTGTTCGGCTGATTGGAGTGTTCGGTAGCTGCCTTTGTGTTTGGATATGAAATGTCCTAAACGACTTTAACCCCTTTCATACTCAGGGTGTCGTTACAGTATACTTATACTAAGGCTGGCCATACACAGAGCAAATTTGCTTGATTCCCCCATAAACACAGTGTTTATGCAGGAATCCCTCCTGCCAGGCCATTGTCTTCTCCCAGTGGAGGGGGAGGAGGAGTGTGGGGGAATCCATCCCCGCCAGGAGAAGACAGTGATTATTGCCTGCGGCTATAATCGCTATAAGTCTCGATAATCGCAGGTAAAACCTGGCATGCTGGTTGTACCCAAGTTGATCCATTAACTTGGTACATTCAGCCTGCCCATACACAGTTTTAAGTTTCAGCAGAAACTGAGCTTCAAACCATGTATGGCTTGCCTTACCTTTTAGTTCTGGTGTATTGTTTATGTAATTATTATCGGGTGACAGAGGTAATACCGGTTCATCACTCTGTAACATCTAATAGAACTAAGATTACTCCAGCACAACTCCAAGCCAACAAGCACCAACACAACATTATATGCATTGCCCTAGCGAAGGGCCACTGATGTTCCTAACATTATGTAATCCTCCTACGCTTTTTTGTAAATTTTAGCTATACATGCACCACTATTGTGTTCAAGGAGAAGCGCTGCACACACGGGTAAATGCTGATACAGAAGCCATCAGCTTTTATACAAGTGCCAGGAAGTGGCAGATATTTAATGCCTCAGCACACAGGAGCTGATAAGCATTGCATGAGGCCTTAGTGAAATGTATTGTTTTGCTTTCCATGTTCTAAAAACAGAATTGTGTTGTCTCCAGGCAAGGTTATGTTATCTCTTTCTTCTCCAAGCCTCCTTGTAATCCTATGACTGATATTAGTCTACCAGGAAATAGTCATTATTTTTTTCTGGGCAAATAAATTGTGCAGAGTTATTATCAATGTTTTTCCAATAGGAAAAAAAAAAGAATCTGAAGGTTTGTAAGCCGTTTCTAGGAATGTCTTTTGCACTGTATCGAGTTATCTGCAGACTGATGAGTACATTTCAACTGTGAACTGAACACATGACTTAAAAATAATGACTGCACAACCTTGCTCCATGGCTTCCACATATTCCTTCCTATGCCCCATGCACATTAGTTCTCATAAAATTGCAAATGACGATCCCAGCAATGCACTCTCTGGTAAACTGTTGATGTAATTAGTCAATTGTGCTAAGGCCTTGGCTTCTGTAGACACTTTACATACTTTGTTAACTACATGCAATATCCTTAACTGAGAAAATTTAGTTTGTCTGGGATGGAGGTTGGTTGGGGAGATTGAAAACATCAGTGCAACTGCATGCAACTGTTTGCGGTTAAAATGGAATAGAATAAGACATCACAACACTGGGTATACATGCAAGTGCCATGTATAGATGTGACGGGAGAGGGGAGAAAAGAAGATAGTTCTAATGTGTCTATTGTAAGGCACCATTCATATGGACAATTAGCCACGCTGCAAATCTACTGATTCCTGTGGCTGGAATTGACAGCTGTGTGCAGATAACAGCTGCTGCCAAGCCCATACAGTACAGTGATAGGCTGTAATAGAACACACTTGACATAAATCTGTAATATGTCTATGTATGTGGATAACTTTTCCTCTGGACCTTTAAAACACAAAGAGTAGAGGAGCATGCAAAATATAAGTTCACTGACTGAAACAGTCTATGAACACATCAGGTCACTTCTCCAAGGCTGGCAAAGTTTGCAAGGTCTCTTATGAGTGGAAGTAGCATTGTCTGTCTAGTTAGTTGAAGAAACTCATCGACAAGTTCAACTTTAGAAGGCTTCAGGAGTTCAATTAGCTTCTTGGGTCTGTTGGCAGTGTTACTAATGCTTGAGCATTGTCAAAGCTTTTTATTTCCTTCAAGACCCCGTAGAATGAGTTTTGATTGGTGATAGGAGTGTCTTGAATTATCCTAACAATAGTTTTACAAATGCATACACTGTTTGAATTTTGCTTCTTACTGGAGAGAGGAGCACCAATAACAACCCAACCTAGTTTGATCCACTGGGCATAAGCATTGTCTACACAACTCTTGAACTATTCATGTATTTTGTACACTCCTCAGGTGTCGCTTCCCTGAAGAATCAGGATTTTGGCATTCTTGTCAAGTAGTGGGATGCACCAGTCAAACTGAGAAAGAATACACAATTTCTGGTGTAGGGATCTCTCCTCTATCATTAGGTATTTGATTGCACTCAATGAGTGTAGCAAGATGAATTACTTCAGTTCCTTTTATGTCTAAAATAATGAATCCTTCAGCAGGAGCTTGCAAGATCCGATGTATCAGTTTTTTCAGGCCTTGTCATGGCAAGTTCTCCTTTTCCATTGCTGGAGGTAGTGATAATCAATACCTGATGTTTAGATGTTTGAGGAGAGAATGGAGTAGCAGATGGGTTGAGTCCTGGTGAAGGCTTGAAACCTGGAGGTCTTGCGGTGTGGGCCTGGAGAACTATATGATCGATCTGAGGAAGTTTTGAGGTGACTTGGTGAGCTGGATTTGGAAGAGTCTGCAATGGCACATTGCCACATAGGATGTTAGTAACTTGTGTCTGATGTGCCAGGGTGACCTATGTCTTTCTTTGTTAAGAACAGTGAAATCATTCAGCTCTTGAATACTTGATAGAAGAGAAGAATATTTTTTAGACAGTCATTCACAATTTTCTTAAGCACTATTTAGCTTTGCAAGTGCCCTGCCTAGATGTTCTGCATCATTACATGTTTTTATGTATTGAATAGTCCTGTTCCACACATGTCCTTAAGCTTCAAGGAAGGCTTAACTGTTCACTTGGGTATCTCTATCTGTTGCAAATTACATGACAGGTACTTATAAAGCACTGACAATTTACTCAGCACTTTACATATATATTGAATAGTCACATCGGTCCCTGCCCTCAAGGAGCATATAATCTAAAGTCCCTAAAGCACATTCATACATATACTAGGGCAAAATTAGACAGGAGACAATTAACCTACGATTATATCTTTGGAGTATGGAAGGACAGGCACACAGACACAAGGAGAACATACACATTCCAGGCAGGTTACATTGCTCCCAACTTCCCTGATTTCAAGGGACTGTCCCTCATTTGTAACAAAGTCCCTCTGTCTATCTGTCTTTGCCTCATCTAGGTGACTAGGTTGCCTATGCGTCCCATCCTGGCATATCATAAAGAACAAGATTCCTCAAGTTTGGGACTTTAAATGGACGCAAAGCAGTAATATTATAAAAGTACAAAATTTATTGGACAAACAATAAATAAATCAACAAATGTAATACAATGTAAATATGAATGTAAACAGATAACTGATGATAAAAAAACATCTATATAAAGGGAAAAGACCAGCTTAAAAAGAGGGGGGAGCTTGCAAAGGAATAGTCCAATAGGACGAGATAAAACTAGTGCAGCTGCGCATCATAACCAATCAGCTTCTAGGTTTTAATGTCAAAGCTTAATTGAACAAGCTGAAGTTAGAAGCTGATTGGTTACTATGCACAGATGCAACAAATTCTGTGTGCACCAGTTTTAGTAAATCTCCCCCAAAACGTTTCAAATAATATAAATACACATACCCTGTAAGGTGACACTGAACCAGAGCAGTGGCGTCGCTAGGGGGTGCGAACTTCACCTAGGTGACCCCATTAGAAGGGTGACACCAGGGGCAGACAGCCTGGCTGATGCCCCCTGAAAGGCTGAAGCCAGAGAAAAGCGGTGGGGAAGTGATCAGTCTGTGACATACTGCATCCAATCACAGCATGGACAGGAGGAGAGCCAGCTACGGCAGACAGAGAGGGAATCTAGGGAGCTAAGGGATTTCCCAGCATTTGACCAGTGTGGTGTCCATCATAGAAGCCCATCCAGGAGGCGGGACTTTGTTTGACAGCGGCCGGCATTGCAACTCTAAGCAGTAATAGATCCCCTCTCTGTCTGCCTTGGCCAGCCCAACTCCCCGTTCAGGCTGTGATCAGATGCAGTCATCTTTCCCTCAGTTTTATTTAAAGTGTAAGTACTGTAAACCCATAGATTTAACAGGTTCAAAAATCGCTGATCGCTGCCATTACCAGTAAAAACAATATAAAAAATTAAAAGTCCATAAAACTATCCTGTAGTTTGTAGATGCTATAACTTTTGCGCAAACCAATCAATATATGCTTATTGGGATTTTTTTCCCAAAAATATGTAGCAGAATACATATTGGCCTAAATTGATGAAGACATTTTTTTATTTTAAATTTTTTGTTTTTGGATATTTATTATAGCAAAAAGTAAAAAAGATTGTTTTTTTTTTCAAAATTATTGGTCTTCTTTTGTTTATAGCACAAAAAAAAACGCAGAGGTGAACAAATACCACCAAAAGAAAGCTCTATTTGTGTCAAAAAAAGGACATTAATTTTATTTGGGTACGACCGCGCAATTGTCAGGTAAAGTAACGCAGTGCCGTATCGCAAAAAATGGCCTGGTCATTAAGGGGGTAAATCCTTCCGGGGCTGAAATGGTTAGGGGAATGACCGCTTCTCCTTTTGTGAGTGCCTTAAAGCGATAGTAAACTGACATCATTGCACCCCAAATTATAAATAAATAATTACATGTTGTTCTTTTGCAGCTATGCGCCGCATATATAAGGAAAAAAGAACATTCTTACTTAACCACTTCCTGCCCGGCCTATAACAGATTGACGTCCGGGAAGTTGTTCTGTTACCCTGACTGGGCGTCATATGACGTCCAGCAGGATAACATGCATCGCGGATACGGCGTGTGAGTCTGACACGCTGCATCTCCGTTCGTGATAAGAAGCCTCTGACGGAGGCTTCTTACCAGGTGATCAGCTGTGACCAATCACAGCTGATCATCGCGAGAACCAGGAAGTGCCGGTAAACGGCATTCTTCCAATAGCGCTGACAGGGAGAGCCGATCGGCGGCTCTCCATGTCAGAGAGGGGGTCTGTGCTGATAATCAGCACATTGATTATCAGCACAGCCCCCATCAATTGTACCCATAAGCTGCCAATCGGTTCCCAGTCAGTACCCCATCATAAGCCCCTGCCAGTGCCCAATAAAGTGCCACTCAGTGCCCACTACAGTGCAAATCAGTGGCCACCATAGTACCAATTAGTGTCCATCACAGTGCCAATCAGTGCCCAGCATTAACACCTGTCAGTACCTGCCCAATCAGTGCTGCCCACCAGTGTCATCTATTAGTGTCCATCAATGCCACCTATCAGTGCTAATCAGTGCCGCAGATCAGTGCCCATCGATGCCGCCTGTCAGTGCCCATCAGTGCCGCCTGACAGTGCCCATCAATGCCGCCTGTCAGTGCCCATCAATTCTGCCTGTCAGTGCCCATCAGTGCCGCCTGTCAGTGCCCATCAATGCTGCATGTCAGTGCCACCTATCGGTGCCCATCAGTGCTGCATATCACTGCCGCCTATCAGTGCCCATTAATTCTACATATCAGTGCCTCCTCATCAGTGCCACCTTATCAATGCCAACTCATCAATGCCCATCGGTGCCGCCTCATCAGTGCCAGTCAGTGAAAGATCAAAATTTTATAAAAGAAACGAAGAAAAACTTTTCTTTTTTTCAAAAATGACGGTCTTTTTTAGTTTGTTTAGCAAAAAATAAAAAACGCAGAGGTGATCAAATACCACCAAAAGAAAGCTCTATTTGTGGGAAGAAAATTATAAAAATGTAGTTTGGGTACAGTGTTGTATAACCGCTCAGTTGTCATTCAAAGTGCGACAGCACTGAAAGCTCAAAATTGTCCTGGGTGGGAAGGGGCGAAAGTCCCTGGTATTGAAGTGATTGAAACCAAAACGTTTTTTGACAAGCTCCTGCTTGTTTGCAGCCGCCGCCATTCTAACTCCTGTATTTTGGGTCTGAATAGTATTGCATTTCCACCCTCACTTGGGCACTGTGTCTAAAATCCTGCGCGTGCGTAGTAGCTCCCGAAACCAAGCCTCGTTTTCATTCTGTTTTTACAATGGCAACCTTCTTAAGCGAATAGGAACCGATGTAACACCGACATGTAAACAACATTTTTCCGTCACGAAGAGCTTGCCGGTGTTTTATCAGAATACCACTGCCCATCAGAAAATGCAACCGAAGTGATGTTCTGTCGCAGTCATCTTGGTACACCCAGACATGTTCACAGTAAGCCTACAGTCACATACCGCCCAACTTTTTCAGATGAGAATGAGGGACACCTATTAGCAAAAGTATGTAGGCATAGGACACACCCCCTGCCAGGCCCTATTAAAGGAGAATTCTACCAAAGAAATGACTAGGTAAACCTACAAGTGCTTTTTTACCACTACTATTCATTTAAATTGGCTTTTGAATTTTACAAATGCAACAATTTAGAAATTGGATGAAATGTTTAGCATTAGGAAATACATTGAATACATTTTGAAAGATAAAAATAAAATTTTATATTAAACTATATGCATCAAACCAAAATGAGGGAAAAATGAGGAGGAAAGAGGGACAGAGGGACTTTGTTCCAAATCAGGGACAGTCCCTCGAAATCAGGGACAGTTGGGAGCTATGTACAGTCAGAAGGTGGCAAACGGGCATCTTTTTACACCCATTGAGGACTTGCATTTCCCACTTGTTTTTACCAGTAAACTGAGCTTATATAGTGAAATACAGTATTTAGAAATCCGTCAGACTGTTTTGATGTTGAATTTTAAAAGAATCCGCAAGCCTGGTGATCTCACAGGTTTGCTAATCTGACAGAACACCGCTGATTTTAAACTTAATTCAAACTAATTCAACATCAAAACAGTTTGACGGATTTCTAAATACTGAATTTCACTATATAAGCTGAGTTTACTGGTAAAAATAAGTGTGAAATGCAAGTCTTTGGTGGGTGTAAAAAGATGTCCGCTTGCCACCTTCTCACTGTAAGCTTACTGCGGACGAGTGCGGGTGTACCAAGATGGCCATGACAGAACGTCACTTTGGTTGTACTTTCTGATGGGTAGTGGTATTCTAATAGAACACTGGAAAAATAGAACGAACAGCACATGTGCCAGTGACGTCATTGCAAACAAATCGAGTGATTACAGTGAAAGCAAGCAGGTAGGAAGCTGGACACACAGAGCACATAGTACATTTGCTTAGAATGATTCATTAAAAATAATTTTGATGGAAGTGCTTTACTACCTCTTTAACATTTTTGTTTTTAATATAAATGCTTTGTTTAAGGCTCTTTTTCAACTTGGTTCATTGTTTATTTTTCACAGTTTGAGGGCTCATTCACACTATAAATCGCACTGGAACATGCTGTGAATTCCTGTGCGATTCACATGTGATCCGAGTGCAGTGCAGTGCAGTGCAATTTCAGCCCTTTCAGTTCAAATGGGGTGAAATCACATCACTCCAAATGTAGGGCATGCACTTTTGGAAATGCACTACAACTGGATCGCATGGTACTTCTGTACCATGCAATCCAGTTGAGGAAAATGCACTGCAATTGTGACCTGCATTTGGGGTGTCCTGAACTTTACATTGACACCTGTTGCAGTGCGTTTGGAATGCAGTGTGGGAAACATGCAGGGAACTCGGGTTTCCCGGACCGCGTACTAATGTGAACAGGCCCTGAGAGAGTTCCCCTGCTCCACTATCCCGGGCTGCATAGGAATGCTTCACAGATTTAAGGTCTTTAACGCTAGAATGCAGCAAGGGAAAGCCACATTTCCGTGCTGCTTCCCACACCGCCTTCCAGTTGCACTGCCCTTGCGATCTGCTGTGGGTGTCAGTGCAAAGTTGACAACACCTCAGACACAGGTTGCAAAAATTGTTAGGGAATGGGAGGGGGGGGGGTGACACTATGTTTTACCGCACCAAGTGACACCAACCCTAGTGATGCCACTAGACCGGAGCAGTCCATCTGCAGACTGAGGGGGTTATTTACGAAAGACAAATCCACTTTGCACTACAAATTTACTTTCAAGTGCAGTCACTGTAGATCCGAGGGGGACATGCAAGGAATATAAAAAAAAACGGCATTTTAGCTTGCACATGATTAGATGATAAAATCAGCAGAGCTTCCCCTCATTTCAGATCTTCCCCTCAGATTTACAGTGACTGCACTTCCAAGTGCACTTGTAGAGCAAAGTGGATTTGCCTTTCGTAAATAACCCCCTGACTTTTGGTTGAAAAATGTTAGCCCAGGCCTTGATGTACATACAGTAGGTAAGAACTGTCTGTATTGCCGCATAACGGTCAGATTTAAATCTGAACTCTGGGCACAAAAACGTTCGATGAAATATATTCTGCAATGGCCACAAAGGGTATAAATCCATTTTGTGTACATCCAATGCCCCATGCAAACCCAGAAATGTCCTTGTAAATGTAGCAGGAACAACATCACTGTGCTGTGCATAGCCCGCGCAGACAGCAGAGCTGTTAAAGGGGCCCAGCAGGCTCAACTGACTGCAGGCTGAATCACTATCTGCTGAAAACTACAGGAGGGGGTGGAGACAAGACCAGTCATCCTGCAAAAGGAGAGAGATAAGCAGTGACCGGTCTTTATTAAAGGAAGCTGTTGCACAGAAGAAAAGTTTCTGGCTGGACTATCACACATATCTGGAAGAAATACACAAAGCATATCAAGATTCAAGGAAGGATACACAGGTTTCTTGTATTCAGAAAATATTTGTTTAACACGGAGTTCAGCTTTAAAAGATATGTTTTTCCACTTAAAGTGGTAATATTATTATTATACAGGATTTATATAGTGCCATCAGTTTGGGCAGCACTTTACAATATAAAAGGGAGACAATACAGCAACAATACAATTCAACACAAGAGGTTTAGGGGTCCCCTGTTCCTGCGAGCGTGAAATAGGTATTAAACCCAAAAGCCAGCATTTATTATATTGATGTTTACCAATTCTTAGATGTGATGACTGCATTCGTTTTCATTTTTAGGCTTTCTTTTATTTTCATTTGGTGATCTGGCCAGTAAGTTTGTTGTTTTTCAACAGCACACACTCTCCTGCAAATGTAGCAGTTAGAGTGTTGAGACAAACCATTTACCACTGACAGGGGTGCCCACAATGATCAGCTGTTATTTATTTATGTAAAACTTTTATCCCAAAAAGAAAACTGTTGCTGTACCCCATTACACAACTGCAATGTGAGCTGGAGTTAAATTTTTTAGTGTATCTCAATCTGCCAGTACATTTGACACTCTCCTCCCCCCAGATTGCCAATACTGCTATCCAAAGGTGTCCCCTGTGCTCCTTCATCCAGAGTGATGGCACCTTAATACAGGACGTGTGTTGCTGGCCAGATCACCAGGTGAAAAGAGAGGGAAAAGCCCAAGAAAAGAAAACAAATGCAGCCACCACATCTACTGATTGGTAGGCTGCCATATATTAAATTTTTAGTTTTGGGTTTAATACTGCTTTATGTCTTGAAGCAATTTTTTTGTATACAACACATGTGGCAAACACAATGCCCACGGGCTGAATCTGGCCCCCCAGACTATTTCATGTGGCTGTCGCACCCAGGGCTATTTTTCAGCAGGAATGTGGTGGATCTCCATTCCTCCACCTCTGACTCTCCACTCCCCGCTCACCACTGTCAATTGTAAACACAGGAGCCATTTGTGTTTAAAAGGACAGCTCTCATCTTGGTGACTCTCACAGATCCTTGCCTGTCCTGCACTCATGGCAGGGACAAGGAAGGTGCAGATGTAGGTGCAAAGTGGGATAAGGCATCACATAGTAAGCTGCACTGTGATCTCCATCTATGCCTGGGTGCACAGATTTTGACTAATGATCTCCCTGCAAGAGAGAGAAAGGCCGAGCCACCTACAATGCCAGGAGGCGGGCTGTGTAGGTAAGATGCGAGAAAACTTTTGGGGAGGGGAGGAGAGATGAGGGCTTTGGGGGGTGACGTGTGCAGAGGTGGGGGATGGGATAGAGTGGTAAAGATGCAGACAGCCTGTGAAAGAGAGCTGACCCCTAAAACCTGCACTCTGTATGTAGCGCACTCCTCAACCCTGCACTCTATACACAAAGCACCGCTGAACTCTGCATTCTATACAAAGCGCACCCCTGAATGCTGCACTCTGTACACAACGCACCCCTGAACAGTGCAGCCTGTACGTAGCACACCCCTGACCACTGCACCCTGTACCCCGGAACTCTACACCTTGTATGTAGCACACCCCTGAACTCTGCACCCTGTACGTAGCACACCCCTGTACTCTGCACTCTGTATTTAGGGCACCCCTGAAACTTCACCTCGTACATAGCGCAACCCTCAACCCTGCACTCTGTATGTAGCACGCTCCTCATCTCTGCACTCTGTAAACAGTGCACACCTATACTCTGCACTCTGTATGTAGCGCACTACTAAATGCTGCACTCTGTTCATAGGGCACCCCTGAACTCTGCACTTTGTTCATAGTACACCCCTGAACTTTGCACTCTGTACACAATGCACCCCCTGAACTCTGCACTCTGTACGTAGCACACCCCTGACCTCTGCACTCTGTGAATAGAGCGCCCTCTACATAATACACCCCTGAACCCTGCACTCTATATGTAGCACACTCCTCATCCCAGCACTGTACTTAGGGCATGCACATAACGCACTCCTGGTATTTATCGTCCATTTAAGATCCTCCCGCTGTCAGTGCAATTTGGTCACACCCACTATTTGATGTGGTTTGTAAGGAGGGCAACTATAATGCTGATGCAGCCCCCAATGAAATTGAGTTTGACACCCCTTGTCTAAAACAAAGCTCTTTTATGAGATGCATTGAGAGAGGAGCCCTGTTATCATCATACCTAAGACTCTAGTTTTGATTTCTTTAACTGTAAGAAGACTATAGCATTCTTTGGACTTCATACTTTTTTCAGACATGGCATTGAATCATACTTGATACTAAACAAATCCCATTAGTCAAGTTTTTGTCTGTAAAATGTAAATGAATGCAGCTTTACAGAATGGTGCCGTTAGTTTAACCACTTGAGATCCACGCTATAGCCAAATGACGGCTACAGCGCGGACCTGCTTTGCCGGGACTACGTCCATTGACGTTGTCCCGTGCACGAGCGGCCGGCGTGCTTTGTGATCAGCGAGTCTATGAGACTCGCCTGATCAGAGATCGGAGTAAGGGGTCGATCCTGACCCCTTAACACGTGATCAGCTGTCAGCCAATGACAGCTGATCATGTGATGTCAACAGAGCCGGTAATCGGCTATTTTTTCTCCTCGCGCTGACAGCATGAGGAGGAAAAAAAAGCAGATCACCGGCGGCCGTGAGAGGGACATCAGTCCCGATAACGGAGAACTGCTGCCTGATCACCAGTGCCCACCTGTGCCCCCTGCCAGTGCCACCTAGCAATAGGCAGCAGTGCCGCCTACCAGTGCCCACCAGTGTCACCCATCAGTGCCCACAGTGCCACCCATCAGTGCCCACAGTGCCACCTATCAGTGCCCACAATCAGTGCCTCAATAACAGTGCTGCACATCAGTGCCACCTACCAGTGCCCATCAGTGTCACCTACCAGTGCCCATAAGTGCCCATCAGTGCTGCCCATCAGTGCCGCCCATCAGTGCCCATCAGTGCCGCCTATCAGTGCCACCTATCAGTGCCCATCCGTGCCACCCATTCGTGCCATACATCCGTGCCACACATCAGTGCCACCCATCAGGGCCCATCAGTGGCCATCAGTGCCACCTTATCTGTGCCCATCAGTGCCGCCTTATCTGTGCCTATCAGTGCCGCCTTAACTGTGCCTATCAGTGCCCATCAGTGCAGCCTATCAGTGCCCACCAGTGCCACCTCATCAGTGCATATCAATGAAGGAGAAAAATTACCTGTTTGCAAAATTGTATAACAAACTATGAAACATGATTTTTTTTTTCAAGTTTCCACCTTTTTTTGTTTGTTTAGCAAAAAATAAAAATCCCAGCTGTGATTAAATACCACCAAAAGAAAGCTCTATTTGTGGGAAAAAAATGATAAAAATTTAATTTGGGTACAGAGTTGTATGACCGCGCAATTGTCATTCAAAGTGTGACAGTGCTGAAAGATGAAAATTGGTCTAGGCAGGAGGGGGGTTTAAGTCCCCAGTAAGCAAGTGGTTAAAGCTAAGGAATATATTACAGTGAATTGCACAATACATTACTATAATCATGATTTCATCAAACCAGGACTAAGATCTCTATAATAAATTCATTCTTAACTTGTGGGAATATTATTGGTTTCTGTTGAATGACAATAAAAAGATTAAAGGATTATGTTCAGGTTTGAATACTATTAGGCATATCTTTACCAGCTGAAAGTTGTTACAGTAGTTTTTTTTATTGTATAACCAACCAGTCCCTCTGATTTGGATGTTTTTGTTTTTATAGCTACAGATGAATGAACAGAAAGCTGGAAAAACCCACGGAGAGGTTTTCAAATTGCTTCTTTGTTTGAAATGTCAACACCCCAGTAATTGTACTGAATGAGGAAAGACTGCTTAAAGAGACACTCCAGCCATAAAAAAATATGGTTTAAGGAATGTATACAGTGCCTTGAAAAAGTATTCATACCCCTTGAAATTTTCCACATTTTGTCATGTTATAACCAAAAACGTAAATGTATTTTATTGGGATTTTTATGTGCTAGACCAACACAAAGTGGCACATCATTTTGAAGTGGAAGAAAATGATAAATGGTTTCCAAAATTTTTTACAAATAAATATCTGAAAAGTGTAGTGTACATTTGTATTCGGCCCTCTTTACTCTGATACCCCTAACTAAAATCTAGTGGAATCATTTGCCTTCAGAAGTCACCTAATTAGCCCACCTGTGTGTAATTTAATCTCAGTATAAATACAGCTGTTCTGTGAAGCCCTCAGTGGTTTGTTAGAGAAACTTGGTGAACAAACTGCATCATGAAGGATAAGGAGCACACCAGACAGGTCAGGGATACATTTGTGGAGAAGTTTAAAGCAGGGTTAGGTTATAAAATAATATTCCAAGCTTTGAACATCTCATGGAGCACTGTTCAATCCATCATCTGAAAATAGAATGAGTATGGTATAACTGCAAACCTACCAAGACATGGCCGTCCACCTAAACTGACAGGCCAGGCAAGGAGAGCATCAGAGAAGCAGCCAAGATACCCATGGTAAATCTGGAGGAGCTGCAGAGATCCACAGCTCAGGTGGGAGAATCTGTCCACAGGACAACTATAATGCAGCGAACACACGATCGCGCATTCTGACAACAAAATCCATGTTTTTTTTTTCACGGATGTTGGCTCAAACTTGTCTTGCATACACACGGTCACACCAAGTTGGTCTGAAATTGCAAATGTCAATAACGCGGTGACGTAGAACATGTACGATGGCACTAGAAAAGGGAAGTTTCAAATCAAGTGCACCACCCTTTGGGCTCCTTCTGCTAATCTCGTGTTAGTAGAAGTTTGGTGAGAGACGATTTGAGCTTTTCAGCCTCTTGCTTTTCAGATCATCACTGCTCTTCAGTTTGTGTTTGTAGGTTCGTATCTGTTCTTCAGTGCGTGTAGTCAGTTTGCATTTGTTTGTCAGTGCGTATTATTATTATTATAGTACGTATTTGATCACCAGTGCGTTCTTGTCTGCTGGTTTCTGATTTTCAGCTCACTCTTCCCATGCCTTTCTGTTTTTCAGTGCCTTCTGTTAGTTTGTTCTGACCAGCCGACCGTTTTGAAGCCATGTTGCGGTTACGTACTCGTCATAGAGTTCGTGCTGTGCGGGGGCTTGGTGTTGGGGTTCTTGCTTTGACCCAAGCCCAGTCCATGAACAGGGTGGGGAGGAGTTCATGGACGAAGAATTAGTGGCTCCAGTGTGACCGATTCTCTCACATGCCTTTGTTGCGGGAGATCCGTGAGAATAATCCTGATGATTTCAGGAATTATCTCCGGATTACGGACCCCATTTTTCACCCTTTGTTGGCTTTGCTGTCCCCTTATATTAGCAGGCAGGACACCTGCATGCGGCAAGCCATCACTCCTGAGCAGAGGCTAGTTGCCACCTTGCGGTACTTGGCGACAGGGAGAAGTCTGCAGGACATCAAGTTCTCGACAGGCATCTCCCCCCAGGCTCTGGGAATCATTATTCCAGAGACCTGTTCTGCCATCATTCAGGTCCTGCAGAAGGACTATATTAAGGTAAGATTTCTCCTTTAACATCATATTATATGTATTTAATGTTTGCTAATGTATTGTATTTCTTTCATCATTCCCTAATTACCATGATTGTAATATGCCGTGAATGTCCCCTTTGTTCTCATGCATGCTGGAAGCTTTTAAACTTCCTTTTTTGTCCTCCATGCATATTTGCCTTCACTAACATCCCCAGCATGCTATCCTGGGCCCATACACACCTAGCCTAGTAACGTAACAATGTATTTTTTCAGCTCCATTGTAGTGCTTTACCCTAAACACCCCCTAAACTATGTCCAAATATGATTTGTGTCCTTAAATTCAGGCAGACGCTTTTTTTTGGGGGTCACAAAATCATTTGGAACCCTCCCTCCCCCCAAACGCTAAGTCATCCGATACCAATCCTCTATCTGTTGACTTTGCCAAACCCATACACACTATACCTACCTCTTTTGTGGTCATATTTATGGATGAATTCACCAAAGCATGTAGTGAAAGGGCCTGCCTGAATACTTTCAAATGATACTGTTTAAAGTTTTGTTCTCCTATTATCTTGATTGGTAATTGCATAATGTAAAAAAGTGCTTCAATTTGTACAGTGTGTATTCATATTTTTGTATTATGACACTTCTTAACTGTCCAGTAGGCTGGATCTCAGATGGTGATTACTTGTTTTCCATAGTATTGAGGTGAGAGTTTTGGGAGACTATAATATTAAAGAAGCCACAGCAGGATTACTTATGGACACCCTTCTCTATCAATCCTGATAGCAACAGAATTATATACACCTATTTATTCACTTAAAGAGGACTTGAACATTTATTAACACTTTTGTTTTTTTATTTTTTATTATTTATTTTTGATTTTCTAATTATTAATTTTGATTTTATAGTCTTGTCCTTCCCTCACGGAAGGTGTCACACACTATTTTTACTGGCATTTTTCACATGATTTTATATAAGGACACTTTTGAAGTATACACTGCATGATTTAGTATTATCAAGTATATGGTTATATACGCAATATTATATATTGTACATTGTCACTTTATTTAGATGTTTTAGAACACATTTGTATTCATCTACATACCCAATCTGATGCAATATTTATTCAGTGTATTCATTACAACAATTTGCGTGAAATCACTTTATACACCTACACTTAGCACACAGATATTTGAGGCCAGAAATAGTAATATGAAACATTGCTTGGAAGTGTCGTACAATTGTCTGTTTTGGCAGTCCCAAAGCAGTCCCAAGCTGAATCATTTTTTAGTTCCTTTCTAAAGCTGGAATACTTACCTTTTTTGTATATTTTTCACACATGGAGACACCCCTAGTATCCACTGGAGCACCTGTGTGGGACAACCTAAAAAGTTTGTTCTGGTGTCCCATACTAGTGCTCCTGCATCGAGATGTGTAAACAGCTGCTGAGTGTCCTCTCCTTACACTGAATCAATTTTCCATTTCATTCTAGTCACAAACCCATCTAGACAACAAACTTCTTTTAATACAAATAGGCTTTAGCAAATGTAGTTAACCTGCATCTGCCCAAAACAGCTTATAAGTGGGCGAACAAACAAAGTTCCCTACGACCAATTACTGTGCCCATGAACATGAAACTTGCCATTTTAAACTGTACACAGTAAAGAAAAGCGCATGGAGCAGCATGCAAGTAAGAATAATAATAGGAACACAAGACAAGTACTTACTTTTTCAAAGAATTTTCCTGATCCTTATGTACTGATCGTGCTCCCTCAATTTCAGGTCTGACCAGCGTTTCCTCAATTGATACATGGATCGTCGTACCCCAAAATTCCTGTGCAGACTTTTCACAACTTTAGCCATGATCTTGGCCTTTCTCACATTTGGGTTTAGGTAAGGTCCATAATTCCCATCATAGTCGGCCCTCTTCACGATGTTCACCATCTCTACAAAGGACATATCTGAGGCCTTAAATCTCCTCCAGGATCGGGACGTTCGTGGCTCTGGGCTTTCATCGTTGCTGCTCTCCTCTGCATGCACCTGCTGTGTCTCCGCCATGTGCTATCCCCACTGCGCCAAAAGAGAAGGGGCGGGGAATATATTAGAAAGAACATCAGGGGTGGACGGAGTTTCATGCATGCGCAGTGTATATAAAGCGTAACACGCATGCGTCGTGCGTACGATCGGAGAAGTGGAAGCGACGATCGTTATAACGAAGGTACAGTTTTAACTTGGTGCATGAGTGGCCTATACTGCTTAGAGATTGAAGCCTATATTGGGTCAAGATTAGGAGAGTTTCGCCTGACATTAGGGTTTGTCTTGTGTCTTGCAGAGAAAATGGATGGGTTCAAAGACCACAGCTTCCTCCCAATATTCATGGACAAGTACAGGGAGCTGCCCTGTCTGTGGCAGGTGAAACATCCGCATTATAATAACAAAATAAAGAGGCAGGCAGCGCTGGAGAAACTGCTGGAGTTGGTGAAGCCGCAGATCCCCACGGCAGATATCACCTATTTAAAAAAAAAAATCGGTGGCCCAAGGAGCACATATAATCGTGAGCGTACTAAGGTCCAGAAATCCATTAGATCAGGAGCAGCAGCAGATGACATTTATGTCCCCAGGCTGTGGTACTATGAGAGACTTAATTTTCTGGTAGACCAGACTGAAGTCAAGGAATCCCTCTCAACCCTACCTTCCACGCTTCCTTATTCCCCAGCTGAGGCTTCCGACGCCCACCCTGGGCCTTCCAGTCAGGAAGAAGTGGAGGAGCCCAGCTTGAGCCAGTTATAGCATTGTTCTACATATTTCTTGTTAATAAATTATGTGAAATATATGTTATTATTGATCACTAATTGCTGATTTAATAAAGTGTTTTATATATCAATAGACAGTAGTAGCCAAAAAGGTTTGGGACAAGAATGAAAAATGCTGGGGTCAGAATGATAGTCTTTTCTATTTGTTAACATTCAAGTTGCAACAGTCATGAGCTGAAAATTGTGTGTGGTTGATGAACAATAAAATAAAACTATGTCCCCTTTTCATACACAGGAAAGCCTCAGCCAGGAGGAGGCTATGGAATGTGGCAGCCAGGAGGAGGCTGGGGAATGTGGCAGCCAGGAGGAGGCTGTGGAATGTGGCAGCCAGGAGGAGGCTGTGGAATGTGGCAGCCAGGAGGAGGCTGGGGAATGTGGCAGCCAGGAGGTGGCGGGGGTAAGTGGCAGCCAGGAGGTGGCCCAGTAGGAGCCTCACAGAAACGCAGGTCCCTCCCCTCCACCTTCCAACCAAAAGGCCCAGGAAGGGGAGTAACGTGGAGGAGGCAGCTCTCAGGGTGATTAGGGAGGCTAATGAGGCCCTCAAAGCCAACCCCACTCTCCAAGAGGCCTTTGAATGCATGACTGCATACAAAATGCAGCAAATGGAGGAGGGCCAACACCTCTTGTGTGAGGAACTTATGGTGATCACCCAAAATAAAGGGTTGAGGGGCCAACTCACAACCAAAACACACACGTGTGTGAGTTGGACCATCCTCCTCCTCCTCCACCTCCTGCCACATCTCCAACACCACAGCCACAGCCTGGAAGGAAGTGTGTAAGGAAGACAAAAAAGTGATGGCCTGGGTTCAGTCTGGTCTGGCAAAAGACGCAGGCTGTTGTATGACCACAGCCTGGGGACATATATGTCATCTGCTGCTGTTCCTGATCTCTCGGAGTCCTGGACCAGATTGTGCTCACTATTATATGGACTCCTCAGGCCACCAATTTTGGATGGTAAATAGTTGATGTGTGCCCTGGGGTACAAAGGCTTCGCCAATTTCAGCAGTTTCTCCAGTGTTGCCTTCCTCTTTATTTTGTTATGACCCATAATAAATGGCTATTTATTTTTCACAAATACTTGCCTATGTGTTTTAGTTCAAAAAGGACAGTTTGTTTGTGAGTAGGCAGGTACATTTCAAAACTACAATGTCAAATTAACAAGGGACACCAACAACAAACAACCTCCTTGAGGTTAAAAAATACAAGATAATAATGGTGTTGTGGTAACTTGACACAAAAAGCGAGAAATAATATTATAGGGATCACTATAAAAAATAAAAAAATAGGAGATCTTGATAAAAAAAAGTAAATAAAAAATATAAACAAAAATTATAAACATTATTATGGAGATCTGACGAAAAAAATAACTAATATTATTCAGGAGATCACGAGAAATAATAAAGAAAATCAGTTTGTCAGAACTCTGTGTGAATATCAGCAGCAAAACAACTTCATTATTCTAGCATTATAAAGAAGAAGAGAATGCGCTGCATTAAAAGATTACAAAATTTGCAGCGTGACGAATGTGCTATCTCCATTACAAACGCTAGTTTTATCAGAAGGCGCGCTTCCGTCTCGTAAATTATTCTGAGGATGAGTGGCACTTTGTGCGTCAGAATTGTGTACACATGATCGGAATTTACGAGAACGGATTTTGTTGTCGGAAAATTTGAGATCCAGATTTCAAATTTTGTGTCGGAAATTCTGATGGAAAAAGTCCGATGGAACCTACACACGGTCGGAGTTTCTGACAACAAGCTCCCATCGAACATTTTCCGTCGGAAAATCCGACCGTGTGCACAGGGCATTAGTTATGCACTCCACAAATCTGGCCTTTATGGAAGAGTGGCAAGAAGAAAGCCATTGTTGAAAGAAAGCCATAAGAAGTCCTGTTTGCAATTTGTGAGAAGCCATGTGGGGGATACTGCAAACATGAGGAAGAAGGTGCTCTGGTCAAATGAGTCCAACATTGAACTTTTTGGCCTAAAAGCAAAACGCTATATGTAAAGGAAAACTAACACTGCACATCACCCTGAACACACCATCCCCAGTGATGGTGGTGGCAGCATCATGTTGTGGGGATGCTTTTCTTCAGCAGGAACAGGGAAGCTGGTCAGAGTTGATGGGAACATGGATGGAGCCAAATACAGGGCAATCTTAGAAAAAACCTTTTAGAGTCTGCAAAAGACTTGAGATTGGGGCAGAGGTTCACCTCCCAGCAGGACAACAACCCTAAACATACAGCCAGAGCTGTAATGGAATAGTTTAGATCAAAGCATATTCATGTGTTAGAATGGCCCAGTCAAAGTCCAGACCTAAATCCAATTAAGAACCTGTGGCAAGACTTGAAAAGTGCTGTTCACAGACATTCTCCATCCAATCTGACAGAGCGTAAGCTTTTTTACCAAGAAGAATGGGAAAAATGTCACTTTCTAAATGTGCAAAGCTGGTAATGACATCCCCAAAAAAGACTTGCAGCTGTAATTGCAGTGAAAGGTGGTTCTACAAAGTATTGACTCAGGGGGGCTGAATACAAATGCACGTCACACTTTTCAGGCATTTATTTGTAAAAAAAAAATGAAAACCGATTATCATTTTCCTTTCACTTCACAATTATGTGCCACTTTGTTTTGGTCTATCACATAAAAACCCAAAAAAATACATTTACATTTTTGGTTGTAACATGACAAAATGTGGAAAATAGCAAGGGGTATGAATACTTTTTCAAGGCACTGTAATGTTCACTATCTAAAAGCTCCACTCTGAGCTTAAACTTTTTTTTTTTTTACATCTCTCCCTCCCACCCACTTCTAACCCTTCTTATTATTTTTCCTCCTTACCTTTTAAAACCAGATATACTCACCTAAGTCCCCCCACCAGGTTCCTTGCTGCCAATTCCAGTTGATATCACTGGTCCTCTGTAATGGCATTATCCTCTTCTGGATCCTGAGAGCACCCTGCTGCTCAAAATCCAATAGAATGTGTCCATGTCATGAAGCCACTGACGTGGAGACCTGAAGACGGACCCTTTTAGGAAGTAAACACAAGAGGGGTGGACTTAGGGCTACAGCCTTATGTGATCAACACTTAAGGTAAGTAAAAAAGGGCTTTTAGTTAGGGTTATATATTTTTTTTATCAGTTATTTTTTTTCCAGTTATTTTTTTTCCCTAGCGATCAGCTAGTGGAGGGTGGGAGGGAGGCGTAGATAGGGGTGAAAACAGTCCCAGAGTGGAGCTTAAGCCCCTGTTCACACTGCCGCTGCTTTAAAGTTTAAATGTTTTGAATCCGACATCCCTGCGTGACTTCATCGTGGCTTGCATGCGACTTCTTTAACAGAAGTCAATGCAAGTCATGTTGAAGTAGGGACTCACTTGGTATATTTCCCAGTGCTCCGTCAATAGTAATGGTAAGGTGTCTTTAAGACTCTCATGTATTCATGCTGCCACATTTTCCTTGCCCATAACATGAAAAGGGAGGCCTCTCTATATTTTTCCATGTTATGGGCAAAGCAAATTTGGTTAGCAGCAGCTTTCACTCTTTTATTTATTATTGGTAAACTATATATAACATATTTAGGCACACACCATTGGTAGCACAGGACTCAGTATACTTACCTTAATTTTAGGCCCTAGTTAGTGTTTCTGCACAACTTCAATAACTTCAACATTAGAATGAAAGCTCCTATGGCAGAAGCTGATGGGAATGGTTTCTGTATTGTGTACGCTGCAGTAGAGCACAGAGAGTCTAAGGCTGCATTCACACTACAGCGTTTTGAATCGCGGGCAGATTTTCAATAATCTGCCAGCTATTTGACAGCGCTGATGTGCGAAAGACAAATCGTGGGACTCGCATTTTAGATGCCATTCATTTGAATGACACCTCAAATCGCGGTGTGGGTCTGCCACAACTGTCTCGCAATAATTCTCACGACAATCTGCATTGCGAGAAGCATGTCGCCCAAAAAAAGTTCAGGAGCTACTTTGGGGCGACATGCTTTTCACGATGCGGATTGCCGCGATTGCAGCTCGAATTATCGTGCGACAATTGTGGCAGACCTGCACCGCGATTTGAGGTATCATTCAAATTAATGGCATCTCAAATGCAAGTCCTGCGATTTGTCATTCACACATCAGTGCTGTCAAATCGCAGGCAGATTCGCGGCAAATCTGCCCACGATTCAAAACGCTGAAGTGTGAATGCAATCTTAAAGTGATTGTAAACTTAACCACTTGCCAACCAGCCACCGTCATTATACTGTGGCAGGTCGGCATGATCCCGCGAGCCGTCGTAGCTATACATCGGCTCCTTTAAGTGGGATAGGAGACGCGTGCTGCACTCCGGGTGTGCCGATGCTCATGGCCGATGGTCGCGATGACCGAGCTATGAGCGATCACAGGCACAAGAGGCAGAACAGGGACACACAAATCCCTGTTCTGTTCTGTGAGGAGAGACGTGAGTTCCTAATGGCTAGGAACCATGATCTGTCATTTCCTCTAGGTCAGTCCCCTCCCCCTACAGTTATAAACACACACAGGGAACATGGTTAACCCCTTGATCGCCCCCTAGTGTTAACCCCTTCCCTGCCAGTGACATTTTTACAGTAATCAGTGCATTTTATAGCATTTTTAAATGGCAATGGTCCCAAAAATGAGTCAAAAGTGTCCGATGTGTTCTCCATAATGTCGCAGTCCCAATAGAAATCGCAGCTCGCCGCCATTACTAGTAAAAAAAAAATTATAATAAAAATTCAATAAATCTATCCCCTATTTTGTAGACGCTATAACTTTTGAGCAAACCAATCAATATACGGTTATTGCGATTTTTTTTACCAAAAATTTGTAGAAGAAAACATATTGGTCTAAACTGAGAAAAAATTAGCTTTTTTTTAAAAAAAATGGGGATATTTATTATAGCAAAAAGTACAAAATATTGTGTTTTTTTCAAAATTGTCGCTCTTTTTTTGTTTTTACAGTTTATAGCTATTTGTGGGAAAAAAGGACATCAATTTTGTTTGGGTACAGCATCGCACGACCGCGCAATTGTCAGTTAAAGCGCAGTGCTGAATCGCAAAAAATGGCCCGGACATTCAGCAGCCAAATCTTCCGGGGCTGAAGTGGTTAAATCTTTTACTTGTACCTATAGGTAAGCCTATAATAAGGCTTACCTATAGGTACTGTCAATATCTGCTAAACTTGCACTGTTTAGGAAATATTTTCTATATAAGCAGCCGATGACGTAATCAGCGCATACGGGCCATTCCTTCAGAATCCTGTGCTGTAAATGGCGGCTCCCCCATGCATGCACGGGAGTGACATCATTGTGGCTCTGGCCAGTTACACAGTTGGAGTCCGCGGACCTGAAAGGAAGACGAGTGAAGATGGAAGGGACCTCCAGCGATGACATTGCATCGCTGAAATGCTTTATTTTCTGGTAAGTTTCACATAATATGCCAGTACTAGCACATTACCCTTTTACTTTGCAAGTTTGAAAAAAAAAAAAAGGCACCCAGCGGTTTACAACCGCTTTAAGAGAAAAAAGAAAAGTTGGTTTAAAGAGGAATTCCAAGTATGGATATTTTTACATACAGTAGCTACATTGGTTCAGCTTGGACCGATGTAACTATGCATATACCATACCTGGCTGATGCCTCTGGAAGATGGAAATCACTGGAGTAGACACCACTACTCCAGTGATCTCCACCAGCTTCTAGGTCCCATGAATCCCATAGTCCCTGATGAATTTTGAACACAGGAGGCCGACCGCTTTGCATGGGCACCATTCAGAGAATGCTATGCGTTTTCTGAATGAATGCTAAGAATTCTGTAATTGGGTGAGGTGGAGAAGGTGACACCATCCTGCCTCTCCACCTTGTCAAATCAGAGAACGGTGTGCATCTATTGAGGGGTTGCAAACAGATCTCAGAATGGCACCTATGCCAAGTAAGTGACCTGAATTCACAATACAGCAGGGCAACTGCTCAGCACAGGACCTGGAAACTGGTTGGGATGTCTGGAGTAGTAGCATATATCTCAGTGATTTCCAGCTTCTACAGGGTTCCTTCTAGTCTAGAAGTATGTTATGCATATAGTTACATAGGTACATTGTCCCAGCTTGGACCAATGTAAAAATATAGCATGCCCTTTAATTGTTCAGCATCCTCCAAAAGGTCAGTAGATAGATAAGCTTGACAAAGAGCGTGGTATGCCTGAAACTGTTGTCCTTTATGTGACTTATTCTTTGTTTCTGTGATAATAAAATAAAATTACAATGTTCTGTATCGTGCAAGTGTGAATGGTACACACCGCTACTGTTACTGACTCAGCCGTGTGCACCGTGTGTAGAAATGTGTGTGTCAGTATATTGTCTCCTGTCCAGTTTCAAATCACAGTTCCATTTTATTCAGCGGATCACGTAATACTAATATTTACATTATCTACTTCCTCATAGCCATAGAATGTTCATGTCATATTACGCTGAATACTTAAACAGAAAATGACTAGCTTCTGTAGCTGTGAAAGAATGCAAGGTCTAGTTTCCAGAGCTACAGGGAACAGCAGCCTCACTATAGACTCTGATTACAGCATTATAGCAAACAGAATGAAAAGAAAATCCACCTTCAATCAGTTAAACTTTCTATAGTTAGAAATCTTTTTCTGATAAGCTAATCTTTAGCATTGCTAGCTTTCTGTGTTAGTTATATGGTTGGTACTGGTACTATCATTGATTTTCAGTTTCCCTGTTTCTTTACTCCGGAGTCTGAGACTTTTATTTTTTTAAATTAAAAGTATTTTATTACGGAGTCTCATCTCCCCATACAGTACACGAATAATCTCTGTGCTACTTCTGATGTGCTGTCTTAACAACCTACTCAGCCAAAACATGCACATGATTAGACACTATGAGATTGATTTACTAAAGGCACATAGGCTGTTCACTTTGTAAGGTAAGTTGTACTTTGCAAGGGACTCTTCCCAAGAGCTTAGTAAATGCAGTGAAATATTACTTACTTAATTTAACTTAAAGTGATTGTAACGTCAGAAGGTTTTTTATCTTAATGAATTCTATGCATTAAGATAAAAAGCCTTTTGTGTGCAGCAGTCTCACTAATACTTACCTGAGCCCCATCTCTATCCAGCAATGTCCACAAGTGAATTGGCTGTCCGGGATTCGCCCTCCTGATTGGCTGAGACACAGCAATGGTGCCATTGGCTCCCTCTGCTGTCAATCAAACTCAGTTAGCCAATCAGGAGAGCGGGAGGGGGCGGGGCCGAACCGCAGCTCCGTGTCTGAATAGATAGACGGAGCTGCAGCTTGGCTCAGGTGTCCCCAGAGCAAGCTGCTTGCTCTGGGGCACTCCACAGGAGGGAGGGGGCAACAGTTCCAGCCGGGGACCCGAGTAGAGGAAGAACGAAGCTGCTCTGTGACAAAACCCCTGCACAGAGCAGGCAAGTATAGCATGTTTGTTATTTTAATAGAAAAAAAATTAGACTTTACAATCACTTTATTCATTTGCAAGAAAAAAAAAAGTTTTATTTAAACATGATTGATAATCAACGTCACTTCATTCACTAAGCCATGGAGAGAATTCCCATGCAAAGTGCAACTTCCCTTGCATAGTTAACAGTTTATTTGTTATCAGTAAATCAACCCCATGGGCATTGATTTACAAAAGGCAAATAGGCTGTTCACTTTGCAAGAGAAGTTGCCCATTGCAAGGGAATTTTCCTCAAAGTTTAGTGAAGGTGGTGAAATTTCATTTTGCAGATAATATCCAATCACATGCAAACAAAAAAGAAAAAAAACTGCATTTTTACTTGCATATGACTGGATGATAAAAGTCAGCAGACCCTCATTTGATAAACTTTTGGCCAAATTCCTTTGCAAAGTATAAATTTGCTTGCAAAGTTAACAGCCTCATTGGCTAGTAAATCAACTTCTTAAAGCGGAGTTCCACCCATTTCTGTGTTTATTAAAAGTCAGTAGCTACATAAAGTGTAGCTGCTGACTTTTAATAAACAGACACTCACCTGTCCCACAGTCCAATGTTGCGGCTGCCCGAAGCCTCGCTTCTCTCCTTCTGCTCTCCGACATTGCAAGTGTGGGCACCCGGCTATGACAGCTTGTGCACACTGCGCATGCGCAAGTCGTGCTGCGCGTTCTGAATGGCCGGGCAATCTTCTGGGACCTGTGACGTATCCCAGAAGATTTCAGGGAGGGAGGGGAGAGAGGAGTAACCTCCGCTTAGCGCCACAGCGCAATGAGCTGCAGTGGGAGCTGGGTACCTGTCAAAACTAGATGCCTGCTCCCCCCCCCATCCAAAAAAAATTTACATGTCAAATGTGGCATGTCAGGGGGTCAGGAGTGCTTAGTGGAAGTTCCACTTGTGGATGGAACTCCGGTTTAATGCCACTGACCTGCAGCAAACATGTAGTAAGTCGGAATGAAATCAGAACCTCTGATCTACAGTACATTCTTTATCTGGATAAATAACAATATGTTACCCATTGAATCAGGAGGACAAGCATTAAACAACCAGAAGGGGGGTGAGCAATGGCAGCCTACATATTACTCTCAGCACAAATACCCAGTCAAGCCAATGAATAAAAACACTTCCCCACTCACCCACTGAAAATTGTTGGATGCTTCTACTGAACAAAGCTTCAACTAGTGAAAAAGTCTGCCTTTAGTAAATCGACCCCATTATGTTTTCTTAGTCATGCCTGTTCTGTGCTTTCTATGACATTACAGAAGACCGTGCAGGCACTCCCAGCGTCTACCTAATGTAAACATCTAGCTGGTGTGCAGAGGATGAATGGAGTTTTAAAATGTGCTATGTGAAATTACCTGTACACTCAAGTGGCTTATGCCAGGTTCTCCACCTCTGCACTTCTTAGGTCGTTCTACTACTTGAGGAGCCCCTTCAAGCAACTTTGTTGTGCAAGAAAATTATTGCAAAAAAATGGTGCCCTACCTCTCTGGTGGTCCCTATGTCCTATCTTTACTCCATTCCAGCTGTGCAACCTCTTCTAGAAACGTCAGCACGTGACACTTCCCAGAGTTCCACTTTTTTGACATATCATCCACGCAAGACCTGCATTATTTTTAATATAGTTGCATTGAAAAAAAGAGCAGTATAAAATATCTTCCTACCTATTTACTAAGGGTAGTAGCATAAGGATTAAAAATAGTTAATGTTAAGAGAAGTTAGTTCCATTTTAACACGAGTGAATTTATTTCTTGGCATGGCCATCATTTCACATAACCCATGTGCACCAAAGCTGCATGTACCTTAGACAGCGCTTGTGTGTCTGAATAATTTTAGGGGTTACTGTACTCACTGTACTCACTGAACTGTAACTGCTTTTGCTATTTGGCCCCAATAAAAAAAGAGGCCAGAGCCAAAAACATCATGTTCAATGGTTAAAGTTTTCTTCTTAAATGGCATTTACAGTATTCTTTATTTGTGGAAAGACATTTGTGTTAAATAAAACATCAAAGGTCATAATTTAGTCCACTACAATTGGAAGCTCTTTAAAAATAGTGACCAGGAAAGCCGAAAGGTTCAAGAAAAGAATTACTAGGTATAACCTTACTTTTCCTGTAAACTGTAAATAGCATCTACAGCATGGGCGGGATCAAGGTAACGGAGGTAGAAACCCACAAGAATACAAAATAACATACATCGAGCGGAGTTCTATTTGCAACTCTGTCTCTAGATATGAGAGACCGATGGTCACATGAAGACATCAGCTGCCACTCTTTGAAGCCTCAGCACAGACACATTTAATGACAATCTTCCAGAGCATGGATAATTGTAGACTTCTACATTTCCATATATAGATTGGCTCTTTCGAGACACACAGCTGAACAACAACAAAAAGTCTTCTGTTCCTTCCACAATGGTTTGCCTATTATTATTGGCATGCTAGCAAGAGCTGATTAGTTCTTTTGTTTAAGGAAAATAACAGAAATAATGACATGGAAATTACCAAGCAATCTAAAATGTGTCCATTGTCAGGGGAAAAATGCCAAAGCAGCCAAATACAAAGATATTGGGGCAATTAATAGCTGCCATACAAAATATCTTTGGAAGATTATAGCAAACTTGATAAGGTTCAAAAAGGTTTCAGAATATGTGTCACAAGCTTTAGCTGTCAAAATGCCAAAAAAATTAAACAGGCATTAGGTCACAGGAAAAATAAAGGACCCATTGAGTCTATCCAGAAAAAAGGGAAAGTAGACTGTATGTTTACACTACACATTTTTTTTTTGTAGTTATATAAGAAAAAGGGAGGCCACAAGTACTTGATACAATGGCAGAACTCATTACCTTAAAATATGGAAAGACCTACAGGAAATTTTTCACCCATGGGACTTTGCTGACTTCTGTCAAATAAAGTTGGTAACAATAGTCTTAAAAAAAATACAAAATGTATTCAATATTAAAATTTAAATCAGACATACTAGACAGTACATGTGTCATAGTGAAACAGACATAATATACATGTGTTATTATACATTAGTTGCATATATACAATTTTACATTACATTTATCCCTTGGATTGTGTCTTTTTACCTCTTTGTTTCGATTGACATATAAACTAAATTTGGCTGTGTTCTGAGGAAGTAGGCACTGCCCCACCAAATGCTTTGAGACTGCTGTCCATATGTGCACCAAATCGAGTTGTATTTGGAAATTGTATAGATGCAACTAATGATTATCAACACATTATTATTTATTATTATTATTATAATACAGGATTTATATAGCACCAATAGTTTGCACAGTGCTTTACAACATGAGGGCAGACAGTACAGTTACAATACAATTCAATACCGGAGGAATCAGAGAGCCCTGCTCATTAGAACCTACAATCTAAAAGGGAAGGTCAAGTGAAACAAAAGGTAATAACTGTGGGGGATGAACTGATGGAGAAAATGAAAATACAGTTGTTAGGTATGGGTAGGATAGGTTTCTCTGAAGAGGAGGGTTTCCAGAGATCGTCTAAAAGCTAACAGAGTAGGAGATAATCGAACAGGTTGGGGTAAAGAGCTCCATAGGATTGGAGAGGCTCAGGAAAAGTCCTGGAGCCGAGCATGGGTGGAGTTAAAGAGCATGAGGTCTTGCAAGGAACAAAGAGAACGATTAGGTTGGTATTTGAGACTAGGTCAGTGATGTAGCTGGGGGCTAAATTATGGATGGCCTTGTAAGTAGTTGTTAGTATTTTGAATTTAATTTGTTGGGTGAATGGGAGCCAGTGGTGGGATTGAGAGAGAGAAGTAGCAGACACAGAACGATTGGCAAGGTGGATGAGTCTTGCAGCAGCATTCATGATAGATTGAAGGGGGGATAGACTATGTAGAGGTAAGACAATGAGGAGGGAGTTGCAGTAGTGAAGGCGAGACATGACCAGCGAGTGAATTAAGAGCTTTGTTGTGTCATCGGTTAGAAAAGGGCATATTTTGGAGATGTTGCAGAGGTTGAGGCAGCAAGTTTTGGACAGTGATTGGACGTGGGGCTTAAAGGAGAGTTCAGAGTCCAGGACTACACCTAGGACCTTGGCATGTGGGGATGGGCTGATAGTTATGCCATCGATTTTGACAGAGAGATCAGGGGAAGGGGCATATGGAAAAATTATAAGTTTGGTTATATTATGTCTGTTTCACTATGACACATGTAGTGTCTAGTATGGCTGATTTTAATTTTAATATTGAATACATTTTGTATTTTTTAGGAATATTGTTATCAACTGTATTTGGTACAACTCATCAAAGTCCCATGGGCGAAACATTTTCTGTAGGTCTTTATTTTTGTAGTTAACTGGTAAATGTAACTTTTTCATAAGGGCTCATTCACATGAGCTTAGCTCAGTACTCTATTTTATTTTTCTGTTATAGCACTGAGCTGTGTGCAAGCAGCCTATGTTAGTGAATGAACACAAACTGACTGTATAGGCTTACCCACGCAGCTGACTTTGACATGTACGCAGGGATGGGTGCACAGACCTAAAAGCACAGGCTCCGCATTGGGGGTCATGCACCTGTCCATGCACAGCTTATGAGCTGATTTCACAACTATTGGTCTGTCTCAGTGGGCATGTTGGACCTCTGCAGAGAGATCTCTGCTTTCTCACTGAGAGCAAGGGTCCCATTCTGTACTTGATAGCAAATAATGGGCTTTTCTACTCAGGCTTTAGCTACCTTAGAAAAAAAATGAACTGTAAGGGCCAATTCACACTAGAGAATTGATTTTGATTTTCCACACAGGAAGAATTACAGTCACCGCTAGGACACATAAAACAACTGTTTCAATTCCTTTCTGTGTGCCTTATTCTCACTATACCTCACCCTGAGGTGCATTCAAATCAGTAGTGTATTTAGGTTTTATGCTGCCCTAGGCCTGACTAAACTCGTGCACCCCCTAATTTAAATATGACCCACCCCTTCCTGTCAAGGCCACACCCCTTGCTCTTTAAGACCTGCCCTGAAATAGAATGGGGAGGGACACTAGTTCTGAGGGCCTGGTGGCGGGGGGGGGAGAGGAATTCCCTTAATTTGCATAGATTTCCTGTTTGGCTATGGGGCAGGAAGTGAAGGGAAATCTCTACAATGGGACAGGGATGATAAAAAATTAAACCGACAGGGGCTATAACCTTCCCTTACTCTATCCAAAATGAAAACAAAAAAAAGTGTTGCCTATAGTTCTACTTTAAGCACAAATTTCTGATAATTTTATGGAGAGGACTAAGAAAATATAACCATGCCAATGGTGCAGCACAGTGAGGAAGGTTTGTGGTCCAGGATGATAGGACAGTCAAAATTAGAAGCGGCGCCCCCCCCCCCCCCCCCACAGTTGCAGAATGCCGGCCGCCCACATACCGAAAGCAGTGCGGCCGCTTTGTGGGGGCGCTAGACTAATTTGCCTCTCAGCCCAGTCCGGCCCATAAGACTGACGCTACACTAACAGTGTAGCGCAAGCCGGCAGGGACTCTTTCCGTGCTGCCCCTCTGCAAAGTGCTGCCCTAGGCCTGGGCCTTGTCGGTCTAGGCCTAGATACAGCATTGGTTTAAATGCAGACATGCTACCTAGTATTGCACTTTACTGCATGGAACCGCACAGCAAGGGCAATGCACTGCACTGCTGTGCGGTGAAATGAATGAAGTGTCGCTTTGTGCACTTCACATAAAGTAAAAAAAAAGGAGCTGTGTGATGCGGTAAAGCACATTGCACTGCCCCCTGCTGCACATGACTGCAGCCCAGAAAGGACTGTTGCCCACGCACTAAACTGCTCCAGTTAAGTGTGCGGGCAAGACAGGCCGTAAGACATTGAACATTTTTGTTTTGATGAACCTTAAATGTATTCAACTGATTTAAACTGGGAGATTGATTGATCTTTAAAAATATCTATGCAGATACAATAATTGAGCAATAAAATTCAAATGCTTAACCACTTCCCGACCGCCGCACGATGATGTACGTCCTAAGTTTGAACGGGGATATCGTTGTTATGGCAGCAGCTAGCTGCCATAACCCCGGTATCCCCGTTTTCGTGCGGCGGCCGGCTTTCAGATAAAAGTGGTCCCTGCGGCGGATTCACCGCGAGATCACTTTTATCGTTGGCGGGAGAGGGCCCCCCCCCCTCCCGCCGCGATCCGGTGCCCTCTGCCGCTTACCGGAGCTGTCGGTAGAGGAGGAGGCGATCGCATCCTGCTCTCTGGTGTGTCTGAAGACGAGTGAGGCCAAGATGGCGCTCACTCGTCTCCATGACACTGCTGGGCGGAAGCGACGTCAAAACGTCACTTCCGTCCACGCCTCTTAAAGGCATATTTTTTCAAATGTCATTTTTCTAAATGACTTTTTTTTTTTTTTTTTTATTGCATTTTAGTGTAAATATGAGATCTGAGGTCTTTTTGACCCCAGATCTCATATTTAAGAGGTCCTGTCATGCTTTTTTCTATTACAAGGGATGTTTACACAATAGGAATAAAAGTGACACAATTTTTTTTTTTTAAACAGTGTAAAAATAAATAAAATATTGTAAAATAAATAATAAAAATAAAAAAAAATTTTTTAAAACCCCCCTGTCCCGACGAGCTCGCGCGCAGAAGCGAACGCATACGCGAGTAGCGCCCGCATATGAAAACGGTGGTCAAACCACACATGTGAGGTATCACAGCGACCGGTAGAGCGAGAGCAATAATTCTAGCCCTAGACCTCCTCTGTAGCGCAAAATATGCAACCTGTAGAATTTTTTAAACGTCACCTATGGAGATTTTTGAGGGTAAAAGTTTGACGCCATTCCACGAGCGGGCGCAATTTTCAAGCATGACATGTTGGGTATCAATTTACTTGGCGTAACATTATATTTCATAATATAAAAAAAATTGGGATAACTTTACTGTTGTTTTATTTTTTTATTCAAAAAAGTGAATTTTTTCCAAAAAAAGTGCGCTTATAAGACCGCTGCGCAAATACGGTGCAAAAAAAAGTATTGCAATGACTGCCATTGTATTCTCTAGGGTGTTAGAAGAAAAACCATATATAATGTTTGGGGGTTGTAAACACCTAAAATCCAAAACGAGGCTGGTCCTTAAGTGGTTAAAAGAGAACACAAAAGAATACTCAGGGAGATGTCTTAACTGAATCTCTGAGACTCTTGATAAGAACTCCCCTGGTTAGGAGCAGAAGTTCCTTTGTGGAAGGAAAGAACTGCACAAATATCATTTTTTTTAAACAAAGACAGGTGTGGTAGACTAGTAAAGTGAAGCAATGGAGAGTCAGAGGAAGTGATTCACTTTTTGCATGCCACATCCCCGTGATAAGTATTATAAAAGTCACACTTCCTTAGAAATTATGGGGGGTATAGTGTGCTAACACATGAATAAAAGCATTCCAAATTGTATTTTTTCACATAAAACAGGGTTTTAGGACATATACAGATTAACTTGGTTAAGACCATAAAAATATCCATGACAACACCATAATTGTGTAATATACACGCACAAACAATTTTACATATGCTTATTTCCATCCAACACATTTCTTGGAACAAAGTCCACTTTTTCAAGGATGCACATGCAGTTCAAGTGATGAAGTTAAAAATAAAATATATCCTATAAGTGACATACATGCATATATTACTTGATTTCTCATCTACATGTATGAGTATCACATACAGACCTCATATCATAGATCATAATAATTGTTTATGAGGCATTTGTCTTTACCCATATGTAAAGAATGTCACAATATCACTCTTTAAGTGGCATCAAGTCTAAGGACCTTCTATAATAGAGAAATGAGATAGAATTATGTAATCCTTAAAAACTTGCAGTAAAATTGGTGTATTTCTAAGATATCAAAAGCTCTTATGTGGTAAAAAGTAGCGCCTGCCCCAAAGAGATTTGACCACACCCAGCACATGTATGTATGCAGAGATCCTAGGATAGAGCTATTCTACATAGAGAACGTTCTTCTTGACACCAGTCTCAGATCGCAATGGGAGAGAAATGAGAGCATTCCATCGATCATGTCCCGCGACTGCTGAAATCTGAGGCACACTTAGCGAGTTGTCCATTCCACATCCGTGACACCATCAGGTTGGTAGGTTCAGCATATTATTGATAGTGGGAGATGCAGGCATGCCATCCTCTCTGCCACTGCGGTCATTGGCTGGTCAATTGGAATTTCGAGCTGTCCTGTGTCCTGTGCACACTTCCTACTTTATCTCAAAGGGTCATTGTATCCTCACCAGTTTTTTGCTTGGGGCGTTAGTGCTGTGCCGAGGGGGGGGGTGTAGGGACAGTTGTGCTAGTGCCGTGCCATGGGGGGGGGGGCAGTTGTGCTGGAGCCGCTCCACCGGCGTCCCGGGGGTCCCAGCATGCACTGACAGCAACAGTGAAATACAGTCAAAATTCTATCTGCCAGTCAAAGCAGGCCCATTACTGTGGGATGAAAAAACCATGTGTCACTACCTTAAAAGGTCTTTTTTAAAACTGATAATAATCAGATTGAGGTGCATCTTTTGTATGTACTGTAAGTGCAATAGCTCTACCATGCTAACAAAGACATACAACACACTAGAACTAATTTGGCAAAGCAACATACAGTATATGCTGTATGCATTGTGTCATTTATACCCAGAACCCAGAGCGGCAAGTCAAGGGTCTTTTAACCATGATAAGCCACTGCTCTGGCCTGTGAAAATGCGTTCTGCCTGGGTACACACATATGCGATGCGGGAACCAGCGCGATTACAGCACCGGTTCCTGCATCGTATCTCTCCCACAGGCAGTTCACACTGCCCTCTGCGAACCACTGTGGGTGTCAATACAATGTTAATGACACCCTCAGATCGGTTCACAGATCACAGTGCAAACTGTAAACTCGCACAGGAATCAGATCGCATGGCTGAGAACACCCGTGCGATCTGATTTCAGTGCGGGGGAAAAAAAAAGTCCCTGCACTTTTTTTCTGCGAATCTAATGGGAGTTCAGCCATACAACTGTATGGCTGAACTCGCATCACACAGACATCGCATGTGATCGGCACCTGTGGTGCAGGTGAGAATCACATGCGATGTCTGAGATCGCACTAGTGTGAATTTGGGCTTAGTCATTGTGTTCTGTGAAGGTAACAGTGTTATTCCCTGTATTATAGCGGAGGGATTTTTGGGTCCCTTAACAAAACTGGTTATTTTATCATAGATCTGTTTTTCTTATCTTTTATTCACAATGATAATTGAGGTCCAGGTACTGAGTGCAATCTTCAAGTTACTATAAAGTCTGGTGGAGGCCTAAATAATTGTATTGAGTTGTTGTTGGCTTTTTGCTTACATGAGGTCACTGCAAAACTTTCACAGCAGTCTGCATCAAAGAGACCTCATGTAATGTATCCAGTGTTTTCTGTGAATCGCAGAGGACGGAAGTTTCAGTTAACACAGTGTATACAATCATTATTTTTCACAATGGCTTAAGTCTATTATTGTAATGCCTGGTAGTTAGACACACGTTCAAAGGGAGCATGTCAGATCTTGGCAAATATTTTTACTTTTAATAAGACCATCTGGAATAGGCAGCAATATTCAAATGTGATAAGAAATTTATTTGCAAAACAGCTGCATCAAATTTCAGCTATAAATTCACCAATGTGTTCGTTTGGAATTCAGACACTAGCTCATTGTTCCAACCTGAATAGTGAGGAGTAATAGTCAATCATACTGTATATTTATACAAAACTGTACTTCCTCTCTGCTTGACTTACATATTATCTAACTTAGACATACATGCTGGTATTTAAATTCTTAGAAACAGAAAGAAGCAAAAAAAAAACCTCTATCACACTGAGGTAGCAAGTAAGGTAGGATGGATATTGGTAATGACTGCTAGACAATGAACTTTCTGGTATGCGAGATTTTTTATTCCATTCTTTTAGCTAGTAAGAATGGACACTCCTGGCCCGACTCGTGTCTATCACGCCAAGAAGTGCCCATACAGACAAATTCAGTGTACTTATAACTCTATTACATTACGTCACAAGTAGATAGACAATACATTTCCGTTATAAGACATTTTTTAACCTCTTAACCTTTGTAAGCAATTAACCTACTCTTATGGTTGCAAAGCAGTTAGCAAAGCAAATTCCTTTTGTACTCTTGCAGTTTGCAGATTCTTGCCTTTGCGGTTTCCTTATCTTACTTACTAATCAGCTTGACATTTGCTAACTTATAGGAAAGTGTACGTCAGTGTGCTAAACACAGGTGTCTGTGTTAAGGGGGGTGAGAGGGTGAATTCAGTGTCTTTAACCACAGCCTGTAACATATTTTACAGAGCTCATAAACTGTTCTTAGCATAGTATATACAAGAATGGCTTCTTAGCTGAAATTCTAAATCAGCCTTACTGCACACATAACCATGGCCATATAAACTGACCCCGTTCCTACTTCATTCCCCCCTTTGATCATAATCATAGCGATTAATATGAGCGAGATTAAGCATCATTAAATACCATACCGTTCTGCTTTCTAATGGATCAGAGCCCAATGTTACTGAGATTTTTATTTAGTCTTGGGGAGTTAATGGCTGGTATTTCCACATAGCCATAATATGGGTCGCAGCCTTTCTTTCTACAGTGGCCTCAATGAAACTCTGGATCATTCTAGTCCCAAGAGGAATCAGACAGGGTAACAGCAGACATGCTACAAGTATTACTACAACGATCCCCAATATAGCCTTCACCCCATATGCACTGGGGAAACCCCAATCCCCGAACCAGCTACCAGCGTTGAAACCATCCCATGTTTGGACCGGCACATGAGCTAACTTTTTCATTCTACCAGTGATTTCTTCAACTACTTTTCCTGTGTTGTCCACTTCTAAGCAACAATTACTCAGATTAAATTTTCCACAGACACCACCCTCAGTAGCTAACAGATAGTCTAAGGCAAGTCTATTCTGATACACATGAGCACGTAAATTAGTTCCTTGTTTAGCAAGCAAATTTAAGGCAGTAGCAGTTTCGTTAGTAATTATTTCTAGTACAGCCTGTAACCTTATAATTCGATTAAGCATATAAATTGGTGTTCTATAACCGTAACTTCCATCCTCGGCCCAAGTAGCTGGACCATAATATTGGACAATACGTTCTGGGGGCCATTCATTGTCTTTCCAGTTTCCTATCTTCAAGCTAGATGATCTCCGCTTCCTCTTTGGACCTGTGTACACCGAGACTCCCAATTCTTCCCTATTCCCCAGTGGAAGAAGGAAAAATGAGGGTTTTAAGGTACCTAAGACACAGGCTCCTGACCAGTCTTGAGGGAGCTCTGAATAGGCTTTGTTCCCACAAATCCAATACAAGTTTTCTGGGGCCTTCCAGTTAGATTCTTTGGTGAGATTTTCCCATAGCCCTTTTAGATGAGTGAAATTGGTAAAGGGGTGTGGGTCAGGCACGGGTACGTTTGAATCACTCCACCAGGATGTATTTTTAGAAGTGTTGTTATAAAACTGTTGTCCTAAACAGGCCATTTCTCCTACATGTGTTCTATACTGGGGACCCGACCTGGCTATACAATATTTCCCAATTATTGATGTTTTCAGGTGCCATTCTGACCTTATTCGTTCAGGGGCTGCTCAGAGGTGGCACTGAATGGCACATCATAATCTTTTTCCCTGGCTTCCCAAGGCCATTGGTCTCCCATGGTAGTTCCTCCGCACACATAGCAATCTGTCACTTGTAAATTGTCAGCCACACTTTCTGCCAGTTCAATGAACAGGTTCTTTGTGCTAGGAGGCATCTCCATACCAGTGGCCAGTTCTTCATAAAGGGAATGAAATAGCTGATGATTAACACTCTTTGTTAGTTCAGTTTCTAGTGAGACATACACAATTGTACCGGGGTCTGATCCTTTACCATAAATATGAACTCCAAACTTATTTCCCCATTGTGCTAAAAACCGGACAGGGTTATGTATGGTGAAATTCACAGGGGTGCAACTTCCCACTGTGCAGCTGGATGAACTAGCTAAGGATTGTAGGATTGCATCCTGATTTTTCATTCCCCATGTTCCCCAAGCAGCACACCTCCAGTTGGGGCAGTAATTCCATTCCTCACCTGCACAGCTAGGTCCCAGTTTCCCTGAACAGATGTACCTATCATTTCTCAAATACTCTCTCTCCCATTCCAATCCCCCACACCCTCCTCTTGGGAAGGGGTTGAGGTTGATCGCAGCACACGCATCAAAAATTAGGCTTGCTGCAGTGCTGGGGTCAGTGATCAGTGTACGGTTTATAAGCTTCCCGGTGGAACTAAAGCTCCGGACGGTTAACCAGGTTTTGTAAGGTGCATAAGTGGGATCATAGCAGGTTATCTGATCTTCCACAGAGCACATTGAATAGGTAGTCCCATTATGTATGCAGGTACCAGTGTCTGTACCCTTGCATTGATAATGGGAGTGCCACAGTAACATCTTGGTAGTCACAGATCCTACTCTGGTGGTTTTTATACAAGGGTCACATGAGTTACTCTCCCCCTCTTTTAACCCGGTCAGTATCACTATTATGGCTATCAACAGTCTCATTATAACGATTTTAGTAAACATTACACCGATGAATATCCTCAAGCTTCAGCTTGTGCGTAGACCAACCAGCGTCCGGGCTGTGGTTGGAGCAGAGCTTAGTAGATATCCTTTATCTTCCGCCGTGCGTTGAGCCAGCAGCTTCCAGGAGTGTGTTGGCCGCAGGGCTGCAGTCTGTCTATCTTCTGCCGTGCGTAAATTCAGCAGCTTCCAGGGGTGTGCTGAACACAGGGCTGGAGTTCTTCCTTCTGATTTCTCTGGTCAATCTCAGTCTCAAAGGATCTTGGGGGTCTAATGTACTGTGCCCGGAGTCTGTGAGGTCAGCAGCTCGCTTTACCCTGGAGTGGTGTATCCAGGGTGTCACCTCAGCTACCCTAATGGCTGTTGGGGTAGATAGCAGAACAGTGTAAGGACCTCTCCATTTTGGCCCTAGTGGGGTTATGTTCCACTCCTTTACCCACACTGTATCTCCTGGTTTAAAGGGGTGTACTGGGTTCGACAAGTTTATGGGAAGTTTCTCTTGAACCCATTTCCCTATGTTATACAACACTGCATACTTTCCCCAAGTTTCTGTATCAGTTCACGGTTAACTACCCCTCCTATCTGATGCAAGTCTCCTCTTATCCCTCTAATGATAGGTGGGGGCCTACCATACAGTACCTCAAAAGGGGACAGATTTGTCCTCTTTGTTGGGGTACTCCGAATTCTCAGTAAAGCAATAGGCAACATCAAGGTCCACTTCATTTGGGTTTCCTGACAGAGCTTAGCCAGTTGTGACTTGAGTGTGCAGTTCATCCGTTCAACTTTTCCAGAACTTTGTGGCCTATATGCGGTATGTAGTTTCCAAGTAATCTTAAGTGCTGTTGCTAATTCCTGGAGGCACTTGTGGACAAAGTCAGGGCCATTGTCTGAGTCTATATCTGGGGATAAACATCTTTTACAAAACTGCTTCCGTCAGTAAAGTACTCAACGTTTGGATTTTTTCAAGGGGCTGTCTTTCAAGTCTGGTCGGCTTTCATATCCATTACCCGGAGACTGTCCTGAGGTAGGGGTTCTTGTGAGGTGGGGAGCAGAGTGGCTGGGTTTTAAAGTGTTTACAGTCTCTAAGTGGATACGAGGATTTTCACACAGCATAGCTTGATATTTAACCATTCGACTGTTAGTAAACCAGTGATTTCCCTTGTAATCCATTAGTGCCTGTACCTGGTGAGGGACTCGGACATAAGTCTCCTGACCTAATGACAACTTGTCAGCTTCGACCACAAGGAGGGCTGTTGCTGCGATGGCCCGCAGGCAGGATGACCATCCCTGAACTACAGTGTCCAGTTGTTTTGAAAGGTATGCTACAGGGCGCTGCCAAGACCCAGAGTGTTGTGTCAGGACTCCTACTACTATTACTTGTTTTTCACTGACATACAAATAGGAGACTTTTTGGCTATTTGGCAAGCCCAGCGCATGAGTCTGCATTAGGGAGACCTTAATGTCTTAATGCTCTGTTTTGCTGTTCTCCCCATTGGAAGGGTTCCTTTTCTCCCCCCTTTGTGGATTCATAGAGGGGTCTGGCTTTTATGGCAAAGTCCGGTATCCAGATTCAGCAGAACCCTGCCACCCCCAGGAATTCACGTACTTGCCGTCTGGTAGTCAGGGTGGGAATCTGACAAACAGCTTCTTTCCTGCCTTCTCCCAATTGTCTCTGTCCTTGTGATACTCTGAATCCCAGGTACTTTACAGTCTCTTGTCAAAATTGCACCTTTCTCCGGGACACCTTATAACCTGCCTCCCACAGTAATTGTAACAGTTCATTAGTGACCGCTGGGTGCATGGTCATTACAGCCTGATTGACCGCTCTGAGGTCTTGAACAGGACAACAGTGAGCTGTTTCGGGTTTCTGCGCTGGAAGTAGAGGTGTATTCCAGGGAGACTGACAGGGTTTTAGAATTCCACAGTGTTATTCCTACTAGGGCTTTTCGAGGGACTGGGTACTGTTTCAGGCTGACTGGAGTGGCTCCTGATTTTAATTCGATAAGGATTGGGGGAACATGTCTGGCTAATCCTGGTAGGTTGTCTTCTGCCCATAGTCCCGGGATGTCTTGCAGTATGCGGGCTTCAAAGGGATGGGGCAATTTTAGGATAGCCTATCCCTATCCGTCAGATTGGAAGTATATGTGTGCTCTGAGTTTAGCAAGTAAGTCTCTGCCCAGCGAGGGAATAGGGGAATCCGACATGTACAGGAACTGATGTTGGACTTGATGCCCCCCCCAAAAACTACAAAGTCTTTCTAATAGGAAGGGTCTTTTGCCTTTATACTTCTGCACTGCTTGGTTAATTCTGTGTCTTTCTTCAGTATTAAAAAGGGTCAATAAAAGTTGCTGGCAGTCCGACCAAGTGGGGTTATTGACCAGAGCAAATCTGTGATGGCTTGGGGCTTCTCAGAGTAGGCAGGGTTATGAATCTTCCAGTTCAGTAAATCTGTTGTGTTAAAAAGGGGTGTAAACTAGAGTCCGATATTCCTCCACCGCCTGTTCTCTTAAGGGCATTTGCAGGGGTATGTTGAAAGACGGGCAAAGGTCCGGCTATTTGCATCAGGATTTCTCGGAGTGGAAGTGGACACTTGATTGGGGAGCCCATTGACTACTACTGAGTTCCCTATTTCTGTCCTGCCTATACTCAGAGTATTACGGTCAGGAGTATATTTACTGAGATTTGGCATTGAAATACTGACTGAATCTGATGTAGGTGGACAACAGCTTGAGTCCTCTTGTCCACTGGACGGGGCATTTGGACATGGCTCTGACCTGTCTCTATCTGAGGTCTGTTCATCTACATACGGGGGAGGTTGATCTGTCTCTTCGGGTTGAGAATATATGTTTTGTTTGTTTTGTCAGTGTCACTACTCTTTGTCATAACCATAATTCTACACTGTTCCTCTTTTTGTGGCTTCTATCCACTGCAGGTTTTTATCTCCCATTTGTCCAAAGGATGCACAATCATCCAGACGGACGTTTTCTCCTAGCTGACTGACTGACTGACTGGCTGAGGATTTGTCCGAAAGATGCGCAATCATCTGGACGAACATTCCTCCTGACTGACTGGCTGAGGAGTTATCCGAGAGATGCACAATCATCTGGACGGATATTCCTCCTGACTGGCTGAGGATTTATTCGAGGGATGCACAATCACCCGAACGAACAGTCCTCCTGGTAGGTGCGTCTTGGTCATGTTTCTGTGAGTCTGACATAATATTCTCAAATAATCAGTCAATGGTCTCTAAGTCAAGGGTTCCCTGTGGGGGCCACCGCGCTCCATAACAGGGCCAATCTTTCTCACACAATGTTATCAATTTCTCAGGGCTAAGTTTTAAATTACAGTTCTTAGCAAATCCCTTCCTAAAGTTGGAGATCATGGTTTGTAGGGGAGATTCAACACTATGTTTCCCACCCATTCTTATAACCTAACAGACACCAAGACAGACACAGAGGGTAGGGTAGATGATGAGAATTCAGTAAGGGGTCTGAATCCTCGACACAAGTAGGAACAATAGACAACGCTTCCCTCGGTCAGTGGCCTGGACGTGGTCTCCCAGCCAGAAAACGCACTTAAAAGAGGACACGGTCACTTCACCACAAAGTGATGTCTCATACACACATCAATCATACCAGACACTCCCACCCAAAAATTACTGACTGACTGAGAATTCGTCCGAAAGATGCACAATCATCTAAACGGAGGTCTCTTCTCGGAAGGTGATCAGGCTTCCCTTCTCTCGATCCGTCGAGAGGCCGACTGGCTGTCTGACAGTTATCCCAAAACCAAAAGTAAAAGGCTCTCACCTGTTCCCGTTGGAGCTCCAGCTATCTACTGCTCGGATTCCCAGGTCCTTTTGACGCTACGAAGGTCGTCCACAGCAGGCCACCAAATGGGACACAGCGCAGTCTCCTAGATAACAGTTCTAGAAGGCGCCTTTTGAGACTACGATATAACCCACAGGGCTGGCCTCTCGGACCATTCCTTGTAGGTCTGGTGGAAAACAGTGCCACCTGCCTCAACAGGTCACACCGATATTCCCCCCTTACGGCCAATGCACCAAATGAGGTAGCAAGTAAGGTAGGATGGATATTGGTAATGACTGCTAGACAATGAACTTTCTGGTATGCGAGATTTTTTATTCCATTCTTTTAGCTAGTAAGAATGGACACTCCTGGCCCGACTCGTGTCTATCACGCCAAGAAGTGCCCATACAGACAAATTCAGTGTACTTATAACTCTATTACATTACGTCACAAGTAGATAGACAATACATTTCCGTTATAAGACATTTTTTAACCTCTTAACCTTTGTAAGCAATTAACCTACTCTTATGGTTGCAAAGCAGTTAGCAAAGCAAATTCCTTTTGTACTCTTGCAGTTTGCAGATTCTTGCCTTTGCGGTTTCCTTATCTTACTTACTAATCAGCTTGACATTTGCTAACTTATAGGAAAGTGTACGTCAGTGTGCTAAACACAGGTGTCTGTGTTAAGGGGGGTGAGAGGGTGAATTCAGTGTCTTTAACCACAGCCTGTAACATATTTTACAGAGCTCATAAACTGTTCTTAGCATAGTATATACAAGAATGGCTTCTTAGCTGAAATTCTAAATCAGCCTTACTGCACACATAACCATGGCCATATAAACTGACCCCGTTCCTACTTCAACACAGCATACAAAGTTGATGAAATGCCAACAACTCACAGACTTGTTACAGAAACAAAATGGAAGATTGAAAATAAATAAAAAATCAGTGTAAAAAAAGAAGAAAAACATTTCATTAAAGCTGAACTCCAGGAATTATTTGGATTGCACGCGTATATAGGGATTGTCTTCAATACTAAAGGTATAAAACTCCCTTGTTTTTGAAATGGTTAATGTTTTCATGGCAAGCAGTACCCTTTGAGCAAGACAGTTGTGTTTCATCCACACTGAAAATATTGGATCATCTGAGAGAATAAATAATGTCTAAGAACAACACTTGAGATTTTATTTGATTTATTCTAAAGATGACTGACATGCAGTTTAACCTTTGGCAGACTTTGCATGCTTTAACAACCCACATTGTGCTACTGGCTAAGCTCTCCTCCACTGTGTTTATGGTAAATACCTTACAGGCTTTCACTTTCATGTGTTCCTGCTAGTCTTCTGATGTCTGGCTCATCCCTTGAGTATTTTTCTACTCAGCAGTGCAAGTGGAATTTAAGTAGTATCATTCATTGACTTAGTCAATAGATTTTTACCATTTATCTGGATTTTCGTAAGGCATGATAAAATACGGAACATGAAATTCACAAATTGTATGCTCTTTGTATTTCATATTGTAGAAACTTAAGTGAAAGCCAGCAGCTAAACCCGAAAACAAAAATGTAAATTTTTAATATGTATATTCCAGTTTATAGGTTTGAAAAGGTATAGGTGTGGCGCTGTTCTTATGTTCTGAGGTGTGGGTACTCCCAACTCACTCTCTAATCGCTACATTATAACAGACCTGAGTGCATTAATTATAAAGTGACTAGTGCCAAAACATAACTCATATGCATAATGTGCAAACGGTACAATCATTAAAAAGTGAATCAATCAATAAATCAATATACGCGATCATTAAATAAAAGTCCAAAGTGACAGGTGCTCTTCAATCATATATGACCTCAGTGTTTGAAATAAATATGTACAGTCTTTTGGAAAGTAAATATATGCAGTTCTTAAAAAATATGCAGTCCAAAAAAAAATATATATGCAGTCCTGAAAGGTGTATAAATATTCCAAAAGTGATAGGTGCTCTTCAATCGTATATCCTTTGTGCTGGTGCTCCTTACAGTGCTCCTAGAGGTAATGCACTCACCAGAAATACTCACCCCTCGAAAGGGTATTGCGCATTCACAGTATTTGCCACTGTGCAACACCATCCAGATCCACGGCTTAGTTTGCTCTTAATATATGTTCATTCGTGCCTCCCACATGTAGAAGAAAGATACTCCCATAGTATAATACTGTTTCAAAAAGGTTTATTTGTTCCAAACAATAAAAACATACTCACATTTACTCTGTATGCTAAAGCTTTTTGTTAAAAAACAGGAAGCCGGGATAATCCACGATCCGTGGCTTCAAACCAGAAGTGACGCAAAGACGCTAGAAGTATCTTTCTTCTACATGTGGGGGGCACAAATGAATATATATTAAGAGCAAACTAAGCCGTGGATCTGGATACTGCTGCCCAGTGGCAAATACTGTGAACGCGCAATATCCCTTCGAGGGGTGAGTATTTCTGGTGAGTGCATTACCTCTAGGAGCACTGTAAGGAGCACCAGCACAAAGTATATATGATTGAAGAGCACCTGTCACTTTTGGAATAATTATACACCTTTAAGGACTGCATATATATTTTTTAAGGACTGCATATTTTTACTTTCCAAAAGACTATACATATTTATTTCAAGCACTGCGGTCATATATGATTGAAGAGCACCTGTCACTTTTTATTTAATGATCATGTATATTAATTGATTTTCAGCACCAGTCACTTTTTTATGATTGCACGGTTTGCATATTATGCATATGAGTTATGTTTGGCACTATTCACTTTATAATTAATGCACTCAAGTCTGTTTAAAGAAATAATGTACTGATTAGAGAGTGAGTTGGGAGTACCCACACCCCAGAACATAATAACAGCTCCACACCTACACCTTTTCAAACCTATTATCTTATACTCCACACAGGTGGTTGTATTTGAAGGGGCAGCAGTTCCTATTACATCTAGCCATTTGCGCGGAACCACCCATAAAGCTTTCTATATTCCAGTTTACCAATCCTTAAGGCTGGGTTCACACTGCTGCGATGGCAGACATTGCATGTGATTCGCAGCGCACTGCTGTTCACATCACATGCGATGTCTGTGCGGTGCGATATCAGCCATACAGATAGTATGGCTGATATCGCACCGCATTCGGTCTAAACACGCACAGGACCCTTTTTTTTGTTCGGACCAGAATCGGATCGCATGGGTGTTCACACATATGCGATCTGATTCATGTCCGAACTGTCAGTTCGCAGTGCGATATGCGAACTGAAGTGGGGGTGTCGTTATAATTGTATGATACTCCACAGCAGTTCACATATGGCAGTGTGAACTGCCGTGCGAGTTGGTGCGATGCGGGAACCCGCAGTAGATTTGCAGCGTTCCCGCACCGCAGCAGTGTGAACCCAGCCTAAATGTGGTAGCTGCATAATTTTATTTTTCTTAAAATTTTTCGTTATTTTTTCACCTGATGATCTGGTAATACAGTTCCTGTCTATACTTACTCATACAGATGCAGACATGCAAAATAAATAGATAAATAATAATTAAAACATTTTTTATATTTTTATATATATATATATATATATATATATATATATATATATATATATATATATTTGTATGTGTCAGGGACTTTTTCAAGGGGACTGCAGGGTAGCCTTGCCTACGGACTATGGGTCCTGGCTTTTGAGGGGACTCTATTCTTTGGGAGGTGTGTGCCTGGGGGACCTTGAGAGTGTTTTTTCTTCAGATTCGGGTCCATATCGCCCCAAAACACACAGTCCATGCAAACCTAGGACCTGAATACATACCCCTGTGTTTTGTTGGGGTGTGGAATCATCAGCCCAAGCCAGTCTTGGCTGCTTCAACCCTCCCTAGATTGAGAGACTCACAGCAACAGATTATAATCAGTTCAAACAATTAGATGCTAGTGTCCAGTAGTGGCTGGTACTCAATAATTCGGGGGGCGGCAAACCAACACCACCTCCCCCCTCAGCAGGAGACGAGTCCCTGCCCCCCCGAGACGGACATAAATGCGGGGAACTTGGGTAACACAGGGAAAACTGGGAACACACACCCCCACACCACGGGAGATGTCCTTACCTTAGGAGGCAGATATCCTGCCCGGGATCTCCCCTTCTCCTCCCTCCCCTGTCTGAGCCAGGGAGTGCTGGATGGCTGAGCCAGGTGCTGCATAGTGAGCCATCCCTGGAATAATTCATTTGCTAGTGTCACACAACTGGGTGTGCTTAGGGCACAGTGCTCTGCACACAGAGCCCACCCTTTTTTGAAGCCTATTAGAGCCTCTGGCTCTAATCACATGCTTTGAAAAAAAAAATCCCCCATTGCAATCCATGCATTCGGTGCCCTGCATGGAGATTAGGGGGCCGGATGCATGGATGGGCCGGCGCCCGTGCGACCCTATCGGACGGGCTGCCACTGCTGGTGTCTCCTGCTGCTGTGTGTAAATCTGATTATTAAGGTGTCTTTCTCTCATTGTATAATTCCCCCATAGTGTGCCTGCCTTCTAGATGTGAATTTCTATTGTTTCTGTCTGTCTGCTAATCCTCTTGGAGATGTGATTAATATTGTGTCCACTTTACCTTGTTACTGAACCATTGTGTTTATGTTTATGTTAGCTGTTCATTAGATGTACTGATGATATTCCTCTTTAAAGTTTGCACCTAAGCCAGTATTGTTGTCAGAGCTGGGCTCAGCCCTTCCTTCTCTGAGCTGGCCGCTCAGCTGTTGGCTAATTGCCAGCTCCTATCTCTCCACAGCTACTCAGCTGTTGATGATATCCTGCTCGTCAGTCCTGCCTACTTAAGCCGTCCAGTCCAGAGGAGCTCTGCCTTCGCCTTGGTCAACATCACAGAAATTATCTCCTGCGATCCTGTTCAAGACTTGCTTTGCTGACATCCCCCCTTACTCCAGATCCTGCTTGCTGTTCCACTACATTGATCCCTGACTTCTGGCTTGGCTACCTATCCATGCCGGCTACTGAACTTTGGCTATGTTTTGACTACGTTAGTTCTTTTTACTTTTATTATTAAACAGGTGTAATTTAAATGTACTTCTGTCTCGGTCTGATTTCATGGTTTCTGACAGTTGTCTAGCTCTTGGGTGCAATGCTCATCTATAATACTTTGTTCCTGGTTCCAGAGTGTAGGAAGCTGTATCTTGGCGGAAGTACCCAGACGAGGTGCCAGATGGTCCGTCACAATATATAGATACAGTATATGTAAATATATATATATATATATATATATATATTGTGGAGATGCGACCCCATGTCACAGGTGAATATGAGCAGTGTATGCCTGATTTTGGCAGGAATACTAATTGCACACCTGTGGGCTGGGTTCATAAACATCCCAGGAATAGAGGTCAGTGCTCAGACTTGGAGACAGCTCCGCCCGGCAGACAGGAAGTCTGGCCTAGGAGGCTGGGAGGGTCCCAGTAGGAGACGTCTCCAGGAGAAAGAGACAGGAGGTCTCGGAGTCTAAGACTGCAGCCTGTGTGTATGTCTGTAGCAGGCAGATGTGGCCCGCAACCAAAACAGCACGAAGCTGACAGTGAGTAAGCCAGGAGGCTATAGTTTGTTTATACAGTGATGGTGGAACACCCCTGCGAGGGAAGATTACTGTTTGTTTAAAACTTTTTCGTAACCTTTAAATAAAAGTGGGCTACCATGCCCTAAAATTGCAGTCTGGAGTGGAACGTTTCTGGAAAACTGCATGCACCACTTGAACCTAATCACCCCGGATTGTCACAATATATATATATACTGTATATAGTGCAAGATGCCAGGAATGGGACCTGGGTGGTAAACAAGTGTCACCACTAGTTGGATTGTAGTCCCTTTAAGCGGGAATTAAAAGGATTTATTGCAGCTTCGAGAGATGCCTGAAGAGGCGAGAAAGCAGCGATGTCACGTACCTGGTCGGAGGCCGAAGTGCCAAGAGGGCTCGCCTTGCAGTTAAGTGCAAAGCACCCATGGAGGTGGTACAGGTGGCGCAGTGCCAAAAGAAGCACAGGACAGAGGGCGCACCAGCCTTGCGCATTACCTTTGCAACACAAAATTGTTTTAATTGAATAAAATATTATATTCACAATCGAGTGATGAAATCAAACAAGAAATTTGCAATGTCCATCAATGGCCTCGTCCAACAGGGTCTGCTGGCCGGTAAACTTGAGTGGAATGAGAACAGTCCAAGGTTAGCTGACGCATTTTGAGGGTGACCCCTCGTCCTCAGAGCTAGGTTTGAACTGAATGTAAATGGTTTTTAAAAAGGCTGTAATAAGATGGATTAGATCATGTGATCCAAGCCCCTCCCTCCAATGGGAGGGCCAATGAAACAACAGGCAAATAAATAAATGAATAAATATGTAAATAGAAGAGTAATTTATTCCCCATTAGGGATATAGGTCACTACATATCACCTGCAATATCCCGACTGTCCCCACATATATGTACGTGTGTATATCACGATGTACATACATCCAAACAACATCTGTACATACACATAAAAAGACAGATAAAGGTTTGCAGCAAACACTTCCACACTGTATATTCTAGTGCACTGCAACCCATTCATTGAAATGAGCTGCCAAATGCAATGCGTGTTAATTTGCGGAAAGTGCGTTATTGCAACGCACCAAAACACTCATTGAACTTGGGCAGCACCGTGGCTAAGTGGTTATGGTTAGCGCTTCTACCTAGCAGCACTGGGATCGCTGGTTTGAATCCAAACCACATCACTACCTGCCTGGAGTTTGCATGTTCTTAAAGATATGCTGGTAGGTTAATTGGCTTCTATCTAAATTGGCCCTAGTATATGTATGTATAGGAGTTAGGGAGCTTAGATTGTAAGCTCCTTGAAGATAGGTACTGATTTGAATGTACAATACATACAGCAGGTAAAATAAGTATTGAACACATCACCATTTTTCTGGGTAAATATATTTCTAAAGGTGCTATTGACATTACATTTTTATCACATGTCGATAATAATCCATGCAATCCATACATACAAAGACACCAAAACAAATAAGTTCAGAAATGAAGTTATATGTAATAAAATGTAATGACATGAGAAAACGTATTGAACACATGAAGAAATGGAGGTGCAAAAAGGCAATGAAAGCCAAGACACCAGCTGAAATCTGTCAGTAATTAGAAAGAAATCCTGTCCCTTGTCAGTGCAAATTAATATCAGCTGCTTGAGTCTCAACTGATGGCCTATAAAAAGGTGTTCCATTATCAAGATGTCACACAAGAAACATCTCCTGATGGGTAAAAGCAAAAAGCTCTCTCAAGATCTTCACAACCTTATCATTGCAAAACATATTGCTGGCATTGGTTACAGAGGGATTTCTAAACTTCTGAATGTCCCAGTGAGCACTGTTGGGGCCATAATCTGGAAGTGGAAAGAACATTAGTTTACCATAAATCGGCCATGACCAGGTGCTCCACACAAGGTTTCTGAAAGAGAAGTGAAAAGAATTATCAGAAGAGTTGTCCAAGAGCCAAGGACCACTTGTGGAGAGCTTCAGAAGTCCTGGAATTAGCAGGTACGATTGTTTCAAAGAAAACAATAAGTAATGCACTCAAATGTTATGGCCTGTATGAATGCTCACCACGCAAGACTCCATTGCTGAAGAAAAAGCATGTTGAAGCTTGTTTAAAATCTGCTTCACAACATTTAGACAAGCCTTTGAAATTCTGGGAGAAAATAATCTGGTCAGATGAGACCAAAATTGAACTCTTTGGATGCCATAATACACACCATGTTTGGAGGTCAAATGGCACTGCGCATCACCCCAAAAACATCATACCAACGGTAAAGTTTGGAGGTGGGAACATCATGGTGTGGGGCAGTTTTTCAGCATACGGTACTGGCAAACTTAGTTTTGTTAAAGGAAGGATGAATGGAAAAATGCACCAAGACATTCTTGATAAAAATCTGCTGCATCTACCAGGATGATAAAGATGAAACAAGGGTGAACATTTCAGCAAGACAATGATCCCAAACACAAAGCCAAAGAAACTCTCAATTGGTTTCAAAGAAAGAAAATTAAGCTAGAAAAAAGAGTGATGTGTTCAATACTTATTTTACCTGTTGTATGTAAAGCACTGCATAAATTGACAATGCTATATAAGTACCTGCAATAATAATTGAAATGGGCTGCCTAACGCAATGTGTGTTAACTAATGCGAAGTGCATTAATGCAACGCACAAAAACATCAAAGTAAAAATGGGACTTAAAAATCAAGTATATATATTTTATCTATAATCTCTATTTTATATGTTTAATTTTTATTATTGATATTATTGTTATTTATAAAATGACAAAAAAGCACCTCCTCACACATTAGCATTACTTGATATGTCTTAACTCTAAAATCCTGTATTATTTAGTTATCATTCTTTGACCTTACTGATCACTCCTTGCATTTCTAATACTGAAGATGGCACGGCTGATGATATTGATAACAGCATACAATCAATCAGAAAATCAATAGGTCTTAATAAAAAGATCATTTAAAATCATAATATGGGATCAAAGTAACACTAAAAGCATGTCTCAAAGAATGCTAGAAACAAATGATTTGTACACGTTACTGCTAGTCTAGGAAACCTTCCAATTGGCACAGATGCCATATTTGAGTCAGGCCACTATTAGCACTATAAATAAGCAGCTCCTAGCTAGAGGATTATCGATCAAATAATTATGATTTGCCAAAGGTGCATCCCCAAATAATGACATGGGAGGAGTCAGTGCTGTAAATATTAGCTGTATAACCTTTCCTTTATTTTACCCATACATATCTGTGCTGGATAAATTGCTTATCAGTCCTTTCTATCTCAATGCAAAGGATAGCATATTTAAGCAAGGCTTGGTCCCTTTTTTTGATTTTGAGAAACATAGGAAGTGACGTATAGATTCATTTTTGAAGGGGGTAAAGGACAACAATGTATGTCACAGGGAGTGTTCACATCACTACATGCATTTGTTCGGTTTTACTGTGTTTATCACAAGTAAACATTCCCCACAATGTGTGCTTAAAGTGTAGGTAACATATTAACAGAGGGTAACTTAAAACACTTATATGACACACAGCTGCTAGGAGTTAGCTTATATTTTATATGTCAGCAATAATTTTATATCTGCTGCTTCTTTATAGAGCTGGTTATCCAGGCCTACAATGGCACTGGCTTTACTTCCTCAAAAGCAGAGTGCAAACCTGTATTGAAACATTGCTTCCCACATACACTATATTCAGTGTTGCCAACCCCCCGAAGTGAAATTTACTGGCAGAACGTCAAAATTTGCAAACGGCGCCAATTTTTTACTAGGAAAAAATCATGACATTTACTGGTGGATCCACATTCTTTACTGGCACTGCAAAAAAGTACCTAAAATTACTGTTTTTAGTGCTAAACAGTGAAAATATCAATATTTGAACTATAAACACATAGCTAGTGCTATTAGCAATGTGTTTAAGTTAAACAAAAGTAAAAAAACTGATTTTTAAATTTACATGAAGGTCACGTTACTATAACCCGGCCAGCAGAGAGTTCCCCCTTACATCAGAGTGTGCAGGATGGTGACCAGAGACCACCTTCCGCAGAGTGAATACACTAAGGTAAGGGGGTATACTAATATAGGGGGGAACCTTTATATCAGTGCCCTCTTACATTATTGTATTCACTCCACCCTTACATTAGTGACCCCCCCAGACTGGCCTGGCGGCGCTGTCAGTGACTTGCTTTCAGGTGCACTTTGCAGGGCTCAGTCAGACAGCTTCAGCTTGGCGGCTATTCTATAGTCTCCTCTCCACAGTCCACACACGTCTGTCTCTCCCCGTAACCCCCATCCCGGCGGCGCTCCCACTCTTGACTCCTTTCTAGGATCCCCTCAGAGACTACAGACATGATAAAAGACAAGAGATGGTCAGAGGCTGTGAACATTATACAGGAGAACAGAGGCTGCGGACATGATACAGGAGGTGGACAAAGGCTGCAGACATACTACAGGAGGTGGACAGAGGCTGTGGACATACTACAGGAGGTGGACAGAGGTTGCGGACATGATACAGGAGGTGGACAGAGGCTGCGGACATACTACAGGAGGTGGACAGAGGCTGCGGACATACTACAGGAGGTGGACAGAGGCTGCGGACATACTACATGAGGTGGACAGAGGCTGCGGACATACTACAGGAGGTGGACAGAGACTGCGGACATACTACAGGAGGTGAAAAGAGGCTGCAGACATACTACAGGAGGTGGACAGAGGCTGCGGACATGATACAGGAGGTGGACAGAGGCTGCAGACATACTACAGGAGGTGTACAGAGGCTGCGGACATACTACAAGAGGTGGACAGAGACTTCGGACATACTACAGGAGGTGGACAGAGACTGCAGACATACTACAGGAGGTGGACAGAGGCTGCGGACATTCTACAGGAGGTGGACAGAGGCTGCGGACATGATACATCCTCACAGTAGCCTCCTCCACTGCCCACCATCATATTACAGAGTCGCCTGGCTGGCCGCTGTGGTCTCTCTCAAAGGATTTGAAAATCGCACCAGGAGGCGAATTACGTTACTGCGCATGCGCCACCCGGCCGAGCGCGTACGAGCTTTCCCAAGCCCGGCTGGCTTCGGAACGGTCCATGCGCAGTGGCCATCATTTTTACGGGCACCGGTGCCCGTAACGGACTTTCACGGGCGCCCCGAAAAAGGGTTCTACTTTACGGGCGGTTGGCAACACTGACTGTATTGCCAAAGTATTGGGATGCCTGCCTCTACATGCACATGTTCTGCCCCCTCCCCTCCGAAAATTAAAAGTCAGCAGCTACACATACTGTAGCTACTGACTTTTAATATTAGGACTCTTACCTGTCCTGGAATCCAGCGATGTCGGCTCCCTGGCCGATGTTCCATCGGCTGTCGGGTGCTGCCACCACCATTGCCAGTAAGGGAACCCGGCAGTAAAGCCTTGGGTCCCTACTGTGCGTGCACTAAGCTTGCTGCACTCTCTTACTGGCCTGGCAGCAGGGGAAGAAGGAGGGAGGAGGAGGGAGGCCGAACTTCTGACTTACCTTGCTGCGGCGAGGTCCGATGGAAGTGAAGTGGGGACAGGGCACCTGTCTAAAACAGGTACCCGCTCCCCCCCCGAAAGGGGGAGAGGAATCAGATAAGCAGAAGTTCCACTTTTGGGTGATACTAAAGTCTTGTTTATTTTTGTTTAAAAATAGCAAACATTTTATACTTACCTCCTCTGTGAAATGATTTTGCACAGAGCGGTCCCAATCCTCCTCTTCTTGGGTCCCTCTATGGTGCTCCTGGACCCTCCCTCCCGTCGAATGCCCCCACAGCAAGCAGCTTGCTATGGGGGTACCTGAGCCGCGGTTCCGTGTCTGAATGGTTTGGCTCTGCCCCTTCTCTCTCCCGATTGGCTAACTGACTTTGATTGACAGCAGCAGGAACCAATGGCGCCGCTTCTGCATCTCAGCCAATCAAGAAAGAGAATCCTGGGTTGGACGAGGTACTCATGTACCTTGCTCAATAAAGATGGGCTCAGGTAAGTATTATGGGAACTGAGGGGGCTGCTACACACAGAAGGCTTTTTATCTTAATGCATAGAATGCATTAAGATAAAAAACCTTCTGCTTTTACAACCACATTAATGGAATCCCAGTCTAATGCCCCGTACACACGGTCGGATTTTCCGATGGAAAATGTCTGATCGGAGCGTGTTGTCGGAAATTCCGACCGTGTGTGGGCTCCATCAGACATTTTCCATCGGATTTTCCGACACACAAAGTTGGACAGCAGGAGATAAAATTTTCCGACAACAAAATCCGATCGCGTCAATTCCGACCGTGTGTGGCCTGTTCCGACGCACAAAGTGCCACGCATGCTCAGAAGAAATTCCGAGACGGGACAGCTCGTTCTGGTAAACTTAGCGTTCGCAATGGATACAGCACTTTCGTCACGCTGCAATGTTAAAAATGGTTTAATACAGCGCACTCTCTTCTTCTTTATAATGTGACAAGAATTAAGTAGTTTTGCTGCTCATATTCACACACACTTCTCACAAAGTTTTATTTGTGTTTTTTTAGTGGGATTCCCTGAATATATTGTTATTAGTTGTCACATCTGACAGTTTTTTATTATTTATTTTTTTTTTTTTTGGATTTTCAGCCTTTTTTTTTCTTTAATGTTTTGATTTTTTCCAAGGCTGATCTTTGTTCAATGTTATTTTTATTTTTACTCCAGAATATTTTTGGGTGTGTTTTGTGTGTCAAGTTACCCCAACACCATTGATATCTTTTATTATTTAATCTCAAGGAGATTGTTTGGTGTTGGTGTCCCTTGTTCATTTCACATTGTATATTTGAAATGTACCTGAATCCTCACAAACAAACTGTCCTTTTTGAAGTAAAACACATAGGAGAGTATAATTCAAAACAAAAATCCTTTATTAAGGGATCAGAACCAAACAAAGAGGAAGGCAACACTGGATCAACAGGAGAAATTAGCGAAGCCTGGGACCCCCACGGCAGACATCAATTCTTCAACATCAAAATTGGTGGCCTGAGGAGTCCATATGTAAGGGAGGGCAGTCTGGTCCAGAATTCGCAGAGATCCGGATAGCAGCAGATGACATCTGTGTCCCCAGGCTGTGGTACCACAAGAGGCTGCATCTTTTGGCCGACCAGACTGAACCCAGGGCAATCACTGTCTGGTCTTCCTTCCATGCTTCCTTCCGGGCTGTGGCTGTGCAGTTGGAGATGTGGCAGGAGGAGGAGTAGGACCTGGAGGAGGACTGGGAGGACCTGGAGGAGGACTGGGGGGACCTGGAGGAGAGGGAGGAGGAGGAGGAGGACCTGCAGGAGGAGGAGGAGGACCATCACAAAGGTGTGTCTGAGGTGTCATTTGGCCCCTCATACCTTTCTCAAGAGCCTCCAATATGAGGGCCTCACACATGACTTGTTGGCCCTCCTCCATCCTCTGCATTTTATATGCAATGAAGGCAGCAATGTTCTCCTCCATGGTGTGGGGTGCTCCCAGTACCTCTGTAGCCCTCTCTAAAAGAATCCTATAGCAGCCTCCTCTAGGGCACTCCTCCTACTGCCACTTTCTCTTTTCAGGGGGGGTGGAGGGACCTGCAGATCAGCCAGCTGGCTCGGCCCGGCCACCTCCTAGCTGAGACATCCCTGTGTATGAAAAAGGGACATGGTTGTAATGTTTTGCTTCATCAATCCCAATCCTAAATTAGTACTCCCAACTAACATCTAGTTAACATCATTGATTGGACAATCAGAAATATTTCGAGGAATGCTATACCTGGCTCAATCTGGGCTCCTCCACATGTGGCCTGGAAGGCCCAGGTTGGGCGTCAGAAGCCTCAGCCGGGGGGGAAGGAAGCGTGGAAGGAAGACTGGAGAGGGATGGCCTGGGTTCAGTCTGGCCTGCCATAAAATGCAGCCTGTCGTAGTACAACATCCTGGGGACATAGATGTCATCTGCTGCTCTGGATCTCTGCGAATCCTGGACTTTCTTGCACTCCCTTAGATATGTGCTCCTCAGGCAACCAATTAATATCTTTAAATAGGTGATGTCTGCCGTGGGGATCACCTGCTTCACAATTTCACACAATTGCACCAGTGCTGCCTTCCTCTTTGTTTGGTTCTTGAAATGGGGGTGGTTAATCTCCCACAGACAGGGCAGCTCCCGTAACATATCTATGAATACTGACATGAAGTCATTATCTTTGAGTAGCATATCCATGTTCACTGCAAGACACAACACAAGACAAAGCCTAATGTCAGACAAAACTCTCCTAATCTTGTTACAATATAGGCCTCAATCTAGAAGCAGTATAGGCGCAAGTTTGTCTCTTACCTTCGTTCTTACGATCGGCGCGTCCAATGCTCCTTCCTCCGCTCACAGATCGTACGTAATACGCACGCGCGTTACGCTTTATACACACTGCGCATGCGTGTAACTCCGCCCGCCCCTGACGTTCTTTCTAGTCTATTCCCCGCCCCTTTTCGTTCAGCGCAGTGGGTGAAGAGCACATGGAGGAGTTAGAACAGGTGCATGCTAATTCTAGCAACGAGGAGGAGGAGGAGGAAAGCCCGGATCCGGACACGTCCCGATCCAGAAGGAGACGTTTTAAGGCCACAAATATGTTCTTTGGGGAGATGTTGGAGATGGTCGACATCATGAAGAAGTCCGACTATGACGGAAAGTATGGGCCTTACCCCAACCCCAACATCAGAAAGGCCAAGATCATGGCGAAAGTGGTCAAAAGCCTTCACAGGAATTTCGGGGTACGAAGATCTAAAGATCAGCTCAGGAAGCGGTGGTCGGACCTGAAGTTGAGAGAGCCAGAGCAGTACCGAAAGATCCGGAGAGTGCTGCAAAAAAGTAAGTAGTTGTGCTGTGTTCCTATTCTTTCTGTCTTTATTACGTTCGTGCTGCTCTATATGCTTTTATTAATTGTAACAATTAAAAGGGCAACTTTAATGTTCATGGGCCCATTATTCGTTCGTATCAAACATTTTTCTTTCGGCCTCTAGAACACCATTGTTTAGGCCATATGCATTTTCCCACATTTTTTTTGGGCCTACTTGGATGCCAAATATTTGTTTGTGTAGATGGGTTTGTTACTAGAATTAAATGCAAACTAGATTGTGTGTAAGGAGAGGACACTGAGCAGCTGTTTTCACATCTGGACACTGGAGCACTAGTGTGGGACACAAGAACACCATTTTTATTAGGGGGCCACACAGGTGCTCCAGTGTATACTATAGGGGAGTCTCCATCTGTGAAGCTTGTACTAAACAGGTAAAGTATTGCAGCTTGACAAAGGGCAATAAAAAAAATACATCTTGGAACTCGGCTAAAATAGACAATTGTACCCCACTTCCAAGCAATGTTTCCTATTTCTAGTTCTGCCATCAAATATCTGTGTGCTAATTATACCATTTTTGTTTTACATAGGGGAGAAAAGACTCGGAGGACACCCCTCATCCGAGGAGACCAGAGACCCCCCACCTCTGGAAGAAGGGGAACTTACACCAACACAAGCTGAGCAGGAGGATGAAGAAGATGTGGTGGAGATTGGCACCACAACAGGTGAGTGTCTGCGACCACAGGCTCAGGTAAAAGAGATGGATGGTGGCATATTTTTGAGACCTGTTTTTTTTTTCTTTATCTCTTTTTAGGTGATCGTGATGTGAGGGATAGAGAACGCTTTACTTCAGAAAGTGCCCAGATCCTGATCGGGGAGATCATGGGGTGTAATGCCGAACTGCAAAACATCCAGCAAAAAATCCATGATGTTATTAAAAAAAATAATAACATCATTGATGTATTGGGGCGAAGTTAAAAGCCCACAAAATCACTTTTTGTATTGTGGTTCAATCTTTTAAATTTTTTTGTAATGTTTTGAAAAGCCAAATTTGGAGGATGCACACAGTGTGCCAACATGTGCTATCTGCCATCACGGGAGATCAATGGACGCGTTTTGGGGGTGCAACCCTTTCCTCAATTATAAAGTCGCGTTGAGGAAGGGCTTGCTCCCCCAAAACACGTCCCTTGATCCCCCCTGATGGCAGATAGCACATGTTGACATTGGGAAATTGGTGTGCATCTTCCATATTTGGCTTTTCCAGGGGTGATTTCCCCCCATCTGAACGCTATATCAAACCCAGTTCCTAAATACTGATGTCTGATATAGCCTTCAGGTTTTACCTAATGTGAACTTTGTAAGTTCAAGTTTTTTGGCTTTCTTGTTGGTTTTACACAGGCCTGTTTTATCTGAAATGGACATTTCAATTTTTGATAATGCTACTGCAAATATTGTTATACAACAAACATGTTGGTTTGTTTTAAAAACCTTTGGTAAATGCACATGTGATTGTGCAGGTATAAAAAAGTGGCTTACTCAAGAATGTGTGGATTAATGTCTCAACACTACAACACTTTTGGGGTGATGTAATAGCTGTTTTATGCAAAAGTGGGGGTTATTTCCTAAGGGCAAATCCTCTTTGCACTACAAGTGCAGTTTCAGTGCAGTTGCAAGTGCACTTGTAGTGAAATGTGTTTTTGCATTTAGGAAATAACAGCCAACAGTGCTTTGTATAAGGTTACCCAATCACGACATTTTCTGCACTCAAAACATTTCTGTCAGGGTCAGCTAAAACAAACACAAGCAGTAAATGTCCACAAAGATTTTCTTTTTTTTTTAATTTTAAAAAGGCTTCACATATTGTCTGGCATATTGATAGCCCCCCTACCCGCAAAGAACTCCAGGTAGCGTAACCGGACATCACAGGCACTCAGGGAGGGCAAGCCAGGACGGCCACTTTCAAGCGCCGTCAGTGTGGTTTGATGTAGGATTTCGGCCTCAGGCCCAACTGAGCCAGCATAGTTGGCCGAATGTTTCGTAAAAAGTTATGGAGAACACAGCACGCAAGTATTATATGGTTCAGTTTATACTCTGCCATATGGATAGGTGTCAGAAATAGGCGGAACCGGCTGGCCAGGATTCCAAATGTGTTCTCCACCACTCTTCGGGCTCTGGCTAGCCGGTGATTAAAAACCCTCTGTTCCGGGGTGAGGGTCCTCATCGGGAATGGCCGCATCAGGTGGTCCCCCAGCGCAAATGCTTCATCAGCAACGAACACAAATGGGAGTCCTTCCACATTGTCCTCTGGAGCTGGCAAGTCCAAGCTGCCATTCTGGAGACGCCTGTAGAACTCCGTCTGGGCGATGACTCCACCATCGGACATCCGGCCATTCTTCCCCACGTCCACATACAAGAAGTCGTAATTAGCCGACACCACCGCCAACATCACTATACTATTAAACCCCTTGTAATTATAATAGTACGACCCCGAGTTGGGTGGTGGGACGATGTGGACGTGTTTCCCATCAATTGTCCCTCCGCAGTTAGGAAAGTCCCACCGCTGGGCAAAGTGGGAGGCCACAGTCTGCCATTCCTGTGGCGTGGAAGGAAACTGTTGAGGAAAAAACAATAAACATTACTATTTTTACTCTGAAACATGGCAAGCAGATTAGACACAAACATTATGGGGCAACCTCCAGATAGCATTTATTAAGGGGAATTTAACAAGGCCAAAGTATAAGGTACACCTATCATATTCCCCCCCCCTCCCCCCTCATGGGCCATTTCTAACATTATGGGGTGTGTGGAAATCTTGGACATGTAACCCTCTTCACTTCATTGGGAGATGAATGCCTAAATAATGGGTCTTACTTGGAACAGCCCCTCCTTAGTTACACTATTGGCAGCCCACTGGACAGGTAAGAAGTGTCATAATACAAAGATATAAATACACACTGTACACATTTGAGGACATTTGGACATTCTGCTATTACCTATCAAGATAATAATAGGATACAAAAACTTTAAACAGTACCATTGGAAAGTATACAGGCAGGCCCTTGCACTACATGCTTTGGGTAATTCAGCCATAAATCTGACCACAAATATAGTATAGTGTATATGGGTTTGGCAAAGTCAGCAGATAGATGACTGAGGATAGAGAATTGGGATCAGCTGACTTAGCAGTTGGGGGAGGGAGGGTTACTAAAAATTATTTGGGGACACCACAAAAAAAAAGCCTCTGGCACTCTGCCTGAATTTAAATCAAAAATAACATTACCAAACATTTTAGGGGGTGTTTGGGATAAAGCACTACTATGGAGCTGATAAAATACATTGTTTAGTGACTACATGAGGTGAATATAGGGCAGGAGACACCATGCTGGGGAGGTTATTGAAGGGCAAATATGTATGAAGGACCTTAAATAATAATTACATAAAAATCCAGCATGCATGAGGACAAAGGGGACATTCACAGCATATTACAAGCATGGTAATTAGGGAATGAGGAAAGAAATACCATATATTATCAAACATTAAAGACAATAAAATGTGATATAAAAGGATAAAAATCTTACCTTCATATACTCCTTCTGCAGGACCTGTATGATGGCAGAACAGGTCTCTGGGATAATGATCCCCAGAGCCTGGGGGGAGATGCCTGTCGAGAACTTCAAGTCCTGCAGACTTCTCCCTGTGGCCAAATACCGCAGGGTAGCGACCAACCTCTGCTCCGGAGTGATGGCTTGCCTCATGCAGGTATCCTGCCTGCTGATATAGGGGGTCAGCGAAGCCAACAAACGGTGAAACACGGGGTCCGTCATCCTGAGAAAGTTCCTGAAATCATCAGGATTATTCTCACGGATCTCACGGAGCAAACGCATATGAGAGAACTGGTCACGCTGAAGCAACCAATTCTTGGTCCATGAACTCCTCCCCACCCTGTTCATGGACTGGACTTGTGTCAAGGTCAGGACCCCAACACCAAGCCCCCGCACAGCACGAACTCTACGAAGAGTACGCATACGAAACATGGCTAGAAAACGGTCGGCTGCTCAGAACGAAGTAACAGAACGCACTGAAGAACAGCAAGGCCTGTGAAGAGCGACCTGAAAAACAGCAACGAGCAGGCAAGATCACACAGAAAACTCTGATACGAACTGACTGCACGCACTGAAGAGCAGATACAAACCCACAAGCACAAACTGAACGGCAGAAAACGATCTGAAAGCCATGAGTCTGAAAAAGCGCGAATCGTCTCTCACCAAACTTTTACTAACACGAGATTAGCAAAAGGAGCCCAAAGGGTGCCGCGCTTGGTTCTGAACCGGCCTTTTCTAGTCTCGTCGTACATGGTGTACGTGACCGCGTGGTTGGCGATCAGAAATTCCGACAACTTTGTGCGACCGTGTGTAGGCAAAACAAGTTTGAGCCAACATCCGTCGGAAAAAAACCTAGGATTTTGTTGTCGGAATGTCCGAACAAAGTCCGACCGTGTGTACGCCCTATTAGTCCGTAGGGTTCAATATTGAGTTGGCCCACCCTTTGCAGCTATAAAAGCTTCAACTCTTCTGGGAAGGCTGTCCACAAGATTTAGGAGTGTGTCTATGGGAATGTTTGACCATTCTTCCAGAAGCACATTTGTAGGCCAACTTATTATTGAACCCTACAGACTAATGCCCCGTACACACGGTCGGATTTTCCGATGGAAAATGTCCGATCGGAGCGTGTTGTCTGACATTCCGACCGTGTGTGGGCTTCATCGGACATTTTCCATCGGATTTTCCGACACACAAAGTTTGAGAGCAGGCTATAAAATTTTCCGACAACAAAATCCGATCGCGTCAATTCCGACCTTGTGTGGCCAGTTCCGACGCACAAAGTGCCACGCATGCTCACAAGAAATTCTGAGACGGAACAGCTCGGTCTGGTAAAATTAGTGTTTGCAATGGATACAGCACTTTCGTCACGCTGCAATGTAAAAAATGGTTTAATACAGCACACTCTCTTCTTCTTTATAATGTGAGAAGAATGAAGTAGTTTTGCTGCTCATATTCACACAGACTTCTCTCAAACTTCTTTCTTTATTATTTATCGTGATTCCCTCAATATATTTTGATTTGTCACATCTGACAAAATTTTTTTGTTGTTTTATTTATTTATTTATTTTTTAAGGCTGTTTTTTCTTTTTTTTTTTGGGTTTGTATTTTTTTCCAGGCTGATCTTTGTTTTATTTTATTTTTAGTTTTACTCCCTAATATTTTTGTGTGTGTTTTGTGTGTCAAGTTACCACAACACCATTGATATCTTATATTATTTAATCTCAAGAAGGTTGCTTGGTGTTGGTGACCCTTGTTAATTTCACATTGTATTTTTGAAATGTATCTGCCTCCTCACAAACAAACTGTTCCTTTTTAAGGAAAACACACATAGGCAAGTATAATTGAAACAAAAAATCCTTTATTAAGGGCTCAGAACCAAACAAAGAGGGAGGCAACGCTGGAGAAACATCAGAAATTGGCGAAGCCTTGGACCCCCAGGGCACACATCAATTATTTAACATCAAAATTGGTGGCCTGAGGAGTCCTTATCTAAGGGAGTGCAGTCTGGTCCAGAAGTCCCAGAGATCATGAAAGCAGCAGATGACATCTGTGTCCCCAGGCTGTGGTACTACAAGAGACTGCATCTTTTGCCAGACCAGACTGAGCCCAGGGCCATCACTCTCTGGTCTTCTTTCCACGCTTCCTTCCACGCTGTGGCTCTGGTGTTGGAGATGTGGCAGGAGGAGGAGTAGGACCTGGAGGAGGAGGAGGAGTAGTCGGACCTGGAGGGGGAGGAGTAGTAGGACCTGGAGGAAGAGGAGGACTATGTGTGAGGTCACAAATGTGGGTAGCAGATGTTATTTGGCCCCTCAAACCCTTATTGAGAGCTTCCAAAATTAAGGACTCACACAGGAGTCGTTGGCCCTCCTCCATCTGCAGCATTTTGCAGGCAGTTATGCAAGCAAAGTACTCCTCCACACTGTGGGGGCTTCTCAGGGCCTCTGTAGCCCTCCAAAAGAGGCCTATGGCAGACTCCTCCAGGTTACTCCTCTTCCTGACACTTTTTCTTTGAAGGTGTAGGGGAGGGACCTGGGTATCAGGCAGCCTGCTTGGCCCGGCCACCTCCTGGCTGAGACTTCCCTGTGTATGAAAAAGGGACATGGTTTTAGTTTTTGCATCATCAATGATAATCATAAATTAGTACTCCAAACTAACATCTAGTTAACATCATTGATTGGACAACCAGAAATATTTAGAGGAATGCTATACCTGGCTCAAGTTGGGCTCCTCCACATGTTGCTGCCTGGAAGGCTCAGGTTGGGCTTCAGAAGCCTCAGCTGGGGGGGAAGGAAGCGTGGAAGGAAGAGTGGAGAGTGCTGGCCTGGGTTCAGTCTGACCTGCCAGAAAATGCAGCCTGTCATAGTACCACAGCCTGGGGACATAAATGTCATCTGCAGCTCCGGATCTCTGGGAATCCTGGACCTTCTTGTGCTCCCTTAGATAAGTGCTCCTCAGGCCACCAATTAGGATCTTCAAATAGGTGATGTCTGCCGTGGGGATCACCGTCTTCACAAATTCCAACAAATTATCCAGTGCTGCCTTCCTCTTTGTTTGGTTCTTATATTCAGGGTATTTTATCTCCCACAGACAGGGCAGCTCCCTGAACATTTTAATGAAGATTGGCATAAAGTCCTTATCTTTCAAGATATCCATTTTCACTGCAAGACACAACACAAGACAAACCCTAATGTCAGCCTAAAGTCTTCTAAACTTGTGCAAATACAGCCCTCAATCTAGAAGCAGTATAGGCCCAATGTTAAATCTTACCTTCGTTATCACGATCGGCGCCTCCGTCACTCCTTCCTCCGCTCACAGATCGTACATACTACGCATGCGTGTTACGCTTTATAGACACTGCGCATGCGTGAAACTCCGCCCGCCCCTGACGTTCTTTCTAGTCTATTCCCCGCCCCTTCTCGTTCGGCGCAGTGGGGAAGAGCACATGGCGGAGTCAGAGCAGGTGTCTGATATTTACACCAATGAGGAGGAGGAGGAGGAAAGCCCGGAGCCTGAGACGTCCCGATCCAGAAAGAGACGATATAAGGCATCAAATATGTCCTTTAGGGAGATGCTGGAGATGGTCGACATAATGAAGAGGGCCGACTATGATGGAAAGTATGGACCTTACCCCAACCCCAATGTCCGAAAGGCCAAGATCATGGCGAAAGTGGTCAAAAGTCTGCACCAGAATTTCGGGGTACGTCGATCGAAAGATCAGCTCAGGAAGCGGTGGTCGGACCTAAAATTAAGAGAACACGAGCAGTACAGAAAGATCTGGAGAGTGCTGCAAAAAAGTAACATAAGTAATGTTCGTGCTGCTCCATGTGGTTTTCTTAACTGTTAATCCAGTTTAAAATGTCAACTTTCACGTTCATGGGCACATTATTCGTTCGTATTAAACATTTTTCTTTCGGCCTAAAAGACCATTGTTTGAGCCATATGCATTTGCCAACATTTTTTAGGGCCTACTTGTCTGAAAATAATTTGGTTATGTAGATGTGTTTGTTAATAGAATGAAATGCAAACTAGATTCTGTGTAAGGAGAGGACACTCAGCAGCTGTTTAGACATCTGGACGCTGGAGCACTAGTGTGGGACACAAGAACACCCTTTTTATTAGGGGGCCCCACACAGGTGCTCCAGTGTAAACTATAGGGGTGTCTCCATCTGTGAAGCTTGTACAAAACAGGTAAAGTATTGAAGCTTTACAAAGGACACTAAAAATTCTACATCTTGGAACTCAGCCAAAATAGACAATTGTACCCCACTTCAAAGCAATGTTTCATATTTATAGTTCTTCCCTCAAATATTTGTGTGCTAAGTATACAATTTTTTTTTTACATAGAGTAGAAAAGACTAGGAGGACACCCCTCATCTGAGAAGACCAGAGACCCCCCACCTCTGGAAGAAGGGGAAATCCAACCAAGACAAGAAGAGCAGGAGGAGGAAGACGTGGTGGAAATTGGCAACAGGTGAGTGTCTGCGACCACAGGCTCAGGTAAGAGATGGATGCCGGCATATTTATAATACATGTTTTTTTTTGGTTTCTATCTTTTTAGGTGATCGTGATGTTGTGGATCCAGATCCTTTCACCTCGGAAAGTGCACAGATCCTGATTGGGGAGATCATGGGGTGTAATAGGGACTTGGAAAACATCAAGAAAAACATCAATGATGTTCTTCAAAAAAATAAGAACATCATTGATGTTTTGGGGAGAGTTTAAAACCCCTCCAAATCCCTTTGTTTTATGGTGTACTACAATTTTAACATTTTTTGTCAAATACTAGAAAAGCCAAATTTTGAAGATGCACACAGTGTGTCAACATGTGCTATCTGCCATCACGGGAGATCAATGGACGCGTTTTGGGGGTGCAACCCCTTCCTCAATAATAAAGTAGCTGAGAGGAAGGGGTTGCTCCCCCAAAACACATCCCTTGATCCCCCGTGATGGCAGCTAGCACATGTTGACATTCGTAAATTTGTGTGCATCTTCAAAATTTGGCTTTTCCGGGGGTGACTTCACCCCATCTGAACGCAATATCAAACACAGTTCCTAAATACTCATGTCTGATATTGCCTTCAAGTTCTACCAAATGTGAACTTTGTAAGTTCAAGATTTGTGTCTTTCTTGTTGGTTTTAAACATGCCTGTTTTATCTTAAATGGACATTTCTACTTTTTCTAATGCCATCCCAAAAATTGTTACACAACAAACATGTTGATTTGTTTTAAAAACCTTTTCTAAATGCACATGTGATTGTGCTGGTATTAAAAAGATTGTTAATCAAGAATGTGTGGATTATTGTCTCAACGCTCCAACACTTTTGTGGTGCTCTAATTGCTGCTTTCAATGGGAGTTATTTCCTAAGGGCAAATCCACTTTGCACTACAAGTGCAGTTTCAAGTGCACTTGTAGTGCAAAGTGTCTTTGCCTTTAGTAAATAACATCCAACAGTGCTTTGTAAGGTTACACAATCATGCCATTTTCAGGAATCCACACATTTCTGTCAGGGTCAGCTAAAACAAACACAAGCAGTAAATGTCACCAAAGATTTGCTTAATTATTTTTTTTTATTTGAAAAAGGTTTCACACATTGTCTGGCATATTGATAGCCTCCCTACCCACAAAGAATTCAAGGTATCTTAGCCGGACATCACGGGCACTCAGGGAGGGCAAGCCAGGACGGCCACTTTCAAGCGCCGTCAGGGTTGGTTCATTTTGAATTCCAGCCTCAGGCCCAACTAAGCCAGCATAGTTGGCAGAACATTGCCGTAAAAAGTTGTGTAGAACACAGCACGCCAGGATAATGTGATTCAGTTTGTACTCCGCCATATGTATGGGTGTAAGAAATAGGCGGAACCGGCTGGCCAGGATTCCAAACGTGTTCTCCGCCAGTAATTAAAAACCCTCTGGTCCGGGGTGAGGGTCCTCATCGGGAATGGCCGCATAAGATGGTCCCCCAGCGCAAAAGCTTCATCTGCAACGAAGACGAATGGGGGTCCTTCCACATTGTCTTCTGGAGGTGGCAAGTCCAAGCTGCCATTCTGGAGATGCCTGTAGAACTCCGTCTGGGCGATGACTCCACCATCGGACATCCAGCCATTCTTCCCCACGTCCACATACAGAAATTCATAAGTAGCCGACACCACCGCCAACATCACAATACTATTGAACCCCTTATAATTATAATAGTATGACACTGAGTTGGGTAGTGGGATGATGTGGACGTGTTTCCCATCAATTGCCCCTCCGCAGTTAGGAAAGTCCCACCGCTGGGCAAAGTGGGAGGCCACAGTCTGCCATTCCTGTGGCGTGGAAGGAAACTGTGGAGGAAAACAAAAAAAATTTGTCTTTTTGCACATAAACATGGAAAGCAGATTAGACACAAACATTCTTGGCCAACATCAAGATAACATTGATTTATGGGAATTTTTAAAGACCAAAGTATTAAGTACACCTATCATATCCCCCCCCCTCTCATGGGCCATTTCTAACATTATGGGGGGGGGGAGCTCTTGGACAGGTAACCCTCTCCACTTCATTGAGAGATGAATGCCTAAATAATGTGTATTACTTGGAACAGCCCCTCCTTAGTTACACTATTGGCAGCCCACTGGACAGGTAAGAAGTGTCATAATACAAAAGAGATGGGTATAGTGTGTATGGGTTTTGCAAAGTCAGCAGATAGATGATTGAGGATAGATAGAGAATTGGTATCAGCTGACTTAGCAGTTGGGGGGAGGGAGGGTTCCAAATGATTTGGGGACCCCCCAAAAAAAGCCTCTGGCACTCTGCCTGAATTTAAAGCACAAATCAGAGTTCAATACATTTTAGGGGTGTTTGGGGTAAAGCACTACTACGGAGCTGATAAAATACATTGTTATGTGACTACATGAGGTGAATATAGGGCTAGGAGACTATGCTGGAGAGGTAAGTGAAGGCAAATATGTATGAAGGACAACAAAAATAATTGCATAAAAATCCAGCATGCATGAGGACAAAGGGGACATTCACAGCATATTACAATCATGGTAATTAGGGAAAGAGGAAAGAAATACAATATATTATCAAACATTAAATACAATAAAATGTGATACTAAAGGATAAATCTTACCTTAATATACTCCTTCTGCAGGACCTGGATGATGGCAGAACAGGTCTCTGGGATAATGATCCCCAGAGCCTGGGGGGAGATGCCTGTTGAGAACTTCAAGTCCTGCAGACTTCTCCCCGTCGCCAAGTACCGCAGGGTGGCGACGAGCCTCTGCTCCGGAGTGATGGCTTGCCTCATGCAGGTATCCTGCCTGCTAATATAGGGGGTCAGCAAAGCCAACAAACGGTGAAGTACGGGGTCCGTCATCCAGAGAAAGTTCCTGAAATCATCAGGATTATTCTCACGGATTTCACTGAGCAAAGGCATATGACAGAACTGGTCACGCTGGAGCAACCAATTCTTGGTCCATGAACTCCTCCCCACCCTGTTCATGGACTGGACTTGTGTCAAGGTCAGGACCCCAACACCAAGCCCCCGCACAGCACGAACTCTACGAGGAGTATGTATACGCAACATGGATAGAAAACGAATCAGAATCCCAAAACTATACCTCTCACATGTGTACAGATAGAGATAGCGGCGCTAATATAAATTGTGTGAAATAATGGGTCAGAGCAGCATAATGCCTATGACCCTCTACTTATACATAAAAACAATAATAGTGTCATGAAAAATATTATTTTTATCATGAATGAAATTTCTTTAACACCCAGTGAAAAGTGTCACTATAAATAATAAATTAATAAGTTCAACAGTTGTTTTTCAATCTTCTTGTGTGAAAAATCTTCTACTCTTCCACCACACCACCGTGATAGTGACACCACTCCCTCTGAAGAGCGCACTCACCAGAATGTATAGCCTCCCACTCTCGTGTTCGGCAAAACAGCAATTGAACCACACCTGGGTTGCATGTGATGAACCGTGAATCCAATCAAGCCAGCTCCATATGTGAAAAAATTAATAAAGTGCTCCACATAGCGTGAAACCATTTTGACAGATTTATTAAAATCACTTCAAACACACTTCAATGGTTACAATCACTTTTAAACTGAAACATAAAAGCCTTTAAAAAAAATCCACAGCAAGCACAGCAAGCAACAGGATCAGTGATCCAACGGTGCACCGCGGTCACAGCGGACCTGAAGTGTAAACTGGTGTATCTCTCACACAACCTTCTAAGGCCCAGCCATCCGATCGGTGTAGTCCTCCTCAGACAGCGGCATCTAATGTCAGTGCAATGGAATGCCGTGTAACCATGCCCATGACATGTTTCGTCAAAAAGACTTCTTCAAATGGGATTGGCTACACGGATGGTTCATCAATCCTTATATACTATCTGTGATCAGTCATGTGATCATCATCAGTCATGTGATCATCATCAGTCATGTGACCTCCTGCTCTGCACATGCTCACACTTCATGTCCCCCTGACCGTGAAGCACAGGTACAAAGACTAAATAAATTAGTGGATCCCAAACATTTTTACGGTTTGTAGTTAGAATGCTGCATCCAGCATTACCATATATGACATATCCTAACTTATAATCCACCAATTACAGTGCTAATGTGGAAAAGTAACCAATAAAAATGAATATTAATTAATTAAAATGAACATGTTAACAGGAGATAATTAATTTGTCTAGTTTAAAATACAAACTATATATATTAGTCATGATACTAACATACAGCAGCATAGGACAAACAATGACTGAAACACAATCTGATCCTATTAATAAAAAAAAATGGATGACTGCAGGCGAGTCTAAAAAAAGGGAGATAATATATATATATTATTGTTTTTATGTATAAGTAGAGGGTCATAGGCATTATGCTGCTCTGACCCATTATTTTACACAATTTATATTAGCGCCGCTATCTCTCTGTGAGAGGTATAGTTTTGGGATTCTGATCAGTTTACGTATTTATTTAAGTGGCAGCTTTTTTCACTGTACACTGTGTATGTACACATATTTTGTATTCATTTACACATCTTTTATATAGCTTTGCACTTTTCTTTGGCGCAGTGGAGTAAGAGAGATTCAGGGGCGGTTTATTTGTATATCTCTTGCTACAAACCAATGGCTAGAAAACGGTCGGCTGCTCAGAACGAAGTAACAGAACGCACTGAAGAACAGCAAGGCCTGTGAAGAGCGACCTGAAAAACAGTAACGAGCGGACAAGATCGCACTGAATAGTACAATACGAACTGACTGCACGCACTGAAGAGCAGATACAAACCCCCAAGCACAAACTGAACAGCAGAAAACGATCTGAAAACCACGAGTCTGAAAAAGCGCGAATCATCTCTCACCAAACTTTTACTAACACGAGATTAGCAAAAGGAGCCCAAAGGGTGCCGCGCTTGGTTCTGAACTGGCCTTTTCTAGTCTCGTCGTACGTGGTGTACGTCACCGCATTCTTGGCGATCGGAAATTCCGACAACTTTGTGCGACTGTGTGTACGCAAAACAAGTTTGAGCCAACATTCGTTGGAAAAAATCCTAGGATTTTGTTGTCGGAATGTCCGATCAATGTCCGACCGTGTGTACGGGGCATAAGACTGGGTTGCCAATAAAGTCTATGTGCATGTAAAGACAGGTGTCCCAATATTTTTGGCAATATAGTTTATATCTGTAAGTTGATGGCTCTTGGTTTTACTTATAACAATTGTACCATACACTGATCAGCTGTTGACCAAACCAGCTGAAACCACAATTATTTACTGTTTACTGTTTACAGAGACTATTTAATGTTTATAGAGACATTTCTCAGCTGGGAAAAACCCATTGAGTAACATACCGTACTGAGACATCTATTTGTGATATTCACTTTCATTTTAAATTATAAGGGTTCCTCCATGTGCAGTAGTGGCAGCTGATGAAAGATCCCAGGTCAATTCACGATATTTGCTTCTGTATCGCTTCCATCTGCTGCAACTGAGCAGATGATGGAGTGTGCACAAAGACAGCATAGGACAACATTCTGAGTGCAAAAATGTCTGCTATGCAATTGTGCATGACCTAGTGATTATAGGATCCTTGTATCACTAATCTAGTATGGGTGGCCTGGACCATGGTGCTTTGCTATTACAATAATGAAGAGTTTGTTACTTTGAAAAGATGACTGCATTTTAATTGTTTCGTGATTCCATTGCGTCAGCAGTAATACAGATAATGGATGCTGCTGGCGAAATAAACACGCATACAAAGCACCCTGTCCTCAAAATCACTCATGTTTTTGTGCTGTGTTTACATGGTGTGTTATACTACAAGAGTGGGGGGGGGGGGGGGGGGGGGAGAGAGAGAGAATGAATGAGAGAGAATGTAATAAAAACAGAGACGGCACAACCAACGTAGAGGGTGATAACAATACAGAGAACACTAAAGAAAGTGAGAGAGAGAGTGAAAGAGTGAGAGAGAACAGAAGAGAGAGAGAGAGAGAGAGAGAGAGCAAAGAGGAGAGGAAGCAAAAGAGAGAACAAAAAAAGACATTAACGAAAGCAAGAGAGAGCAAAAGAGTGAGGGAGTGAAACAAAGAGCAGAAACGAAAGGAAGAGAAAGAAAGAGCAAAAAAGTGAGAGAGAACAAAAGAGAGAGAGCAAAAGAGTGGGAGAGAATAAGAGAGAGAGAGAGGGAGGGAGAGAGAGAGAGAATAAGTGAGAGAAAGAGAGAATAAAAGAGAGAGAGAGCGAGAGAGAGAGCGCAGAAGAGTGAGAGGGAATAAAAGAGAGAGTGAGAGAAAACAGAAGAGAAAGAGAGAAAAAGTGTGAGAGAGAATAAAAGAGAGAGAGAGCGAGAGCAGAACAGTGGAAGAGAATAAGAGAGAGAGAAAGCAGAAGAGTGGGAGAGAACAAAAGAGAGAGATAGAGAGAGCAGAAGAGTGGGAGAGAACAAAAGAGAGAGATAGAGAGAGCAGAAGAGTGGGAGAGAATAAAAGAAAGAGAAAGTGAGAGAAAACAGAAGAGAAAGAGAGCAAAAGAGTGAGAGAGAACAAAAGAGAGAGAGAGAGAGCAGAAGAGTGGGAGAGAATAAAAGAGAGAGAGCAAAAGAGTGAGAGAGAACAAAAGAGAGAGATAGAGAGAGCAGAAGAGTGGGAGAGAATAAAAGAAAGAGAGAGTGAGAGAAAACAGAAGAGAAAGAGAGCAAAAGAGTGAGAGAGAACAAAAGAGAGAGAGAAAAAACAGCAGAGAGAGAAGGAGCAAAAGAGTGAGAAACAACGAGAGAGAGAGAGAGAGAGAGAGAGAGAGAGAGAGAGAGAGAGAGAGAGAGAGAGAGAAAACCGAAGAGAGATCAAAAGAGTGAGAAAGAACAAAAGAGAGAGCAGAAGAGTGGGAGAGAATAAAGAGAGAGAGAGAGAGAGAGAGAGAGAGAGAGAGAGAGAGAAAACAGAAGAGAGAGAGCAAAAGAGTGCGAGAGCAAACAAGAGAAAGAGAGAAAACAGAAGAGAGAGAGATCAAAAGAGCGAGAAAGAACAAAAGAGAGAGCAAACAGAAGAGAGAGAGAGCAAGAGAGAAAACAGAAGAGAGAGAGAGAGCAAAAAAGAGAGAGAGAACAAGAGAGAGAGGAAGCAAAAAAGAGAAAAAAAAAGGAAGCAAGAGAGCAAAAGAGTGAGAAAGAACAAAAGAGAGAGAGAGGGAGCGAAAGGGAGAGCAAAAACAAAAGGAAGAGAAAGAAAGAACAAAGGAGTGAGCAAGAACAAAAGAGAAAGGGAGAAAAAGAGAGAGAGACAGAGAAAAGGAAAGAGAGGAAGTCAAAGAAAGAGAAGAGCAAAAGCAAGAGAGAGAGCAAATGAGTGAGAATGAAAGAGGGAGGAAGTGAAAGTAAGAGAGGATAAAAATTATCCGAAGTGCAAATTTAAAAGCAGTAATAAACCAAAAACGCCAAATGTATTGCATTGCAGCTTACTGATCATTAGATGTGGTGGCTGCAGCCGTTTTCTTTTCTTTGGCCTTTTCCCTCCACCTTCACCTGGTGATCTGGCCAGTAACACACCTTCTGTATTAGTGAGATACAACTCTGGATGAATGAGAACAGGAGGCACAGCAGACAGCAGCATGGGGGGGGGGGGGGGGGAGGTGTGAAAGATGAAATGCAGTCTGTTCACATAATTTGTAATAAAAACATCTTTACCATTCTGAAGCTTCCCCCCAACCACTTTGCATATATACCACTATGCACATATGCTGCAGAAATCTCCATCCACTGAGTCTGGCTGCAATCATTTTAACTGTGGGCAGCTGAAGCTGCTGCCTGTTCACTTCCTGGATTTACACAGACACACACCTCCAGCTCTGCAGCTCTCATTGGCCCTCTTATGACTCATCCCTTCCTGGCAAACTCTCACGAGCGTGAGAGAGGGAGAGCTGTGCATGATATCATAAGCCTAGGCTTTTTACCAGACAAGAAACAGAAAGTGAGCTGTATAAGGTATTTACTGGCAAAAAAAAAAAGGTTTTACTATCCAAAGCTAAAACTAGGGCAGAAGATTTAATAGATGGAAAGATGAAACAATTACAGAAGTTTCACTTTAAATGTATTAGCAGATTTAGATACACTAACAAATTGAAGCCAAACTCCAGCTCATACTTTATAACCAGTTACAGCAAACAGTTTTTTTGTTTTCTATTTGATATAAAGGTTTTTCATCAATAAATAAAAGCTGATCATTTTAATCACCCCTGCCAATGTTAAGTGATTTGTCTCATCCATGTAAACTGATAGAGAGCTGGAGAGCTTGTGCTTTTAAAAAAACAGACTTGCTGGCTGGATCACTAGATGAAAATAGAAAACAGTAAGCCTAAAATAGGAAACTAATACAGATATCACATCTAAGATTAGGAGGCAGCAATATACAGTAATGAATTTTAACTTATGAAGATGTGCCCCTTATACTGTAGAATAGGACAGTATTTATTTTATTTTTTTTTTTTTGGGGGGGGGGGGGGTTATATATATATATATATATATATATAACTTTATTAAAGTTATAAATGTATAAAAGTACAAAATACAAGCAGAAAAGAGAGGGAAAAAAGGTGTGTGTGTGTGGGGGGGGATAATGATCCTATAATATGTAGCGGTACCCCCGTGAGGGCTGCTGATTAAATCTATACCCTACTGGCTACCCCGACTCTGCAGATCCTCTCTTACCTCTGACACCTTGGGTTCCATGCTGTAATAGGATGTTATCAATGAGAAACTCACACAATGTCACTGAACCACTCAGAAAGTTTACTAAAGTGAATAATATACACAATGAACCATATGAATGAACAAAAACAATAAATGACAGTTGATAACAATCAATTTAGATATGAAAAAACTGTGGATTTAATAATCACCGTACGGAGTATATGTAAACAGGGGTACAATGGGACAAGTGTTCAAAATCCTCCGATACCTATATTAAACACCTTCCCACTGAGGCATCAATACACACACCAAGTTGCAATATAATGTTACTTACATTCAATAATACAATGCAATATTTAACCTGTACTCAAGGGCTCCCCCTAGGTTGTAATTCAAAGTTCAAGCTACAAATAGAACTGTAATGCTTTGCAGGAGATGATAAAAGTTCCTTGACTCCAGATATCTTCAGCTAGCCTGTAGTTTAAACTGAAGTATTTGTAATCCAAGAGAGAGAAAAAGCAAACCATAGAATAAATGGTACGTTGATAACTGCTTAACTGAAGAAATGTGGCACTTGTAACTTCCTCCTTATGTGTGAGTGTTATATAGTACTGACCTTACAGCACAGGGAACATCAAACCCCAGAGTTCAGCTGTATGTTGCCTGTGAAAAGTAGAATCACTTCTGTGGAACTACAAGTCTCACCAGTAGTCTGTAAAATAACTCACTCAGCAAAACTGTGCACTTTACTTAAATGGGCAGGTGCCCTCTCACCATAATAGACTCAGTGGCTGTGAGGCTCCGTCTGGAATCCTCTCCTGATGTCTCAGTCTGATGAAAAGATGGCGCCACCGCGCTGTACCGCTATTTCGAATGGCTGAAATGCAGGAAACCTCCAGGCGTCCTGGTACTGCAAACCGATCCACTTGCTAAGCTGACAGGGCTGTACTCTGAAGTACCTTAGAGGCTGGAGATCCTGCTCCGCGCTGTATAGGTCGCAGTCTCCTGGTCACACACACAGACCTCCTGCTGGAGGTATTGAATGGTGTCCAGAGAGGCCGAAAGATGGCCGTGCTGATCCTTTTATTGCAGCTCCCAGCATGCAGTGCTGCGCGCTTTGCATTGTCTGTATTGTAGTTTAGGGCTGATCCAGCTAACAGAGTCACTTCCTCCTCCAAACTACATCTCCCACAATGCCTTGCTGCGTTCCTTCTCAGGAATTAAAAGAAAGTCCTAACAGCATTTAGAAGACACTAGAGGGAGCCAAACTCATTTAAAACAATAACAACTGTAATAATTATTTTAGCAAACCCTTGGCTACAAATGGTATAAATGATCAATTTGGAAAACTTCAATAATCCTTCTTATTTTAAGTGAAGCCCTGGCAACTGGGAAGGGGATTATGTCTCATGAAATGCGTTGGTTGTGTTTTAGTGTAAACCGAAAAAAAATAATTTGGACTTTTTTTTTTCATTTGGACTGGCGTGCCTCCTATTGGTGCATGGACTTTGCTAACAGAGAAGCAGCCTGATTTGCATCGAAGTTTATCTCTTATTTGATACATGTCTCTCAATATATGCAAAAAATGGGTACTTGTTTGCACCTCTCTAAATAGATCCCAAAGAGGGTATAGGGCAACATAATTGATTGTCTTTATTTGTTTGCCACAGGGCCCTTGCTAAATCTTCCTTCCTCCCATAGTCTGCTAAATAGGTGGAAATCATGCCAAACTAACAGCTATTACTTCTCAAAACAGACCTTGAAAGTCAGTCTGGCATCCCGTTATCTGGACAGTACAAATTATTTGTGTTCATTTCCACAGAGTGAACTATGATAAGACTTTCATTGGAACTATTGCTGAACATTTTCCACTATTGGTCAGTCAGCTTGGTACAGCAGTTGCCTTTGCGAAGAGAGTTAACAGAAACTATGTGCGCTATTTATAATAAAAACAAGATGTGACCACTGAAAAAGAATGATTAACTGGGGACGGTGTGAGGAAATTCTTAGTAGCTGAATGGCTACATTGCTGGTGGTGAAGTTTAACTCTGAAGCTGCTCATACAGAAGCTGATTGTCCAAAACTGGAGGATGTTTCTAACCCTAAATATGCCAATTATTAGTCTGTGTTTGGACCCCGCCAACTTTTCTTTTCATTTGACATTTTTGCAATTTTTGAGTGGATATTGATAGAAAATGAAGCTACAACTGGCGGCTATGTGTTCATCACTTGCCATTTCTTTACTCCCATTGGACAAAAATGGAAGATGTTTCTAGTCCTAAATGTGTCAATTATTAGTCTGTTTTTGGGGCCTACCAACTTGTATGCTTAATTGACATTCTTGCGAATGTAGAGTAGGCGTTGTTAGAAAATATGGCTACAACTGCCCTTGTATTTATCACTTGCCATTTCTTTGCTTTTATTGGCCAAAAAATGAAATGTGTTTCTACTCCTAAATGTGGATTAGTCTTTAGAGTCCCCATTTCTGTTCAATTGGTATCTGCAAATGCTGAGTGGGTGTTGTTAGAAAATCTAGCTACAACTGCCCATGTGACTGTTCATCACATGGCATTTCTTTGCTCCCATTACTATCAGAAGCTTATCAAAGGTTCAAAACTGCTGTGCTATTCGGGTCTGGTCACATGAGACACAACTGAGAGATTTCCTGTCTGTCTGACGTCCTCTGAATCATAAGACATATGAATGTCCGATGAATTAAGGACCTCTCGGTAGGTAACATCAAAGAAGACTGAGCATATCCCTTTGTATATGTTTAGTTAAAGTGACAATATCCTTATTCTCAAAAAAAATCCATACACATCATCAGTTTAACCACTTGCCGACCAGCCGCCGCCGTTTTACTGTGGCAGAAAGGCGCAGCTGGGCGAAACACCCTCTTAGCATTTCTATCCATGGGCATCTTGAGTAAGGCCAAGTGAGAAAGAAGAAGAAGGCACATGACCTAACACATGTATCAGTTTTACTGTGGCAGAATGGCACAGCTGGGTGAAACAACGTTATGTAACGTCACTTCGCCCTGTGGCCACTAGGGGCGCGTGCGCCCGCTGCTCACCCCCGAAACTGATGCGAGTGCCTGGCGGTTGCAATCACCACCGGCTCCCACGATCGCGATCACCGCAGGCTCCCACGATCGCTGGTTACACACCGAGAACCGGGATCTGTGTGTGTAAACACACAGTTTACGGTTCTCTGAGGGGAGAAGAGACTGATCGTCTGTTCATAAAAAGTATGAACAGCGATCTGTCATCTCCCCTACACAGTCCCCTTCCCCTTCAGTTATAACACACACAGGGAACACATTTAACCCCTTCAAACCCCCCTAGTGGTTAACCCCTTCCCTGCCAGTGACATTTTTACAGTAATCAGTGCATTTTTATAGCACTGATCGCTGTATAAATGCCAACGATCCCAAAAATGTGTCAAAAGTGTCCGATGTGTCCGCCATAATGTCGCAGTCCCGATAAAAATCGCAGATCGCCGCCATTACTAGTAAAAAAAAATTAATAATAAAAATTCCATAAAACTATCCCCTATTTTGTAGATGTTATAACTTTTGCGCAAACCATTCAATATACGCTTATTGCGAATATGTAGAAGAATACATATCGGCCTAAACTGAGGGAAAAAATTGTTTTTTAAATATTTTTGGGGGATATTTATTATAGCAAAAAGTGAAAAATATTGCATTTTGTTCAATTGTTCAAAATAAAAAGCGTAGAGGTGATCAAATACCACCAAAAGAAAGCTCTATTTGTGGGATAAAAAGGACGTCAATTTTGTTTCGGTGCAACGTCGCACGATCGCGCAGTTGTCAGTTAAAGCGACGCAGTGCCGAATCACAAAAAGTGCTCTGGTCAGGAAGGGGGTAAAATCTTCCGGAGCTGAAGTGGTTAATGTCTCTGTAATCTATTTTTCATGAATCATTTATTACTGAGTTTTTCTACCCCCATATATTGTCCTCTTTGAGCTCCTGACCCCGTCCCCCTCCTCCATTTGTTTGGAACTAGCTGTGCACGTTATTTGTTGTCATGTGCACTGCGCTGTGCACACTACAAATCATAGCCCATAGGGCATAGGCCATTTTGGGAGTGATGGTGACTATGTTCCTACATACAGTAGGACCATGGATAATGAACATAGCCAGCCTCTGAAAGTTCACAGCAGTAAAAGAAAAAAAAAAGGAATTTTGAGATTTGGAAGAGGCTGAGAGCAATAAGCTGCATCTGAGCACCACAAACCAAAAACGCCATTTGACTGATTTTTAAAGAGTAGTCTTCCCCTCTGGGTGATCTATGTACATTGCAAGGATTTTAACAAACTTTGTTGGAGATTCCTACCTTTTGTTATTCTAAAGAAATTCCTGTGCATCTGTCTGTGTCCATGTGGAAAGTGAATCAACATGCAAGTGGTTTCATAATTTTCATTCAGTTGCTGCACCTGCAGGGCTCTAATTAGGAAAGCTGCTGGGTTTGCCAAAAATGACATTTTTGTTGCATGGGATGCCTGATATCTGACTTGTATCTTAGTGTAAACTTCTAGGAAAATTGATGAGCCAATCACACAAGCAGGAAATGATGCTTCTGGGGGCGTTCTGTACACGTTCTGCGCACAGAACAACTACAGGTAGCCATATTGCTATGCATTTTACAGAAAATTGCTATTTTTTTCCCATGGAAGTGGAGTTACCCTTTAATATTTAAAGTAAACTTGCCCACCCATCCATGTCTCTATGCTTTGTTTTGCTGAGAAATAACTTTAGAAAATACTCCCAGCATTCCTGGCAGTAGTCATATTGAGTAAGGACAGATGATTCATGTAACATTTACTTCCTGAAATCCATCTACCTTTAGCTCAGGCATGCAGGCAAAACGGTGTGCTTATCTGGGAAAACCCCTCTTCCCCTCCCAAAGATTCCTATGATGTATGACATCATTTGCCTAATCAAAAAGTAACTGAAGAAATGTAAAAAAAAAGTTTAAAACAAGTAAATATGATATACTTTACTATCTATTTACTAATGCTAGCAGACTAATGCCCTTTACACACGATAGGATTTTCCGATGGAAAACGTGTGATAGGACCTTGTTGTCGGAAATTCCGATCGTGTGTACACAAATCCGACGCAAAAAGTGCCACGCATGCTCAGAATAAATTAAGAGATGAAAGCTATTGGCTACTGCCCCGTTTATAGTCCCGACGTACGTGTTTTACGTCACCGCGCTCAGAACGATCGGATTTTCCGACAACTTTGTGTGACCGTGTGTATGCAAGACAAGTTTGAGCCAACATCCGTCAGAAAAAATTCTAGGATTTTGTTGTCGGAATGTCCGATCAATGTCCGACCGTGTGTACAGGGCATTAGGATTAAAATAGTCAATGTTGATTGGAAGAGTGAAGTTCCATTTAAGAAATACATACTTGAATAGAATATATTGCTTTCAAAAAAACGTTTGGTGTCACTTTAAGCACACATTAGCTGGGATCATAATACTCCCGCTTACTCCAAATAATGCCAGTAATATTCCAAATAATACTTCAAATGCATACTTTCCTAGTCTAAACTTACAGAGCTGTGGCAGTTTTTTTTTTCAATTCTTCAAAATGTTTTTTTTTTAATACTACAAAATGTGTAGCGTTACTTTAAATGAAACATTTTATTTACCCAGTTTGTTGTCACATGTGTTGTTTAGTTAAAGTGAAACTTAATTGTATCAGAGCAAAACAAACTGAAATGCTGTTTAATTTATTTTTAATATTCACAGCAAACTAAACCATCCATCCAAGTCTCCATGCTTTTTTGTGTTCAGATATCACTTTGAAGAATGCACTCCTAGCATTTCTATCCATGGGCATCTTAAGTAAGGGCAGATGATTCATGTGGCATTTACTTCCTGGAATCCATCTGCCTTTAGCTCAGGCATGCAGGCAGAAGGGTATACATAGCTGAGAAAGTCCCTCCTCCCTTCCTACAGATGTAAGAAAAAAAATGCCCATGAAGACATCTGGGATGTATGACATAATCTTGGGCCAGAACAGAAACCAGGAAGCATCAATAAAATGTGAAAAGAAAAAAAAAGTAAATATAATATAATTTCTTATCTATTTTCCAAATGAAAAACAGGGACTGTGCAAGATCAGTGTATGGTATCATTTATTCACAAAATGAAAATGTTAAAAAAAACCTGCAAATGGCCTGGGGGACAGGAGGGATACATGTGCAGCCAGTGGAAGGAGTAGAAGAAGGGCTACTCAGATGGTAAGCTTCTTCCAGTCAAGCTGGACCAATTGGAGGAAGCCAGCAGTGTCTACGGCTATCACTTGTGCCTCCCAGATGGCTAGCGTCAACTTCATTGGGATAGGCAGATCGCTACCTGTTTCAGGGGCCCTGTCTCCTTTGAGCTTGACAACGGGAGGAAATGCATAGTAGCTTGCAGGTTGGCACAGCCACAGCAGGTGGCGGAAACAAAGTGGTGCTGGAAGGGGATTTGCACCTGTTTTGGATGAAAATTACATGTAGGCGGAATAAGACTGATACTTATCCCTTTGATCATTTGCACGTTTTGGGTGTTATATGGACATTTGTAATAATCACACAGACACTATTGAGTGATATATAAATACATTTTATTGAAGACACCATTATTGTACATCAAAATGTATTTTAAATGTGTATATCGATTGATGATATTGATTGTTTTTTTCCAAGTGCATTTGTTTTTTTTAGTGGAAGAAGAACTGATCTTTTACACCAAACTATGTACTGTATGTAATTGTTACATCGATTGACTGAAAAGATTGATTGTTTTCTGTTGTACTGAACTTTTTGGTACAATTTAAAAATTGTTAATGTTGATAGAAAGTTTAGTTCCGCTTTAATAAAGCTGTTTGAACTGAGCCAACTATTTTCTGTAATCTGTGGAAACCTGAACCTTTACACCACCTGACTACAGATAAGGGAGACCTTGGTGGACTTTACATGTCTGAAGATCACGTAAGGGCATAATCATGCCTTTTTGGCCCCACAGACTTTAATTTGAGCACCTGAAAAATAATTAAAAAATTTATAGGCGCAAAAACACTTGATCTGACTCCTCTAAGACAAGCCGTGTGCAAAAAACACCTAAAAATGTGCAAAAAAAGCCTATAAATCACCTGGCTATGCTCGCGCTCAAGTGTAAATGAGGTTAAATAGCTAGACAAGATAAGCCAGCATGTGTAGAGTCAGGCCCTTGCTCTCTCTGGGGAAGCAGTGATCTCTTTGCTGTCTGATATGCCCTCGACTGAGTCAGAGCCAGAACTCTCCGATCAATGTGGAGGGTTGTTTCAGACCTCTGCAAAGGTCACTGCTTCCCCACAGAGCGAAAAGGTTTCACTCTGTGAAAGGGATTTTCTATGCTAAATGTTTTGTTATTTCCTTAAGTATATATTCCTGTTGGTATATCACAATGCAAGTTGAGTATTTTCATTATTTGTGATGGTTAAATTAAGGTAGTTGAACCTGGAGAGCAACACTACTGAACAGGTTTCCCCACACTTTTACAGAGGAACACTTCCCCCTCCTGGTCACATCATATAAATAAAGGGGCTCCTTATGTTCCAGGGAGTTTGTGAGGTCAAGATATAGCCATTACTCTGTTGCTCAGCGCCTCTTGAGGGAGCCCAGTCAGATTCCCCAAAGGGCTGGGATTTATATGGACTTATGCTATCAGATTATAGACTTTTGTTAATCATTGCTGTCAATTATGGATTTACTGCCAATAATGTACTGAAAGGATTTTTAATGGACTTCACCACCTAAACAAGGTATGACTACCTCATGGGGCACTGTCACAAGGGCACTTAGAGGAACTTTGTCAGGGAAATGTGTTGGAGATGTCTGGAAGAACTGTACCTATGTTACCTCTAATTACTTTAGTAAAATAATTGTATTGTCCAGTTTAACTGTCTGGTCTGAAGTCATTAAAAGGGGTGCATGCATGGCGTATCAAAAGAGCAGGGCTTATTCAAGGGGACAGGAGAAGACAGCGAAGATACAGTACAGAAGTTTAACAAGCAGAGAAACTATCCTGAGGAGGCTATATTGCCGTTGATAATGATTTCAGTACTTGTGTCTAATGCTTACGCAGCCAACCAGCCAGAAACAGATGACATGGCATGTGACAGAGCCTCTTGTAGTGAAGGGTTTGATGCTTGGCCCCTTTACTGGTGACTGGTTCCCCACAAACTGGGACCTTCCATCCAGAATGGAGTACTTAGAGACCTAGCCTGGGAGTTACAAGTGATAAAATGATGGTGGAGAACAAGCTTGGGTTTATGAATAGTGTGCTTCCTCTATCCAATAGTAACATATGGCTCATAGTCACTGGGAGTGAGATGACGGCACTGCTGTGCTGGTGGAGACTGATACAAGGTCTGTGGTACCAGCTTAGAAATGCTGCACACCTGGGGAGAGGTGAAGTCTAACAGAAGTGTGTCCGTAGTGCATATGTGTCAACAATATAGACGTTTGGCCACAGATTACAAAGAGTCATGTGCACTCTCGGAGGAGTCTTGCTTTTAATTTACAGTACTGCCTTAACGCTGATTTCACGTGAACGAAGCCTCTGCCCGCCACTGAGGGCACTGGCGAGTAGCTCAATCTGGGTTCCCTGCACTGTGACTACTCTGGCACTAAACCTTTTGTTTTGATGCACCTTGAATATATTTAACTGGTTGAAACTGATAGTTTAATTGGGCTTTAAGTTTATTTCAGTAAGTTTATACATTTTATATATACGCCATCTACAGGTGATAAAAATGGTGTAATGTGAAGGCAGTTTATTGTAAACTGATTTAAACATTTCTAGTATTGATATAACTGTTATAGGCACTGTCACACTATCCCTTTGTTCCAAATGTGCGATAAAATAAACATCACACATATTGTGCAACATCTCAGCACTAAAAAGGTACAGCTGGTTAGCAGACAGACTTCTAGGAGTGTTTCCTTTTTTAAGTTTATATGAGTTAAGTAAAAGTAAGATTATGCTTAGCTCAGTATTTTTATTGTGAGTCATTTGGTTTTAATGTATACCTGACGTGGGTTGTTCTTTAGAAGTTAGTGAAATGACTGTAAAAATCTGGGCTTGGGACACCTACACCAGGGTCTGTTTGTACAGCTATTTATCATAGGATTTGTGTGTGTCATATAGGTGTGGAGTAGGAATAAGTGGAGTGCTTTTGGCAAAATACCATTGCAAGCACCCCTGTCAGTGTTAACGGGCATACCTGAACTCTCTAGCTGCCACTTTTGACAAACAGCTTGGCCTGGTAAAGGAAGTTTAAAAAGTAACAGATGTAGGCCTGATTCACATGTCCTATATGGTGGATAGTGAATTCCTGTACCTGGCCACTGCATGTATCTGCACATCTAGCTATGTGTGGCTAGGAACAGATGCATCCATGGCCAGTCATCTGTCCTTAGAAACAAATAGCTCATGGATGTGCTCATAGATGCGAACAGCGACGGACAGCTTTGGCTCCTGTCAGCCTGTCATTGTTTTGTACAGGCTTCCTGGTTGCAGCTGTCCTCAACCACCTGCAATTCCAGCCACAAGGTTCCGCAGGTTCTTGCTGCAGAGATCCACTATCCAGACCTTATAGGATGTGTGAATGATGCCTTACTGGCAGGATCAGCAGGTGATAATGTTACAGGGTGATTAACCACTTGCCGTCCGCGCTATAGCCAAATGACAGCCACAGCGTGGACTTGAATTTCCGGGATATACATATGACGGCCTCCCCTGTGCACGCTCCCTGCGCACTTCCTACAGGGTCCTGGCCCCTTACCATGTGATCAGTTGTCAGCCAATGACAGCTGATCACATGATGTAAACAAAAGCTTGGTAATCAGTTTTATTTTCTCTTCACACTGTCAAAGCCGATCACCGGCTCATCTGCAAGCGACATCGGTCCCGAAGAGGAAGAGGCAATTATGCATACAGTATGCACAGAGCTGCTCACGGGAGAGGTTCAGTGTGTCTGCGCTCCGTGATATGTAACAGCGTGAACCTAAATTAATATGTACAACTACACAATAGGTGGCTGGAGAGTTTAGGAGGAGCGGACATCTTTAGTGAGGGATAGAAGGACGCCCAAAACTACAGCAAAAGGATCAGATTGAGAGAGAACAGGTGCGGGACTTTAAATGAGGCACAAGGTAGCAGAAGTATGACTTGAATAAAAATGCGATTTATTAATAAAATGATACAAAAAATTCATATAATTACATATTTAGGCACATAGCTCTACATATGTTGGCACATAGCTCTATAATGATTATCTGTAGTTATCAAGAAAATGCATTTCTATTACAAACATAAGCATACAAAAAATGTTTGGAACGTTCATACGCATATAACTGATCATTGTGTACACATAACGGTAGTTGTAAGCTCTACACCGTTTCGGGACCTTATAGCCACTCATCGGGAGCATAACCGTAGTGACCACCTATGAATAGGGTAGATAGCAGTATTGAATGATATGAAAAACAGGTGGGTAATGATAGAACATGACTTTCTCATTCTTTCACTAAAAAAATGGACTTACAGTATGTCTGCACAGAGGCAGTGCAGCCCCGCACGCCCAACCAGCCAGTATACCAGGGTCCAAAGCTGAGGGGGCAAATCCCGGCGGCATCACCAACACAGAGAGCCCCTTAGACTGGATCAGTGTAGGGGAACAAGATGAAGGGGTGATAAATGTGACCTGATTAAAAGGAGGAAAAATGTGAAAAGGGGTTTCGACCTAAGAGAGCAAACAAATGTGGGGAGTGAGTGTGAATGAAAAAGGTTAAGTGTAACATTGGAGAGAAAAGTGTGAAATGAGAAGTAAGTAGGGAAAAAGGGAAGAAAGTAAAAAAGGGGAAAGAAAGACAGAAAAAAACAGGGAAGATGAAGAGGGGAATAAGAAAGAGAGGGGAGGGAAAAGGGGGAATGAAAGGAGAAGAGGAGGAAAAACTAGAAAAAAGGAAGAGAAAGAAAGGAGGAATGGGGGAAGAAAGAAAGGAAGAGAGCAATGAAGCAGAGAGAGGAGAGAGTGCAGATGGAAGCCGAAGAAGAGGGAAATGAAAGCGGTCAAGAAATGGCCAGGAAGTGGGAGAGTGAATAGTGGAAGGTGGGAGAAAACATACCTGAAAGTGTGGATAGGGGCAGAGCTGCCGACAAATTTGTGATTGCGAGTAGGTAGTGAAGAGGAACAGCGTGTGAGACCCCGCACTGGGAGAGGACACTGCGGAGGGTGCCGCCAAAGAAAAGGCCCCCAACGTCAGGCACCAGCTGCCAAAGTGTGGCTGGGAAGAGCCCCAAACCAGCCAGCTAGATACCTAGACCGGTCGGTCGTAGGTCTGCCGCCAAGCCCACCAAGCGCTGGAGAATGTTGACTCAAGCTGCCACTATAAGGCGCCACAAGGATACAGCAAAAGGATATACGAATATCCGTTTGTGGCCTTTATTGGAATATAATTTGTGTGCCATGTGGGTAACTGTGGAGGCTCAATTGCTATCTTGGTTTGGAAACCATTGAGGATATCGGAGAAGACCTATAATCTTGACCAGTTGGTCACTAAGTCTTTTTGACTTGGATGACGTAAGTCCTCTCAAGTCAACAACCTCTGGTAAGCCTCTTGATGACTTCGGTGACGGCTTTTGAACCACCTACAGCTCTCCTGTTCACTTTTATTGCTTCCATACTTCCACTTGCCTGTTTGATCCAGCCGATCCCTTAACCTTAACGTTCAGGTGGACATTGGTCCCTTCTAACTATTTGCCTTCGGTAAGCCCCCTAAGGCCCTCGTGGTGGCTTCTTCACTTTTATTTCATATCTTCTCAACAACATCGGTGGATTTTACTTTACATCAATTCTGAGTGGTGTCAACCCCTTTTGGACTCTTTGGACTTTATTTTATCTATATTATCATTTTCAAATGTATATTATTCATATATGTACACAGTGTATTATGTAGCTTACACTAATATTGCATTGTTTGTTCACTTTGTTTTTAATATGTACACAGTATTTGTACCATTTATAGTACATCATAGTTTTCGATATTAACATCTAACTGTTTGTTATACACTTTATACGGTGTTTAAACACCATATATTTAATTTAATTTTTTGGGGTCTATAGCGCTACACTTTTTTGTATATTTTCTACACTTGGGTCTATAGGTGTGTTGGCTGCTATTTCAATTCCAACATTTTACGCAGCGCCGTATTACTTATATTTTGTAAATTATTTTCTATCTGTATTTGTAATTCTTTTGAAATTTTCAACAAAAAATACAATAAAAAAAAAAAAGAAAAACAAAGACTGCTGTGTTAATGCTATTGACAAACTGCATCATATATATATATATATATATATATATATATATATATATATATATTTTCTTTCTATAGTTCTGCTTTAAATTGAATTATTCATTTTTCAGTTGTACCATCTATGTTACTGTGACAGAGATAAGGAGAGATGGATTTGTTGACAGAACTCAGAGAAAATTCTATAGAATCGTACTGCAGATTCTAATAGTCTCTATCATATTCTGACATTTGGATACAGTGAATGAATATTAATATCAAGAATCTTTTTTATTCTTTGTGGCATAGTCTCAAAGAATTGATTCCTAGGGCACTTCCACTTGATTGAAAATTTGTCTGTTCTTTCTATATGAATTATGTATGGCATTCTCAATGTCTATGGTAATCCTTAGGCCTACATGAACTTTAAAATTCATATATATTCTATTTAGATATCAAACATTAATATTCTTGGCTAAAAATACACAGTATTTCCCTATGATGATCCATGTTGAGATTATTATAACAAAATAATATTTATATTGTTAACAAACAATATCGCACAGAGACTTTTTTCCAGTCCAAGTGCATTTTCAGCAAGTACACAAAATACTTAACAGGATCCTGATCTGTGCTCTGACCTTGCTCTCTCATATCCCGGCTTGACCCATGGCTTGCATCTGAATTTTGCCTCTGTTCCTGTCTCCTGTGTATGACCCTAGCTTGGCTCTTCTACTCTGCTGTTCCTGTTTTCTGTGTATGACTCTGGTTTGCTCCTGTTAATGCTTCTGGACTGATTTACCCTATATGACCTTTGGCCTAGCTCCTGGTTTCTCACCTTACCAAGCACCGCAAGTATGGCTATTGCTACCAGCCTGCTACAGTCATCCCTTGGTGATCAGCAAACCTGACTACAAGCAAGCACCTGGCAACCAGTGCTTACTTGAGCACCGGGCTCCCTGTTCCCAACTCCAGGGGCGCGCTGTGCTAGCCGCAAGGGGAGCCCTCTTAGCATCTTGGTCTCCATACCAGCACCTGACAGTATAAGCCAGTCATGTCGGAGACCGACGGAGGTGCTTCCCCTATAACCATCAAGAATCGCTGCCCCCTCCCTCTTATCCCAGAGTTGTTCCAATGATTCCGTACTGCTCAAGTCTTCTCTAAACTGGACTTACAGGCTGCCAACAACCTGGTTCGCATTAGTGAGGGAGACGAGTGGAAGACGGCATTCCAAACAGGTTTCGGACACTTTGAATATTTGGTGATGCTCCAGCCACTTTCCAACACTTTGTGAATGATATAGAGAATATCTTCGTCATTGTATACCTGGACGATATCCTTGTTTTCTCAGCCACCCTGGAGATCCATAGAGTTCACATGAAGAAAGTATAATGCTGCGTACACACGAGCGGTTTTGCCGTCGTAATAAACTCTAAAGTTTTCTCTGACGGAATTCCGACAGAATTCCGCTCAAGCTGTCTTGCATACACACGGTCACACCAAAGTCCGACCGTCAAGAACGCGGTGACGTAAAACACGTACAACGGGACTAGAAAACGGAAGTTCAATAGCCAGTGCGCCGCCCTTTGGGCTCCTTCTGCTAATCTCATGTTTATCTCCTGTTAGTAGAAGTTTGGTGAGAGACGATTCGCGCTTTTCAGCTTTTGTGCTTTTCAGTCCATTACTGCTCTTCAGTTTGGGCTTGTGCGTTTGTATCTGCTTTTCAGTGCGTGTAGTCAGTTCGCATCTGTTTTTCAGTGCATTCTGTTCGTTTGTTCTGACCAGCCGACCGTTTTGAAGCCATGTTGCGGGGACGTACTCGTCGTAGAGTTCGTGCTGTGTGGGGGCTTGGTGTTGGGGTTCATACTTGGACCCAAGCCCAGTCCATGAACAGGGTGGGGAGGAGTTCATGGACCAAGAATTGGTTGCTCCAGCATGACCAATTTTCTCATATGCCTTTGTTTCGTGAGATCCAGGAGAATAATCCTGATGATTTCAGGAAATTTCTCAGGATGACGGACCCTGTTTTTTACCATCTATTGGCTTTGCTGACCCCTTATATTAGCAGGCAGGATACCTGCATGAGGCAAGCCATCATTCCGGAGCAGGGGCTAGTCGCCACGTTGCGGTACTTGGCGACTGGGAGAAGCCTGCAGGACCTCAAGTTCTCATCAGGCATCAGGATCATTATCCCAGAGACCTGTTCTGCTATTATTCAGGTCCTGCAGAAGGACTGTATTAAGGTAAGTTTTCTCCTTTAACATCACATTCTATGTATTTAATGTCTACTAATGTATTGTATTTCTTTCATCATTCCCTAATTACCATGATTGTAATATGCTGTGAATGTCCCCTTTGTCCTCATGCATGCTGTAATATTTTAATGCTCCTTTTCTGGCCTACATGCATATTTGCCTTCACTAACCTCCCCAGCATGCTATCCTGGGCCCATATACACCTAGCCTAGTCACTTGTATTTTGTCAGCTCCATTGTAGTGCTTTACCCTAAACACCCCCTAAAATGTGTACAAATGTTATTGTTGTCCTTAAATTCAGGCAGAGTGCCAGAGGCTTTTTTTTTGGGCCCCAAGCTCAACTCAAATCCTCCACGCGCTAAAATTTTTACAATGGGCCATCGGAGGGGGGAGGAATCTGATAAGTGTGCCTTATATTTTTGTCTTGAAATACTCCCACTTACTGCAACAAAGTACCCCGAATTAGTGGGTCCTACACTAGTAATAGAATGGAAGATCCTTTGTCTCAACCATGGGAGCTGAACTCCTCTATGTGAGAGAACTGAAGGGGATACATCCTAAACACTGGTGGCCACTAAATAGGAGGTAATGAGGAGGGGGAGGGGTGCTTCAGCCCAAAAAACCTGGTCAGGGCCTATTACAATATACAAGAACATATTTGGGGGGCACACCATACAATGCGTTTAAATTCAAGATGGTGCTGCTATAAGACCTATAAACAGTACAAAATATTTTACAGCGCACACATTCAAGAATGACATTTCCTGCAGGGCTAGTTAAAAACACCTGAACATATTCAAAAAATACGGGGGTTTGGTCACACTATATAGTTAGGGACATAATTCGTAATTCACCGGAAGTGACGTGTGCGTTCCATGCACCTGAAAGGAACAAGGAAGTAGGCTGGCTCCTGTATCCAGTAAACGTCCCAGAGGACCTCCCGGGAGACGGGATAAGCAGGCACAGTGCACTTTTAACAAATGTTCGTTTTTATTACATATCTGGTATGCATGTTAACAAACGGGGAATACTTTTTAAAGTTTGAATAAAATTGTTTTAGCAATAGTACACTATATGGTTATTTTATTCCTCCCATATGCAATGCGGTATCAACTAAGAATATGACTGACACCTGGTGGTTGAATGAAGGAGAAGGAAAGCGGTTATCATAAAGGCATATGTATGCTGTCTTTTTGGTGAGTGCAATTTCATTGGGGAGATGTCCCCTGCACGTGGTGATTATCCTTGGTGAAAGAAGCTCTCCACTACATTAGAACACAGCTGTTTGAACTTTTCTGGATCTCCTTGATCATTAATATCTTTTTCATGTGTCTGGACCAACTTGACACATAGCGCTGCTGCAATAAGTGATTAGAGGACTTCTTTGGGCATCGGGTTTTTTTTTTTTCTATGATTTTATTGCCTACATACATGTGTTGAATTTATTTAAGCAGCTGCTTTGTCTACATCACATCTCTCAGCAAAACCTGGCGCAGAGCAGTGGGTGATAGAGGCGTTCATATCTTCCATTTTTTTCCATTTTTTGGAAACTTACAAACATGGCAGTATTCTTCTGAGGGAATTTTGATTATTGACCCTGGTGTCCAGCAGCTATTTGTTATAGGGTTTTGGATTGTACTGATTTGTTCTTATTTTTATTTTTTCTATGCAATTTTCTTTAATCTAGCAGCAATTATGGAAATTTTCCAATGTCTTGAGAAATGAGAAGTCAAAATGAATGAGGTTTTCTCTAGGAATTTATCTAATGAACCCATTAATGATATGTCCCAGTCTTTTAAAAAACTGGGTCATATTTTTGAAAAAAAAGATAAAAAGTGGTGGGACATCACGTCCTTTGAGCAATATTTATCTGCTAAACTCATCCCAAGACGTCTCAGATGGGATTTACCCCCCTATAACGGACTTGTCGATGAAGACTCCATGTCAGAATGGAGTAGTTTCTTTATTAAAAAAGGTTTCGAATTACTTGAATGTCTTTTAATTCGTAAAAAAAGGAAAATGAAAACTCTTGACTCTCAAATTAAGGATATTACCAATAGTTTGGAGTCTCTTAAGGAAAGTGAAGAGTCTCAGGAGAGTTGAAAAACAAACTCACTAAATGGGATCTAGAGACACAAAACAAAAAAAAGAAAAAATGTATTAGGGACTTGGATGACTTCAGCGGAGGGAATATATTCAAGTGGCAGACTATTTCTAGTCCTGCCATCAGTGCTATTATAGCAGGAACCCCTAGAAGGAATCCTGTTTATGAATATGATCCCCCTCAACCAGAGAGATATTTCTCACCCCAGAGAGATAATTCTTTCAGAGGTAATAAAAGAGGGGAGAACTAGAAAGGAAAGGGTAGAGGTGATAACCATCCTCGGCATACCTATGAGGGAGGTTATCATTCTTCTCCTCATTATCATAATTCATCTCAAAATTGGAGAGATAATCAACATTATGGAGATAGGGGTGATGCACACAATAGGGATTTAACCTATTCACCCCATGATAGACCTATTCCAACATACAACAGGTTTGCACCTCTAACTGATCGACACACTTATGATGGAGGTGTTTTTTTAGGACCGTGCGGAGGACAGGGACCGGCTCCTCCAATTTACAAACCTCACCTGGGGAAGTGGTGGAGGCGACCCTCACAACACACGCCACCCAGCACAGCCCCCCCCCTCCCCCAAAAGCGAAAAGAAAGAGAGGAAGGAGAGGGGGTAGAGGACTACAAAAGGCCCAAACCCCTATAGGGACTGGAATATACAACCTTAGTGGCAATACACTTAATAATGACGAAATCAGGGTACTTGATTGAGGCCTTAAATTTGCACCTACAAAAAATTTCAATGTGAGCATACAGATAATTAATAGGACTCTCAACATGAAAAAGTATTTTTTATCCAATCCATGTCAAAATTTGGTATCCGTGAGAAATGATCATTCCTCATTATGAAATAAGTCCATCTTCAATCCACCCAATGTGGATAATAAATATCTGGAGGTGTTCAAAAAATATGGTTTCAAAAGATTTGGGTAACATTAGAATTAAGAAAGTTACTGACCCCCAGTTTGTCAGGCGTGGTATTGAGTCACTTGAAAGTCGTAAAGAGATTGTAATACGGCTGGCTGACAATGGGAGTGGTTTGGTCATTCTTAGTAAGGAATATTACCAATCCGAAATGAGTAGTTTATTAGGCGACGGAGAAACCTATAGAATTCTTAATAAGGATCCCATGCTATCCTATAAAGATGATTTACATGCTATTATAGAGGATGGATCAAAAAATCTTGACAAAAAAGGAATCACTGTATTTGGACCCCTTGTTTTGCATAACTCCCATAATATATTTTCTACCGAAAATACATAAGGACAGTACCCATCCTCCCGGGAGACCCATCGCTAATGGGATTGATTCTGTCTCTGCAAGGTTAAGACAATACATCGATTCTTTTCTTCAGCCACTTGTTTAGAAAACTCCAGCTTTTCTTAAAGACACAAAGCATATAATACAGATTTTGGAAACTCTTGAATGTTCCTCTTCTACTATATTGGTTACTGCGGACGTTAGTTGGCTTTATACCATTATAGGTCATAGAGATGCTATGTCTTCGGTAGAATGGGCCCTTTCCTCATCCTCACTATCAGGTAAACATCAGGAATTTTTGCTTAGTTGTCTCAATTTCTGCCTTTCCAGAAATTATTTCTGATATAATAAGGAATTCTACTTACAGACCAGAGGAGTAGCAATGGGGGCTCGCTTCGCTCCCAGTGTGCCCAATTTATTTATAGCCCACTGAAAGGAGGAAGCCATATTTTTACATCATCCCCCTGAACTTGTCTGCTATCGCAAATTTATTGATGATCTCATTATGATCTGGGAAGGTGAGAGACCTGCCCTTGAGTCATTATAGATTCACTGAACAGTAATGACAAAAATATTTCTCTTACATGGAATATCGATCATGAGAAAGTAGTTTATCTTGATTTAGTCATCAGTAAAGAAACTGATCGTTTCAGATTATTGAATCATTTTAAACCTACCGACCGCAATGTCTACATTTCCCTGGGGAGTTGCCACCATCGATCATGGCTGTGCAACATCCCCAGGGGACAGTTTACTGGGTTGCGTCAAAACTGTACTCATGAGGACGATTTTATTACTTAATCACAAGTTTTAGTGTCGAGATTTGAGCAAAAAGGCTACGAGAGGCAATGTCTTGAAGGGGAAATTTCAAAAGTTAAAATGATGGACAGACAGACATTGGTCTCCGATCGCATTAGAGTTTCTAATTCAGATGATTATAATTTCAAGATGATACTTGATTATAATGTTCAGTATAGAAAATTTGAGAAAATTATACAAAAAAAATTGGTCTATTTTAAGGCAGGATAATATGTTGGGACCTGTTTTACCTATACGTCCACAATTTATTTATAAGAAAACACCTTCTTTGAGGGACTGTCTTGCCCCTAGTGTTTTAAATCCCCCTGTTCCGTCTGAGAATAGATTATTTTCTTTTTCAGGAGGTTTTTACACTTGTGCCATGTAGACACTCAAAGGTGAACATCAAAAAACGCAAAAAGTTTTTAGCATCAGTTACTAATAAAGAATATAATATACAATTGATTGCTTGCAACACAGTGGGAGTAGACTACAAGTTGGAGTGTGAATGCGGACTCCAATATATTGGCAGGACTTCGAGACCCTTACATGTTCGATTAGCAGAACATGTTAATAATATTAAAAAAGGATTAAAGATCAACAATGTGTCTAGACATTTTAAATTATTTCACCAACAAAACCCTAAAGGCCTCAAATTCTGGGGTATCGAGAAAATCACCAAACATTGTAGGGGTGGGAATTCCATACGCCAGTTAAGTAAGAGAGAATCTTATTGGATACATGAAACCCAGGTGCTCTGTCCCGACGGATTAAATGTTGATTTTGACATCAATTGTTTTACCACTGATCGTTAAGTATTTGTATTTTTTAGTTTTTGATGTAATAGATGGTCGCGGATGACATTGCGTTCGTAATGATTTTTCATATTGGTATTTTATCATTGTTTTAAAAAAAATTATATAAAAGAAAAATATTTCATATATATCTTTCCGATATAAATATTTTTATTAATTTTATCTTAATTTTATTTGCCATTGTGCACTTCTACTTATTCGTGTACTGTTTAGTACGAAGTAGTTTTGTTAAGAGTTAAATGTGCATAAATGGTAGTATATTGCAGCATTATTTAGTTGCCACCGTATTTTCTTATGTTGTTAATAGCCAGTGGGGACACTCACGGGGATATGTTCACGTGTAGTCATCCCCGCCCCACGTCGCGTCAATTGATGCACTGTGGGGTTACTATAGCAACTGGTTCATTCATTGTATGTATAGCGGGTGATCACGTAGCTTCCATATCCACTGATGAAGTCCCCGCCCATAGGGATGCAATGCGTACGGAAGGAAGCGTAGTGGCGTCACCCGCGGCCATCTCGCATCTTGTTCTTATACACGCTGTTCTACCTGGCACTGGAATAGTGCCATGTTTGTAAGTTTATTTTCACTTTTTACCATTAAATATAATTTGCATTGCAGAGAGCACTATGTTGTGTCCTTTATGATTGCATGACCCATGTGACTTTGGAGACATCAATGTACATTAGTCGCTGCTCCCTGCTGTATCTGGACTGACCGGGATCTTCTGTGTACCATCCATTTGTGCCCACAAGGGAAGGTGTATTTGACCCTCCATAATTAAAGGGCCCCCTTGGTGAGGTGAGAGGCCATCTTTATTACTGGTGGAGGTTTTATACATACCCACGAAGTCACCTGTATGTTGTATCCATATATCATCACTGAAGATCACATGGATGGTGTTCTATTATTTGATATGTGGACTTGATATCAGCGCTGCACTATCTATTTTATATTCTTCTGAGGGATTTTTGATTATTGACCCTGGTATCCAGCAGCTATTTGTTATAGGGTTTTGGATTGCGCTGATTTGTTTTTATTTTTATTAATGCCACAGGAATGGCAGACTGTGGCATCCCATTTTGCTGACCGTTGTGACTTCCCCAACTGTGGAGGGCCTATAGATGGGAAGCATGTCCACATCATGCCACCACCCCATTCAGGGTCTTATTATTATAACTATAAGGGGTTTATTAGTATAGTGTTGATGGCAGTGGTGTCAGCATAATATGAGTTACCCTATGTGGATGTGGGGAAGAATGGCAGGATGTCAGATGGAGGAGTCTTCGCTCAGAGTTTTACTGGTGGCCTGGCATTTCCACATGATGCGGACAACGTTGAAGGACTCCCGTTCGTCTTTATTGCTGATGAAGCGTGCGGTCTGGGCGAGCACCTGATGAGGCCATTCCCCCAGAGGACCCTCACCCCAGAGAGGAGGGTTTTTAACTACCAGCTGGCCAGAGCCAGAAGAGTCATTGAGAATGACTTTGGGATAATGGCCAGCCGGTTCCACCTGTTTCTGACAGCAATACACATGGCGGACTACAAAATCAACCATATCATCTTATCCTGCTGCACATTGCACAATTTTTTAAGGAAAAATGCCCAAAATTATATTGCCTCAGCTGGGCCTGAGGCCAGACTTCCTGAGAATACACTGATGGGCCTGGATACTGGCCGTCCTGGCTTGGCACCCCAAAGCACCCGTGAAGTTCGGCAGAAATATGTAAATTATTTTACGGGTAGGGGGCCATTGCTATGCCAGACAATGTGTAAATTTTTTTTAATAATAAAAAAAAATCTGATAAAATCTTGAATTTACTTTATTGCTTGTGTTTGTTTTTGGCTGTCTCCTAGGTTCTCCTAGTGCACTTGTAGTGCCAAGTGGATTTTCCTTTAGTAAATAAGCCCCATTATTACTGTAAACACAAAATTACAAAAACTGGTATTGAGCATTGAAAGAAGAAGCCACGCATTGTTGATTAGCAAACTTTCACTCTGTGCACATTCACATGTGCGTTATAAAATTTTGATGCAAAATAAAAAAAAATTCTCAAGTTTTTTTACAATTGTTTTTTTTTTTTTGTATAAACACGCATGTTTCTAAACATAACATACACAACTCTGGAAAGTTAAACGTAGAAAAACTGAAGGCAATATCAGACATTATAGTGTCAAAAATGTCTTGATATTGCCTTCATCAAATGGGGTGATGTCTCCCCTGTAAAAGCCAAATTTTGGAGTTGCACACAATTTGGGAGTCAAAATGGATATTTCCCCCCTGATCCCATGCCTAATGTCAACATGTGCTATCTCCCATCATGGGGGGATCAATGGACATGTTTTGGGGGTGCAACCCCTTGCTCTCACCTACTAGAGTTATGAGGAAGGGGTTGCACCCACAAAATGCGTACATTGATATCCCCTGATGGCATATAGCACATGTTGACACAGCGTGTGCATCTTCAAAATTTGGCTTTTAACCACTTCCCGACCGGCGCACGCCGATGTACGTTGGCAGAATGGCACGGCTGGGCAAATGGGCGTACCTGTAAGTCCCATTAAATTCCCTGCCATGCCCTTGCGTGCGCGCCGGCCGGGAGCTCCGTGAGTCGGGTCGCGGGTCCCATGTACTCGATCGCTGCGGGGATACCAGCAACCGCCTCACGGAGAGGACGAACGGGGAGATGCTTGTTTACATCAGCATCTCCCAATTCGTCCTCTCCTGTCATCGGGAGCAGAGATCAGTGACGTGTCACAGCTAGCCCATCCCCCTACAGTTAGAACATATCCCTAGTACTGACTTAACCCCTCCCCGCCCCCTAGTGGTTAACCCCTTCACTGCCAGTGTCATTTACACAGGAATCAGTGCATTTTTATAGCACTGATTGCTGTATAAATGACAATGGTCCCAAATATGTGTAAAAAATGTCCGATGTGTCCGCCATAATGTCGCAGTCACAATAAAAATCACTGATCGCCACCATTACTAGTAAAAAAAAAATATTAATAAAAATGCCATAAAACTATCCCCTATTTTGTAAACGCTATAACTTTTGCGCAAACCAATCAATAAAAGCTTATTGCGATTTTTTTTTATCAACAATATGTAGAAGAATACGTATCGGCCTAAATTGATGAAAAAAAAATTTTTTTTAATTATTTTTTGGGGATATTTATTATAGCAAAAAGTAAAAAATAATGCTTTTTTTCAAAATTGTCGCTATTTTTTTGTTTATAACACAAAAAATAAAAACCGCAGAGGTGATCAAATACCACCAAAAGAAAGCTCTATTTGTGGGAAAAAAAAGACGTCAATTTTGTTTGGGAGCCACGTCGCACGACCGCGCAATTGTCAGTTAAAGCGACACAGTGCCGAATTGCAAAAAATGCTCTGGTCAGGAAGGGGGTAAATTCTTCCGGGGCTGAAGTGGTTAAAATGTCAAAAAAAAAGTGTTTGTAAAGTCAAATGGTAAAATGATGGCATTTGGAAGAAATTCAGATTCTCTCCAACACATCAATCATGTTCTTCATTTGTTGTTCCATAACATTGAGTTTCTCCCTTATGATGTCAATTTCACCATTCCACACCATGATGTCGTTGATTAGCCTTTGTGCACTGTCACTTGTGAAATGTTCAGCTTGCTCTTCAAAAATTTGAGTAAAAACATGTATTAGAAATATGCAGGCATACATATATTACCTGAAGCTGGGGTGTCGGACACTCACCTGTTGTGGTGACAATCTCACTGACTTCCTCCACCTCTCCTTCCTCCAGATCCTCGGGTGTGTTGTTGTTCGGAGTTCCCCTTCTTTCTCAGGTGGGGGGTTCTTGGTTTTCTCTGAGTGGGGTCCTCCGAGTCTTTTCTCCCCTATGAGAATGAAACAAAAGGTATACTTAGCACACAGATATTTGAGTCCAGAAATAGGAATATGAAACATTGCTGGGAAGTGGGGTACAATTGTCTGTTTTGGGCAGAGTTCCAAGCTGAAGACATGATTTTTTACCTTACCAATGCTGAAATACTTACCTTTTGTGACAATTTTCACACATGGAGACACCCCAAGTATCCATTGGAGCACCTGTGTGGGACACCTTAAAAAGTTTGTTCTTGTGTCCCACACTAGTGCTCCTGAGTCCTGATGTGTAAACAGCTGCTGAGTGTCCTCTCCTTACATTACACGGAATCAAGCTTCCATTTCATTCTAGTTACAAACACATCTAGACAGCAATGTACAAAACTTATTTTTATACAAATAGGCATGACCAAATGTATTTAACCTGTATCTGCCCAAAACATCGTATTTAATGAGTGAACGATGTCTCCTACGACCGATTAATGAAACATGAAAGTCGCCATTTTAAACTGTACAACAGTAAAGAAAAGCACATGGAGCAGCATGCAAGTAATAATTATAATCGGAACACACAACTACTTACTTTTTAGAAGCACTTTCTTGATCCTTCTCTTCGCAACTTTAGTCATGATCTTGGCCTTTCTCACATTTGGGTTTAGGTACGGTCCATGCTTCCCATCATAATCGGTTCTCCTCAAATGTCCACCATCTCCACCATCTCTATAAAGGCCATATTTGAGGCCTTAAATCTTCTCCTCCGGGATCGGGATGTTTCGGGCTCCGGGCTTTTCTCCTCCTCATTACTGCTATTATCACACACCTGCTCTGTCTCCGCCATGTCGCTCCTACTTAGAGGTCGACCGATATATCGGCCGATATTTGGTGTTTTTTTCTTAATCGGCATCAGCCGATTGTGCTGATAAAAAAGGCCGATATAACTCAGCGCGACTTGCAAATGACTTCTGAAGTCAATACAAGTTGCCTGTAGTCTTCTGTGAAGTGAATTCTCTCCCCTCTCTGGGCAGCCTGCCAAATCTGATAAAAAGAACCTGAATTGATACAATGTTTACACTTCTGAATGGACTGAACTCTGTGTGTAGAAGTTCTCAGTTTAACCATTTAAAGACTAAATCTTTTCTGACACTTGTTGCTTACAAGTAAAAATCCTGTATTTTCTGCTAGAAAATCACTTAGAACCCCCAAACATTATATATTTTTTTTTTAGCAGAGACCCTAGGGAATAAAATAGCGGTTGTTGCAATATTTTATGTCACACGGTATTTGCGCAGCGGTCTTTCAAATGCAATTTTTTAAATAAAAATACACTAATAAATTAAAAAAAAAACTAAGCAGTAAAGTTAGCCCATTTTTTTTCGTCCAAAAGTTTTGATTACCTGTTTGTGTATTTATTTTTAAGATATAGTTTTTTTTTTATATATTTTTTTTTTATCTAAATTATACATACACGTGAACTGATTAGAGGTTTGTTTTGTTTAATAAATGTTTAAATGTAAAAAATTTTCTGTATGACTTTAGATTGCTTTCACACTGCAGCAGGCATGCGTTGACGGTAAAACGCTGCTAGTTTTAGCGGCGCTTTACCGTCATTTTAGCGGCGCTATTCGGCTGCTAGCGGGGAGCTTATAACCCAGCTAGCAGCCGAGGAAGGTGTTAAATGCGCCCCTGAAGCGCCGCTGCCTAAACGCTTTGCAGGCACTTTGGCAGCGGTGTGCATTAATTTCAATGGGCAGGAGTGGTGGTATACACCGCTCCAAAGATGCTGCTTGCAGGACTTTTTTTAACATCCTGCCAGCGCATCGCCTCAGTGTGAAAGCACTCGGGCTTTCACACTGAGACTGCAGGGGAGCCGTTTTACAGGCACTTTATAGGCGCTATTTTTAGCCCAAAAGCGCCTGAAAAACGCCCCAGTGTGAAAGGGGTCTAACTGTTAAATTTGATGAGATGAAGAAAAAAAAAAAAGAAAAGAAAAAAAAAAAAAAATTGGCCTAATATATCGGCCCAAAAAAATCGGCATCACATATCGGCCATCGGCCACCGAGATTTCTAAATATCGGCATCGGCCAGAGAAAAACCCATATCGGTCGACCTCTACTCCTACTGCGCGCCAAATGAGAAGGGGTAGGGAATATTCTAGAATGAACATTAGGGGCGGGCGACGCGGGTGGAGTTTCACGCATGCGAAGTGTATATCAAGCTAACACACATGTGTCGTACGTACGATCTGTGTGCGGAGAAAGGAGGAACGGAAGTGGCGAGCGTCCTAAATGAAAGTAAAATTTGAACTTGGCCCATCAGTGGCCTATACTGCTTCAAGATTGAGGCCTATATTGGGATAAGATTATGAGAGTTTAGGCTGACATTAGTGTTTTTGTCTTGTGTACTGTCTTACAGGAAATATGAATTACTTTAAGGACCCAGAATTCATGGCCAGTTTCATAGGCAAATAGAGGGAGATTTGTGAGAGGTGTAATTTGTGAGAGGTGAAACACATATATATATATATATATAAAACAAGCTAGGAGGTCAACGCTGGAGAAACTGCTGGAATTTTTGAAGACTCAGGTCCCCGATGCAACCATCGTGTTGGAAAAGAAAATTGGGATCTTGAGGAACATGTATAAGAAGGAGCATAATAAGATCCAGAAATCACTCAGATCAAGAGCAGCAGCAGCGCAAGTGTATGTACCCAGGCTGTGGTACTTCAACAAACTGTGGTTTCTGGATGACCAGACTGAAACCAGGGAATCACTTTCTACCCTTCCCTGCAGCCTTCCCTCCACCCTTCCCTCAACCCCAGCAGAGGCTGACAAGGAACAACCTGGGCCTTCCATCCTGGAAGAAGTGGATGCGCCCAGCTGGAGCCAGGTATATTATTTTTAGACATATTTATTGTCCTAATATTATTATATATAATATTGTAAATAGAAAAGATGCTGCGCTAAACTTATGTGTGTAAAAGTGAGAACTATATCAAGAAAACAATATTTATTCATAAAAATTTAAAAAGCACTCACATTTTGGTAGCTGTATACAGGCATGGACCATACCAACAATATCACACTATACCATGCCTGTATACAGCTACAAAAATGTGAGTGCTTTTTACATTTTTATGAATAAATATTTTTTTGACGATATCACACTATATGGCGTTTTTCTCGGGTATGGTTTCAACACACAAATATGTGGATATCTGATGACCGCCCCCTCTTCCTTTGATTATACCGTACATCCCTCGAGTCTTTACATCAAGTAAGGCCGCGGTGACCGCCCTTGGAACAAAGACTAGCTGGAACCCTTCGGATACGCAATACAAGCTAATCATGATCTGAGAGGTATAAGCCTCTTCAGATCTGTGAGTTCCGGTAAGCCTCTCGCCTAACGATGGTGGTGCTGTCAGCTTTCCTTCGAGCACTTTACTTTTCAACATTTGGACACATTATTTGGATATACTATTTTTCCTCACGTGGATACACCAAATAGAACTTTGCTATTCATACGGATTGTCCCTTTTTGAATTTATAATATCCCAAATTGACATTGTTATGTCAGGTTTACTTTGTTGTTTTACACTCCTTTGTCACCTATTTATTTATGGTTTTTAATATTTCACTGTTTATTTACGAGAGCTCTTGATATAGTTCTCACTTTTACACACATAAGTTTAGCGCAGCATCGTTTCTATATACATTATTGCTGATTGTCTTTTGGCAGTGTTCGCTGCTTTACTTATATATTTTTATTCACAGCGCAGTATATACTAACCAGTTTTCAATTTCCATATTACTTACCGCCCTGGATCCAAGAATGGAAAAGATGTTGCTCTTTCTCAGGTGTTCCCAGACACCCCAGAAGAAGCCACTCCTGGCACAATCCTGTCTATGCAAATTTTTTTGTTAATTCAATCAGACCTAAGGGTCATCTATTGAGCAAGCCTCTCTCCAGTGCACAGAGACAGAAATCTCAGCTTTAAGAAATCACGAAGGGTTCCTGTGGCACCAGGACAAAATTTTTGTTCCTCAGGATGTCAGATTGCAAACCCTGAAAAGCTTCCATGATCACCAACTTGCCGGGCATTTCGGGGTTCGGAAGACAATTGACCTCATCCAGCGATACCTGTGGTGGCCTTCCCTAAAATCGGATTGCAGGAAATACATGAACTCATGTATGATATGCCAGCGCAACAAGGGTTCCAATACCAAGTCTTGGGGTCTGTTAAGGCCCTTACCAGTCCCAGAGCAACCTTTGAAAAATATTTTTATGGACTTCATAGTTGATCTTGCCCCATCAGAGAGATTCATAATCATCTTGGTGGGAGTGGACCGACTGTCAAAAATGGCTCACTCCCTGGCCATGCTTGGTACACCTTCCGCCATGGACACAGCAAAAATTTTCATCAAAGAAATAGTCAGACTACACGGACTACCTGATAACATCGTCTCTGATAGAGGGGTACAATTCACCTATGGATTTTAGAGGAAGCTTTGCAAGATCCTTTCAATTGAGGTATGTCTCTTCTGCTTATCATCCTCAGAGTAACTGCCAGACAGAGAGGACAAACCAGACCCTGGAGCAATATCTACAGTGCTTTTGCTAGTTTTCCCAAGATGACTGGGTCTCCTTGCTGCCCTGCACCGAGTTTGCATACAACTCCATACACACAGCCATCAATCAGTCACCCTTCTGGGCTAACTACAGTTTTCACGCTTCGTTTCTGCCCAACACCATTCCTGAATCTCCAGTACCAGCCTACATAACGAATAAAGGACTAGGACTTTAAAGGTGCAATAGGTAACACACAAATTATATAAAAAATATAATTTTAATTAGAAAAATTAATAAAAAAACATATCAATTTATAAGAGTTTTCATCCAATATTGTATTTTGATTGATTTATTGTTTGTTTCATATTGTTTGTTTATTTTGTAATTTTTGTGTATTATCATTTTTAGTGCCTGATTAATACTACTCTCCTGAGGTGAAACATGTTGAGAAACAAATCCTTCAGTCGCACTACTTGAAAGTGTACTGTAATATTGGATGAAAACTCTTTTAAATTGATACGTTTTTATTAATTTTTCTAAATAAAATGATATTTTTTATATAATTTGTGTGTTACCTATTGCACCTTTAAAGTCCCAGACCTTTATTCATTATGTAGATTAATACTTAAGGGATGTGGTGCCAATATATTTGCTAGATGTGAGGCAACTGTTTACATTTCTCCAGTACCAGCAGTTCAAGACAAGATATGTTTCTTTCAAACAAACTACCAAGTCCTCCAGGAAAGCATGCGGAAGGCTCAGGAAGACTTCAAGAGGCCATTTGAGATTAAAAGAGACGTGAACCCTGTGGCTTTTGAACTTGCTTTGCCAGATTCCTACAGGATCCATCCTGTGTTCCACGTATCTTTATTGAAACCAGCTGTGCCAAGTCCATTTCCAAGAAGAGAAGAGTTGCCACCTCCACCAGTCACTATAGGTAATGATACGGAATATGAAGTGGAAGCCATCCTGGACCGCCGGAAGAGAGATAGGCAAACTCAATTCTTTGTTAAGTGGAGGGAGTATTTTTCAGAGAAAATGGTGGGGATGGTGTGTTTAGGGTGATGTGCAGTGTTAGTTTTCCGCCACACATACCGTTTTGCTTTTTTTTTTTTTGCTTTTAGGTCAAAAAGCTCAATCTTGGTCTCATCTGACCAGAGCCCCTTCTTCCACTTATTTGCTGTGTCCCCCACATGGCTTCTCGCAAACTGCAAATTGGATTTTTTATGGCTTTCTTTCAACAATGGCTTTCTTCTTGCCACTCTTCCATAAAGACCAGATTTGTGGAGTTCACAACTAGTAGTTATCCTGTGGACAGACTCTCCCACCTAAGCTGTGGATCTCTGCAGCTCCTCCAGAGTTACCATGGGCCTCTTGGCTGCTTCTCTGATTAATGCTCTCCTTGCCCGGCCTATCAGTTTAGGTGGACGGCCATGTCTTGGTAGGTTAGCAGTTGTGCCATACTCTTTCCATTTTTGGATGATGGATTGAACAGTGCTCCATGAGATGTTCAAAGCTTGGGATTTTTTTTTTTATAATCTAACCCTGCTTTAAACTTCTCCACAACTTTATCCCTGACCTGTCTGGTGTGTTCCTTGGCCTTCATGATGCTGTTTGTTCACTAAGGATTTCTAACAAACCTCTGAGAGCTTCACAGAACAGCTGTATTTATACTGAGATTAAATTACACACAGGTGGACTGATTAGGTGACTTCTGAAGGCAATTGGTTCCGCTAGATTTTAGTTAGGGGTATCAGAGTAAAGTGGGGCTGAACACAAATGCACGCCACACTTTACAATTATGTGCCACTTTGTGTTGTGTTGTTCTATTACATAAAATCCCAACAAAAATACATTTACATTTTTGGTTGTAACATGACCAAATGTGGAAAATTTCAAGAGGTAGGAATACTTTTCAAGGAACTGTATATGGGAGCTATTTTACCTGTCAAAGGATTTGTATTTATATCCATCAATTTCTGGGATTTATACCGTTCTGCCACACAGCACAGTTTTGTCTGCCACAGCAGAACATCTGGGTTTTATCAACTTCACTTAAAGTGGAATGAAACCTAAAAAAAACAGCAAAAAAAAAATTGACCGGTAGGACTTTTATGACAGAAGAGACACTATTGGTCATAAACTCTTTTCCCTGCATGTCAGCAGTCATGTACCCTGAGCAGCGCATCGTACATTTACAGCACTGAGCTGTGACAATGTGATTCCCATGTACATGACTCAAATTGTTGCTGCCTCGGCAACCATAGTTACACAGTTAGTCAGGTTGAAAAAATACACAAGTCCATCTAGTTCATCCAAAAAAAAACAAAAAAAAAACCATACAATCACATATACACAATCCTATACCCACAGTTGATCCAGAGGAAGGTGAAAAACCCCAGAAAAGCATGATACAATTTTCTACAGCAGGGGAAAAATTCCTTCCTGACCCCAGAGAGGCAATCGGATATTCCCTGGATTAACAAGCGGCCAAAGATTTGGAACTCAGAAGCAGAAGAAGATGGATGCGCCTGTGGCTGATGGGAGTGTTGAAAGTGCAATACTCAAGGGGATCACTAGCCAAGTGATCCCCTCGAGTCTGCCATATAGTAGGAATGTGTTTTGCATACTGGCACATTATGGCTAAAAGCTCCTGGGGCCCCATATAAAGCTTTTACTTTAAGTAACACTTATAGGTCTTGTCCCTCCCCAATCCCGTGACTTGATAGTGAAAGGTGAAGCAGCACACTGTCAGTTTGCTCTCCCTTCCTATCAGCATACCCTTTGTTAGCCCATGAGCACTGCAGCATAACTGAGTGGAGTGGCTTCTTTTACTGCTTCTCCCTTTAAATTTATACACACCTTAGTAGAAAAGTATTAGAATGTCTGACCATGATTTTTAGCTGTCTGTGCCCACCTGTCCTGGTGGTGCCCGCATTCTCCATCACTGGTACAGGTATCAACAGGGAGAGAGGGAATTCTCCCCTATGGAGTCACAGATAAAAGCTGACAGAAGTTTTAACTCTTCCCTACTCTATCCAAAACTAAAAAATAATTTGGAGTTAGGCTTAGCCCTTTACCTGCCGAGATATTTATTTTAGTAAAAGTGAACTAACCCTTTAAAGCAGAGCTCCAGGCTCCTTCATGAAAAAATAAAGGTCAGCAGCTAAAAATACTGTAGCTGCTGGCTCTTAATATTAAGACACTTACCTGTCCACGAATCCAGCAGTGTCTTCACCCGAGCAGATTTTTCAATCGCCTCTCGGGCGCTGCTGCTGCCATCTTTGCTAAGGGAAACCAGCAGAGAAGCCTTACGGCTTCACAGCCGGTTCCCTACTGTGCATGCACAAATCACACTGCCCCTGGTAAATCGCCTGGCAGTGGGGGAAGGAGAAGGGGAGCCAAACATCTGGATGAGTTCCCCGCGGTGAAGTCACCTCGAAATGGGAGCGGGTGGGGGGGCGTGGCCTGGACATGGCTGAGTAGGGACGTGTATTCACTGAGCTACCGGCCGTCTTACCCCTACCCTGGCTATTTCAGCTTGCAATTTTAAACTATGCACTCAGCCAGAAGGAGAACAACAAAGAAGAGCAGCAGATCGACCAAATCTACCCCTCAGCCACCCACCTCGGGAGAACTTAGACTGAGATTCCAGCTATTTCTCCTCGGCTCCCCGGAGATCAAGATGGCGGCGACACGTGGAGAACACACAGAGGGACAGGCGGCGAACAGTTCCCCGCTGCTGCAGAGGGACACACAGGCGGCAGACAACTACGCCAGCTTCCCTGCGGACCTCCGCCCTGCATTTGCGGAATACTCTCAGCCCTCAATCCACACAGAGCTCCGTGCTTTATTACAGGCCCTACCGACAAAAAATGACATTGCGGCACTCATAGCTACTGTAGAAGCTGCACACCATCAGGAGATGAAAGCAGTGAGGGCGGATGTTAGTGCACTGGCTTCCAGAATAGAATCAGGGGAGAGCTCCCTGTCAGCGCTGGAACGCCGAATGTCGGCTGTGGAGGAAAGCCAAGATGCACAAGCTGAAGCGTTGCAAAACCAACATCTACGTCTGGAAGAGATGGAGGACCGGAGTCGCGGGGACTCCCAGAGGCCACAGGACTGGAGGATCTAGCAGATACAGCAATCGCCATCTTCCGCAGCCTCCCTGGTATTGGGTTGCCAGACCGTATTGTCATAGACAGAATACACCGCGCACTGGGCCCTAAACCAACTGATCCCCTAAGACTGAGGGATGTTATTTGTAGGATGCACCACTATGTGCATAAAGAACAGATCCTGCGTAGAGCCTGGGAAGCAGAGGACCCAGAACTAGATGGTGTCACAATCAAGATCTTTCCGGATTTATCACGCGCTACCCTACAGAGGCGGGCGATCCTGAAGCCACTACTGGACCTTGCTAGAAGGAAGGGAGCGACGTACCGTTGGGGGTACCCATTGTCTGCCACATTCAGGAAGGACCAGAGGATTTTTACCCTGCGCAATCCAGATGCGTTGCCTGCCTTATTTACTTTCCTGGACGCAGACCCTATTGAAATCCCGAACTGGTTGGGACCTCTCCCGCGCACACAAGATCGTCAGCCCATATCAGGCATGGGAAGCAACTATCCACCAAGGCAACAACGGAACTGTCGCCGACCCAGAGCACCTTCCCAGGAAGGCACACGTGAGTCGTGAAGTATAAGTTTACCTATAACAGGATCACTCATTAAGAAATAATATTCCGGAGTTCTTGTTTCCTATTGTTTGAGTTAAACTGTTACCTCTATCCGACAGTTGGCCCTAACATACCACAACTATGGAGTGGTTAGGCCTTATTTTGTCTCTTACTGAATGAAGGACAGCTGAAACCGTCACTGATTATCTCTGTCCCTACCATGGCTGCACCAAAGTAATGTACTTGTCAATAGAGACACCTTCCACTTGAACTAGTCCACTACCCTATATAGGAGACATTACGTCATGTGATGGTAACTGTGCTACAGGGAACTTATGTGATGGCAAACCTAGATATCTACAAGTTACCTAAAAGGAAATGTTCCACAGCCTTATAAATACTCTGGCTATTGCCTTACAGACTCACGTGGGTAATTCACATAATTTGGCGAAAATCGAAGCAGCCACTTTGCAGTACAGAGCAGATGATGGACACTGGTATCTAGAGGCCTGCTTTGTGTAGTGACCTGCAGAGCCAGTCTTGGTTGGCTCTAGGAGAGGACATTCCGGCTGCTAGTTGGTGTGGCTAAGGAATGCCCCCCCGGCAGATGTCACATAACACGCTAGACGTCAAGGAAGAACCAAGAGACAGGTCGTACACTAATATATAATAAGCTCTGATGAGACGGAACGTTATACATGTTTGGTTAGAGATCCAGGTCTATTCTGTAATATTCTCTAGTAGAATTGGGTCAAGTTACTAGCTATGTTAGATTGTTACAGTGCAATGTTTTAAGTGGTTAATCGAAACGGTAGTCAGACAGACTCACAGTGTTCACCCACTTGGTTATATTCAGTTCCTTTAAGTTGATCTGCTGTTATGTTTGAAAAAATGCATAGTTAATATTTTAATGACTATTTCCAGATAGGCTGGGGTGGGGGGGGGATGGGAGTCTCACCTTTTTTGAGCCTTGTCCTACCTCTCTCCCACTTAGAGTAGCATATCCCCCTGGAGGACAACTGCACCTTCTGGGGACCATATGCTAAATACACACCCTGATTTAGGGTTTTGAAACGGGCAGAGCACTAGGCCTGGTCTGTATTTTCTCTGTATTCTATTAACCCTCTTTTTCTTCTTTCTAATCTTACTTTTCTCTCTATTACCACGCTTTATTCTCCCTCCAGTCTTATCTACCCGACCCTCCCCCCCACCACCCTTTTCCCTCTCCCCCACCACCCTTTTCCCTCTCCCCATCCCAAAGTAAAATGGCGGTAAGCAAAATTAAAGTAATGTCCCTAAATGTGAAAGGTCTCAACATACCGGAGAAGAGACGTATGATATTAGATGACCTAAAACGAACTAATACAGACATAGTCTTTATCCAAGAGACACACTTTAAGACCAATAAATTACCATATCTACAAAATAGACACTTCCCAGTAATCTATCACTCCATGAATCCGGAATCTAAATCTAAAGGAGTTTTTATTTTAATCTCAAGTAAGATTCACTGGCAGCTACAGGATTCTAAAATAGACCCGACAGGGAGATATGTGTTCCTCAAGGGAATAATTGGTACAATAAAGGTAACACTAGCAACCATATATGCCCCTAATGAACAACAGGCCAAGTTTTTGAGGGAGACTCTAGAGAAGCTAACTGACTTTCAAGAAGGACAATTGATTTTTGGAGGAGACCTAAATGCACCTCTGATTCCCTCGGCGGATACATCGTCGGGTAAAACGTCGATCCCTCCGAACCAACTTAAAAAAATAGCTCAAACACTACATAAATCTCAGCTAATCGATGTCTGGCGATTACAACATTCCGGAGAACGAGACTTTACATTTTATTCAAACGTACACCAGTTATACACCAGAATTGACTACTTCTTGATCCCCCATACGCAGCTACATGCTGTGGAACAGACCTCAATTGGGAATAGGACATAGTCAAACCATGCACCTATATACTTGAACTACCGCTTGTCGGAGACTTCCTCTCCGAAACTCCGCTTTTGGCGTCTAAATGAAAGCCTACTACAAAACCCGGACATATTAACGGAAGTAACAAAGGCAGTTGATTTATACTTCCAAGAGAATGACCAACCTGACTGTGACCCGGGGGTATTGTGGGAGGATCACAAGGCGGTCCTCAGGGGAATCCTTATATCTCATGGGGCCCGTATTAAAAAAGAGAGAAATAGGCAACTTTCCCAACTGCTACTCGAACTAGCCACCCTAGAAGCCAGACATAATCATGCCCCTATAAAGACCTCTGAGACGGAACTGACAACTGTTAGACAGAAAATCACAGACCTTCTGCAATACAGGGCGAAAGCAGCCATACAGATATACCGTAAACAGACATATGAATCGGGGAACAAATGCGGAAAACTACTAGCCAAACAGGTCAGACAACACAAATCAGCGACTTACATTCCACACATCTCTACTTCTAAAGGCACAAAGGCAACCTTGCCTGCACAAATCACTGAAGAATTCAGACAGTTTTATTCTAACTTATACAACTTGCCACAAGTAAACGCTACCACCACCGAAATAGAAAACTACATCACGTCTTCCCAAATGACATCTCTCCCCCAGGAGATTAGAGATGAATTAGATTCACCCATAACTTTAACAGAAGTACAGACAGCCATTGGAACAATGAAACCAGGTAAAGCCCCAGGACCTGACGGCTATACATTACAATACTATAAAACACTCTTCCCTATTCTAGGACCTCGTATGGTCACATTGTTTAACAAAATAGGAGAGGGTAAAGCCTTTGCTAGAGAGACCTTGAAGGCCCATATTTCAGTAATTCATAAGGAGGGAAAAGACCCGGCGGCATGTGGTAGTTACAGACCCATATCACTGTTAAACATTGACCTCAAGCTGTTTATTAAAATTTTGACGACTCGGCTGGCGCAGCACCTCCAACAGCTTATTCACCTAGACCAAGTTGGATTCATTCCGTCTAGGGAAGCCAGAGATAGCACTATAAAGGTGCTAAATTTACTACATATCACCAGATCCAGAGGAATCCCCTGTGTCCTCCTCAATACCGACGTGGAAAAAGCATGCGATAGAGTGAGCTGGCAATACATGTTCGCAGTGCTCAGACACATGGGACTGGGGGGGTGATGCTCAGCCGAATAGCCGGAGTATATTCCGCTCCCACAGCACAAGTGAAGGTGAATTGAGTCCTGTCAAATCCCTTTCCAATAAAGAATGGGACGAGACAGGGGTGTCCCCTTTCCCCTCTCCTCTTTGCCCTTTCCCTAGAACCCCTTCTCTCCAAAATAAGATTAAATCCCGACATACAAGGAGTAATCCTAGATCCCATGCAACATAAGATCTCCGCCTATGCAGACGACTTACTTTTTATCTTGACTAACCCGGTAGTGTCCCTACCCAATCTCCTTAAAGAATTTGAAATTTATGGGAAGTTGTCAAACTTAAAAATTAATTTTTCAAAATCGGAGGCAATGGGGATTTCTATCCCGGCCAACGTCCTTCCAAACTTACAGTCGAGCTTTAGATTTAGATGGACTAATTCAGCCTTGACCTACCTAGGTACAAGATTACCATCGGATCCGACCCTATTGTTCGCCAACAATTTCCCCCCCTTACTAATTAAGACTAAAAAATGAATGGATGACTGGAATACTGGGTTCGGGAGATGTAACTTAATCAAGATGAGTATACTACCCAAATTTCTATACCTTTTTCGAACCTTACCCATTAAGATACCCACAGCATATTTAAAACAAGTACAAAAACTCTTTATGCAATTTGTCTGGGCACACAAAAAACCACGCATCCCGAGATCACAACTTTCAATACCAAAACATTATGGGGGTTGCACTCCCGGACATACGGAAATATTACCAGGCAGCTCATCTGGGCAGAGTAGTTGATTGGAACAGACATAAGGAGACTAAATTATGGGCACAAATAGAGCAATTCCAAACTAAGATACCTTTACGGACAGCGCTATGGTGCTGGGACTCCCTTCCGTTAGAGCTGAAATCCCATCCCTTCATAGGCAACACTATCAAGCAATGTTTATATGCAACGTTACAGGCCTCTTTAACAACCAAGGACTCCCCTTTAACCCCGATTCTGGGAAACCCCAAATTTCCCCCGGGAGTTACACCCGGACAGTTTCCATCATTAAGGAACTCTAACTGTGTGGGAGCTTCGCAATTTGTGATTCAAGATAAATGGCCCTCCATTCCAGAACTAGTTGACCCGACGGGCTCGTTCAATCTGACATTCTGGAGTGCGGTACAAATACACCATTTTCTTCAGACAATTCCAAACCCTAAATCTTATTCTAGACCCTTGACTACATTTGAAGAAATATGTGTAGACACGAACTATTACCACAGACCTTATCTAAGATGTACACCTTACTAAACACACCCCCACAACCGCCCAGCTTGCCATGCATTACTAAATGGGAAACAGATCTCCAACACTCCTTTACGACAGTACAGAAGCAGAGCACGATCGCTCTCTCCCTTAAATCCTCAATATGTACTAAATTACAGGAGACAAACTATAAGATCCTGACTAGGTGGTATTTAACACTTAGCCGCCTGCATTCAATGTTCCTAAATACGTCAAATTACTGCTGGAGGTGTTGTGAGGAGGAGGGAACGATACTCCACATGTTCTGGTCCTGTTTCTAAACCAGAAATTGGTTTCTGGTCTGGGGTCCGTTCCATCTCCCAAAAGTTTACGGACTTTCAGATTCCGAACGACCCAGCATTTTTCCTACTCCATGTTTCCACCATGCCGATTAAAACATATAAAAAATCCATTTTGCGTCACTTAACCAATGCAGCCAAAGCCTGCATCCCCATGCTATGGAAACAGCAAAATCCACCGACCACCTCGATGTGGTTACGGAAAGTAGAAGACATAAACAAGATGGAGGACCTTATAATGACAGCTCAAAACAGACAAACAATATATAAGAAAACATGGACACTATGGAACATGTTTAAATACTCTGATGAAGGGAAAGTACTCTTTGGGAATCCAATCCACTAATACCTCACAACATCTCCGACACAAAAGAGATTTACTTAAATCAAGGTCTCCGCCGACACCCCCCCCTTTTTACCCCCTCCCTATTTTACCTTACCACTTCTCCTCCCCCCCCTCCCCTACCCATCTACTCTCTTCTTCCTTCTTTTTTTTTTTTCTACCAGCTTTTCTATCTTTCTGTATTAATCTCGGGTAGCTACCTCCTGATTAAAGCAAATGACTATCAACTATGGACATGATATTCAGCTAGAAATTTGATTAGTTGACTCTTACATATTTCTACAGTATTTAAGTACTAAAATGATGATATGAAGAAATATATGTATCTTAGTAACAATAACAGGTTAATGGAATCTGCTTTACCAGTCTTTCAATATGTGTTATCTAGTGTTATGATATGCCGTCGGGAGGCTGCGACCCCCTTGAACTGTTTGTACCGTTATGGGATTTTCGGGGCTTTGCCCTTTCTCTCTTTTAAAAAAAACTAATAAAATTTATATATTTGAAAAAAAAAAAAAAGAAATGGGAGCGGGTACCTGTCAAAACCAGGAGGAAAATAAGTGGAGCTTCCACTTTTGGGTGGAGCTCCGCTTTAAGGCGCACATGGAGAGCTTAGGTTATTAGCTTGTTTCTACAACTTTAAACTCATTGAAATATAAAAGTAACTTTTCAAAAACTGCTGTATTTTCTGACAACGCTGTTCTGTGGCTTGCCTCGAGGGTTAAACGTGAGGTGGCAGAAATAACAGAGAAATCATGCCACCACAGTTTTATACTTTTTCACTTGTGCTGCATTTATGGTTAGAAGTTTGCTTTCCTTTGCCCTTATAAGGCTGTAATTGTTTCAGCTTTAAATTATATTTAACTTTGGAGACCTCAGCTGAAATCCTCTCTCGTTGCAGGATATGATTGTGGGTGTATTTCTGTATGAGGTTACATTCAGTTATATCAGCATAATTGCAAAACTTTGCTGTTATCACTTTACAACTCCTTCTTTGTAGCAGTGCCAGGGAAAACACGGCTATTCCTGGTCAGGATGAAGTTCCGATAGAAAAAAATTTCAAGAAAGTATGCTGCAGGTTTAAAGCAAAATAACTCTATGTGTGGAAAAGGTAGATAGAAGAATCTTTATATTCTATTCTTGCTATAGAATATTAAGAAGTGTATTTATAAAAAAAAAGTGCTATTTACAGTATACTACAAAACTGCATGTACATTAATTCTATGCTAAAGCGGGCATAATAGAATCTTACTAATTTATTTTTTCTCCAGGTCGGATGTTCTTCATTCTTACAACCCCTGGCAAAAAGTATGGAATCACCACTCTTGGAAAATGTTCATTCAATTGTCTAATTGTGTAGAAAAAAAGGAATCACAGACATGCCTCAAAACGATTTTCATTTAACATTCAATCACTTTTGCCTTAAGAAACACTTAAAAATAGCTTTGTTAGTGGCCATATCCGAGCCATATCCAAGCACGTAGCCTGGCAGGCCAGGAAAGGGGGGGCCTTCTGAACCATATCAGGCCACATGCCCTCAACATGGGGGGGTGGTCCCCATGTTGATGGGGACAAGGGCCTCTTCACCACAAACCTGGCTGGTGCTTGTGGGGTTTGCGGGCGGAGGGCTTAGCAGAATCTGGAAGCCCCCTTTAACAAGAGGACCCCAGATCCCGTCCCCTATGTGAATGAGTATGGGGTATGTACCCCTACCCATTCACCAAAAAAAACTGTAGTGTGACAAAAGACAAGAGACAGTTTTTGACATGTCCTTTATTAAAAATGTCTTCTTCCTCAGGTATTCTTCTGCCCGCGCTTCTTCCTCTAGAGTTCTTCCTCTGCTTCTTCCTCTGGTCGTCTTCTTCTTCCTCCGGTCTTCTTCCTCCCGCCGCTGACCTGCTGAAAATAAAAAAAGGGATCGTCCAAAGCTGGGTCCCGCCGATCTTTCCACTCTGATGTTGCACATTTCTTATATAACTATGGGACATGGCCATTTGATGGCGTCATCCAGAGACCCTGCCCCCTTGTGATGTCACTGACCCATCATGCCCCGGGCAGTGAGGCCACAAGGGGACGGGGTCTCTGGATGACATCATCTGATGGCCATGGCCCATATATATATATAAGAAATGTCCAAGAAATGTCCACCATCGGAGCGGACAGATCGATACATTCAGCAGTCAGCTGATGACTCATCGGTTGTTAAGGACACGGCGGCTGGCTTCCCGGCATGCTTCTTAGCAATCAGCTATGTACAGTGAATGTGAAAAAAAGTCGGTAAAATCGTGGACAAAACTCTGTTAAAAAATGCAGAAAGCACAGCAAAAAGCACTGCAAAAATGCTCAATAGCAACATGCATAGATGTGAATCAAGCCTTAAGCCTTTAGTTAAGCTTTAAGTTAGGTTTAAGCCCCAGTCCAAATCGGCGCAATTTGACATATCAAATCGCATGTCAAATCACAGCTTATTGCCGGCAACGGCACTGTCCCAATCGGCTGCGACACTGACTTTGCGGTGCCACACTGATTTCTAAAAGTAGTTCCTACACTTCTTTTGGTGACTTTGAGGGCGATTTCAATAGACATCTGTGCATGAACTTGCACAGATGTCTTTCAAATCGCCCCAGACTCTCACTGAAATGCGGGTTTGAAATCATGCGAGTTCAGCGGAACTCACACGATTTCAAACCCATGTTCAGTGTGAACAAGGGCTCAATCTACATTGAAGTGGAACTCCAGACAAAACTTTAAAAAAATCAGGTGGTGTGGATGTGGATCAATTAGGTAAGGGCTAAGATGCTCATCATGTACCACTTGCTGTGCGCCTAACGTACATGTACTGCAGCAGGTCGTCTAGTTTGCGCAAAACCACGTACCTGTACGTCATTTTGTGCAATAGGCACTAGGGGGGCATGCGCGGGCCGCCGGAAGTGCGATAACGCATTGATTGGAGGGAAGGGGAGCCAATTAGCGGGTTCGCCGGCCGCCCGTGATCGTTCCAGAGTGAGGCAGAACAGCGGTCTGCCTATGTAAACAAGGCAGATTGCCATTCTGACAGGGGACAAGATCGAGATCATGTGTTCCTGCTAAGCAGGAACACGGTTCTCTGTCTTCCCCCAGTCAGAGTTAGCAAGCACCCCCTAGGGACACATTTAACCCTTTGATCACAGCTGATGTTAAGCCCTTCCCTGCCAATGTCATTAGTACAGTAACAGTGCATATTTTTAGCACTGATCACTTTAATAATGTTACTGGTCCACAAAAAAGTGTCAAAAGTGTCAGTTAGGTGTCCGATTTGTCTGCCACAATGTCGCAGTCCCGCTAAAAATCGCTGATCGCTGGCATAGTTTGTAGACGTGATAACTTTTTGCGTAAGCGTCAATATATGCTTCTTGGAATTTTTTTTTACCAAAAATATGTAGCAGAATACATATTTGCCCAAATTGATGAAGAAAGTGAATTTTTACATTTTTTTATTGTATTTGTTTTATAGCAGAAAGTAAAAAAAATATTGTTTTTTTAAAAAAAATCGCTCTTTTTTTGTTTATAGCGCAAAAAATATAAACAGAGGTGATCAAATACCACCAAAAGAAATCTCTATTTGTGGGAAAGAAAGAGCATCATATTTATTTGGGTACAGCGTTGCATGACTGCGCAATTGTAAATTAAATCAACGCAGTGCCGTATCGCAAAATATAGCCCGGTCATTAAGTGGATAAAACATTCCGGGCTGAAGTGGTTAATGCTGGGTCCCAATATCTCATTATCTGCAGCAAATCAAACCTGGCCTATTGCACTTTTTAAATTTATGCTATAAACCATACAACACAACAGTGGTGTGAAGTAGGAAGTAACCCATAGCAACCAATCAAATTTAAGCTTACTGGAGTCAGCTAACATAAATTCTGGTTGCTCTGTCTTAATCACTTTTAAAGTTTATCTAAAACCTAAAAAGAAAAATGTAATTTTTTGCAGCTTACCGGTCCTTGATGTGGTGACTGCATTTGTTTTCTTTTTTTCTGGCTTTTTTTTCCCCTAATTTTCACTTAGTAATCCTGTGAATGACACATATGATTTTCAAGTATACTTATTTTCTTAAACATGGCAGTTATTTTCACCCGAGTCCAATGAGATTTGAAAACAGTCACATGGCTAAATTAGAGAGCCTAATGCCCTGTACACACAATCGGTTTTGCCGTCGGAGGAAACTCTGAAGGTTTATCTGACGGAACTCCGACGGAATTCCGCTCAAGCGGTCTTGCCTACACACGGTAACACCAAAGTCCGACTGTCCAGAACGCGGTGACGTACAACACGTACAACGGGACTAGAAAAAGGAAGTACAATAGTCAGTAGCCAATAGCTTCCGTCTCGTACTTGCTTCAGGGCATGTGTCGTTTTTGGTACGTCGGAACAGCATACAGACAAGGGGTTTTCCCGATAGGAATTGGTTCCGTCAGAATTTTTGAAAAAGAAAGTCCGATGAGGCATACACACGATCGGAATAGACGATGAAAAGCTTCCGTCTGACTTTTTCTGTCGGACATTCCGCTCGTGTGTACGTGGCATTAGTCTGAAGCTTTGTGAATTGAGCTTTTTTGTCCCTGGGTGACAACACTCACTTTCTACACTGTATCCATGGAGGGAGTCATGGCTGTCACCCAGGCTGGATGTCAGACGTGTGTAGCGGTACCCCCTTAGGGGCTGTGGGCATTGTGGTCCGTCTCCCACCCTGCACAGCCAGGCACATAAATTTCCAGGCACACTTCAGTCAAGAAACAGTCCTTGTACTTTGTTTTGTTTTGTTTTATTAGGCGAAAATAACTTGGATGGGGATAGGGTGCATATGGGATGCCCACTTGATTAAAGGAAAGTTAGGGACTGAGCTATATACACCTCTGGTATATTCAACCTCTTCTCTTTACCTCCAGCACATACACTTGCTTTCAGACTATCACTTCTGAGACCAGCTAGCATTGTGGTTGGGGCCTGACACTGGCTCAGCCAGGCCCAAAGCAAATGCCCTTTACAGGCAGGGACTGCGGGCCCCTATGGTGTAGCAAAAATGGTAGTAGTTCTTAGTGCTAGCTGTCCCACATGTGGCTCCTTCTCCCAGCACCACCTCTTCAGGCCCTGCCAGCCCTCCTGGCTGCAGCTGCCTTTTTCCACTAGCCATGCCACCACAGTCCTTCTGACTGGCTCTGTACCCATTCCAGACTGTGCCATCCCAGTCCTCTCAGGCGTGTCTCCCAGTCCTCCTGACTGTGTGTCTCTCACCAGCCCTCTTGACTGTTCCTTGTTCCTCCTGGAGACTTGCCTGGCAGTCCCGTCTGCACCCGATCCCAGGCCCAAGGTCACACCCCCCAGACTGGGGAGCTCCCTCAGAGGCCAAGACAGCCTAACACTCCATCTCCAGCTTCCACCCAAACAACTCCTCCCCAGCTGGGCGGACCCTGAGTATTTGAGGGGGCCTGCCCCCTGCCAATCCAAGTTGGGGATTGGTCAGGACCCTCAGAATACTCCAGGCAGCTCCAACTTAACCCCCCCCCATTCTTCTAGAAGGCACCAGAACATTCGAGAAGTAGGGGGAGAACCTGTGAGTCATTCAGCTCTCCCTGGATTTCTGCCCAACCCAGGACAAAAGCAGACAGGCTTGGCTGCCAGCCAAGCCTGCATAAATGTATGTGTACTAGAAAAAAAAACAATTTACACTTCTAGCACTAGAGGGTGCTACACGTGGATTTGTGGGTTCACAGATGTAAGATAACATTGTTTGTTCAGCTGGATTTCTGACAGGATCAACAGGCATTTTCTCTATTTGTTAAACATGTTCTTAGCCTGAATAATGAAAACTAATGTAACCCCACATGTAAGGACTGGCAAGTTGCCATGTAATACAGTTTTGTTCTTTGGTTTAAATATCCTTTAAAATCATCATTGCTAAGCCCAGCCTTATTGCATCTTTTCTTTTCAGTAGGGAGTGGAATTTCAAGATGGGTTAGCATTGTGCACCATTTCTAATTTTCTAGCTACTTAGTATAGAGTAAAAGTTGAAATACAGTAATACATCAAAACTTTTGCATAGCTATATTACTAGCTCTATGACTCTGAGCCTGTAATTGCACGTTGACCTGGCAAATTATCCGTCATTTCGCAATTTGGAAGTCAGAACGGATATTTGTCTGTGTTTTTCTCCAGTTAAACTCCACCTCTCCCTTTTTTGCATTCCTCCAGATCAGCCAAGACATTTATAGAAAACTAAAAAAAAATGTTTTTTTCTAAAACTTGGCTAGCTACTAGTACACTATTGCTCTGCATTTGTGAAAGCAGTAAAATCATTTAAGAATGCTCCTAAGGCTTTAAACTCCTCGTAATGTTTGATTGCATTAAAGAAATATAAAACTGCACGCACACATTAAAGTAGAATTTTAGGCTAAGCCCAACTAGTCTTAAAAATGCTCCCTCCCTCCTCATAACACCTATACTGACTAACCTGTGTAAAATAGATGTATATAATTATCTATTTTCAGCCAACTCCAGTCTGGTCACATGATCTCCCCTGTGTCAGCCAGCAGCAGTTGCAGAGTGTAGGAGAGAGTCCTCTGACAATGACTAGTAACGCCAGGAGTGGTGACATCGCCCATAGGCTCCTGTGGCCTTCCCATTGTTGTCACTCCCTTCTCTCCTCTATACCCACCGCTGGCTGACATGGGGAAGCAAGATCACATGACCAAAACCAAAGCGGGCTGAAAATAGGTAAATATATACATCTTTCTTACACAAGTTAGTCAGCACAGGTTAGCCCATAATTCTATGTTAAAGAATGGTCAAATGACAGCTATGTGACTCAATGTCAGGGCTGGGCTCAGCCCTTCCTTCTCTGAGCTGGCCGCTCAGCTGTCGGTTATTGCCAGCTCCCATCTCTCTCCACAGTTACTCAGCCATTGTTGATTCTGCTCGTCAGTCCTGCCTACTTAAAGTCGTCCAGCTCACTGATCTCTGCCTTTGCCAACATCACAAAAACTTTCTCCTGTGTTCCTGTTAAAGACTTGCTCGGCTGACATTCCTTCTGGCTCCTGATCCTGCTTGCTGTACTACTACGTTTATCTCTGGCTCTCTGACATTTGCTTGGCTGACTACCTGATCTGGTACTGAACTCTGGCTTGTTTTGACTACGCTTACTCTGTTTAAAAGACCATCATCAGCAACTAGAAAAATGCCTCACTTTGATAGACGACTGGATGACCACTAGCTCTCTTAAACTCAACGGATCAAAAACAGAGCTTCTTCTCCTACACGCAAATCAAAATTCCAAAACTAAGACCCCATGGACACCACCCACCATCTTCGGACAGACCATCTCTCCAAGCACCAAAGCCAAGAGTCTCGGAATCATTTTGGACTGAAATGTCAATGGATGCACAAATAGGATCAGTAGTCAGCCAATCTCACCATCTTCTCCGCCTGCTACGTAGACTCATCCCCTTCGTCCCAGAAGAGGACAAAGAAGCAGTAGTTGGAACAATCATCAATTCCAGACTTGTCTACGCAAACTCCCTCTACATAGGACTACCCCAATATCAGCTTGCGCGCAACTCATCCAAAACGTGGCGGCAAGACTGTTAACAGGAAAAAACCCTGGGAATCCATCTCCCCTTCCCTGAGGAGCCTACATTGGCTATCCGTAAAGAACCGAATCAAATTCAAGACCCTCTGCCTCACCCACAAATGTATACAAGGAAACATTCCTCCATACCTACCTAATAAATAAACCCCATAGTGTTGTTATGGATTGTTTGATCCTTTGATTAAATGACTATTTCTATTATGTCAAGATACATGCTAACCTCCTTACTCAATATGATCAATAAGAACACCCCCTCCCATTGAGTGAACAAGCCTACATCAGCAGAAACCCAGATGAATCTGGTCAGAAGACCCTTTAGATAAGGGAACATCTAAAAATTGCTTATGAACTTGACTGCAATTAAGGAGAGGGGATTTCATCCACTTCAGTTATTTGTCAGCATACTGGCTTACATGTATATGGAGTCACCTCTTCTACAGATTGGGGGATATTAGGAAGCCTTGCACAGCTTACATGATTCTCACTCTACTACTGATTGATGTTTATATCCTCCAGTTAGACTCAAAGTCTCAGAAATTTACCAGGATACGGGCTCACACTCAAAGGGAGTCACTTACTCTAAAGACCGGGAGATATTCAAAGCTTTACATAGCATTTATTAATTTCACTTTACACCTGATTAATGGCTTCACCTTCCAGTCGGACTTATAATCAGCTTGTTTAATATTCAAATAAGGGTCTAGTTAATATAGTATGATAGTATCCACTGCTTCTTACTACATATTTGATCTGTTATTATGCAAGTGTAATGGGGGGTAGGGTTGTACTCTTATGGGGATTTATAGGGATTTAGAGTATATTTGGATTCAACAGTACTTACCTCAGAGAGCTGGCAACCCTTTATTGGTATGAGTCATTGATGGGTGTATCTGTGAGACAAGGTTGTCCCATTTTAATTCAGGAGGGGTAGTGTCTTAGCCTTTTAGTAAAAGTGGATTTTTTGATACTCAATAATTTTGAGATTTTTCTCAAAGCCATGATGTGTGTCCATTTAGGTAGCTACTTTTCATTAGGGACCACAATACCTGGTTTGGTCCCTTTTGTGTTTTTTAGAGGTCACTTAAAGTGGAGTTCCACCCGTTTTTGTGCTTATTAAAAGTCAGCAGCTACAAAAAAGTGTAGCTGCTGACTTTTAATAAACAGGCACTCACCTGTCCCACGGTCCAGTGATGTAGCCGTCTGAAGCCTCGCTCCTCTCCCACTCTTCTCTGCAGCAGTGGTATCAGCTTACGGCTTCACAGCTGGGTGCGCACTGCGCATGCGCAAGTCGAGCTGCGTGTCCTGAGTGGCCGGCAATCTTTTGAGACCTGTGACGTGTCCCAGAAGATTGCTGGGAGGGAGGGGCCACCTAGGTGGACAGCAGAAGTGGGAGCAGGTGCCTGTGAAAACTAGGCCCCCCGCCCAAAAAACATGACATGCCAAATGTGGCATGTCAGGGGGTCAGGATGCCTTAAAGCGGAAGTTCCACTTTTGGGTGGAACTCCGCTTTAAGCTCTGTGATTCGCACCTATAGAATGAGTTGGCATGTGCAATTTTGCTTACCCGTTGTACTGTATGCCAAATTTAAATTTTTGAAAGAGTTGAAATGAGCAGTGGCAAAGCAAGAAAAGGTGAGTACATGCTGCTTTAAACGGGGGGAGGGGCGCTAAGTCAACTTTTTGCTTTGTCCTACATTGACAAAAACATGGGTTTATTTTAAAGGGGTTAAGAGAATTAATTGGTTCATGCCAATTTTGTGCCTAATCAAGTATAATTCCTAATTTTTGCACATCAGTATCTTCAAAACTATATTCAGTTTTACCGTTGTCTTACCATTCTATCATTTAGCCAATTTACATCCATCATTAAAGCATATTGTATGTATAGGCAAAGCCTTTCAGCAGCAGGGTTCACCAAATCTGCATAGCTGCACTAGGAAACTGAGACCAGACTATATACTGTATATTTAAAGTAAGATTTATTTACAGTGAAACCAAAATCTTGCAAAACACCAGCAAACAGCAAACCATAACAGATAAGTGTACCAAAAACCCAGTGACAAAATACCAGACTAAACAATCTAACAGAAAGCCTAACTAGCAAACTAACTACTGTATATACAATATATACAATAGGGAACACAGAAATACAGGTTAAAACTGGAGGTGCAGCGAACATATAGGAAGGGGGAACCAAAACTTGGATCAGGAACAAGGGGGAGTAGGAACAAGGCAGCAGGGTTCAGGGTATAGGTACAAGAAAAAGAGCATCATCAAGAGCAGGTACATGATAAATGGATAGCAGGATCTGGCAGCAAAGCAACACTCTTGAGTGAAGTGTAGTAGCAGAGATGGTACTAAATACCCTCCCGACAGCCAGCTGGGAGACACCTGCTGGTGAACACTGGCACTACAACCTCTCGTTCTGGGAAGCACAGTGCCACCAGCAGATGATCCGGGTCCTGACACTTTTTCTAGTTGTGGCTAAAGTAGGGTTTGTTTATTTTTTGCTGTTTATTTCTCCCAGATTTTGAATTCTATGTAACAAGTGTCCCCATTAAAAGATATCCCCTCATCTCTAGGGTCAAAGTTTTAGATTTTCTCTTACTTTTTTTCTTTTTTCTTGTAATTAGTAAAAATAGAGGGGATAAACTATTCAGACAGCAATAACAACTTGCTAGAGAGTCTAATGCCCTGTACACATGACCAGTTTTCCCGTCGGAATAAACTCTGAAGGTTTTTCCGACAGAGTTCCGACAGAATTCCGCTCAAGCTGTCTTGCATACACACGGTCACACCAAATTCCGACTGTCAAGAACACGGTGACGTACAACACGTAAGATGGGACTAGAAAACGGAATTTCAATAGCCAGTAGCCAATAGCTTTCATCTCGTACTTGCTTCAGAGCATGCGTTGTTTTTGGTACATCGGAACAGCATACAGACGAGCGGTTTTCCAGATAGGAATTGGTTCCATCGGAAAAATTTAGAACATGTTATCTTTCTAGGTCCATCAGAATTTTCAATGTAAAAAGTCAGATGGGGCATACACACGATCGGAATATACAATGAAAAGCTCCCATCTGACTTTTTCTGTTGGATATTCCGCTCGTGTGTACACGGCATAACCCTTTCCCACTCTATCCAACCCTTTTTTTTATTAGAAAAATTTTAAATCAAGCTTTGGGTATAGGAATTAAATTAAAAAATAGGCTCCAATGAGATGAGATTTGTATCTATTGCAGATCAGTTCAATTGTGCTACTGTACTGTATGAAGTATGTTTTGTTCATTTGTCATTTGTTTGTCCAGGTTGTTTGTTGTTCTGTTAGATTTATTTGGTTTGTCTGGTTTGTTTATCTGGGCTGGTTTGGTTGTTCAGGATGTGTGGCATGATTTATTTTGAGTTTTTGTTTAGGTTGCTTTATCGCTTTTTTGGATTGTTTGATTCATGTCTGGGGATTTATTCAATGTGTATCTGTTTATGTGTTGTTTATTCTGTGTCTATTGTATTTTTGTTTGTTGGTGTGTGTGTGTTGGTTGTTGGTTGGTAGTTCCCCCCCCCCCTTTTTTTGGTTGTTTGTCTTTGTTGTTTGGTTTGTTTGTCTGAAGTTTGGGGCTTGATTCAATGTTTGCCTGTTTGTGTGTTGTTTATTTTGTGTCTATTGGATCTTTGTTCGTTGCTGTGCATGTTCACAGTTGTTTGAGTGTCCCCCTTTTGTTTTGTTTTTTTCTCCCTGTCCCCGGCAATGTGAGATTCTCTGTTTTTTCCCTCTGAACTCTTCCCACAGGAGTATTATGTATTTTGTGATACTGGCATTTTCTTGGTGGTTTTCCTTTTATGTCCCAATGCTGGTCTGTGTGTTGGACGGTGATGGTCCTGTGATGTTTGCGGGGTCCTATACTATATTTAAGTATCTTATGCCGCATACACGCGACCGGTTTTGCCGTCGGAATAAACTCCGAAGGTTTCTCAGACGGAACTCCGACGGAATTCCATTCAAGCGGTCTTGCCTACATGCGGTCAACCCAAAGTCCGACCAAAGTCCAACTGTCCAGAATGGTCAGTCTGACCGTCCGTCCGTCAGAATTTTCGAAAAGGGGAGTCTGATGAGGCACACACACGATTGGAATAGACGATAAAAAGCTTCCGTCTGACTTTTTCTGTCTGACATTCCGCTCGTGTGTGCGCAGCTTTATGCCCCGTACACACGGTCGGACTTTGTTCGGACATTCCGACAACAAAATCCTGCAGTACACTGCCCCCAAAGGCGACATCCTCATGTCTTTTTACATCCACCTGATAGAATCTGGTAAATGTATGGATTGAAGACCAAGTTGCAGCCTTGCAGATTTGAGCCATGGAGGCTTGGTGATGCACTGCCCACGAAGCACTAACAGCCTTATAGGGCGTACACACGGTCGGATTTTGTTCGGACATTCCGACAACAAAATCCATGGATTTTTTCCGACGGATGTTGGCTCAAACTTGTCTTGCATACACACGGTCACACAAAGTTGTCGGAAAATCCGATCGTTCTAAACGCGGTGACGTAAAACACGTACGTCGGGACTATAAACGGGGCAGTGGCCAATAGCTTTCATCTCTTTATTTATTCTGAGCATGCGTGGCACTTTGTCCGTCGGATTTGTGTACACACGATCGGAATTTCCGACAACGGATTTTGTTGTCGGAAAATTTTATATCCTGCTCTCAAACTTTGTGTGTCGGAAAATCCGATGGAAAATGTGTGATGGAGCCTACACACGGTCAGAATTTCCGACAACAAGGTCCTATCACACATTTTCCGTCGGAAAATACGACCGTGTGTATGGGGCATTAGTGTTTCTGTGGATGGAGGGCTTCCTGTTTTCATCGCCTCTGGGGGTTGGGCTTTTCCTGGTTGGCATGTTTTGTGTGGTGGTTCAGGAGGAGATTGTGTGATGTCAGATACGGTTTTCTCAGCCGCTTGTGGAGTCCTCTGTTTGTGAGGCAATGTCTCACCTATGTGCCTCTACCATTTGATGGGGGCATCTGGCGGGGCACTGGGGGACATGAGACGGCATATTGCGGCACATTCCAGAGACACCGGACCGTCATTTTGGTTGGGTTAGTGACCAGTGTTTATGTCAGTGCAGTGGAAGTAAGGACACTCTTTATGTATAGTATGTAATCTATGTTGAGAACTTTTCCCTCATTTTCTGAGTGCTTTTGTGCTGATTGAGGTACTGCCCTTGTTTGGGTAGTATTGTGGCCAGCATTTTCACAGGTGTTTTTTTCATAAATGCTTTATTTTTAGAGGATTCATTTCTTGTTCATCTCTTAAGTGCTGTGGGCCTCATCTTGTCCTTTCAATAAGCGGTAAGTGCTGGGCATATAAAGGTGATCACTTACTAGTGTATCGATTATTTATGGGTAAGGGTGTAGACGGATAGCTATCTGGTGGTTTCTTTTGTTTTATTTCTTTGAAGGACTCTGAATAATCTTGGTGTCCTTAATCCTTCCCCCTTTGGGTACATCTTTCTGTGATTTCCCTATGGGAGTCAACCTAAATGGAATGTTTTGGGAGCATCTGGGGTGGTATGTATACCTCCAAATACTTATATTTATTTTGATTGGTAGTTCAGGACATTTTGTGATATATAGATATATATTTTTTGGTTGTATTCATTTTTTGTACTTACAGTATAGACATCACATATGCACTGCCCTTTACATTGCTATCTGGATGACTCCCTATAGCACCAGTCTATGGATTTATATATTATGTTTTAGGTAAGGATTGTGAGGGACCCTGGCTTTGTCTCTGATGTCCCCCCTTAGTTGGAGACTCTTGTTGTTTCCTGGTGACATGGAGAAATGTGTTGTATGATGTTTTTATCTCCCCTCTTTTCCCCCCTCCCTTCCCCTTTTCCTAACTTTCCATCTTTTTCTGTGATGAATCTCAGTTGATGTATTACCATTATTGTTTATGTTGTATCACTTGTTTTATCCTATTTTTCATTATAGATGTTGTACCATGTCCTTCTGAAATATGGGCAAGGGGATCCTGAAGAATTTTTTGTGCAAATGTTGATCCACCAAGCTCTGCTAAATACCGTATTTATTATGACACTTGACGAATGTTCATAAAGTATATGGGTCTCTTTTAACTTTTCTATGTTTTTATTTTACTTGTAACGCTATTGGTAACCAGTCCTGGCACATTTGGCTCTACTGATATCCAATAGGTACATGTGAATGTCCCAGACCCACTTACTTGATGGTAAATGTCCCAGGCACATTCCTTCTCAGAGTGTAAGTCCCTTTTCTGGGTAGTGGTGGATTGATTAAGGGCGCCAGTCACTTTGAATACATTTTATATGTTTTAGTAATGAACATGCATGAAGAGAGGGAAGAAGGGTGAAGGGAACACAGGATATCTGAGGGTTCCAGTAACAATACACAGTCTCTAGTCCCATACATAATATTCTCACTAATATCAATGCTTCTGTAACAGAACTCTGATGGATGGAATACATCTCATAAAAGTGGCCCCTTGTCAACTGAGGTTCCTGTGTATTCTCAGTGTTAGGATACAAGGCAGGATAGCAGTAGGAAGGTTCATGTGGTGCTTCCCAGCTCAGTCGGTCACTCACCAACCCTGTGGTAGGAAAACCGCAGCTTTGCTTCCCCAAATGGCCAGTAGAACTTCATCTCAGCCAGCAGCTTAGGGACACCTCCGATGACAGGAGATCCTTCAACACTCCATACCTAGGGCCTGAGGCCTAGATTAGTAGATCACACAGACAAGTGACTCAGATATTTAATAGCTCTCCCAGCATGCAGAGCAAGCTCCCCAGGCCTGCTGATTGGCCAGGTATTAAATATCTATAATGTGCAGTAATATCTCTAGCACACCCTGCTGGAGAACACTCACACGGCATGTGACTGAGAATAATCACTGGACATTTAGAGTGCACAGGCAGCACACAGCTAAGCCAACTAATACTACACTAACAGATCACAATACACAGCAAAAAGAATTTAGGAAATCACTGCATTCCTACATACTAATAAAGCCGTAATTTGTTTTTAATTGACATATGTTTTGATTTGGGTGGCAAATACAATATCCCCCTACTCCAATCTTTCTTTCAAATGTATGAATTTTTGGGGATAGAGTCCAATCTCTCTCTACACACGCCTTATATATATATATATATATATATATATATATATATATATATATATACAGTTCCCTGAAAAAGTATTTATACCCCTTGACATTTTCCACATTTTTGCATATTACATATTGCTTACATTTATAAGTGCCCAAACCCAGCATTGGGGCTGCTAGCTTGTCTGTGCCGTAGAAGTGAATGGACACCTGGATACCACTTCCGTGGTCGGCGTGCGTTCCACCAGCTGGATGAGACAACCAAAGAGACCAGATATGACGTAGAGTAATGTGACCAGGCAGTGCTCCTATATCAGGCTGGGATGAGAATAACTGGCCCACATCCCTGAACAAAATAATTTGAAAAAAGTTTTCCTCTAAATGGGACATTTAGGGGCAGTACTCATCTACTGGTCAAACCGTAATCGTAAAAAATATTATTTTATTAGAGTAAAGTTAAAAACTAGATATGCAGTACATAGAATATACAGGATGCAAATACAGCGATATGCAATAACAAGACAGTTGAAGGCAACCACTACTCTGTTGAAAAATGGGACAACAGAGATAACCCAATGCATTTCGAGTCTGCTATATTGGTTCTTTTCTTCAGGGGTAGGTGGCTTACAACAGGACGTGAATATGTCTATAATTGATAAAAGGAAAGTATAAGAATATATGCATTTGAAAAAATAATAAGCATGACATCAAAATATTGAGTTGCTCAATTATATGTAAAACAACTGACCGTACAACTTGCATAGATACTTAAAGATATTGCAACCAGATATAAAAGCTTATGAAAGATGCTGTAGCCTCCAGCCCACCGGTTCGGGTCCAGGGAGAAGTGAATGCACACAAGAGACAACCTAGAGCCCAACAATAGTCGTTCACAAAGGGCACTCCAGAGCGGCCCCTATGGGATCCCCCATATGGCCTGGAGCGACTAGTATCTCTGGGGACAAAAGAGAAAGGGATTTATCTAATATTAAAGCTGAAAAACTGAAATTTATCCTAGAATGATTCTATCTGTATCAAATCATATATACCTGGCTTGTTTTGGATGTTAGGAGAATGGGGAAGGACATGCTGGTAGTGTGAAATCACTAACTTTGAAAAAGATTGTACTCCAACTGGGCCGGATGAAAATTTATAAGGCCTAAAAAGAGATGGGAGGAGGCAAAAAACACCATCAAGTCACTCAGTGACATGCATTTGTTTGCCCCCAACAATGGTGCTAAACTGCAGCTAGCTATATATAGCGCCATAGTGCCCCCTCAGTGAAAGGGAGAAAGTGCCCAATTGCTAGTTGTTGCCAGAAAAGCAGTTACCTTTGTTGGAACTTGTTGTCGGTGTGGTCCTATCACCCCTAGGTACGCAGCATAGAGTGGTGAAAGAAACAACCACCACCTATATAAGGATATCAGGGACCTTTTAACCAATCCTAATAGGAAAAGTGGGGAGGGGCAGACATTGAAGGAGCGCCCCTTCGAGACATCGGTACACAACGGTGCCTCCGCCATGCTTGTCCAATGGATAGGAGGGGATACCGGTATCGCAAGAAGCTGGATGGGGCGTTGTGACGTCACGACGTCCGGCGGTGACCCATCGGACGTGATGTGTTGGCTAGGCAGTCCCTGATTAATGCTCTCCTTGCCCGGCCTGTCAGTTTAAGTGGACAGCCATGTCTTGGTAGTTTTGCAGTTGTGCCATACTCTTTCTATTTTCGGATGATGGATTGAACATTGCTCTGTGAGATGTTTAAAGCTTGGGATATTTTTTTATATCCTTAACCTACTTTAAACTTCTCCACAACTTTATCCCTGACACCTCTGGCGTGTTCCTTAGCCTTCATGATGCGGTTTGTTCCCTAAGGTTCTCTAACAAACCTCTGAGGGCTTCCCAGAACAGCTGCATTTATAGTGAGATTAAATTACTCTAAAATTGACTCTATTTACTAATTAGGTGACTTCTGAAGGCAATTGGTTTCACTAGATTTTAGTTAGGGGTATCAAAAGTAAAGGGGGCTGAATAAAAGATATTTATTTGTAAAAAATATTGAAAATCAATTATCATTTTCCTTCCACTTCACAATTATGTGCCACTTTGTGTTGGTCTATCACATAAAATCCCAATAAAACACATTTACGTTTTTGGTTGTAACATATGGAAAATTTAAAGGAGTATGAATACTTTTTCAAGGCGCTCTATCTATCTATCTATCTATCTATCTATCTATCTATCTATCTATCTATCTATCTATCTATCTATCTATCTATCTATCTATCTATCTATCTTGTACAGCATGACAGCCTCCTGTCAGCCATAGGGTTCTAGTGAAGGCTGAATGAAGTTAAAATCCAGCTCTAGGCTGGTCATCCCCCCTTCCACAGATGTACTGTGTAATAGGGCCAGACCTGTGTTCCACCTACAGCTGTTATATTGAGCCAGCTGAGTTCTTGGAGTAAGTGATATCTTAACAGGTGCAACATACAATGTAAGCAAAAGGCTGATTCATTGTAAGCCTGCCATCAATCCACACTCAGTTTATCATCCCATTCAAAGAGACCATAGAATTGCTGACTTGTTTTGTACTAGTGGGATTCAGTAGTGAGAGCTAAATATAGCAAATATTTGGGGATTGAATTGAAATATGATGAGCTTGCAGAATTTGACTTCCAGGAAGGTGATGGAAAAGTAGGCTTAGCATTTTGAATATTTTTTTTTTTTAACTGACAATTTTTATTATTTTTTTCCACAAAAATATACAGTGCTACAGCATTGGGTACAAGGAGAAAAAAAAAGGATCATAATATCACAGTTCAATTGGACACATAGTCAACTGAGCGTTGAACGACAAAGCCGTTCAATGCAAACATTTAGTGATTAAACGGAATGAGTTTACTGGATTATAATACATCTCAAACAGTATATCCGTTAGTACCCTTTGCACAAATGTATGGACTCATAAAAAAAAAAAAAAAAAAAAAAGGAAGGAAGGAAGGAAAAGAGTAGAAAAGGAGGGAAGAGGGGAGAGAGGACGGCCACCCATCTCCAGAGTCCAGGACAGCCCGGGAAGGAACGGGTCATAAGTACGTAAATGACATAGATCATTAGGTCACAGGAGTCTCCAGCATTTTGAATATTTACACACATATGTCACCATAACTAATGTCCGCATTGCAAACTTTCCCTTCTATTACTGTTCTGGGGACAACCCAAAATGTGGGCTTTTCTTTTACTTTCACTTTTAATGATAATGGTAAACAGGACAAATACAGAGGGTGAATCTCCCTAATGGGGGCACAGACAGCAATAAAAACCTGACAGATATTCTAATCTCTCTCCACTCTGTCCAAACCCCCCCCCCCAAAAAAATTGTTGTTATGCCGCGTACACACGAGCAGACTTCTCGTCCGCCTGAACTCCGAAGGACTTTTCAACTGAGTTCCGACGGAGTTGCGACGGAGTACCAACGAAACGGACTTGCCTACACACGATCACACCAAAGTCCGATCGTTTCGAACGTGATGACGTACGATCGGACTAGAATAAGGAAGTTCATAGCCAGTAGCCAATAGCTGCCATTGCATCCTTTTTTGTCCGTCGGACTAGCATACAGACAAACTGATTTTTCGATCGGACTCGAGTCCGTTGGAAAGATTTGAAACATGTTCTATTTCTAGGTCCGTCGGAATTTTCAACACAAAAGGTCCGATTCAGCCCACACATGATCGGAATGTCCGACGGATTCGTTCCGTCGGACCAATTCGGTCGAAAAGTCTGGTCGTGTGTACACGGCATAAGTTATACTTTAATGTTGATATAGAGAATTTAGTTTTACTTTAAAGCAGGAGTCTCTCAGCCTTTTTAACCCTCTTCATCATGCTGGCAATGGCATTAAAACATTTAAACAACGTGAAAAAAAAAAATATTTCAATGTAACTGTCAGGTTACTTTTCAATCTAATGCATTTAATACTCAAAATCTAGTTTGCGCTTTAAAAAGAAAAGTTTTAGTAATCTCTGTGAGATTTTAAATACTAATGGAGGTTTTTCTTATATTTTTTTATCTCTGCTTGTTTCTCCAGATTTCTTGTAGTTACTGTGAGAACTCACCTTAAATGTAGAGCTTTAGCCACTCGCTTTCTTCTTCTTTTTAAGGGCTTTTCTTAATTTTATTAAATGAAAAGATTCAATACACTTCCAGGAATCAAAATCAAAGCTTTTCCCTCGCAGGGTTTTTCAGCATTTGTCTTCCATCAAAACAAACGAACATTCATCCTCTAAGCTTATACTTGCAGCACTCGTTCGCTGGCCTTACCCTTTAGGCTTTTGTCTGTCTCCCACAGACCGTCTTCCTACACAACTCTGTGCACACGGCTAGCAGCCCATAGTTGCACTGCCTCCCACCTCTCTCCTAGGGGGAGCCCTCCTGACTCCTGGACAACAACCTCCTTTCTTCTGGGTGGAGCCCAAAACCCTAATCAGGTCATTACTTCGGCTCCATTCACACGCAATCTGAACCCTGGCAGGGTACCACCCTGTAATATCATGCTAAAGCCTAGTACACATCATGAGTTTAAAAAACGGACAGTTCCAGTCGGAGCCACTGTACTAACAGTCCGATGTTTGTACAGCAATCTCTTTCCCTGAGCTGTACATCAGTCCAGTTTTGTTCTTGGGTGCCCTGAGAGCTTCTATTCCCATTAATGGCTTAACAACATGATGGGTAGCCTAGATGGCCAATGGTAAGGCACATGTAGAGGGATAGGAAGAGGGCCAAATACCAGCTTTTTGGTTGCTTTCAGTATTTGCATATCAGTCCCCTGGAATAGTATAGATGTGCCTTTCAGTACACTTAGTGGTTGTCTGGTAGCAGTCCTCGAGTGGGATATAACCAAAGGATAATAATAATATGAAGGCCCAGGAAGCACCCCAGGGTATGCACCGAAAAAATAAAAGAAGAGGTCAAAGAGCCCTTATAGTGTAGTATTTCTGTAGTACTAGTAATTACAATAATAGTGATATGAGTAGAATTACACAAAATCTTAACTCACATTTGGGGAGGATGTGGTGACCCTGCCCGATAAGACATGTAACCTTCTTAGTATACAAAAGCAGAATATTCATGTCTCTGTGCAGGAGGGGTCCCGGTCCATTGGGGGAGATATGCAGGGAAAAAACTCAGTGGTATGAAAGGCAGAGGCTGCTTCCGCTGTTTGAACTACCAACAAGTTTTTGTTCCTTCTCAATAGGGATGAGCCAGATGTTCGAGTCTAACGTAAGTTCGGCTCAAATATCGGGTGTTCGCCGAATAGCAAACAACTTGGGGTGTTCGCGGCAAATTCAAAAGCCGTGGAAAACCCTTTAAAAGTCTATGGGAGAAATAAAAAGTGCTAATTTTAAAGGCTTATATGCATGGTATTGTCATAAAAAGTGTTTGGGGACCTGTATCAATGCAAAAAAAAGTTTTAAAAACGGCCGTTTTTTCGAGAGCAGTGATTTTAATAATGCTTAAAGTGAAACAATAAAAGTTAAATATTCCTTTAAATTTTGTACCTGGGGGGTGTCTATAGTATGCCTGTAAAGTGGCGCATTTTTCCTGTGTTTATAACAGTCCCTGCACAAAATGACATTTCTAAAGGAAAAAAAGTCATTTAAAAGTACTCTCATCTATAATGAATTGTCGTTCCCGGCAATACAGATAAAAGAAGTCATTGAAAAAAATGGCATGGGTCTGGTATGAATATTAAGGTAAACCCCAAACCAAAATGTAAAAAAAAAAATTGCGTGGGGGTCCCTCCAAATTCCATACCAGGACCTTCTAATCTGGTATGGATTTTAAGGGGAACCCCACGCCAAAATTAAAAAAGAAATGGCGTGGGGGTCCCCCCAAAAATCCATACCAGACCCTTATCCGAGCACGCAACCTGGCAGGCCGCAGGAAAAGAGGGGGGGTGAGAGAGTGCCCCCCCTCCTGAACCGTACCAGGCCACATGCCCTCAACATGGGGAGGGTGCTTTGGTAGCTTTTGGTAGCCCCCAAAGCACCTTGTCCCCATGTTGATGGGGAGGTGAAATGATTTGATACAGTAATGTAATCTGTAAGATTACAGTGTACTGTATGTGTTATGTTTTTGTACTTGTTGAATTTGCCGCTGGGCTCTGCCCCATGCGTCGCATTGCTCACAGGTAACAGAACCTGGCACACAGAGCGGAGTACATAGCCCGCGTACACAGTGGGGGGGACATTGCAGGATCCTGGTGACAAGGTAAGTAACCTGGACCAGGATTCTGAGATGCAATCCCGAGTGTGGCTCTGGGTTACTGCTAATGGTACTGAAATTTAACCCCCGAGCCACAGTCGGGATCACTGCCAGGGAGGTTAACTTCTTCAGCCCCTGGAAGAATTTTCCCCTTTAATGACGAGAGTATTTTCTGCGACACGGCACTGCGTCGCCTTAACCGACAATTGTGCGGTTGTGCGACGCTGTACCCAAACAAAATTGACGTCCTTTTTTTCCCACAAATAGAGCTTTTTGTGCTATAAACAAAAAAGACCGACATTTTTTGAATAAAAGCAATATTTTTCACTTTTTGCTATAATAAATATCCCCCAAAAATATATGAAAAAACTAATTTCTTCGTCAGTTTAGGCTGATATATATTATACGACATATTTTTGTTTAAAGGGGGCATGACACCCCCTGTCATGCCCCCTTAAAGGAGAATTATATAAAAAAAGTATTAGGTGAACGCACAAGTGCATTTTTTCACCCCTACTATTCCTTTATATTGGCTTTTGGAATTTACAAATGCAACAATGTAGAAATTGGATGAAAGGTTTAGCGCTGGGAAACAATTTTTGTAAGATAAATAGTGCATTTTATATACAACTATATAGATCAGACCAAAATGAGGGACAAATAAGGAGAAAAGAGGGACAGGGGACTTTGTTCCAAATCAGGGACAGTTGGGAGCTATTTTTTAACAAATGAAGCACATCCCCACAAGAGCCATAGATGAACTGGGATACCCCACCCCTGCACAGCCAGGCACACCAAATTTTCCATAGGCACTCCAGATGCAGAGAACAGTCTGTGACTTTGTTTTTGTTATTTATTAAAGGATAATAACTTGGATAGGGATGGAAGGGTATGGGATGCCCACTTGACTAAGCAAACTTTGGCAACAACTTCAGGGACATCTTCCTATATACAGTCTCCTCTACTTTCCTCCTGCACACACTTGTAAACTGGTTCCAGCTGGATCACTGTTAGTGGCTTTCAGTCAGATTTAAGCAATGGCCCTTTACAGGTAGGAATTCATAGCCCCTTGTTGTGTAGCAATATACAGTGACCACCTTTTACTTCTCCTCCTGTGGCTACTGATCTCAGCACCACCTCTTCAGGCACTGTCAGCCCACCTAGCTGCTGATGCCACTTTCACTAGCCCTCCAGGCTAACTTCTCCACAGCAGTCCTCCAGACCAACTCTTCACCAGTCCACCTGGCTGACCCATGTCACCAGCCTACCCAGCTGACTCTCAGGAAATCTCCTGGGGAAGAATGAAGATTAGGCCCACTGCTATCTTCAGGGGGAACTGGCTACATGTGGCAGTCTCCCCACTTTGTAAGACCCCAGTAGTGCTGACCTACTCACGCTGTCCTCTCTCTCTTTCTTCCATGCCTTCAGGAAGGGCTTTCTTCATGTGTTGTGGCAGGATCCTTCCAGCATTAGTGCTCCTGTCCAAGGCAGGACACCCCCCCAGACTAGTGGGTACCCCTGAGGGCCACCGACAGCCTCCTCAGCACTATATTCCCATCTTCCACCCGACTGCCCCTGCTGGCATGGCTCATGCCTGTTTATGAGGTAAGTTCTGCCCTCTGCCAGCCCATTCCTGGGGATTGGCAGATGCCTCATAAATATTCAAGACAGCTCCTCCTAACATCCACCCACTAGCTCTAGAAGATTCTACAACCTTCTAGACTAGATAGGCACCAGAGGAGCAGTCGGGATGAGTCATCCAGCCCTGACTCACTGAACCCTGACCCAGATTCATAGCTCAGGCTTAGCCCTGAGCTAAACAAATCTTACTCCCCAACACTACTTCTAGCACTCACTAGAGAGTACTACACTAATCTTCAGGCCTAAAACGTGCCTAAAATGTGAATTTTAACATGTGTACAAACAATGAAAGAATGGCTCTGGCACTGAAGTAGTTAAGAAATCTGTTTATTACTGACCTAAATCCACTGTTATGCGTACATCTTCGGTGCCTATTCAGTTGGAAATTGGTGATCTAGAGCTGCAGTATGTGCCCACTCCAAATTCTACTTTTGTGGTGTCATCATCGCGTTGCTGCAGTTCTGGAGCCAGAGAGGACCCTGCCACTGGATAGGGATTGGGAAATGTCCACATCATGCTGGCAGTGGCGTGGACACCTGGAGAAGGACCCTCCAACTTTGCTACGGTAAGAAAGATAACTTGGGAGTCAGAGTGTCACATGAACGTGGATTTGGGGTGCTTCTAAAAATGCTAGAACCAATCATCATTGGAGTATGTCACTGGTCCTTCATCAAGGTCAGAAACATTGAATTATTTACTGTGATATATCATGAAATAAAAACAGATTTTTAATTTAGATTTTAGCTAATCATGGAAGCCAAGCAATTTACATTTTTAGACTGAGACGTAAGCAGCATCATCCTTCATGATCCTCTAGTGAATAATGTTTGTATAGACAGAACCATGCCTGTATTTCCCTCATTATAACATATAGACACGTAGGGATTCATTAACCCCTTTACGTCGACTCCACTGGACCCCACTGGACTGGGGTTTTTTCCATGAAGCCACATACAGTGCCTTGCAAAAATATTCTCTCCTCTTGGCATTTTTCGTGTTTTGTTGCCTCACAACCTGAAATTAGCATGGATTGTTTGAGGATTTGCATCATTTAATTTACAGAACATGCCCACAACTTTGAAGATTTTTTTTTTATTGTGAAGCAAACAACAAATAGGACAAAATAACAGAAAAAGTCAATGTGCATAACTATTCAACCCCCCCTAAAGTCAATACTTTGTAGAGCCACCTTTTGCAGCTATCACAGCTTCAAGTCGCTTTGGACAAGTCTCTATGAGCTTGCCACATCTTACCACTGGGATTTATGATTGAGGTCTGGCCTTTGACTAGGCCATTCCAACACATTTACATGTTTCCCCTTAAACCACTCAAGTGTTGCTTTAGCAGCGTGTTTGGGGTCATTGTCCTGCTGGAAGGTGAACCTCCATCCTAGCCTTAAATCACACACAGAGTGGTACAGGTTTTGCTCAAGAATATCCCTGTATTTAGCACCATCCATCTTTCCCTCAACTCTGACCAGTTTCCCAGTCCTGACTGCTGAAAAACATCCCCACAGCATGATGCTGCCACCACCATGTTTCACAGTGGGGATGGTGTTCTTTGGGTGATTTGATGTGTTGAGTTTGCGCCAGAAATAGCATTTTCTTTGATGGCCAAAAAGTTCAATTTTACTCTCAGCAGACCAGAGCACCTTCCTCCATACATTTTGGGAGTCTCCCACATGCCTTTTCGCAAACTCAAAACATGCCATTTTGTTTTTTGCTGAAAGTAATGGCTTTCTTCTGGCCATAAAGCCCAACTCTATGGAGTGTATGGCTTATTGTTGTCCTATGTACAGATACTCCAGTCTCTGCTGTGGAACTCTGCAGCTCCTCCAGGGTTACCTTAGGTCTCTGTGCTGCCTCTCTGATTAATGCCCTCCTTGCCCGGTCCATGAGTTTTGGTGTGCAGCCATCTCTTGACGGGTTTCCTGTTGTGCCATGTTCTTTCCATTTAGTTATGATAGATTTGATGGTTCTCCTAGGGAACATCAAAGATTTAGATATTTTTTATAACTTACCCCTGACTTGTACTTCTCAACGACATTGTCCCTTACTTGTTTGGAGAGTTCCTTGGTCTCCATGGCAGTGTTTGGTTAGTGGTGCCTCTTGCTTTGGTGTTGCAGTGAAAGGCCTCTGGGGCCTTTCAAAAAGGTGTGTATATGTAATGACTAGGGATGGGTTGAACACCCCCCGGTTCGGTTCGCATCCATAACGGACCGAAAGTTTGCGTGAACATTCGAACACCGTTAAAGTCTATGGGGCTCGAACATGAGAAATTAATGCGAATTTTAAAGGCTAATATGCAAGTTATTGTCCTAAAAAGGGTTTGGGGACCCGGGTGCTGCCCCAGGGGACACGTATCAATGGAAAAATACGTTTTAAAAACGGACGTTTTTTCGGGAGCAGTGATTTTAATGATGCTTAAAGTGAAAGAATAAAAGTGAAATATTCCTTTAAATATCGTACCTGAGGGGTGTCAATAGTATGCCTGTAAAGTGGCACGTGTTTCCCGTGCTTAGAACAGTCCCTGCACAAAATTACATTTCTACAGGAATAAAAGTCATTTAAAACTTCTTGAGGCTTCTTCTTGAGGCTTTAATGTAATGTCGGGTCCCGGCAATATGGATGAAAATCAGTGAGACAAACGGCATGGGTACCCCCCCCCAGCTCATTACCAGGCCCTTTGGGTCTTGTATGGATATTAAGGGGAAACCCGCACCCAAATTAAAAAAAGAAAAGGCCCTATATACTCTGAACAGCAGTATACAAGAGGTGCAAACAAGACAGAGACTGTAGGTTTGTTCTTATGTAGAATTTGTTTGTAATTTGGAACAGGCACATTTTGTAAGTGTAGCTCCAGCCAAAAAATCTATTTTAAAGCTTTTTGGAAAACATAGGGAAGGATTATCACCCCTGTAACATTTGTTTTGCTGTCTGTGCCCCTGTTCAGAAGATTTCACCTCACTTTCTGTCCCAATGACAATTGGATTTTGAAAATTTGGGGTTTTTAAGGGAAACAAGGATTGGTGATAAATCAGTGGAGGAGACACCTTTTTCCCATATTAACTCTTACAGGAGAGAATTTCCCTTCCTAGGGGGTAGATTTCCTCTCACTTTCTGTTGTCTCCCTCCATTTGTAAGTAGGAGTCGTTTGTAAGTCGGATTTTTGAAAATGGGGGACCACCTGTATATACTATACGGCCTGCCCTATACACTCTGCAGAAAATTGTGCCTTAGGTCTTGGTGGTACCAGAACACTGTAAGCCCTCACAGTTACTCTTGGTGGGCGCTGGAACGGGCCCTGCTGTGAAATATTATATCAAGAATTGTAATTACATGCCCCTGTTAAACGGGGGCAGAAAAATTGGGCCTTAGGCGGTGGTGGTGGTGGCACAACACTGTAAAGCCTCACAGATACTTTTGTTGAGTGCAGGAACAGGCCCTGCTGTGAAATATTAGATCAAAAATTGTAATTACACGCCCCTGTTATACAGGGGGAATAAAATTGGGCTTTAGGCAGTGGTGGTGGTGCCACAATACTGCAACCCCTCACAGATACTTTTGTTGAGCACAGGAACGAGCCCTGCTGTTAAATATTTGATCAAAAATTGTAATTACACGCCCCTGTTACACAGGGGTAGAAAAATTGGGCCTTAGGCAGTGGTGGTGGTGCCACAACACTGCAACCCCTCACAGATACTTTTGTTGAGCACAGGAACGAGCCCTGCTGCAAAATACTGTATTACAGCAAAAATTGTAATTATATGGGCCTTAGCCACTCGTGGTGGTGCCCAGAACCAAAAATGTCCTTAGAAGCTATCAACATGAACATTGAGGAGGAATAGGATAGTCACTCAGCATAACAGGATAGTCACTCAGCATCAGCATAGGCAGTCTTCAAGGGATCTCACATTCATAAAAAAATTAATCGGTTATCAGCATCAGGTGCTTGGTAGCTGGTGATCCAAGACTGATTCATTTTTATGAAGCCGATCAACCAAGTCAGTGGACAGGCACACTCTGTGATCAGTTACAATGTCTCCAGCAGCACTGAATGTGCGTTCCGAAAGAACGCTGGATGCAGGACAGGCCAGTAGCTCAATTGCTTACTGTGCAAACTCTGGCCAGTGATCCATCCTCAAGACCCAGTAACCCAGTGGATTTTCGGTTGGAAAGGTCTCCAAGTCTAATCTTGCCCCTAGGTATTCCTGCACCATGTACAACAGACGCTGGCAATGGTTGCTGGAACCGATCAGACCTTGGGGCTGCGGACTAAAAAATTGTCTGAACGCATCGTTCAGACGGCCACCTTCTCCACCGCTCCTTCTGTGACTGACCGAAGCCTCAGCAACACGTTGTCCATGAGTACCAGGAAATTGTAACCTCCCAGGCTCTGGAAACGCATTGCACAAACCTTTCTGCAAGGCCTCCTGAAGATGTTTCATCCTCTGCTCCCTCTGCGACAGCTGGATAAGTTCCGCCACCTTACCCTTGTAACGTGGATCAAGAAGGGTTGTCAGCCAGTACTGATCCCTCTCCTTGATACCACGAATCCGAGGGTCCTTTCGCAGGCTTTGCAGGATCAGAGAGGCCATGCAGTGTAGGTTTGCTGAGGCATTCGGTCCGGAGTCCTCTGGGTCACTAAGGACGACCCGATCCGCAGCCACCTCCTCCCAGCCACGTACAAGTCCATGGGTTTCTGAGGACTGAAAACGATCCCTTGAAGACTGCTGCTGATGCTGAGTGCCAGGCTACACCTCCATGCTGACACAATCCTCCTCCTCCTCCTCTTCCTGTGTGATAGGCGGGCCTGCAGGAGTACTGTCTGGATAAAGGGGGCCTTGAGAGGTAAGGAAGTCCTCCTCTTCCTCCCTCTGTTCTGCCTCAAGGGCCCTGTCCATATTCCACGCAGCGTGTGCTCCAACAGGAAGACAGGAGGGACAGTATCACTGATGCATGCACTGTCACTGCTCACCATTCTTGTGTCCTCCTCAAATGGTGACAGAACAGTGCATGCATCCTTGATCATGAGCCACTGGCGTGTCGAAAAAAGCCAAGCTCCCCTGACCCTGTCCTGGTGCCATACTCGCACAGGTAGTCATTGATGGCCCTCTGCTGCGTGTGCAGCCGCTGCAGCATTGCCAACATTGAGTACCACCTGGTGGGCATGTCACAGATGAGGCGGTTCTTGGGCAGGTTGCATTCCTTTTGGAGGTCAGCCAGCCGAGCACTGGCATTAAATGACCGACGGAAATGCCCACAGACTTTCCTGGCCTGCCTCAGGAGATCCTGTATGCCCAGGCACCTGCACGACCAAATTAAGGACGTGAGCCAAACAGGGAACATGGGTGAAGTGTCCTTGTCGAAGAGCGGAGAGGAGGTTGGTGCCATTGTCACAAACCATCATTCCTGGCTGAGGCTGGCGTGGTGTCAACCACCTATGAGCCTGCCCCTGCAGATCTGCCATAATCTCTGCCCCAGTGTGGCTCCTGTCCCCTAAGCAGACCAACTCAAGCACCACATGGCATCTTTTTGCCTGAGTGCTTGTGTAGCCCCTAGAATGCCTACGGAGCACCTCTGGTTCTGAGGAAAAATCTGCACAGGAAGAGGCCGTAGAGGAAGAAGAAGAGGAGGGGGTGGAGGAGAGAGGTGTGGCAGAATCACCACTACCAGCATTTTGGAGGCGTGGTGGCGGAACAAGCTCCAACAATACTGCACCCTGTCCTGCATCCTTCCCAGCTGTCAGCAGGGTTACCCATTGTGCTGTGAAAGATAGGTAACGTCCCTGTCCATGCCTGCTGGACCATGAGTCAGAGGTAATATGCACCTTACCGCTGACCACCCTGTCCAACGAGGCCAAGACATTGCCTTCCACATGTCGGTAGAGAGCCGGAATGGCCTTCCGAGAAAAAAATTGGCATTTGGGAACCTGCCACTGAGGTACCGCACATTCCACAAATTCTCAAAAGGGGCAGAGTCTACCAGCTGAAAAGGCAACAGTTGGAATGCTAGCAATTTAGCCAAACTAGCATTCAGCCGCTGAGCATATGGATGTCTGGGACCAAATTTCTTTCGCTGGTTTAGCAACTGGGGTAGGGAAATTTGCCTGCTACAATCGGTTGTTAGTGTACTGCTAGCAGATTGCCCGCAAGTGCTTGGGACACCTAATTCTACACCTTCATTCCTCTCAGTGCAGGTCTCTGAAAGGACTGAAGTTATAGTGGGGTTGGAGATCCCAGCTGATGAGGAGCAAGGAGAGATCCGCCTTGTTCTTTGGTGTGGGTCTTTTAAGTACTGTTGCCAACAGACTGCATGGGAGCTCGACATATGCCTGGTCAAGCATGTGGTGCCCAAGCGGCTGCTGTTTTGGCCACGCTTGATACGCTTCAGACATATGTTGCAAACAGCAACAGTGCGATCTGCTGCACACGTCTCAAAAAAGGCCCACACCAAAGAACTTTTGGAAAAACGGGCGGAGTCAGCAGCGCCCTGCACATGCGTAGCTCTGCGGTGTGATGCAGTCGGTTGCCCTTAAGCTGGCCCCTGGAGAACAACCTGCCTTGTTGGAGATGTGCCTCCTCCTCCACCCCTCCCCCTCTCTTCTACCTGGCACCCATGTAGAGTCAGTGACCTCATCATCCTCTCCCTCCTCACCACTGGAGCAAACCTGGCAGTATGCTGCAGCTGGGGGAACAGCTGACTTCCAGTTTGTTGTCCTTCTTGGGCACCCCCTCTCTCTGGGCTCACGTTACTGCCTTCATCCTCCACCTGGGTACCATCATCAGAGCCTTCAAAATGCTGTGCATGCTCCAGCAGCATGTACCCTACACTGTGGTCGAACAGTTTGGGGGCCTCCTCAGGGCATGATGGTGGGGCTAGGGAAGGAGTGACTGATGACATTGAGCTGATGGAAGAGGCCACTTTGGCAGCTGCATTGGCAGACAAAGTACCCTGAGCCTGGGTGACAGAGGATGAGGAGGATGAGGATGGCTTGGTCATCCACTCTACCAACTCTTCTGCATGTTGTGGCTCAACACGGCCAGCTGCTGAAAAAAAAGGACAAGCGTGCCTCACAGCCACATGCTGAGGATGCACTGTGTCCACGACCAGCACTGTTGGCTATAGACACAGCGCCTGCTTGCCCTCTTTTAGAGGCCTATGAGCATCTGCCTCTCCTTCCAGACATACTGTACAATTAGATTAGCAAAACAACACCTGAAGTTTACTAAAAACAGTACACCAGGAATGGCCTACAGTCAGGTATAGGCTTGGCTAGAATATATATGTATATATATATATATATATATATATATATATATATATATATATATACACAAGCCTGTATATATACAGTATCTCACAAAAGTGAGTACACCCCTCACATTTTTGTAAATATTTTATTATATCTTTTCATGTGACAACACTCAAGAACAACACTTTGCTACAATGTAAAGTAGTGAGTGTTCAACTTGTATAACAGTGTAAATTTGCTGTCCCCTCAAAATAACTCAACACACATCCATTAATGTCTAAACCGCTGGCAACAAAAGTGAGTATACCCCTAAGTGAAAATGTCCAAATTGGGCCCAAAGTGTCAATATTTTGTGTGGCCACCAATATTTTCCAGCACTGCCTTAACCCTCTTGGACATGGAGTTCACCAGAGCTTCACAGGTTGCCACTGGAGTCCTCTTCCACTCCTCCATGACGACATCACAGAGCTGGTGGATGTTAGAGACCTTGTGCTTCTCCACCTTACTCTAGGGTTTAGGTCTGGAGACATGCTTGGCTAGTCCATCACCTTTACCCTCAGCCTCTTTAGCAAGGCAGTGGTCATTTTGGAGGTGTGTTTGGGGTTGTTATCATGTTGGAACACTGCCCTGTGGCCCAGTCTCCGAAGGGAGAGGATCATGCTCTGCTTCAGTATGTCACAGTACATGTTGGCATTCATGGATTCCTCAGTGAACTGTAGCTCCCCAGTGACGGCAGCACTCATGTAGCCCCAGACCATGACACTCCCACCACCATGCTTGACTGTAGGCAAGACACACTTGTCTTTGTACTCCTCACCTGGTTGCCGCTAGGGATGAGCCGAACACCCCCCTGTTCGGTTCGCACCAGAACATGCGAACAGGAAAAAAGTTCGTTCGAACACGCGAACACCGTTAAAGTCTATGGGACACGAACATGAATAATCAAAAGTGCTAATTTTAAAGGCTAATATGCAAGTTATTGTCATAAAAAGTGTTTGGGGACCTGGGTCCTGCCCCAGGGGACATGGATCAATGCAAAAAAAAGTTTTAAAAACGGCCGTTTTTTCAGGAGCAGTGATTTTAATAATGCTTAAAGTCAAACAATAAAAGTGTAATATCCCTTTAAATTTCGTACCTGGGGGGTGTCTATAGTATGCATGTAAAGGGGCGCATGTTTCCTGTGTTTAGAACAGTCTGACAGCAAAATGACATTTTGAAGGAAAAAACTCATTTAAAACTACCCGCGGCTATTGCATTGCCGACAATACACATAGAAGTTCATTGATAAAAACGGCATGGGAATTCCCCAAAGGGGAACCCCGAACCAAAATAAAAAAAAAAAAATGACGTGGGAGTCCCCCTAAATTCCATACCAGGCCCTTCAGGTCTGGTATGGATATTAAGGGGAACCCCGGCCAAAATAAAAAAAAAAATGACGTGGGGTTCCCCCTAAATTCCATACCAGACCCTTCAGGTCTGGTATGGATTTTAAGGGGAACCCCGCGCCAAAAAAAAAAAAAAAAAAAAACGGCGTGGGGTCCCCCCAAAAATCCATACCAGACCCTTATCCGAGCACGCAACCTGGCAGGCCGCAGGAAAAGAGGGGGGGACGAGAGTGCGCCCCCCCCCCCCTGAACCGTACCAGGCCACATGCCCTCAACATTGGGAGGGTGCTTTGGGGTAGCCCCCCAAAACACCTTGTCCCCATGTTGATGAGGACAAGAGCCTCATCCCCACAACCCTGGCCGGTGGTTGTGGGGGTCTGCGGGCGGGGGGCTTATCGGAATCTGGAAGCCCCCTTTAACAAGGGGACCCCCAGATTCCGACCCCCCCCCCCCGTGTGAAATGGTAAGGGGGTACAAAAGTACCCCTACCATTTCACTAAAAAACTGTCAAAAATGTTAAAAATGACAAGAGACAGTTTTTGACAATTCCTTTATTTAAATACTTCTTCTTTCTTCTATCTTCCTTCATCTTCTGGCTCTTCTGGTTCTTCCTCCGGCGTTCTCGTCCAGCATCTCCTCCGCGGCGTCTTCTATCTTCTTCTCCTCGGGCCGCTCCGCACCCATGGCATGGGGGGGAGGCTCCCGCTCTTCTCTTCATCTTCTTCTCTTCTTCTTTTCTTCTCTTCTTCTCTTCTTCTCTTCTTCATTTTCTTCTCCGGGCCGCTCCGCAATCCATGCTGGCATGGAGGGAGGCTCCCGCTGTGTGACGGTGCTCCTCGTCTGACAGTTCTTAAATAACAGGGGGCGGGGCCACCCGGTGACCCCGCCCCCCTCTGACGCACGGGACATGACGGGACTTCCCTGTGGCATTCCCCGTGACGTCACAGGGAAGTCCCGTCAAGTCACCGTGCGTCAGAGGGGGGCGGGGTCACCGGGTGGCCCCGCCCCCCGTTATTTAAGAACTGTCAAACGAGGAGCGCCGTCACACAGCGGGAGCCTCCCTCCATGCCAGCATGAATTGTGGAGCGGCCCGGAGAAGAAAATGAAGAAGAGAAGAAGAGAAGAAAAGAAGAAGAGAAGAGCGGGAGCCTCCCCCCATGCCATGGGTGCGGAGCGGCCCGAGGAGAAGAAGATAGAAGACGCCGCGGAGGAGATGCTGGACGAGAACGCCGGAGGAAGAACCAGAAGAGCCAGAAGAACCAGAAGAACCAGAAGATGAAGGAGGATAGAAGAAAGAAGAAGTATTTAAATAAAGGAATCGTCAAAAACTGTCTCTTTTTAACATTTTTGACAGTTTTTTTGTGAAATGGTAGGGGTACTTTTGTACCCCCTTACCATTTCACACAGGGGGGGGTCGGAATCTGGGGGTCCCCTTGTTAAAGGGGGCTTCCAGATTCCGATAAGCCCCCCGCCCGCAGACCCCCACAACCACCGGCCAGGGTTGTGGGGATGAGGCCCTTGTCCTCATCAACATGGGGACAAGGTGTTTTGGGGGGCTACCCCAAAGCACCCTCCCAATGTTGAGGGCATGTGGCCTGGTACGGTTCAGGAAGGGGGGGGCCGCACTCTCGTCCCCCCCTCTTTTCCTGCGGCCTGCCAGGTTGCGTGCTCGGATAAGGGTCTGGTATGGATTTTTGGGGGGACCCCACGCCGTTTTTTTTTTTTTTTTGGCGCGGGGTTCCCCTTAAAATCCATACCAGACCTGAAGGGTCTGGTATGGAATTTAGGGGGAACCCCACGTCATTTTTTTTTTTTAATTTTGGCCGGGGTTCCCCTTAATATCCATACCAGACCTGAAGGGCCTGGTATGGAATTTAGGGGGACTCCCACGTCATTTTTTTTTTTTAATTTTGGTTCGGGGTTCCCCTTTGGGGAATTCCCATGCCGTTTTTATCAATGAACTTCTATGTGTATTGTCGGCAATGCATTAATAGCCGCAGGTAGTTTTAAATGAGTTTTTTCCTTCAAAATGTCATTTTGCTGTCAGACTGTTCTAAACACAGGAAACATGCGCCCCTTTACAGGCATACTATAGACACCCCCCAGGTACGAAATTTAAAGGGATATGACACTTTTATTGTTTGACTTTAAGCATTATTAAAATCACTGCTCCTGAAAAAACGGCCGTTTTTAAAACTTTTTTTTGCATTGATCCATGTCCCCTGGGGCAGGACCTGGGTCCCCAAACACTTTTTATGACAATAACTTGCATATTAGCCTTTAAAATTAGCACTTTTGATTTCTCCCATAGACTTTTAAAGGGTGTTCCGCGGCATTCGAATTTGCCGCGAACACCCCAAATTGTTCGCTGTTCGGCGAACTTGCGAGCAGCCAATGTTCGATTCGAACATGAGTTCGACTCGAACTCGAAGCTCATCCCTAGTTGCCGCCACACACGCTTGACACCATCTGAACCAAATACGTTTATCTTGGTCTCATCAAACCACACGACATGGTTCCAGTAATCCATGTCCTTAGTCTGCTTGTCTTCAACAAACTGTTTGCGGGCTTTCTTGTGCATCATCTTTAGAAGAGGCTTCCTTCTTGGATGACAGCTATGCAGACCAATTTGATGCAGTGTGCAGCGTATGGTCAGAGCACTGACAGGCTGATCCCCCACCCCTTCAGTCTCTGCAGCAATGCTGACAGCACCCATACGTCTATTTCCCAAAGACAACCTCTGGATATGACGCTGCACACGTGCACTCAACTTCTTTGTATGACCATGACGAGGCCTGTTCTGAGTGGAACCTGTCCTGTTAAATAGCTGTATTGTCTTGGCCACCGTGCTGCAGCTCAGTTTCAGGGTTTTGGCAGTCTTCTTATAGCCTAGGCCATCTTTATGTAAAACAACAATTCTTTTTTTCAGATCCTCAGAGAGTTCTTTGCCATAAGGGGCCATGTAGAACTTCCAGTGACCAGTATGAGAGAGTGAGAGCGATAACACCAAATTTAACACATCTGCTCCCCATTTACACCTGAGACCTTGTAACACTAACAAGTCACATGACATCGGGGAGGGAAAATGGCTAACTGGGCCCAATTTGGACATTTTCACTTAGGGGTTTACTCACTTTTGTTGCCAGTGGTTTAGACATTAATGGCTGTGTGTTGAGTTATTTTGAGAGGACAGGAAATTTACACTGTTATACAAGCTGTACACTCACTTCTTTACATTGTAGCAAAGTGTAATTTCTTCAGTGTTGTCACATGGAAAGATATAATAACATATTTACAAAAATGTGAGGAGTGTACTCACTTTTGTGAGATATTGTATATATGAAATGCACTGCAGCTGACTGAATCAACTGGCTGCCTGAAGTATATTAGAAATAGGAGCGGTCTGCAGTGAGATCTAGCTAAACTGGATATAGTGGATATATATATATAGCAGTCTGACTGTATATATATGTATATATATATATATATATATATATATATATATATATATATATATATATATATATATATATATATATATATATATGAAATACACTGCAGCTAACTGGATAAACTGCCTGCCTGAAGTAGATTAGAAACAGTACAGCATGAACTGTCTGCAGTGAGATCTAGCTAAACTGGATCAACTGCCTGCCTGAAGTAGATTAGAAATAGTACAGCAGGAACGGTCTGCAGTGAGTGCACTGAATAAACTGCCTGCTCAAAGTAAATGAAATGGTACACTCTCTCTCTATCTATCTCTTTATAACACCAGCAACACACTACACAGGGCCGACGTGCAGGCGACCTTATATAGTTTAGGATGTGTACTTAACCCCCTGAGCCATAATTGGCCAAAGGCACCCCTGCCTTTGGCCAATTATGGCTCTGTTTACTTACGGCGCTGTGCCAAAGCATGCGGGTCATAGTGCATGCTTGGCCAATCATCAGCCAGCAAACCGCTGCGATGACGAATTTCGAATTTGGCGCGAACAGCCCATAATGTTCGATCTTCTGCGAACGATCGAACAGCCGATGTTTGAGTCAAACTCATGTTCGGCTTGAACAGTCAGCCAATCCCTATTCAGTACATCTAAACACCAAGATTCTGAAAAACATTAATAATCATCAGATTCACATACTGTTCTTATTTACACAGTAACAATATGGTGTAGGCCAGTGATGGCGAACCTTGGCACCCCAGATGTTTTGGAACTACATTTCCCGTGATGCTCAACTACACTGCAGAGTGCATGAGCATCATGGGAAATGTAGTTCCAAAACATCTGGAGTGCCAAGGTTCGCCATCACTGGTGTAGGCTATCAGGCATATAAAGATTTTTTTAATTAACATAGGAAAACAAACAGTGCAGACTAAACGCCAAAAAATTAAAAATCTAACCTCAGATGAATCTGTATTATTAGCTAGTAGAAAGCTTATATAACTTGTTCTTTATTTATGTTCAGACATGAATATGTTTGTTCTGAAAAGGAATGTGCTCACCAAACCTGTGTAAGCAAATCCATGCCCTGGGGTGCCATTGCCACAGTAGCTGTAGCAAGTTTTTTTAAAAGGCCTTATGGAATGTTATCTTCAAGTTTGATTTATCTTATAGGTTTGACTGCTCTTAGGAGATACAATCTGTTTTCCTAATTCACATCTTACAAGGGCTAATATACTAATGGAGCCATTCTTAAGTAGTGAACCTCGTACTTCAGTGACAAAGTCTGCTTATTCAGGTTACCCTCCTCCCATTTCCTAAAACCCTGGATGAAAGTGCAGAAAAGAACCTGTGGGAGCGTAAATAGTTACGTAATATGCTCACCTTTTCCTCAACCTCCGTTGAGGAAAAGGTGAGCACAAAGAGTGACGTATCCCGCTGCCAACTAGGTTCCAAGGAATAGTGTACTGTGCAGGATTGCACTATTTAACACGTTCATAAGTCTCACTGGAAGGAGGATGACACCCCCTTTGTCTAGGCACTGAAGGACAAAGCCTGGGCAAAGTATACTGTCTAACTTTTCCCCCCCAGGCTTCCTTCTGCACCACCTAGGCAAAGGGGGTGTCATCCTCCTTCCACCGAGGCATCTGAAAATGTTGAAGACTCCAAATCCCATGAGAAGATAATCCTGGACTGTACAGCATTCCCTGGGACCAAATTGCCACAGATTGATGTCACTCCCTGTACTAAGGTCAGGGAAAGGGGAGTAAAATATTTAACTATTTATTCCCCACAGTTTTTTTTGCACAGCATATAATGAAGGGAGAGGGGGGCCACATTGAATATGCAGACCTTGCCTGACGTTCTAGATCTGTATTATTCTTACTTCATTTTAAATACCTAGTCAGGACATTTCCATTTTTTACTTTCTCTAAACCCAATAGGGCATTGGAAGTGTACGTGGACTAGGGTATAGATGACTCTTTCAATAAATCAACCCCATACACTTTGTACAACTGTAATGCAACTATTTCTTCTAATTGACTGTGAAAATGAAAGTTAATATTTTCAGTGAAAGCCTATTTTTTTTTTTTTCAAGCACCTATAAATGTAGGGAAAAAAATATATAACTGTACTAGCATCTTTACCTGTACAGCAGATGAGATACAGTATTTGACATTTGCATATAAAGTGTTTGCTTAGCTGCCTCTTCTTTGTTAGCTGGCACCAAAATGAGTTCTGGTAAAGGAAGTACCAATATAACATCTGGTATTTTTCTTATTTCCCTTGACATTGCTGGAAGGGAAATTATTTATAATATTGAATATATTGTTATCTACTATCAGATACAGATTTCCTATAGAGCCTAGATTATTTAGAGCCTATTAGGGTAATGTTTTAAAAGCATACTCACTACTACTCATTATCATACTCACTAACTATAGCTATGTATAGTCTTATTTTAGAATACAAGTTGCTAAAATGTGAGGAGATACATAACAGTTGGATTCTCACAAAGGTGCACCTTTAACCTTTCTAGGGCTGGCTATTTTATGGTAGTTGCGCTTTAGGAGTGAGCTATCCTGTAGCCATTGCTGACCCTATATTACCTGCACTCTAATTTTTAGACCTAATCATCTACCTGACTACAAATCTCTAATTTACAAGAAAGTTTGGCAATCAAATTACTAACGCTAAGGCAAAGCCATAAGGATTACACTAAGTTATATCACAGGCCTTTATAGTGTCGATCAGAAGCATTCTTATTTGGGTGCAGGCAGGTGGGTAGAGGCTTTGCCCAGAAGTCAGGGAAATCAGACTATTGTTACAAAGTGATACAGCAGCCACTTCTTGGTGTAGGAACTTTATTTTCCAGTGTTATTAAGCAGCCAACAGCTTCACTTTAAATCATTATTAATCAATAATTCTATGAATGGCACCAGCCTGAGCATGTAAATGCTGGAGCTGGAATCAGTATGAGGCATTAAACTAGGCAGATACTGTTCCCACTGCCTAGCATCAGTCTCTTTTTTTGTAGAGGAAGCAGAACTTTGTTTTCCTTATTATTAGTAATAAAAAGTGTAGAAAACAAGCCTAAATTACTTTAGCACAAGTTTATTTATTTATTACAGGTACTTATATAGTGCCATCAATTTACGCAGCACTTTACATATACATATATAGTACATTCACATCAGTCTCTGCCCCCAAGGAGCTTACAATCTAATGTCCCTAACTCATTCATACACATATTAGGGCCAATTTACCTACCAGCATGTCTTTGGAGTGTGAGAGGAAACCAGAGTATCCCCACACAGGCACAGGGAGAACATGCAAACTCCAGGCAGGTAGTGCTATGGTTGGGATACAAACCGGCAACCCTAGTGCTGCTAGGCAGAAGTACTCACCATTTGGCCACTGTGCTGGCCAATATTGGGGTACATTAAAGCGTTTGTTAACCCAAAAAAAAATGGATCCTGCTCCTTTAAAGCATGTTATATGACACAGTGCTTGTGCTGTGTCATTTGGCCACCTGTACCACCTAAACAACCTGGCTGATCCTGCCAGTTTCTGCCCTCCCCTATGTAAACTGACCACAGTGTATCATGGCTGCTGAGCCCTGACACTGTGGTCAGTTTACGTGCCTCCGTCATCAGCAGCCTGCTATCTGTTCCACTTTCTGCTCCTGTGTCCTCCTCCCCCCCTACCCTCTCTGTCTGTATGTGAGCCGCCCCTCACCCTCCTGCTGCTCTCATAGCACTAACCTATATACACCATCAGCACTGCCTCCTATTGCAGAACCAAGATTGCGATCCGATCACATGACCAGCCAGCTCTCTCCTCCTCCCCTCCTCATCCCCTCCAGACTGACATTTGAAGAGGAATCTCAGTCCCGCCTGCTGCATCTCTCAGAGGGGGAAAGGAGAAAGCTGGCTGGTCATGTGATCGCAATCTCGGCAGTGAAATTAGGTATTTGCAGCATTTATTTTTATAAATCCCACACAGAGGGGATACTACAGTAGGAGGCAGTGCTGATGGTTTATACAGGTTAGAGTGGCTTACCAACCACTTTGAGGGAATTTAAGCAAGTTGGATATTATACTCTTTTGCTTTTCATCTGCTGATCACTACAAAAGATCGCAGCAGTTCAAATTTCCTGTCTGATAGATGATAAAGGCATCTTCACATATTTTACAAATGATTTGATTTTATCCGCTTGCGGACCACCCTATAGCAGTTTTACTGCTACAGGGCGGTCGTGCTGAGCAGGATCATGTATATATACTGTACGTGATCCTGCACATCCGGGTGTCGGGCACGAGTGTGCGCCAGCGGCGGCTTATTCCCGCTGTGATTCTACACAGTAGGAGCTGATCCACAGACCTGATGTCCACCGGCACCCCCTCATCCTTGGGTACACAGGTAAACAAGGCAGATCGCCATTCTGTCAATGAGGAAGGCAGGAAGGCATGGATCCTGTGTTCCTGAAAAGCAGGGACACAGATCTATGCCTTTTTCTAGTAAAAGCACCTCCCCCACTACAGTAAAACACCAGCTAGGCACACAGTTAACCCTTTGATCACTCCTGATATTAACCCCTTCCCAGCCAGTGTCATTAGTACAGTAACAGTACATATTTTTAGCACTGATCACTGTAATAATGTCACTGGTCCCCAAAAAAGTGTCAGTTAGTGTCCAATTTATCTGCCACAATATCGCAGTTCCGCTATAAGTTGCTGATCGCCGTCATTACTATTAAGAAAAATAAATATATACAAAATTCCATATATATATCCCATAGTTTGTAGACGCTATAACTTTTGCGTAAATCAATCAATATATGCTTATTGGGATTGTTTTTACCAAACATATGTAGCAGAATACACATTGGCCTAAATTGCTGAAGAAATAAGATTTTTTTTATTTTTTTATTGGATATATTTTATAGCAGAAAGAAAAAAATATTTTTTTTTTTCAAAATTGTCGTTCTTTTTTTGTTTATACTAAAAAATAAAAACTGCAGAGGTGATCAAATACCACCAAAAGAAAACTATTTGTGTGAATAAAGTGACATTAATTTTATTTGGGTACAGCGTCGCATGACCACTCAATTGTCAGTTAAAATAACACAGTGTCGTATTGAAAAAAATGGCCTGGTCAGGAGGGGGGGGGATGGTAAATCTTCCGGAGCTGAAGTGGTGGTATTTAAAGGCATTATAAACCTTCCTACCTGCACGCTGTGTTTTTCAACTTATCAAGATGTGCACTGATCATATAGTTACATGGTGTAATTTGTTACCCTGTAAACAGCCTATAGTGCAGACAATCGTCACATTCCTGTGTCAGTAGTTTTTGTTTGTGGCATGCAGCATGGCACTGCACATATTAATGCTTGACCTCTGTCTTTAGGCTGAGAACCAACAATTCCTATATATAAACTACATATCCTACAATTCCTGGGTCTCTCAGTCTAGTGTTCTGCAGGTATGAGATAAACAATAATTAGATCTGACACGTATGCCGATCTGCCATGACACTAGAAACATTGCAACGAGCAAACCAAGGATGCCCTTCCTGGAAAAAAAATGGGGGTATATATATATATATATATATATATATATATTTTTATGGTTGGAGCCCTATGTCCGATATGGACATAGATAACATTTATAGTTAACATAAGACTTACCATCGGAAATAGACCTGGAAGTGTGGACTTACCCTATGAAATGGACCTGAAAGTGTGCCTTGGTCTAATGGCTGGTATGCCAAAATAAGGGGGCATACCCTGGTTTAAGAAATGATTATTCTGTAAAGAGAAATGAATAGTTGAGAAATGCTGTGAAATGGGGATGGGCGGGTGGGTATCGCGCACAGGAAACCGACAAGCACCACAGGTGAGCGGGCTGCTTAAATACCCCCCCGGGCTCCTCCCATAAATTCAGGCCACCATACTGGCCTTCCTACTTATGGTTGGAGCCCTATGTCCAATATGGACATAGATAACATTTATAGTTAACATAAGACTTACCATCGGAAATAGACCTGGAAGTGTGGACTTACCCTATGAAATGGACCTGAAAGTGTACCTTGGTCTAATGGCCGGTATGCCAAAATAAGGGGGCAAAACATTCAGGTAGGGGTATAATATTTTATTGGTTTTCAGTTATTCATTGAGCCAATTTGGAAAATGCTTGTGCCATCTCTACTTGAGGATTGGGGATATACCGAGCGAAGCAGGCTGATTTCCACCTGCCTAGTCTTTTGATGACGTGGTCTGGGACCCCGTGGCGGGATGCTGCGGAGGCTGCTCCGATACGAAAGGAGTGTCCGGAGTACTGACTCGGGTTAAGGTGAAGATTGCGGAGAAGTATCCTTATGTGTTTCACAAACTGACAGGCGCTTAAGGGTTTAACTGGGAACGGTAGAAGAGGACTGGTGTCCGGTTGTTCAGGCAGGAGTGACAGGAGACTGTTGAGTACGGTGACTGGACACCAGCTGTTATTGGTTTTGTAGAGGTGAATGTCCACTCCAGAGCCTGTTTGCTGGGTTTTAGAAACCTCGAGGTGAAGGACGAAATGGTCTTGGTAGCGAATCAAGTGCCATCTGCATAGTACTTGGTCTGCGGGGTTGTTACGGGTGAACACGCCCGGTCGCAAGAACCCGTAGTAAGCCAAATAAATGGCTGCTTGTAGGACCGTGCTGGGGAGAAGACCGAATGGAGAAGTATCCAGGATGGTCGACATATCCCTGAAGATGGGCCCCGTAATGGGTAAGCGCTTGGTGCTAATCACTGGTTGATGTTTCTGAATGCCCCTTAGGATGGCTCGTATAGCGTGTGATGAGAACAGTGAAGATTTTGCGGGGTCTTCAAGAGTCAAGAAATGTTGTATGCCGGCTAGGTATAGCCGAATGGTATTGTAAGATAAGGCCAGCTGAGTGTGGCAGTATGAAATGAAGGCCAGTACCTGCTTGACATCTGTTGGTCCTTTGCAGCAGGGTGTCAGGAATTTATTGAACGCCTTCCAAGCTGTCTGGTAGGCTTTGAGTGTGTTATGGGAGAGTGAGTGATTGATGAGCTGCGTTGCTCCTTGTAAATGTTGAACTAGTCCAGGGTCAGTTGTGACCAGACAGGGATAGGGGTCGACACTGGATCGGCTACGGGAACCTGTTTGAAAAAGGAGGTGTAATTAAAACGTGACAGTGCGTCAGCAGCTAAATTGTATCTGCCTAGAATAAATGAACAGTGGATGTTAAACTGGTGCTGTAAAGACAGTTGTACCAATCTGCGCAGGAAGGACATGACTGCTAGGGACTTGGACCTGACTTTGTTGATAATGTCTGCCGTGGCCTGATTGTCGGTGGTGAAGACCACAGTTTGCCCTGTCCAATGATGACCCCAGAGCTGTGCGGCTGCCACTATGGGATAGAGTTCGAAGAGGGAAGATGTTCGGGTAAAGCCGGGTATCAAAAGTATCTGTTGAGGCCAGGGTCCTGAAAACCATTGGTGGCCAAAAATTGCCGCGAAACCTGTGGAAGCTGCAGCGTCTGTCACCACCTGGGGTGAAAGGGCCGAAACCATGGGTATAAATAGGGATATGCCATTCCAGGCGGACAGGAATTCCTCCCACATAGATAGGTCCGCTATTGCTGCGGAGTCTAGATTCAGGATCTGATCGGGGTCTTGTGTTTCTGACAGGAATCTCAGCAGACGTGACACGAAGGTGCGGCCTTGTGGAATAATTCTCATGGCGAAATTAAGCATTCCCAGGAGAGATTGCAACTGCTTTTTGGTACACCCCTTGGTGTGCGTGAATTCGTGAAGGACTGCCCTAATGCGGGTTAGTTTGTCGAGGGGGAGACTGGCCTGCATAGTGCAGGTGTCTAAGTTGACCCTGAGAAAAGTGATGTTGTGTGCTGGGCCGTCAACTTTGTGCTCAGCAATGGGAACATTGAGATTTCCGAATACCACTCTGAGTTTGTCGAGGTCTCCTGGGGGCCTACTGGGTGGTTCTATTAGTAGGAAGTCATCCAGGTAATGGATGACTTCTTGGCACTGAGCCTTGTGTAAGAGTATCCAAACGAGGGACTGAGCGAATGTGTCGAAGAGCCAAGGGCTACTCTTCGAACCAAACATCAGTTTTGTGGCAAAATAGTATTCGTCCTTCCACTTGATGCCATGACAGCACCAAAAGGATGGGTGGATAGGCAAGAGCTTGAAGGCATCCGAGATGTCGGCTTTGGAGAGCCATGCACCTGTACCTGCTTTGATGACTGCTTGGATTGCCATGTCCACGGAGGAATATTTTAGGGAGAATTCTTCGGAGGGGATCAGAGAATTGAGACTGGGAATGTGGGAAGAATGAGGCGCAAACAGGTCGTACACCAAGCGTAATTTATTTGTGAACTTGCCCTTGACAAGCCCAATAGGGCTGACTCTCCAAGTGCTGAAAGGGGGCTGAGTGAAGGGGCCTATAGTGAACTCTCTGTCTACTTCTGCCTGTAAGAGCGGATCTATGGCTTGTTCGTCAATGGCTGCTGAACGAAGATTCCCACATTCGTAGGTACTGTGGGGTAAAGAAATGAGGCCGGTGTGAAACCCTACTGTGAACCCCTGTATAAGGTAGGTGGCCAGGGAGGGGGTGGGGTGTGAGGTGAGGTAGAGTCCTAGCCACCAGACGTTGATCCGGCTTAGTCATGCCCTCTTTTGTTGTTTAACTTCGCACAAGTTTCTTGGGTGCACTCTTTGGCATAAGGTGCAGATGTGGAGTAGGCGGCACTGACTGAAGTTGCAGGACCCATAGTTGTAATTATTGCAGATGGCTGCTCCTCCCACGGTTCGGACTGGGCGTCCGAATTTGTCCATCTGAGGCGTTTGTTCAGGGGCCGACTGACTCTGAAGTGCACCGGAGGTGGAGGGAAATTCGAAGGGACGTCTGATTGTCGCATTGGCGCACCAGGTGGCAGTGTGAGTGGAGGACTGGCAAATCGCACACAGGGGTGAGCGTAAGCCGGCAAAATGGCGGCAGAACAGCTCTGTGTCCATGAGACTTCAGTTTGTTGTTGTTTGAAATTGTGTGAGCCTGGCTGCCGCCTTTGCGGAAAAGGATCGGTGGTAGTCGTAAAAAGAAAATCCTCCATACTTGTAGTCCAAGTCTACTACCGTATGGAGGTATAAGTCCAGCTCTTCCCTTCTGCTGGGAGCGGCTGAACACAGGACACCTCTCAGCATGCCAAAGGCCAGGGTGAACTCTGGGACAGATAATTTCCGGTTCAGTCTGGGGTCTTTGGCTTTAAGGACCACCGATATGTCACCCCAGGTATAGGCCTTATTTTCTGCCAGATCATGGACAGAAATCAGGAGAGAGGCCAGGTTGACGTCCCTGCTGTCCAAGATGTCCTTCCTGATGCTGGTTGGCACCAAATGGGAGGGGTAGACAATGGGGCTCCAGCCTGTGGTACCTGCAGGAAGGGGTGTTAAAGGTTGGGTTACGGTTGGGTCTGGAATAGCCGCGGCTGGCCGAGTCTCCAGGAGTGCCACTCTGGTTTGTACGTCCGTGACCGAGGTAGAGAGGGATGACACCATAGTGTGAAGTTGTGAGATGGCCGAGGATATCGACTGGAGAGATGCCTGCTGGGTACTGGGTCCTGCTGCATCTGGTGGGGGGGAAGAGGAGCTAGAACAGCTCGCCTTTCCTGGCTGTAGCGGGGAAGGGCACGCCTCTGCGTCTTAGCTCTGCCGTCAATTTGGGGATAGTCCATCCTCTGAGGGACTGCACGCTGCCGCTTTCTGAGACCGGAGAAGGTGACAGGGGGGCCGTGAAGTCTTCGCTGCCGGCCTGGGACATGGTTGATCTGGTAAAGATATCCTGTCCTTCAGATCGTGTTTTGGTTGACTGTAACCTATGGGGGGTGACATGAATTTCAAGTTTGCGTTGTTTCCCTGAGCCATACTTACCCAACTTGTTTTCTCCCCTTTTTTTTTTTTACCTGGGGGGATATCGTCCAACCTGGTGCAGGGTGGACCTACTGAGCTTTGACTGACCTGGAGGAAAATGAAAGGTGATAATTCGTGAAGGGTTTGCTGGCTAACTTGAAGCAGTGACTTGTATGGTGATTTGCAATCTTAGTGACAACGAAATGATTTGAAATGTTCGCCTTGATTATGAAATGAGTGAAATCTCTTGCCATGACAGAGATCCGGCTCGGTCGTGCCGTGACTGCGACCAACCGCGAACCGGGCTCTGGAGCATGTACTGAAATGAGGCAATCGAAAAAACCATTGGTGCACACCGGGACGAATCAGTGCATGTTTGATGCATCTGGATTCGAATCGGAGCGCAGTATGAAACAACTAAATGACAGAAATGTTTTCACCTTGACCGAGGTTTGAATTGGTTGTGCCGCATTTGCGACTGGCAACGAACCGAGCTCTGGTATAGGTATGGATACGGCCGAAATAACTGGGGCATTCCGTAACGAATCGGTGCATCTCGGATGCGACTGGTTTCGAAAACGATGATGCCATGTGGGAGTGAAATGAATGGTAATAGTTCCCATGACAGAGATGCGGATCGGTCGCCCGATATCTGCGACTAGCTACGATCTGGACTCTGGAGCATGTTTCAGAAATGAGGCCGAGCCCTAGGGCACGCCGTAACGAATCGGTGCATCGGGGATGCAACTAGATTCGAACCGGAGCGCGGTAAGTGCAGGTGTAACAGATTGTTGCCATGACAGAGGCGCGAATCGATCATGCCGCTGTTGCGACTGACTGCGAATCGGACTCTGGAGCATGTACTGAAATGTGGCAAATACCTGGAGCACGCCGAGACGAATCGGTGCATTTCCATGCGACTGAAATTCGAATCGGAGCGTGATATGTGGCAGTGAAATGATACCATGACAGAGGTACGAATCGGTGAGTCGTAACGAGCGACTGATAATGAACGTGACTCTGGAGCATGTACTGAAATGAGGCCGTAACTACTAGGGCACACCAGAGCGAATCGGTGCATCTTTTGGATGCGACTGGATTCGAATCGGAGCGCGGTGCATGACTGAAATGAATAAAATGATTCGAAATGGTTGAAATGTTAGAAATGCTTAGAAATGTTCAGAAATGAGAAATGCTTGGTATCGAACTGACGTCGACAAGAAATTGCGACATTGCGAATTACAACAGTTGTCTACTTGCGTGGTAACAATTTAGCCATGCCTGAAATGAAGCGACGTCTACGTCGCGGTGGTTTTTCAAATAACGAGAAATGGTAACATAGCGATGGTGCGAGTGGTATGCATTGCGGTTACGTTCGTGAAATTGCGAGTGATTCGTAAGTTTGAGATCACGGTTTAGTGACATGATATCTAACAATGCGTGAATACAAAAGTCCGACGGGACCCTACCTGCGACAGCCGAGCCAGACGCGTGGTATGAACTACGAATCGGTAACACGGACTTCGAAACTCTCGAGCACGGAATTGCGATTGCGGAAACTTGTGAGACAAGAACTTGCGGACGCTGGTATTCGAATAGTCGGCCTAGTGACGTATATTGTGCACAGGAAACCGACAAGCACCACAGGTGAGCGGGCTGCTTAAATACCCCCGGGCTCCTCCCATAAATTCAGGCCACCATACTGGCCTTCCTATATATATATATATATATATATATATATATATATATATATATATATATATATATATATATATATATATATATATATATATATATATACATATACAGTATATGTAACAATTTCCAGTGCTGGCTCTTTTAGAGTAACAAAACCATGAGAATGAGTTGTCATGTAGCCATGGTTGGCCTTATTTTACCTGCACTCTGATCTTTAGATTAGATCATCTGCCTGATCAGTCATCTCTAGTTTACAGGCAAGCATGACAATAATACTAATGAGGACACTGTGGAAAGAAAAAAGGACATGAGAATGTACTGCACACCAGTCCTCTCCTCCCAAGTAAATCGGATGAAGTTGTTTTTGCTTTGGGCTGCTTTGGGCATGCTGGGATGGGAGGGGAGACCTTTGGGACTCCTATAGCTCTAAGTCACCGGAAGAGCAGAGAACAATGTGTGTTAGCATTTACTGTAAGCTATGGTATAAGAAAGTGCTGACTACGGCTGATCTCATTAATAAATCACTACGTAGGCAAAGTAAAGGCCACTGTAAGTTAACCGTAGTATTACATAACACACTGTTTATGCCTTAGACAAATGAAGTGATAGCAGCTACTAGCAGCCACCACTGATTAGATGTAGGTCAGTAGTAGTAATAGCCTGCAAGTAGAAGGCAATTCTCTAAGACAACGGGGCTGGAATTTGTTTAGATTGACTATAAATTTGGCTGATTAGTCTAATTTATTGTCTTGAGTAGAGTTTGGGCTGATTGCCATTTGATTGGTATTCCCTAAGACCCCATTCACACAGGGACGACTTGTCAGGCGACCTAGTCGCCTGACAAGTCGCCTCCCGTTCTGTACTATGGAGCCGTTCTAAGGGGAGCGACGCAAGTCGCTCCGACTTAGAAAAAGGTTCCTGTACGACTTCGGGGGCGACTTGGGGCGACTTGCATAGACTTCTATGCAGAAGTCGTTTTGCAAGTCGCCCGGCCATTCGTTTGCAGGTCGCCTCGCTGAGGCGACCGGCAAGTCGTGTTGCCCCTGTGTGAATGGGGTCTTAGGAATGAACACTCATTGATTGAACACTCATTGATTCTACATTACAAGCAGATATGGACATAGGAAGGCTAATGTACACTAGAATAAAAAAATAGAGAACTGGCTTCACTGGAATGTCACCCCATCATTCATTTGTTTTCTTAAATAAATTTTACTCATAATAGAAGGAATATGATGTTTGTTAAAGTGATTGTAAAGTCTTGTTTTTTTTTTTTTTTTTTTAAATAACATACATGTTATACTTACCTCCTCCGTGCAGTTGGTTTTGCACAGAGCAGCCCGGATGCTTCTCTTCTCGGGTCCCTCTTTGCTGCTCCTGGCCCTTCCCTCCTATCGAGTGCCCCCACAGTCAGCAGCTTCCTATGGGGGCACTGGAGCTGAGTCACAGCTCTTTAAGTCCATTCAGACACAGAGCCCCGACCTGCCCCTGCCCCTCTCTCCCCTGATTGGCTGACCGACATTGAGTGATAGCCTTGGGAGCCAATGGCACCGCAGCTGTGTCTCAGCCAATCAGGAGGCATGTCCTGGATGGCTTAGACATTTGTGGACATCGCTGGAAAGAGATGGGGCTCAATTAAGTAATTAAGGGGGTGCTGGGGTGTGCTACACACAAAATTTTTTTTATCTTAATGCATAAAATGTAGATAACAGATGATGTGCGCGATCCAACAATCACCAACGTGCTCCACAACAAAGTGTAACAAAGTGTAAGATGGACTCTTACCAAAGTTGGAGGACTCTATTACAGAGTCAAATGCACTCAGATGGGTATATCATCAGCAATCAGCCATCACAGATCCTCCAGGGATAGTTGCTGTTCAGCAGTCCCAATATAAATCAGCGGACATAGGGCAAATGGTGTGCCTTATTTATATAAATGAAGGAAAACATCCACATAGTGTAATAACATAAACAATCTTTTAATACACAAAACAGGATTAAAAGTACTCACATCTCAGGAGATAAAAGCAGGCATGTATGCGATGTGAACCATGCATGGACATCGATAAGTTGGTGTACACAGCAAAGCAAGCGTGGTGACAGCACATACATAAGCTCTGCCCACTGAGTGGTGGAGCATGTTGGTGATAGCTGCATCCTCCATTGCCCCTCCACTCAGTTCAGTACATCATCTGCTTTTCCTTTGGTGAATTATAGTGAATTTCTACTAAATTCCAGTGAGCATGGGAAAAGTGAAGCCCTGGTAAGATGTGTGCCTAACAGGCTGAACAGTTAATTTATCATGACTGGCTTTTCTGAGTGTATTATTTAATTTTTCAGGAAATAGGCTGCTTAAAAGAGAAGTATGGGTTTCTTTTTTTATTTTTGATTCACACTTACCTATGTGGATGGAGCATCAGACCTTGTGAAGTGAGAGAAAAATATTCTTTACTTGGATTTATTTCTCTCTCACTTCACAAGGGACAGTTCTCGCTACTGCTGCAAGCTATTGATTCTACACAGGGATTGCCTTATTTGACATCCCTTTTCACATATCTGCAGTTTTGCACACATTCTTCCTTGGCCTTTATCCGTCTTGCCATCGCAACAGCCACTACTTCAGGGAGAATGCTTGACATACTACCGTTGGATATTGGAGATCTGATTTTTAACCCCATGTGAGTGGGTTGAGGCGATTCTGGCCAAACACGAGAGTGTGAGGCTATAGCAGCTGGTGAGTGCGTTTTTTAGAGGGTAGTGGAATCACGTCACTGAGGTGGATGATTACAAGAATCACACTGTGTTTCTCTTACCGGAGTTCTTATCACTCTTTGGACTTTTGTTCACATTTAATATGGACTGTTTTCATGCATTCTAATAATTAATATATATATTTTTATAATATTTTTTTTGAGAAGTGACACATCCATTTCACACTTGTCACAGGGTGTTAATCATTTGCTCAGTCATGTTATTTACATTCTGTATGTATTTAGACACAGTTTTTATTTTTTGCTTTTATTCATTGTGGTGTTGATGCTAAGTGTCACATCACCAGCAATATTTCCATATATATTTGATTCACTCATCACTTATCATTTGCACATTAGCCCACTATTCATTCTTATACTTATTAGAGGTTTGAATTTGGTTTACATGTTTTTTTTTAAGTGGCAGCTATAGAATTGTCTTTTTTCATTTCCTAGAGCGCAGTGGTGGGATTATAGGTATAGGCAGATTCACTTGTAGACAACAGTTTGACTAACTCCCTGGTTTTCCAGTTTGATGGCTAATGCATCATATGATGTCTCTTTGTCACTTTTTTTTAAAGAGTTTTATTACCAGACAAATAAAATTACATACAGTGGCACACAGTGCATAAAAAGATCCAAACAAGTACATTGATACCAGAAGCTCAGTATATATTTATCAAAATACAATTTGTGCTTCATACAGCCTTGCACCACATTTAATTTCCTGGGTGCTTTTATAGATTCCACCAGGATGGAGTTTTAGGCTCCTGCAAAAGACAGTGGGGGTTATTTACGAAAGACAAATCCACTTTGCACTTCAAGTGAAAGCTACAAGTGCAAAGTACACTTGAAATTGCACTGAAAGTGCACTTGGAAGTGCAGTCGCTGTAAATCTGAGGGGTAGATCTGAAATGAGGGGATACTCTGCTGATTTTATTGTCCAATCATGTGCAAGCTAAAATGCTGTTTTTTATTTTCCTTGCATGTCCCCCTCAGATCTACAGTGACTGCACTTCCAAGTGCACTTTCAGTGCAATTTCAAGTGCACTTTGCACTTGTAGTTTGCACTTGTAGTGCAAAGTGGATTTGCCTTTAGTAAATAACCCCCAATACATCTTTTAAGAACTACCTTATGTTTAATGCTTAACAATTAACAGAAACTAGTATACTGTTCATGTCATTCAGTTGTTCTTAGGCTTTTGGTTTTTGTATCACACACAAGGGGGTTATTTACGAAAGGCAAATCCACTTTGCACTGAAAGTGCACTTGGAAGTGCAGTCGCTCTAAATCTAAGGGGTAGATCTGAATTGAGTGGAACCTCTGCTGATTTTATCATCCAATCATGTACAAGCTAAAATGCTGTTTTTTATTTTCCTTGCATGTCCCCCTCGGATCTACAGCGACTTTACTTCCAAGTGCACTTGCACTGCAAAGTGGATTTTCCTTTAGTAAATAATCCCCATTGTGCCTATGAGCAGAATTTTGCTAGTAGGCTGGGTGCATCTGATTTCAGGCCCTAAATTCCCTTATTTTCATGTTGGCTTAAGAGGTAAAAGAGGATTTTCTGGTTTTGGTACAAATGTATTTTTACTTTAAAATGCTAGCTCTATGTGACGGGTGAATTTGTTTCAGATAAGCATTTTAGGATTGTCTACAGATGCAACGGAATCTATTGAATTTGGTAATTTCTGGACTTGCAAATGGCCTTCAGAACATCGGCCAGATTATTGTAGTTAAACTTGTATCACTAACAATATTATTCGCTTGGAGCTCTTGCCTGTTGTTGTGGCTGTGGCACTTTGGAGCAAGCAGTTCAGCCACAAGAGACTCCTTTAGCTGAATGATTACAATAGGGTTTTTATGCAATTAATTTTCTTTGCTAAGACATTTGATTGTTCCCGATCGCCATTTAATATTGAGGTTATAAATGAAGACGTTTTCAGGCTAGCAAAACATTTAGTATCAGATGCTCTGTTCTGCCAGTTTTCCAGTGTTTCAAGACACCAGTTACCTCAGCAGAGAGCAAAGGCCTAAAAGTTCCTTTGATTACAGTTATTAAAGTTCCTTGCTTAAACAGCCAGCATTATTTATGCCGCTGGTTATTTCTTCGTTTTGAAATGTATCAAAGTGGTTGTTTCCACACTCATTCATCAAAAGTGTTAGCAGGAGTTTCCTTTAAAGGATGCACAATGTCTTTGCACATAATTCTTACTTTTAGTTAAAGTGAAGCTCCACCCAAAAGGGGAAGCTAAGTTTATCTGTTTCCTCCCCCCCTCCACTGCCACATCTGGCACCTTTTGGAAGGGAAGGGGTAGTGATGAACTGAGCCAGAAGTATAGCTCCACCCTCCTTTCCCCATTCACAAATCGCAGCGTGCTTCGCTCATGTGCAGTAGGGAACTGGCTATGAAGCCACAAGGCACCAGCATCGGATTCCTGGACAGGAAAGTGCCCTAATATTAAAAGTCAGCAGCTACAGTTTGTAGCTGCTGACTTTTAGTTTTTCCTGGCGTTCCTCTTTAAGCATTTCCTAAAAGGACGTTAGAAGGGGTGTTTACATGCTGCTATTGGATCACAAATTGCATTCAACATGTGGTATCACTACTGCCACAGACTCAATTTGTTCGTCTGCACATAAAACACTTTAAAGCATTAGTAAAGTCAATTTATTTTATTTTAAAACAACAAACATGTTCAACTTATCTGCCCTGTGCAGTGGTATTGCACAGAGTGGGGTGATCCTCCTCTTCTCGGGTCCCATGCCCGAGATTCTGGATCCTACTATTCTCAGTGTGCCACCATAGGAAGCCACTTCCTATTGTGGCTCATCTGCGGGCTAAATCCCGAGTCTTGCTGCCTGTGTCTATAGCGCCCGGCTCCCTTGTTACACAATTTGACTGACAACAGTGGGAGCCGCTACAGACAGGCACAGCGTTGGATTGAGATCAGGCTCAGGTAAGTACAAAGGGGGAGGGGGCGATACACATACTGAAACATTTTTTACCTTAATGCGGGGAATGCAGGTAAAAAAGTTTAGGCTTTACAACCACTTGAAAACTGCCTATCCGCTCGCTTCAGTCTGGTTAGTTGAGGTATGTGGTTAACTTGCTGGACAGAAGTGTTTGCAAAATCAGATTAGCAAGGCAAGGATATGTGGTTATCATTTCATGCCTTGGTAGGCCATTCACATTGCCCACTAGAGCTAATTCAGCAATTTTAACTATTCGCTAAGCTTCCCCTTCATTTTTGTTGCATGCATCGCATGCATTCTGTTGCATGCATCGCAGAGATAGGGAGGGTAAAAAAGGGTAGGGGTATGCCTGTATATCAAGAATGATGTACAAGTGAATGTGAGGGATGACATCACTAATTGAGCAAGGGAGGAGGTGGAATACTTATGGGTAGAGCTTCAAAGGGAGAAAACCAAGGAGAAAGGAACACTGGGAGTATGCTATAGGCCCCCTACCCAGAGGGAGGAGGGGGAGGCGGATCTCCTATCACAGTTTGGAAAGGGGCAAGGATGGGAAGTGTCATTATAAAGGGGGATTTTAATTATCCAGACATACACTGGGCCGAAGGAACCGCACATTTGTCTAAGACTCGCCAGTTCCTAAATATCTTGCAGGACAATTTCATGGGTTAGATGGTGAATGCATCAACAAGGAACAATGCAATACTAGACCTACTGATTACTAACAATACAGACCTGATCGCGGATGTAGAAGTACAGGGTAATTTAGGAAACAGCGACCGCAGATCAATTCGTTTCAGCATAAATCACACAAATAGGAAACACAAGGGTAATACAAAGACACTGAATTTCAAAAGAGCCAACTTCCCTAAACTATGCTCCTTGCTAGAAGATATTAAATGGGATAAAATCCTGAGAAAAATGAACACAGAGGAAAAATGGGTATGCTTTAACAGCATGATAAATAAAGGTATTGGCCAGTGCATCCCAATGGGAAATACATTTAAAAGAGCTAACAAAAGTCCTGGGTGGCTTAACTCCAACGTAAAAATGCATGTAAAAGAAAAACAAAAGGCCTTTAAAAATACAAGGCTGAGGGGTCATCATCAGCATTCCAACTTTACAAAGAATGCAATAAGAAATGTAAGGGTGCAATCAGGGCGGCTAAGATAGAATACAAAAGGCACATAGCGGAGGAGAGTAAAAAAAAAATATATATATATATATATATATATATATATATATATATATATATATATATATATATATATAAATTGTAAGAGAGGGAGGTCAGAACCTATTGGCCCCATAAAGAATGATGAAGGGAATCTGGTTACAAAAGATGGAGAGATGGCAAAGGTTTTGAATTTATTATTCTCCTCAGTCTTCACAAGAGAAATGGGGATGTTTCGGTAACCAAAACTGCATGGTTTATCCTCATGACATGCCACAGGGAGCACTCTCATGGCTAACAGAGGATAAAATTAGAAATATACCTAAAAAACTTAACACAAATAAGTCTCCGGGACCACATGGCTTGCTCCCAAGGGTCCATAAGGATACAAGAGGGGCAATTGGGACTTTAGATGAGGCAAGTGATTGATGATCTAGGACAAAATGGTTTATTGAATTGGTAAACATAGTACATTACAGTAAAAATGAAAAACAATTTCATATATATATACATAACATAAATGCATTACATATGCATACGTCCATGAACATTAAAGCAATCCATCATAATCTCCCATCCATTGTTCTAGCAAGTAAAATACCATGTTGTGTCATTGTATAGCATGTTTAGCATTATTACATATCATGTTATGGATGGTTAGTACTATTAATATATTATTTACATCCCATGTAGCTCAACTCGTTTCATGGTTGAAACCACTCATCAGTTGCAGATGCCTTGGTATGTCTAAAAAGAACATAGTAGCAATATATCAATTATATAGCTTAAACAAACAAATAGGAAATTGGATAAGAGGGAGAAGGGATAACCAGTCCCAATCACTTACATGATAATGGAATGGGATAGATATGTGGTGTGACGGAAAGAACAGGGGGGGGGGGGGCTGGATTGGTCCGCAACAGGAGCTGAGGTGGTGAAAACTGGCACATGAGGGGTGAACACACACACAATGTTCCCTGAAGGGAAAAGGGGGTCTCCATGAGTAACAAGTGGTAATGGGAATATCTTAAAACATGTCTATTAAAGTTAATGGGTTGAAAAATGTGTAAGTGATAAAGTGGGTTGAAAAATACCAATTATACCCAAGAGAATAGGAAGAATGGTCACTGAAGTGCGGGAAAAGTGAAGGTGGTCAGGGATAAGTAAAGGACCCAAGCACACAAGAATCACCCAAGGAAGCCTTCACACAATTGTTGCTTGGGCAAGGCTGGTTTGCAGTGCGCGGGGTAAAATAATGTTTGCTGTTAGAGGCTGGGGTGGAGCCATGTTGAGAGAAGATTACTTAAACACACAGGTGTGAGAGCACAGTCCTTAAAGCTGATTACAGACCAGAGAGGTAAGCAGACAGTCAGGGCATGAAACATCACTGCAAATTCATGACTAAACCTAGATATATATACTGGGACTGATTTTAATGGAAATTCTCACACGCAGGGTGGGGTGAATTTGCAATCTCATAGACCATGTGTGAGATGGTCAGTGGTGGTCAGCATATATGTGTGTCAGCTCAGGAAGGGACATGCTGAACTGTAAAGCTAGAGGCTGTTGCAGTAGAACTACCAGTGCTATAGGTACCTGTTTCTGGACTGTTGCCATTCCCAAGGAGTAACATGCCCTAGAATTTGGGACTTGTTCAAGACATGAACTGAGTAAAGCTCATTGGAACAGAAGCTTTTTTTGCTATGTGTGCCTTTACTTTGTAACAATATGTACTTAGTTTCATTCTCCTCAAATAAACAGCCTGTTTTTTTGAGAACTGGAACTTTTTTTGCCTCCATATCTAAACCCCACTCTACCTTTATAGGGTAATCTAAATGTTTGCTTGGTGCCTAATCAACAGGTTCAATTTACAGTATCTGTGTCAGACAGACTACTGTGTTTGTACTTATTTTTTCTATTCTGACCTCGGTCTGTACTTTGGCTTAAACTTTTGTCAGCCATCTGCCTTGACCCCCTAACCTGTCTTACAATACTTTGGTCTGTCATCTGCTTTGATCTCTTGCCTGTCTGACTGTACTTATACCTTTCATTTTGGCACCATATGTGGGTGTCTGCTGTTACTCTGCCCATCCATCCAAGGACTTGCTTCACACTATCACTGATCCTATCTGTTGCCTCAGCAACAAAATGAGACTCCTGAACTTCCTAAGACATTTTTGGTCCTTATCCTTAAATGCATGGAATGACTGTTCCTTACCTTGTACCTGGGCAGACAAAAGTATTTGGAGGGCATCTCATTTAACCTCTCATTTTAGCCTTGGGGAAACCAGTAAACTTAAAGTCATCTTCTAAGGAAAATAATATGTGGAACCAGCTTTTGTTAAGATGAAAACAGATAGTGACTGGAGTGCTTCTTTTCTTATGGGCATGGCTTTACAGGATGAGGGTTTTTTGAGATACTGCAATGTTGGAAATGCTACGCTGTTACAGGTACACATTACACATAGTCAAGAATCTAAAACTATTATGCAGTACATAATTGCACTGCGCTGATAGAGTCCTGAAATCAACCATCCCATATCAACCAACCCATCCTAGAAAGATAAGCCAATGGATCTCCTATGGACAGATTACACTAATAATGACCAACTAATGTCCCTTGCCACAGGAAACCTTGCCAAGTGATAGACCAAGCCCACTGGGGCTACCTGCCCTTAACAAATAGCCCCCCCACAAACTCCAAATCAAGAGGAGCGGGAGCCACCCTCTCGTGCACATTGCTGGATCGAGAGGGGGCTTGGGTGAGTATAAGGAGGGGCTGTGGGGGGAGCAGCACACAGAAGGTTTTTTACCTTCATGCATAGAATGCATGAAGGTAAAAACCTTCAGCCTTTACAACCACTTTAAATCTACAGTATATGATAAATATATAAGTGTATACTTGTATAAAAATGGACATGATGTGTATAGATTAGAAAAAGCTTTATGGATGGTATTGTGATATTGAGGTATGTCTAGCTCAATGGTAGATCCATTTTCATTGAGTTCACAGCCAACAGGAACTTCAGTTTAAAGGCGTGGTAGCCCACTTTGAAAGTTCATACATGCATGGGTTGCCCACACAGGGGTTCTTCTCCCAAAAATGACAACACAAACAAAAATGCCAAGCCACCTAGCTCTCAAGGCTCGCTCAGCCTTGGTCGCAGTACAAAGCTGTGCAGGCCCATTCCTGGCCTCTAGGAAGGGGTTCTCCTGACACTCCAGGCTTTCATACTCCTCCAAGACTCACAGTCCCCTCTGGTCCCCAGGACTCTCTCTTCCAGTTGTCTCAGCTATGGTCTCCCTGCCTCTCTCAGCTGGCCCAACTCTCTCAGTCCACTGACCTGGAACCTCTCCCACATGGATTGCCATCTCAAGGATATTGCCTGGGTTCTTAAACGGTAGCACACCTTCCTCCTGGCTGCAGCAACTGCTCCAACACCAACTCTCCTGAGTTATGCTCAGATCTGCCTTTTAATGAGTGTGTGCACCTGGACAAACACACAATCTGCAGAACTTCTGAAAATCCCGGACACATGACTGAAGACTCCATTCCTCCCAATGCTCTTTGAAGTCTTCAAGTTTCCAGCTCCAATCCAGACTTACAAAATCCAGAGAAGACTTAAAGCATACAGGTAAAAGCCAGTAAATTAGAATATTTTGAAAAACTTGATTTATTTCAGTAATTGCATTCAAAAGGTGTAACTTGTACATTATATTTATTCATTGCACACAGACTGATGCATTCAAATGTTTATTTCATTTAATTTTGATGATTTGAAGTGGCAACAAATGAAAATCCAAAATTCCGTGTGTCACAAAATTAGAATATTACTTAAGGCTAATACAAAAAAGGGATTTTTTAGAAATGTTGGCCAACTGAAAAGTATGAAAATGAAAAATATGAGCATGTACAATACTCAATACTTGGTTGGAGCTCCTTTTGCCTCAATTACTGCATTAATGCGGTGTGGCATGGAGTCGATGAGTTTCTGGCACTGCTCAGGTGTTATGAGAGCCCAGGTTGCTCTGATAGTGGCCTTCAACTCTTCTGCGTTGTTGGGTCTGGCATTCTGCATCTTCCTTTTCACAATACCCCACAGATTTTCTATGGGGCTAAGGTCAGGGGAGTTGGCTGGCCAATTTAGAACAGAAATACCATGGTCCGTAAACCAGGCACGGGTAGATTTTGCGCTGTGTGCAGGCGCCAAGTCCTGTTGGAACCTGAAATCTCCATCTCCATAGAGCAGGTCAGCAGCAGGAAGCATGAAGTGCTCTAAAACTTGCTGGTAGACGGCTGCGTTGACCCTGGATCTCAGGAAACAGAGTGGACCGACACCAGCAGATGACATGGCACCCCAAACCATCACTGATGGTGGAAACTTTACACTAGACTTCAGGCAACGTGGATCCTGTGCCTCTCCTGTCTTCCTCCAGACTCTGGGACCTCGATTTCCAAAGGAAATGCAAAATTTGCTTTCGTCAGAAAACATGACTTTGGACCACTTAGCAGCAGTCCAGCTCTTTTTTTCCTTAGCCCAGGTGAGACGCTTTTCGCGCTGTTTCTTGGTCAACAGTGGCTTGACACGAGGTATGCGGCAGTTGAAACCCATGTCTTTCAAGCGTCTCTTGGTGGTGGATCTTGAAGCACTGACTCCAGCAGCTGTCCACTCCTTGTGAATCTCCCCCACATTTTTGAATGGGTTTTTTTTCACAATCTTGACTAGGGCGCGGTGATCCCTATCGCTTGTACACTTTTTCTGACCACAGTTTTTCCTTCCCTTTGCCTCTCTATTAATGTGTTTGGACACAGAGCTCTGAGAACAGCCAGCCTCTTCAGCAATAACCTTTTGTGTCTTTCCCTCCTTGTGCAATGTGTCGATGGTCGCCTTTTGGACAGCTCTCAAATCTGAAGTCTTCCCCATGTTTGTGTAGGCTTCAGAACTGGACTGAGAGACCATTTAAAGCCCTTTGCAGGTGTTTTGAGTTAATCAGCTGATTAATTTGTGGCACCAGGTGTCTTCAAAATTTAACCCTTACACAATATTCTAATTTTGTGACACACGGAATTTTGGATTTTCATTTGTTGCCACTTCAAATCATCAAAATTAAATGAAATAAACATTTGAATGCATCAGTCTGTGTGCAATGAATAAATATAATGTACAAGTTACACCTTTTGAATGCAATTACTGAAATAAATCAAGTTTTTCAAAATATTCTAATTTACTGGCTTTTACCTGTAGTTTTCTCTACTCACCAATCTTCTGCTGGAACTTCTCAAACTGCCTCTTTGAGAGTCCTGTGTACATTTTACACTAATTTTCACAGAGACAGGGGCTCTCACTCTCACAGTATATATATTTTCAAAATATTTAGTAAGTAGCATCCCTTAAAGTGTTTAACCCACTGTACTAACATAGTCTTATCCCCTCTTTCTCATAATAACATTTGTCCCTGTGTCTGTGTAATGTAAAAAATCTGCCGCTCTGTACCTGTATAAGCTCCGCTCTGGGCACTCATCTGACATGTCGGCTCCCTTGTTTCTCCGGCTCGCAGCTCTAGTGGGCGGGGGAGAGAGGAGAGAGAGAGAGTGCTGACAATCAGCTGGGCGCCAAGAGCCATTTATACAGTTACAGATCGGCTGAGTATTTACAGTACACAGGCACAGGGACAGATGTGCTAATGATACAGAGGGGATAAGAAGATTTATGATTAGATACGAGAGGAGCGCGGGGGGGGGGGGCACAGGTATGAGCAGGAAGGGGGAGGAGGACAGAGGAGACTGACACAGGTAAAGCTGCAGATAGCAGGCTGCGGCTGACGGAATCACACAAAGAGACCACGGTATCAGGGGCTCAGCAGCCATGAATATCATGGTCTGTTTGCAGAGGGGAGGGTATAGCCAGGCAGGATCAGCCAGGTATTTTAGGGTATACAGGGGGCCAAATGGCACAGCACAAGTACTGTGCTGTATAACATGCTTTAAGGGAACAGGATCAGGGGTTTTTTTTGGGTTAACAAACGCTTTAACTAAATTTACTGGGTTGGTTTCTTATCAGCTGACAAATGATGCTGAATTTCAGAGCTCAGTAATAGCAAACTATAACCAATAATTCAATAGAGTGTACAGACTGCTAACTAGAGCAATCCTACATTCTGTGAAGCACTTAGGCTGACCATGTAGGCAGCTTCCATCAGCCCTGCAGGGTTTCTTTTGATTTATTTCAGCAGTATGTACTGGCAGCCCAAAAGCTAATAGCTGAACTTTACGCAGTGCTTGTGACCTGGTTGTGAGACTGGGATGGGATTCATTTGGCTAACGCACACTCACAACACACTTTAGAACTATGCAGTGTTCCATGAGCAACATACTACCATATCCTTTTACTGCCACCTCCTGGTGATACTTGTAATATAGTAGGAAACAAATATCCTCTGCATATTAGACATCTATGAAAAAAGACAAGCATGTTATAGTTTACAAAAGATAACTGACAATAATTACAACATACAGCAGATCTACTGTATTAGTACAGTATATTGCACCCTATATGAATATTGTATGGATTTGGGAATAAATATCTTACTTGGTACATCAGAAATAATGGGTGTTGGTATACGATTTCCTAACAATGTAAATGTGTTGCTCATCCAGCTATGGGGGGATGCTGGTTGGCTGAAGTACCCACTGGCCAGTTGTGTGATTTACACATGAGTTTTCATTCTGCTACCAGCATATATCTTGGTGTTCCTGCTAAGATTTCTATAATGTAACATAACAGAAGGATCGACTAGGTAGAGTAAGCCCCATAGAAATAACAGTGGCAGTTGTATAGAACAGAGGTCTTGGCACTAGGTTCCCCAAGAGAGTAACTAAACTGCTAGTTATGTAAACCTGCAGACATAAACCCAAATAATAAATCTGGGTAGTTTTGGACTACCCCCGACTGGAAATGTTTGAATTATATGTATTATATGAATTTTAAAAGAGAAGTTCAGGATTTTTTTTTAAAAGAATCATACTTACCAAGGTGTCCCCCGCCAGCTCTAAGACTGAGAACTGAGCGATCAAACCCCGCTGATTACTCGGTCCTCACAGCTCCATGAGCAGAAAGCTGCTGACTATTAGTCAGCAGCTCTCTGCTCTGCTCCCCCTTGCTCACTGGAGCACTGGGCTTATGGTAGGGATGGAAGCAGCTGGCTCAGGTTCTCCTCAGTTCACTGAGAGGCTAAGCTAGGTGCCGGTCCAGGGTTTTGGGAGGATGCTGACCATATGGTTGCAATCTTTGTCCAGCCTGGACCAGCCCTGTGACTCTGTGGCTTCAGCCTGCGGTCTGCTGAAAATGGGTCATATAAGTGAAGAATGAACTGCACTTCTGTGATTCATAGGAGAAGTACAGCCAAACCAGCTTTGCTTGTACTTCTTCTTTAAGGCTGAACATTTTAATATTTTTGGCCTCTTGAACTGTAAAAATAACGTCACCATCTTCTTCAATCCAGAATCCTTACATTCATTCAAAAGAATACAAGGTGATTTCAGCATGGACTAACTGTAGAGCAAGCAACCAGTTGTGATCTCTGTGCCCCAGCTGGAACTGTAAGTTTTGGCACTGAACGTGCAGCGCTGACTGTGCTGTATGAGGGGAATGCAAGTACAGGTACCATATAACATGGCAGCAGCCACACACTGCATACACTTCAAATTAATATTTTTACAGTGTTCAGCTTTAAATATTTTAAGAACTGTAAGCATAAAACATTTACTGAATAAGAACATGACATACTTTTGTGTGGGCAAGGTAGCCAAAAAAGAAAAAACAGGTACATGTTTAACATACTGTATATATAATTTAAGAAGTATAAAAAACATTTTTGTGTATAAAATGCGAAATGTAACCATTTGGTTATATATAATGACTTTTAATAAAGATGATACTTAAAATGTTGAAGAAAAAAATAATAAATAGTTTCAGAATTTTTAGAATTTTGAATAGCTCCTTTGCAAGCATTAAAAACATTTAATACAGCTTCTGTCATGTTCTTCCAAAGTCCGGCATTAAGGTGTCTAGCGAACCAATGTTTTTGACTTTGCCCTCTAAAACAAATTACTCTGCTCAGATTCTAAGGATATTTTTAACTGTACGTTCATCCAACATTTTGAGATTGCTTTTGTGCATGCAGCGGAGGTATAAGCAGCTGTCTAAGGTGCTCAGGTTATAAAGTATAGTGTGTTCCTCCACTTCAGGCTTTGCTTTTCAAATGGCAAAAGAAAACTTTCTGGGGGGTAACAGCTTCAGTTTTGATTTATTTTCCGTGATCTAGAGTGTGTGCTTCCTGCCATTAATGTGGCTGATGTGCAGTGTGTGCATGTTAAATCAAGGAACATGAGATCCAAACTGAAGCGGTTATCCATAGAAACCTATGTTACTTGTGGAAACCTTCTTTTGTCATTTAAAAGGTAAAGCCTAATTGGTTTCAGAGAGATATTGTGCTGTAGTCTTGTTCTTCAGCCCAAATCTGAGCACAGCTAGCTACGGCATGGATGGAACCACAACTTATATCTTTATTGCCACTAAACTTCCACAGTGTAGACCCAAGTAAGATGGAGACTCAACCATCTACCAGAGCTAGGGTAATAGAAAAAGTTTATATTCATCATCAGTTTCTTAGTTTTCTTACTTGGTTATGAGGTCTATCCGAAGATATTTTTTAAACCTAGAAATGTCCCTGCATTTAAATACTGCTTTCAATAAAATTCTTGTTTTTTATTGTCTTCCCAGATGGCACTGTCAGTATCAATTTAAAGTGGTTCTAAAGGCTGAAAGTATTTTTACCTTTGTGCATTCTATGCATGAAGGTAAAAAACATTCAGTATGCTCCCCCCCCCAATTCTTACCAATGCCCAACCACGATCCAGTGATGTGCATGAGAGTGGCTACTCTCTCAGGGCTCTGCATATTGATTGACTGAGCTCACAGCCAGTAAGGAGAGAGCTGGTGTGAGCCCTGTTCTGTGTGACTTATGGATTGGGAGCGAGCAGGCACGAGTTCCCCCATAGCAAGCAGCTTGTTTTGAGGCACTCAGGGAAGAGAAGGGGCCAGGAGCGTCAGTGGGGGACCCGAGAAGAGGAGGATCGGGGTTGCTCTGTGCAAAACCACGTCACAGCGCAGGTAAGTATGACATGTTTGTTATTTTTAAAAAATAAAAAAATACCATTAATGTCACTTTAAGTACACTGCTTGAGCAGCAAAGTGTAACTAAGTTGGGGTTCCTATGGTTGGGGGGTTGTGCAGGGCCAGAAATTGGGTAATGCATACTGCTGGCTTCATATCACAATCCTTACTGAAGCTTAAACCCTTGGCGTCGTCCGCACGCAAATATGCGGCCTCTTGGCCCCTGGTCCTTGGCACCGAGAGGCCGCATATTTGAGTGAATTGTTGTCAATACAGCTGTGCTGAGAGTGCGTGTGATGTGCGCACCCGGCACCGTTAGGGGCACCTAACCTGAAAGCTCTGGATTGCTGCTCTCGATCTGGAGTTTTCGTATCAGAGTTTATGGATCACGTGACCGCAGTGATCTTAAGCCTGCCCTGCCTCCCGGAGTGATAAACCTCTTAAAGTTCCGTTCCATTGTCTGGGACATAACATGATATATCCAGGTGGCATTTGTGAAAAGCCATGAAGAAACCATAGTGAGCAGACGTAAATAAAATCAGTATGTTTGTTAAAAGACTTAACTGACAAACAGCATGTACTATAACCAATATGTAAATCCCTTTAAAGGAGCACAGTCAAGCAAAAAGCTTTTTTTTAGGATAGCATAAAACAGCAGACCAACTTCCTAGATCTAAGATCATGAATAATATCAGTCCAACACAGCAAGTTTATAAGTATTTGCAGCCATTATAGTTTACTCAATATTCTATAAAATCCTTTTTGATACATGGTGCAATTAATTGGATTTTATTACACTGTCAGCACAAACACCTGAGCATAACTAAGTTCTATAGCACAGGTCCACAATGCATTGCATTGAATGTGACTTGTCCATCCAGAAGTAAATGTCCTAGAGCAGAAGTTGAAATTTAGCTGTGTTCCTCTTTTCCTGGGAAATAAAATTGATGTTAAGCAAGAGTGACTGTCCGACCCCCTCTTCTGGCGGGTGTAAACTGTCCTTTAATCTTGAGGGAGGAAAACCGATCATTCAGTGTGACATTAGTCTGCAGAATACAGAAGATTGCATTAGCACTTTTCTTTGTTACATTTGCCACCCTTGCTAAAACAATCCTTGACACATATCATAAAACATACAACATTTAGGTCAATGGTAACCACTGAATAACCATTGAATATGAATTTAAACACAGTTTATGTTACAGAATAAAACACAAGCTTGCCTTTATATCATTTTCTACCTGTGCCTAATCATCAGCCGAATGTACCTGGGCTCAGTTTGGAAGTAACATCTACAGTACCTGTGCTCAATTCCTAATAGCGCTGTATATATTCCATCAGGTGATAAGGAGGTGTGGCCAAATTCTGGAAGAACCCTCTGCACACTATTATATACCCTCTCTAGCAAACTTCAGAAAAAAATAACAGGGGTTCAGTTTGGGGTACGATTGGTGAACTTTACTGAAATTCATATGCTGAATCAGAAGCCCACTGAAATCAATGGGAACCGAATCTCATAATTCAGTGATGGCTGTTTCCTAGGCTAATGGGCAAGGGGTTGTCAAATAAAGGGCACAGGGAGCTGAGCAACACCCTGGAGGACAGGTACCAAAGCAAACAAATAATTACCAAGCTTTTAGTGAAAGGTTCTTGTTAATCGCCTGGCACCATATATATCCAAACTGGTTCATGAGGACCAGTCTGGATTTATTCCAAGCAGCTCCACTTCCATCAATGTTCTTGATATGCTTTTTTTGTTTTTCAGGTTTAGGTCTAATGGTCTACTTCCATTAGACCCTTTAAGGACTAATTTGCCTGATGTTGCAGCCTTGGTTAAAATTGTATCTATCTGGGCATAAATATTCCTCTATCTGGGCATAAATATTTCTTCTTGTCCAAACCATATTTGTCTCAAGTGTAAAAGTTGGTGCCGTCTCATACTTAATTAGAATTATATGGCTCCCTCAGCTGCTGTATTTGTTAAAGAACGCACCCATTTGGATTCCTAAGCACTGGTTTTATATTGTTGATGCTTTATTTTTTAAGTTGGTAGATAAGGGAGGTTCACCAAGAGTCAAGCTAGAGGTATCACAGAGACCCTTAGATCAGGAGGGAATGGCACTCCCAAATATGCAGCTATATTATATAGCTGCCCAGATTCAACACTTGATAGGTCTTCTTGATATTGAGAATCGTGACTCTACGCAACTAGTTATTCAAAATATCTTAGGTAACCTGTTGGTGATCTTGATGTTAGAAGTTATTGTATTTGAAATCTTTTCTCAGGTTATTAATGATCCCAAAAATTTGGGACATAGTCAAATCCATGTTTAAAGCAGAGCTTCACCCAAAAGGGGAAGCTCCGCTTGTTTGCACCCTCCTCCCCTCCACTGGCACACTTGGCACTTTTTGGGGGGAAGGGGAGAGCGGCCCCCTTCATTCCCTAGCAGTCTTCTGGGACACATCACAGTTCCCAGAAGACTACGTGACCATTCATAAGACACAGTGGCTCCCGCATGTGCAGTACGAACCCGGCTGTAAAGCCGCAAGGCTTCATTTCCTGTTTTCCTTACTGATTATGCCAGTGCCTGCACCCAAATCCGACTGAAGAATCGGTTCAGGTGAGCACTTCACTGGACAGGTAAGTGTCCTTATGTTAAAAGTCAGCAGCTATAGTATTTGTTTTGGAGCAGCCTGGAGCTCCTCTTTAGGTATGAGGGATTTTCCATATATACCCTTCCGTGAGAAGTCAATAGTTTTTGGAAGGTTGCTAAATTAGGTATATTTAAACAGTGGGAATCCAAGGCATAACATATGTTTATCAGCTTTTTAAGGATAATGTTTTGAACTCTTTTTAACAATCACAAGTTGAGTTTCAAGTCCCTAGAACCAGCTTTTTTCGATATCTTGAAGTTCAGCATGCCATGTGTGCCCAACAGAAGCGGAGTTGCCTTAGATTAAAAAGGGGTAATGTGTCTTAAATATTGTATATCTAAAGCTAGTCGATTTTCAAATAACTTTGGCTTTCTTACCCCATAAGGCTAAATGGGAACAGGATGTAGACTCTATACATGAAGATATATACAAAATAATTCTGCGCTGCTCACAAGAAAGACAAAAAGAAAGCAGCTAACACAACCAACAAAGTGTATATGCAAGAAACGGTGTAGCGCTAAACCGTATCATAGATGACAATAAATTGGTAGGTATGCAGTGAAAGGGATCACCTATGCAAAGACCTATTCATGGGTAGGAAGTCCTGATAAAGACGTTATAACTAAAAGATAACAATAGTTAGTCCTTGGGTAGACATATGGTAAACAGGTAAATCCAATGTCCCAAAAAGGCAGATCAGCTCACTACCACCGGGAGAAAAAAAGGCTTACCAGATGTGATGGACCCGACAGGGCATACGCCGAATTGGGTCAGATAAGGCTTGGGTGGTAAGTGGCTGTGGGTGTCTGTGATGTCGCGGATTGCTGGATTCCTCCAACTGGTACCCGGGTCCTGGAAGGTGTGAGGAGTCCCAAGGATGTAGATGATTCTGTGGATCCTAGGGGGGGGATGAGGTGTTCCGTGGATGGGTCCCTCAAACCAGCATTCATGGATTAGGTGATGGTGTTAATGTGGAGAAAAGAAAGGGAGGGCCACAGTGTAAATCCGAATATAAAATTTTAATAAAAACTGTAAGGAAATACACTCACGTATAAGTCCAAAGTATAATACAGCGCTGTGACAAAGTGGCGACAATGGGGTCCTACCCGACGCGTTTCGTCCTAAAAAGACGTCATCTGGGGGGTTACCCCCACTGTAGCCACACTCATATATATAGGGGGTGCTTTAATGGTCATGGAAATCAGCTCCGCATTGAAAAAACGGCACTTCCGGTATTGGCTCAAAATGGCCGACCGGCGTGCGTTCCAGACATGCGTTCCTCGTCTCACTTCCGGGTTAGGAGGTGAACCGGAAGTGGGGGAGCGATCTGGAACGAAAAAGAATGAAAAAGAGAATATATGCCAGACTGAGTCTGACAAAAAACCTTTAACTGGTGCACAGTGAATAAGTGCAACAAAGTGGTTGTGGATCGGGACAACTCCCGATACTGCGCATTGCGCAATATGTGTGCGCAGAGAAAGGAGGTGTCTCCAGTATGTCAACAGGAAGTGACGTGAGTGGGACGGTGAGCGCAGCAAAAGCACTAAGATTGGCCATGCGCAGTGAGGGGAAAAAGATACATGGGATGGGAAGTAGTGGGTGGGACGGTGAGCGCCGCATAGGCACTGTGATTGGCCATGCGCGGTGCTGGTAAAAACAGTACTTGAAACGAGATGCCGCTGTCAGCGGACTTGTGACATGCGCAGTGAGGACTGAAAGAGTGCTAAGGGATTATAAGCAGACATGAAAGCAGTACAGAGACTGCCTAGTGATGTGTATATATGGTGAGGATGTGGAGCCAAGACACAAGTGCAAAGATGAGCTGCACGGATGGGCATAAAATCATAAAAATGTGAATCTCACACTAGATAAACACACTGTAGAATCAATGAGAAAAATAAAAAATATAAAATATAAAAGCCAGTGTAAAAAAGGGGGAATAATGGAGCGGGCTTCCATGAAACAGTATATAGGACAATGTGCCCATATGCATAGATGCCAATACATAAATGTACAAAATAATGTGGGCATGCATATAGGCACTTCCTATGACAATGATTATAGTAAAATACAATAAAATGCACACTTAAGTGCCACATAGGTATATATGAGACATAAAAACAAGTTAAAATTGTATGAATAGACAAAAAAGCAAAAAAACGAAAGCAAAACACGGAACCCCAAACAGAGGAAGCAAATCGCGGAACCCCAAAATAGGGTGAGGATGGAGGGAGAGAGTTTGTTGTTTAGAGGTGGATGTCAGGCTCTGTTAATGAAAGCGTTGACATCCAACTCCACATTGATACCTAACGGAAAAAGGGTACGGAGCTCATAGATCCAAAAAGTCTCCAATCGTGATACACCTCTGGTCATGGCTCCGCCCCTCCATGAGGGAACATATCGGTCTATCACTGTAAATTGTGTACCCGCAAACACCCGATTATGATGTAACTTATAATGTCGGGGAACTGTGTGCTTGGTGTCGCCGCTCTTAATCAAAGCAATGTGCTCCGCTACACTTCGTTGCACTTATTCACTGTGCACCAGTTAAAGGTTTTTTGTCAGACTCAGTCTGGCATATATTCTCTTTTTCATTCTTTTTCGTTCCAGATCGCTCCCCCACTTTCAGTTCACCTCCTAACCCGGAAGTGAGATGTGGAACGCATGTCTGGAACGCACGCCGGTCGGCCATTTTGGGCCAATACCGGAAGTGCCGTTTTTTCAATGCGGAGCTGATTTCCATGATCATTGAAGCACCCCCTATATATATGAGTGTGGCTACAGTGGGGGTAACCCCCCAGATGACGTCTTTTTAGGACGAAATGCGTCGGGTAGGACCCCATTGTCGCCACTTTGTCACAGCGCTGTATTATACTTTGGACTTATACGTGAGTGTATTTCCTTACAGTTTTTATTAAAATTTTATATTCGGATTTACACTATGTGGCCCTCCCTTTCTTTTCTCCACATTAACACCATCACCCAATCCATGAATGCTGGTTTGAGGGATCCATCCACGGAACACCTCATCCCCCCCCTAGGATCCACAGAATCATCTACATCCTTGGGACTCCTCACACCTTCCAGGACCCGGGTACCAGGTGGAGGAATCCAGCAATCCGCGACATCACAGACACCCACAGCCACTTACCACCCAAGCCTTATCTGACCCAATTCAGCGTATGCCCTGTCGGGTCCATCACATCTGGTAAGCCTTTTTTTCTCCCGGTGGTAGTGAGCTGATCTGCCTTTTTGGGACATTGGATTTACCTGTTTACCATATGTCTACCCAAGGACTAACTATTGTTATCTCTTAGTTATAACGTCTTTATCAGGACTTCCTACCCATGAATAGGTCTTTGCATAGGTGATCCCTTTCACTGCATACCTACCAATTTATTGTCATCTATGATACGGTTTAGCGCTACACTTTTTGTTGTTTCTTGTCTATACATGAAGATCAATGGGAATTTATTTTACGAGTTGTCCTCAACACATCTTTATTTATTTCCAGTAGGATGACCCAGCTATACTGTATATACTACATAGAACTTATAGGACACCCAAGTGGCTACATAAGCTCAGATAACGATAATCTCTTCCTTGACCTAGATGTCGTCTTTTTGGCTAAAAAAAAAGTGGCTTTCGCCAGCTCCTCCCACAGTTGATAACTGGATAAAGGTGGTACTGTTCTTTATCGTAAACAATTAACGTTTCAAAAAAGAAGATGCCACAATAATTTTGAAAAAATATGGCTGGTATAGTTAAATGCACCTCAGGTTGCACCAACAGAACTCTTCTTTTTTTATTGTTATGCTTGTGCCTGTATGTTATTATTGTAATTTGCCTATTGTACATGCAGTGTTTTATGTATTTCTATGTAGGAGAAAAGTTTTTTCTTTAAAAATTAGTTCAATAAAAAAATAAATTAATGTTTTGTGGGGAGCAGTTTTTTTTTTTAATATTGCTTAAGGAGCACATCTGTACAATATATACAAAAGAAAAAAAAAAAAGGTTTGGTCCTACAAAACGTAGGGGTCTAGTATGGATTTTGGGGGGTATCTCTTGCCATTTTTTTACATAGTACCACTATTCAGTCACAAAAAAAGGAAACCGTAAATAAAGAAACGCATGTTTTTACAAGTCCTTTATAAAAAAAAAAAAAAAAAAGTTTTAAAAAAAGCCCCACCTCGTAAAATCCATTAATAATCACTTCATCCAGCGATGCGAATCCTCGTCAATGACAATGAACGACACCCACTCAAACAAAAGCACACAAGATCTCTGCAACACATCCGATCCAGTTGCTGTACTTCGCCGAGATATTGTCATGTTCATATTTAGTAAGTGATATCAGCCATCCATCCCCGGCCCCTCTGTTTATATTCAGTTGTCAGCCAGGAATGCTGGTTGTTAGGACGCTGGTGGACACCAGCCCCATAAAAACCTGTCTAAAAAATACTTTTTCATACAAATGCATGGCACAGCAGGCACATATCAGGAATATGAAATGTTGGGTTTAAATATTCTTTATTTTACAGTTTTCAGGATAAGAACATTTCTTTAATCGTACATCACGGGACACAGAGCCATAGTAATTACTATGTGGGTTATAGTCCACCTTCACGTGCTGGACACTGGCACACCCTAACAGGAAGTTGCCTCTCTATATAACCCCTCCCATACCGGGAGCATCTCAGTTTTTTCGCTAGTGTCTAAAGTGTTGGTCACGAGTGAAGATGTGCTGTGCTGAGCTCCACTGGAGCAATCCTTGCTGGGGCTAGCTATGCAGCCGGATCCATTCAAAGTGTCTTTTATGCCAAATTGAATGGTACCTGAGCCACGTGTCCAAAGAAGCGAGGTCTTTGCTTGTAAACGCTTCTCTCTTTAGAGAGCTGGACCCGGGGTCCAGTACTTTTGGTATTAAGGCCATAAAGTTTTACTGGCAGGGTGCTATTACAGGTCCAGGATTGTGGGTTCCCTTAGGGTCCCCGGTTCCTGAAGGTTTGTTAACGGAACCCACTGTGAAGGGTGAAGATTGGGTCTGCTGGTTTTACCACAGAAAACCCTGGAAAGGTAAGTGGAGTTTTCTAAGGAATTTTTAAATTTTCCTATGAAATGTCTCCTTTAAAGTAAATGTTGTCGTGCCTAAGTGTCACCACTGGGGGCTGTATGGAGCACATACCGTCTCATGCTTTGCTCAGAGATCACGCTGTGTCACAGAAGCAGCAGACTTTTTTCCTCCGGCTAGCAGGCAGACCTCCGGTAAGTTTGAGGGGTTTTGCTTCCTCCAGACACCCCCCACCTGGGTTGAACTCTTCCCCTCTTCATGAGGCAGAGTACAAGGGAGAACTGAAAACTATCGGCAATGCCGTTTTCTTTCACCGCCCCTACTCGGCGGCGGCTTTCAGGTCTCCTCCATGCCATCCCTCCCTCACTCAGAATCCGATCCCGTCAGATCGGAGGCCCGTGCCTGCGTGGGAAAACTCTTTTTATGAAAGAGAAGGGTTGGCACAATTTGAGGTGGGGGCGGGCTTAGGGCAGCGTTGGCGTCCTCCAACGCGGGAGTGTGTAAAAAAAAAAAAAAACCTCCATTTGTGCTGGCTGCAAAATTGTCAGAGAGACATAAGAGCAAAGAGGAGCATGAACGAGGTTTTGGTGACACAGGCATTTCCTATTTGACACATTTACTATTTGCATCAGGCTGAGCATTAATAGTAGCGGCAGCGGCTGGACTATTGCTCAAGCAGTGGATGCCATTTCTTCTAGTAGTACCTCTGCTTTGTGCATCGGGCTAAGGTTGAAACACCCCCAAAAAGAGCTAAAAGGGTCTCCCTCAAGCTCTGGAAAGCCTACTAATCTCTACAAATGGCATCCTCCCCTGAGAGGGGGTGGCTGGTCAGAGTGAGCATTGGGGCCATGAAATGTTTGCAACTGTTTTCAACACTGCAGCCCCTGTTTATTTTACTAAAAATCTTATTTCCTTAGCTATGATAGGTTTTTTTAAAAAAAAAAGTTTAGTGACTCTAATCGCATCCCAGTATGGGTCAAAATGCGACAAGTTCTCTTCCATTGACCAGGACCCACAAACTGAGGAACTAGTGGCAGGAGAAGACGAATTCCCTCAGGGGACCATGGTGAGGCTGATGACTCCTCTTCTGAGGTGTCAAATGCGGGAGAATCAGCTGTTTCAATCTTAAGATTGATGGTGCAATTTCTTGCTGAATGGTCCGCTCCACATTTATGTACCTTCAACTGGGTTTGGGTTCGCTAAAGCCTCCTCAAGCTGTGCATGCCTTTTTCTGTCCATTCATTGTTGGAAAAGCTTTTTTGTATCTGAGAGGATCACCCAGATAAGCATTATTTTCCCTCCTTAAAAAAGTTTTCACACTTTATCCTATGGTGGAGAAAATTCACTAAAAATGGGGTATACCAGCAATTAACGCTGCTATATCCTCTGTGAATAAAAGTTTGACTTGTTCGGCAGACAATGCTCAAATGCTTAGGGATCCAACGGATAAAAAGTTGGAATTCATATTAAAAAAAACCCCACTTTTTTCTCTGGCAGATTGAGTGTCTCAGCCTGCGCTGACTGTAATTGCTTAATCATTGAGAGACCAGTTTAAACAGGTGTTCAAGGTTATCCTGCTCACCAGGCCCAGAATCTGGCAGCTTTATGTTTGCAATAGTTGATTTGAGAGATTCTATCCTTCAGGCCTTGCACCCTTCGCTAAGCACCATGCAGAAGCTCCTGGCTAGTCTTCCTTTTGCAGTGAAACGGCTATTGGGGATGTTTTGGATAATATATCCAAAGAAATTCTAGTGGAAAAAGTACCCCTTTTGCCATTTAAGAAAATGAGTAAATGTATTTTCATTTTTAAGGCTCCTTTTCTGTGCCAGGGGCATCAGCCTCCAGGCAGTCATGACAGCTTCTGCCGTCAGGTTCAAAAGGGAATCCTCAGGGTTAACCCCAGGGACAAAAGAGGTCTTGGGGGAGGAAACCTACAAGATACTGAAGCCTCCTTATAAGGAGGCGCCCCCGCTCGCTCAATAGGGGGAATTCTTCTGCAGTTCTCAAGGATCTGGCAGGAAGAGTGTCAAGACGAATGTGGGACTTCCTCACTAGCTCTAAGGTACAAACTGGAGTTCCAAGAGTTCCCGCCTCCTCGTTTTCTCAGATCAAACGTACCTAAGGATCCAGAAAAAAAGAAGTCTTTCTCTCAAGCATTGGACCATCTTTTGGCAAAGAGTGATCATGGTGGCCCCCATGTAAGAGCAGAGGTTGGGGTTTGGTTAAATCCAAATGGACATTCTGGAGCTCAAAAATCTAAATTTATTTCCGGAATATAACCACTCTTTTTTATCTCCATCCTACAAGGAGGAGAACTTCTGGCGTCAATCGACATCAAAGATGCATACCTCCATATGCCTATTTCCTCGCTCACTATTATTTTCTACTTTTCAAGATGGAAAATCTTCATTTTCAGTATGTAGCTCTGCTTTCCGGTCTAGCTACTGCACCTTGAGTGTTTACAAAGGTTCTGGCCTCTCTTCTAGCCAGATTAAAGGCCTGAGGTATAATGATTACGGTTTACCTGGATGATCTGTTCTTGATAGTCAAGTCGGTAGCCCACTTAGACCAAAGTATGGTCACCACATTCAACTACCTGGAATATCTAGGTCGGTTTCTCAGCCTAGGAGAAATCTTCTTTAAAACCATGAAAAGGGCTAAGATACTTGGGTCTGGTCAAAGGTACACCCAGTAAAGGGTATTCTTGCCCCAGGCAAAGATCAGCGCCATAAAGGAACTGATTTAGGTGGTCGAAGCAAGATGAATTCTTCTATTCAACTTTGCATGAGGTTGTTTGTGAAAGATGGTGGCTTCATTTGAGGCCCTGAAAGCGACCAATCTCGTCTGATCTTGGAGGCTAAGCAGGGTCGGGTCTGGTTAGCACCCGGATGGACCACCTGGAAATACCAGGTACTATAGGCTGGGTACGCCGGAGCCTCAGTTTATGGTTAATATCCAAAAATCTGCAAAGGGGAAAATCCTTCCTTCAGTTACCACGGAAGTGGCCCAGATAAGAAATGACCTTGCCCATTATCATTCTATAAATTCAGGCAGAGCACTTGGTTCTGAGGGCCTGAACGTTCAGTTTACGGTATTGTCCTGCCAGGATTCAATCCGACTATCACAGCAATGGCCTATATTAATCACCAAGGGGGCACAAGAAGTTGTGCGGCCCAGAGAAAGTTGAATCATATCCTATCTTGGGCAGAAAATAATGTACTTTGCCTATCGGCGGTCTTCATTCTAGGAATAGAAAATTGGCAGGCGGACTACTTGAGTCGCCAGCAGTTGTTCCTGGGAAAATGGTTCCTTCACCCCAATATCTTCCTGTCAATGTCAAAGATGAGGGATCCCAGACATAGATCTGTTTACGTCCAGGTTCAACAAAGAAATCGACAACTTTGTGTCAAAAACAAAGGATCCGCTAGCATGCGGAACAGATGCCTTGCTATTCCCGTAGAATCAGTTCTCACTGATTTATGCATTCCCTCCTATTCTGCCTAGTCCACGACTTCTTCGCAGGATCAAGCAGGAAGGGAAGTCAGTGATTCTTTTGGCCTCCAGCGGGGCCCAGGAAATCTTGGTATGCAGGGATCGTAAAGATGACAGCAGGGGACCCATAGACCCTACCGCCACAGCCAGACCTTCTTTTACAAGGTCCGGTATTCCATCCTACTTCACAAATGCTAAATTTAACGGCTTGGCTATTGAGACCCACACTCTGAAGAAACGTGGGCTGTCAGGTTCAGTGGTTTCTATCTTGATTAATACAAAGGAGCTGGCCTCCATAATTATATATTATGGAGTCTGGGAAGCATATGTCTCCTGGTGTGAAACCAGGGGTTGCACCCCAGGAAATAGGTCAAAGGTAGAATCCTTTACTTTCTGCAGATGGGGTGAGAAATAAAGCTGGCCTTGAGTGCTTTCTATGGACAGGTTTTGGCCTTATCTGTATTATTTCAACGACCACTTGCTTCGCTTTCTTTGGCTCGTAATTTTATTCAGAGTGTAACACGGCTTAATCCCCGGTTAGGTCACCCCTGAACCCTTGGGACTTGAATTTAGTCTTTGGCGGAATTACAAAACAGCCTTTTTTTGGACCGATATGACATATTCCCTTGGTCCTTTTTTTTTTTTTTTTTTGACAAGGAAACTATCTTTTCTGGTAACCAAATCTGCTGCAAGAAGGGTATCAGAATTGGCTGTTTTTTCTTGAGCCATATTATTATTCACAAGGATAAGGTAGTATGGCGTCCTCATCCTAACTTTTTACCGAAGATAGTATCAGGTTTTTATCTAAACCAGGATATTATTCTATCTTCATTTTTTCTAGAAGCCTGTTCTATGAAAGAAAAATCACTACATTCTCTTGATGTGGTGAGAGCAGTCTACGTAAAGACGACTGCTCAGATTTGGAAAACGGATATTTTGTTTGTATTGCCTGAAGGTCCTAAAAGAGGACAGGCAGCATGGAAATATACTATTCTAAAAGGATTCGACAAGTAATCGTTCTAGCTTAGGGTTTAAAGAGGTAGTTTCTACCCTCTCAAATCAAAACGCACTCCTCTAAGGCTGTTAGTGCTTCGTGGGCAGTGCATCACCAAGCCTCCATGGCTCAAATCTGCAAGGCTGCAACTTGGTCTTCAATCCATACATTTACCAGATTCTATCAGGTGGATGTAAAAAGACATGAGGATGTCGCCTTTGGGGGCAGTGTACTGCAGGCAGCAGTATAAGTCTTCTGATCTCATGGTGCCCTACTTTTGTTGTGTCTCCCTCCCCTCAGTTGGCATTGCTCTGGGACATCCCACATAGTAATTACTATGGCTCTGTGTCTCGTGATGTACGATTGAAGAAAATAGGATTTTTATAACAGCTTACCTGTAAAAACCTTTACTTTTGAAGTACATCATGGGACACAGAGGTCCCGCCCCTCTTTCTAGTATACAGGTGTATTTCTTTGCTACAAAACTGAGATGCTTCCGGTATGGGAGGAGTTGTATAGGAGGCAACTTCCTGTTTAGGGTGTGCCAGTGTCCAGCACCTGAAGGTGGACTATAACCCACATAGTAATTACTATGGCTCTGTGTCCCGTGATGTACTTCAAAAGAAAGGGATTTTACAGGTAAACTGTTATAAAAACCCTATTTTTCAGCAAGTACACAAAATACCTTTTGATCTTGTCAAAAATGCAGTGCCCTTGTGAGGGAAAAGAAGTCTTAGTTAAACTACTAGTCCCTTCAATCCACCATATAATGTAGATGAATAAAGACAGACAAGTCCAGCCTGTGTGACAACCATGGGTGCCACATCGATACAATAGTGGAAAAAGCATAGACATGAATTATTTGTAGGATTGGCAGGTGAAAATAAAGCCAAAACAAGCCTGAAAAAAAACAAAACAAATGCAGCCACCACATAAAAAAGCCCAGCAACCTGTAATATATAATACACTGTATTTTTAGTTTTGGGTTGAGATACACTTTGCTTTAGACATGAGTAATGTAGCTGCAGTCTTTCACAGTTTGCTGCCCTTGTGTTCCCTTGCAGTTTGTGCATTATTGTCACCACTACAACCACTTTTGCTATGTTAGGCATTATATTCCAGGTCGGAGTAAATGAGATAAAAAATGAACTCACGTGATTAGCCATAGCTCGGAAGTTGAATCTCAAAGGCACACCTTTGGGAGGAGGTCCTGATGCCCGAACTCCTGTTTTCCTAAATTTACCACCGGGTTGCTTCATTCCTGGTTTGATGGCTCTGTGACATTGATTAAAAGATGGGAACATTGGTTTTCTAGACATGACATAGCCTAGGCAGCATTTGCATAATAGAACCAAAATATGACAAATCCATTTATCAATACAGCAAGGGGGTACCCTAATTCATAATAGCAAATTTAGCATTCAGCAAGAGGGCACAAATATTAACAGCATGCATAACCGGCCAATCAGATTTCCACTTTTATCATGTTAGAGCAGTTACATTCAAAACAGTCAATGATTTCTGTTTCCTATGTGTTATTTCATGTTGCTCTTCCTAAACTGACCTTCCACAGTATATATATGTCATTACTTTGACTTTTATTACTTGGGTTATGGCAGCAGCTAGTTACCATAACCCAGTTATTTTTTTCTGTGGGTGATTTGGCCCCCCTCACCCCCCCCCCCCCCCGCCAATTTTCGGTCGTTTCTGGGTTTACCAGAGCCGCCTGTAAACCGGAAGCAATCTGATCTTGATGGCCCCCACTCGGCTCTATGCCCGTGGAGGACCGGAACGACCTCTGACATCACTTCTGGTTCTCAGGCATAAAGTAAATGTTTTTTTGTTTTTTTTTCAGTCAAAGTGTCAACTTTTTTTTAATTCTTTTGCTTTTAAGGGTAAACGAGAGATCTAGGGTCTTTTTGACCCCAGATCTCTCAATAAAGAGGACCTGTCATGCTTATTTCTATTACAAGGGATGTTTACAATCCTTGTAATAGTGATAAAAAAATAATAAAGGAACAGTCTAAAAAAAAAATAAAAAAAGTAAAATAAATAAGAAAAATAAATAAATAAATAAAGCATCCCATCCATCTGTGCTCACGCGCAGAAGCAAACGCATAAGTAATTCGCACCCGCAAATGTAAGCGGTGTTCAAACCACACGTGTGAGGTATCGTCTGTAACTCTAAACAGATAACGTGTAAACATTTTTAAAGCGTCGCCTATGGAGATTTTTAAGTATCGTAGTTTGTTGCCATTTACGAACGTGCGCAATTTTAAACCATGACATGTTAGGTATCTATTTACTTAGCGTAACATCATCTTTCACATTATACAAAAAATTGAGGTAACTATTGTCGTTTTTTTTTTAATTCAATAAAGTGTATTTTTTTCCAAAAAAATTTTGTTTAATAGACCGATGCACAAAGTGTGACATAAGTGTCAGTGTGACAGAAAGTGTGACATAAAATATTGCAACAATTGCCATTTTATTCTCTAGGGCCTCTGCTAAAAAAAATATTATATATATATGTATATATATATATAAAATGTTTGGGAGTTCTAATTATTTTTCTAGCAAAAAATACTAATTTAAACTTGTAAACAAATAATTCTATAAAAGGCCTGGTCAGCAAGTGGTTAATAAAGTGGAACCGAGATTCTATAATACTTGTTCCCAACCCTCCTTACAAAATACAAATGCATAATAGCAGACTTTAGATCAGCACTTAACTTTTCTTCCAGGTACACCACCAACTCTGTGTACCATTGTTTACATCTGAATCCTAGTCAGTGGGAGCACAGTATTAAGCATGCAAGTGCTATGTCCATGTTGGGCTGCTCATAAATCTATTGATCTATGGGCCACTCATTACAGTCTATGAAGAGATGAGCACATGAGCAGTACTACACCACCAAACATCGCCAGCTCAGATGTAGGCAAAGCTGGAATACAAGACAGGCATTGCTGACCACCTGGGAATAGGGTAAGGCAAGATCTGAGGTCTGTTTTGTTTTGATACTTGTTGAGAAGAGCAGAACACTTGAAACATGTCAGTATATAATTTTTTTCCACTTAAATCTTGGACCAGCAAATCAGAGGTGGGTAAGCTTCTAAAAATCTGAAAAGTCTGCCAACAGTTCAGATTTCCTTCTGTGAATCTGTCTGCCCATTAGGATCTGCATTTTTTTTTCTTTTATTGTCCCAATAAACTGAATAAACTGAAAAAGGGTCTACTGTATCCCTTACTCATTCACTATGGTGCAAGTTGTGTTGCTATGGCCATTTGTATTGTCTTGATAGCAATAATATAGAGTTAGGTTTAGTAAGAGCATATTGTTTGCAGAAAGGCCAGGCTCCCCCCTCCATTGATATGTAAATAAACTAGTTGGGTAGGTTTTGGAGCTGAGCAGAGTAAGTTGGTACGCAGGAAGTTGATGGGAGGGGCTTGGGAGCTTTTGAAAGAAACATGTGTTCGGACAATAGAAGAAGAATAAAGAGGAAGACATGATGCGAGGAGCTCAAGGAGACGTTTTGAGTTGGAGTGAGCAAGGAACCATGAAGGACATTAACATTTTAAACCCTAAGTTGAGTAACTGTTTAGTTTACTTAATGCGTACATATTGTACATGCTTATATTTGTAGGCATATATTTGTAAGCTATGAGTTGTGTTGTATTGTGTATTCTACAGTTGTATGTGCAGTTTTTCCTGTTTAGTAAAGCATTGATAGACTATAGAAGTCTAAGCTTCCTTGCTTTTACCGCAAGAACCTTAATAGATAGACGCAAAGTATAACATTGGGGGCTCATGCCAGGATTTGTGCTAAAATCTCAACTGAAGCAGACCTGTTTTCTGTGGTGTGTTGTGTTGCTTGTACTGGGGGAAAATGCTGCGTACATTGTTTAGGAAGAGTAAAGCTGCAAAGATTTCTGGTGTCCAGGAGGACTTGAAGGCGTGCACCCTTACTACCTGGGCCAGAAATAGTCAGTGGATGTCTGTTGTAAAGGAGCTGGCTGGATATGCTTCTCCTTTGAACAGAGCTTCGGGGAATGGAGTCTCTGATCTTTCCTCAGATTTTAGTCTCAAAAGTTTTGGGTTCAGTAAGGGAGAGATACGGGCAGTTGCTGTGTTTGGGTTGCACTTCCTGCATGCTCTACATATTGAATCTGAAAAGAGGGAAAAAGCAGAATTAGAAAGAGATTTACTGCAGTAGCATCCAAATGTTTGTAAGAAACTGCAATCAAGGCAAAATATTTAGAGAGGAGGGTAATCAAAGTTAAACTAGCAGTGGCTTCGAAGTGTGTTCAAACCGCTGTAGGCGGAACTGAAGATTTGAATGAGCAGGGTGCAGCCCTCATAAACAAGTCTAATGATGCCCTAACAAAGGACAAAGGCCCAAAGCCTGTAAGCAGAAGTAGGACATGTGCCACTGTTACTTCCCATAAGTGGGAAGCAAGGCCTATGATCTCCAGGAGACACATGTGGATTGATTTACTTAAGGTGGGGCTCCCTAGAGAGGAAATAGATGGAATTCCTATACCAGCATTGCTTAAGAAGTGGAAGCAAGTGGTTGGGAATGGTAGATTCAGTCACATTAGGGGTTTCTGTTGCCATAAAATGGGGCATTTTGCAAAAATTTGCCATGCTGAGAAGACTGGACAATAGCAGGCCTGTGTTCTTTCCAGGACAGCACAGAAAGACATGCAAGTTTATTTGTTACGTTGGAAGTCAATGCCTTTCAGTGAAAGTGTTTCAAGGCAACAGTGGGCACCCTACAATAGTTTTGCAGTTAGAAGTTTCCTATTATGCTATAAATTAAAGAGGTGGTATGTGTTGCTATGGCCTATTTGCTATTTGTATTGTCTTGCTAACAATAATATAGTTAGGTTTAGTAAGAGCATATTGTTTGCAGAAAAGCCAGCCCCCCCCCCATTGATATGTAAATAAACCGGTTGGATAGGTTTTCGGAGCTGAGAAGAGGAAGTTGCTATGCAGGAAGTTGGTGGGAGGGGCTTGGGAGCTTTTGAAAGAAACACGTGTTCGGACAACAGATGTGTTTGGAAGGACAAAGAGGAAGACATGGATGCAAGGAGCTTGAGAACTTTGGAGATGTTTTGAGTTTAACTGAGCAAGGAACCATGAAGGACATTACATCTTAAACCCTAAGTTGAGTAACTGTTTAGTTTACTTAATGCGTACTTATTGTACATGCTTATATTTGTAGGCATATATTTGTATGCTATGAGTTGTGTTGTATTGTGAATACAAAAAAGAAACAGCACTTAAAATGCCTCATCTGTAAATTTGTGAAGAAATGAAGAAAAAGAATTCCAAAAAAGGAAAACCTGTGGTCAGACTTTAAAGGTACAACAAACAGCAGAATTATAAAAAAAATTAGCATTTATTGAAATATATATATAATACAAACAACAGGATCATGAAAGAAACATCGATAAAAATCATATATACAAAAAACAATCTATATATGATATGAGCCCTAATACGTCTACATGTTTCGTTGTACACTTCTTCAGGACACATTTGGGTTTCAGTAGTTGCAAAGAAGAGAAAGGGGTCTCACTATCTTGCAAAAGGAATCACATATTAATCAATCAGTGATCGACAAAGTAATTTCCAACAAAGGGAAAAAAGCAAGGTGGCGCAATGAGGTCAGAGCGAATCACCAGGCAAACAACACCCAGGAACCACCTGTGAATCAATGATCACGAGTGTCTAGGTATGATACTTTCAAACAGGGGATGCCGCATCAAAGTGAATATTCATAGAAGACCTGATATAATCATAGATTGTTCGTATCAGAAAATATAGGAATCCCTCAGTCAGAAGTAGCCACAGACTAAGAAATGTGGCCATATATCAAAATCGATACAAAAATCTTTAAGAGTGTCCTGCTCTCTCCCCGGGGATTTTCGTTACATTGCTATATCTTTATCTATCTTGGATGATAACAGCTCAGATCTGGATTCATTACTTTTGATATATGGCCAAATTTCTTAGTCTGTGGCTACCTCTGACTGAGGGATTTCTATATTTTCTGAAATGAACAATCTATGATTATATCCGGTCTTCTATGAATATTCACTTTGATACGGCATCCCCTGTTTGAAAGTATCATACCTAGACACTCATGATCATTGATTCACAGGTGGTTCCTGGGTGTTGTTTGCCTGGTGATTCGCTCTGACCTCATTGTGCCACCTTGCTTTTTTATTTTTGTTTGAAATTACTTTGTCGATCACTGATCGATTAATATGTGATTCCTTTTGCAAGATAGTGAGACACCTTTCTCTTCTTTGCAACTACTGAACCTCAAATGTGTCCTGAAGAAGTGTACAACGAAATGCGTAGAAGCATTAGGGCTCATATCATATATAGATTGTTTTTTGTATATATGATTTTTAGCAAGGTTTCTTTCATGTTCCTGTTGTTTGTATTATATACATATTTCAACAAATGCTAATATTTTTGTATATTTCTACTGTTTGTTGTGCCTTTAAAGTCCGACCACAGGTTTTCCCTTTTTGGAATTCTTTTTCTTTATTTCTTGTGTTGTATTGTGTATTTTACAGTTGTATATGCAGTTTTTCCTATTTAGTAAATTCAGGTCAGGTTTTTAATTGCATCTGTAACCCCAACAGGAAAATTTTCCCTCAACTCCTGTCCCTGTGACACCCATATACAAAATGGGGGGAGTGGCTGTCATTGGGACAGGAAGACACACTGAGAAAAAAAAATTGGTCAAAATTTCTAACTGTTCCCAGTTCTAAGAAAAATGCATTTTTCTATTTTTGTGTCCTCTTTTGGAGAGGCTTTTCAGCACATACCGCCCTGACAGAAAATGAATGGAAATATCCCTAATAGGGACACAGACAGCAATAAAAAACCTGAGAGTATCTAACACTTCCTTGCTCTATCTAGATCACAATAAAAAAAAAATTGGCTTCAGTTAGTAGGATGCAGACAAACAAAACAAATATATAAGAATGCTGGCTTCTTCCTATGCTGATACCCACCTTATCTCTTTTAGTAGTGGGCAGAAGCTGCAAGGACCCAAAAAAACATCATGGTCCTTCTTTGAAATACTAGCAAAGTGCTGCAGGGCAATAATCACTCTCCCCCTACCAGTGCGGACTCTGGGGTGGGTGTCAATTGCTGAATCCTGTCCAGATCTATTTACTGTAGCACAAAGTATTATATATACATAGCCCCCAACTGTCCCTGATTTCGAGGGGCTGTCCCTGTTTTGGAGCAATGTCCTTCTGTCCCTCTTTCCTCCTTATTTGTCCCTTATTTTGATCTGATTTATATAGTTGTATATTAAATGCACTATTTATTTTTCAAAAAGTGTTTACCGGTGTTAAACCTTTCATTCAATTTCTAAATTGCTGCATTTGTAAATTTTTAAAAGCCAATATAAAGGAATAATAGCAATTAAACAAAAAAGCCCTTGTGGGTTTAACTATTTTTTTTGTTGTTAATTCTCCTTTAAAGGGGTGTGGTAGGGGGCGTGTCCTATGCCTACATAATTTTGCTAGTAGGTGTCCCTCATTCCCATCTCAAAAAGTTGTTATATACAGTATCTCACAAAAGTGAGTACACCCCTCACATTTTTGTAAATATTTTATTATATCTTTTCATGTGACAACATTGAACAAATGACACTTTGCTACAATGTAGTGAGTGTATAGCTTGTATAACAGTGTAAATTTGCTGTCCCCTCAAAATAACTCAACATACACCCATTAATATCTAAACCGCTGGCAACAAAAGTGAGTACACCCCTGAGTGAAAATGTCCAAATTGGGCCCAAAGTGTCGATATTTTGTGTGGCCACCATTATTTTCCAGCACTGCCTTAACCCTCTTGGGCATGGAGTTCACCAGGGCTTCACAGGTTGCCACTGGAGTCCTCTTCCACTCCTCCATGAAGACATCACGGAACTGGTGGATGTTGAGACCTTGTACTCCTCCACCTTCCATTTGAGGATGCCTCACAGATGCTCAATAGGGTTTAGGTCTGGAGACATGCTTGGCCAGTCCATCACCTTTACCCTCAGTTTCTTTAGCAAGGCAGTGGTCTCTTGAAGGAGTGTTTGGGGTCATTATCATGTTGGAATATTGCCCTGCGGCCAGTCTCTGAAGGGAGAGGATCACGCTCTGCTTCAGTATGTCACAGTACATGTTGGCATTTATGGCTCCCTCAATGAACTGTAGCTCCCCAGTGCCGGCAGCACTCATGCAGCCCCAGACCATGACACTCCCACCACCATGCTTGACTATAGGCAAGACACACTTGTCTTTGTACTCCTCACCTGATTGCCGCCACACACGCTTGACACCATCTGAACCAAATATGTTTATCTTTTTTGATGCAGTGTGCAGCGTGTGGTCTGAGCACTGACAGGCTGACCACCCCCACCCCTTCAACCTCTGCAGCAATGCTGTCAGCACTCATACGTATATTTCCCAAAGACAACTTTCTGGATATGACACTGAGAACGTGCACTCAACTCCTTTGGTCAACCTTGGCGAGGCCTGTTCTGAGTGGAACCTGTCCTGCTAAACTGCTGTATGGTCTTGGCCACCGTGCTGCAGCTCAGTTTTAGGGCCTTGGCAATCTTCTTATAACCTAGGCCATCTTTACGTAGAGCAACAATTTTTTTTTCAGATCCTCAGAAAGTTCTTTGTCATGAGGTGCCATGTTGAACTTCCAGTGACCAGTGTGAGAGAGTGAGGGCGATAACGCCAAATTTAACACACCTGCTCCCCATTCACACCTGAGACCTTATAACACTAACGAGTCACATGACACCGGGGAGGGAAAATGGCTAATTGGCCCAAATTTGGACATTTTCACTTAGGGGTGTACTCACGTTTGTTGCCAGCGGTTTAGACATTAATGGCTGTGTGTTGAGTTATTTTAAGGGGACAGCAAATTCACACTGTTATACAAGCTATACACTCACTACTTTACATTGTAGCAAAGTGTCATTTCTTCAGTGTTGTCAAAAAAGATAAAACATTTACAAAAATGTGAGGGGTGTACTCAGTGGCGGAATTACAGTCGCACTTGCGACGGGGCCCGGCATTCCGCCACTGTGGGGGGGGGGCCCAGCGGGGTTGCTCTTCACAGCGCTCTGAGGCTGAGCGTGTCTCTCATCTAACAGCAGCAGAGACACCGGCATTGTTTGTGTTATTTCCCTGCTCTCCGTGTGTCCTCTCTCTCGCACGGCATGACAGAGGACACACAGCTGATCTCCCCCCTCCCCTCTCCTGTATGCTCCGCAGGAAATGTGAGCTCCTTAGCTTCACACTTGACTGCCCGTGGAGCACAAAGAGGGGAGGGGGGATATCAGCTGTGTGTCCTCTGTCATGCCGTGCGAGAGAGAGGACACACGGAGAGCAGGGAAATAAAACAAACAATGCCGGTGTCTCTGCTGCTGTTAGATGAGAGACACACAGGCGTACAGCGGAGCGGACTGAAGCCGCCTCCCTCTCCTCTCTGGTTACGGAGGGGGAGGAGGAGGAGTCCGAGGGACACATGCCGGTGTGCCTATCCTGCGCTGTTCTGAGGTCTGTAAATTTGTATTCAAATAGACATGTGCTGGGGGGGAACACTATGGGAAGGGGGGTCTGCACTGATGGAGGGACGGTGGTCTGCACTGAGAGGTGTTCTGCATTGATGGGGTGGGGGTCTGCACTGAGGGGGTCTGCATTGATGAGGTGGGGGTCTGCACTGAGGGGGGTCTGCATTGATGGGGTGGGGGTCTGCACTGAGGGGGGTCTGCATTGATGAGGTGGGGGTCTGCACTGAGGGGGGGTCTGCATTGATAGGGTGGGGGTCTGCACTGAGGGGGGGTCTGCATTGATGAGGTGGGGGTCTGCACTGAGGGGGGTCTGCATTGATGAGGTGGGGGTCTGCACTCAGGGGGGTCTGCATTGATGGGGTGGGGGTCTGCACTGAGGGGGGTCTGCATTGATGAGGAGGGGGTCTGCACTGAGGGGGGGTGTGTGCTGATGGAGGGGGATGGTCTGCAATGAGGGGGGTCTGCACTGATGGAGGGGGGGTGGTCTGCATTGTGGGGGGCCTGCACTGATGGAGGGGGGTCTGTACTGAGGGGGGTGTGAACTGATGGAGGGGGGGTCTGCAATGAGGGAGGGGAGGTCTGCACTGATGGAGGGGGGTCTGCAATGATGGAGGGGGGTCTACACTGGGGTCTATAGTGATAGAGGGGGGTCTATACTGATAGATGAGGGTCTGCACTGAGAGGGGTCTATACTGATAGATGGGAGTCTATGCTGATAGAGGGGGGCTATACTGATAGCTGGGGGTCTGCAATGAGGGGGGCTATACTGATGGATGGGGTCTGTACTTAGTGAGGAGGAGCTATACTGCGAGAGGGGGGTCTGTACTTAGTGGGGGGTCTATACTGAGAGGGGGGTCTGCAGTTAGTGGAGGGGGGTCTGTACTGAGGGGGAGCTATAGTTGGTGGAGGGGGGTGACACCAATTTTTTCCTCACCGGGTGACACCAACCCTAGTGATGCCACTGGAGAGACACGCTCTCCGCTCAGAGCCATGCTGTCCTGAGAAGACAGAGGACTCTGATGGGCACTGATAGGGGGCACTGATAAGATTTACTGATGAGCACTGAAGGAGAGGCACTGATAGGGTACACCGATGGGAGGCACTGATAGGGGACACCGATGGGAGGCACTGATAGGGGACACCGATGGGAGGCACTTATAGGGGACACCGATGGGAGGCGCTAACAGGATTTAATAATGGGCACTGAAGGGAGGCACTGATAGGGGGCACTGATAGGGGGCACTGATGGGAGGCACTGGTGGGCAATGATAGGAGGCACTGATGGGGGGCACTGAGAAGGCACTAGGGGGCACAGATAGGGGGCACCGATGGGAGGCACTGATAGGATTTACTGATGAGCATTGATAGGGGGCACCGATGGGAGGCACCAATGGGATTTACTGATGAGCACTGAAGGGAGGCACTGATAGGGGGCACTAAGAAGGCACTGATAGGGGCACTGATAGGAGGCACTGATGAGCACTGAAAGGGGGGCACTGATAGGCTGCACTGATAGGAGGCATTGATGGTCATTGATGAGCACTGATAGGCAGAACTCATAGGCTGCACGGATGGGCACTGAGGAACACTGATAGGCAGAACTAAGGCAGTATTGATGGGCACTGATGGGCAGTATTGAAGGGTACCGATAGGTGGCATGGATGGACGTCCCAGGGGGCATGCGGGAAGCATGATTTTGGGAGGATGTCCATGGATACCCTCCCAAAATTGGAAGCCTGGAGCTCGGATGGAAGGGGGGGGGCCCATCATTGTTTCTTGCACCGGGGCCCTGAAGGTTCTAGTTACGCCTCTGGGTGTACTCACTTTTGTTAGATACTATATATATATATATATATATATATATATATATATATAATATTTATATTCCTATATTAATAAATTATAAATGTTTCTTTATGAAATTGTATTACAAATAATGAAGAAACCCCCACATTCACCAATTTACACTTTTATTTGTGTTTTACAAACTCAGAATGCACAAATCTCCTTGAACTTATTTGCAGTATTGAGTTCAGTATTCTGGGAGATTCCTACATATGCTGTGGTTTAACTTATTAAAAAAAAAACTCTTCATGCACAAAGGTGCTGATTCTTGTAGACCATGAATGGCCTGTTTGTATATCTGACTTGAGCCGCCAGGTGCTGTGTGCGGCCAATGTAAGTGTGTGGGGACACAGCGGCTGCACAGACACAGCCGCTTGTCCTAATTTGACAGGTGTGCGAGTGAGCAGGTCCCCTAAATGTATACTGCCACAGCCCACTTGTTTGGAAATACTAACTTGTATGCCTAGTATACAGGAGGGGGACAAATATTTTTATTTCCAAAGAAAAAAAAAACTAAAAAAAAAAACCACAGTAGACCAGCTGATATTTTAGGGTATTCGCAATCCTCTAACTCACTAACTAATTCATTTCATACAGATTTCTTCCTAAAATAAAAGTGATAAAATCATACTCACTGTGAACCTCGATTTGCTTTAGGGTTAGGGACAGATACTGTTAGAGTTGTTCCAAAGCCCTCATCGTTCTGCCACCTGTCAAAAAAATATATGAAACATCTCAATTTCTATTTGTTAAATTTAACATATACACATACATGCAAATACACTCTATACATACATAAACACACTACATATACTGTAGCAGATCCATACATACTGTACATATAGACATATAAGGACAAACCTTCTGGTGTTTAGCTGCCTTTTACCACGGTTCATCTTGAACTGCTGTGTTAGCTGGAAGCAGACAACATAAAAAGGTTTATATTTCAGTAAGGTAACCAATACTAGCTATACCACTAATTCACTTGATTACTAATTCTGTGCTGAAAAAGGTCTATGAATTCCAATTTTTTAAAAAACTGGCCATATGGCAGGAGTGTCCATCTAAAATGTCATACCCTTATTTCACTTATGTGCCCTTGTGCCAGGACACTTTGGTCACAGGGATATGTAGTCTGTGACGTCAAATCACATGATGCAAAACATTGTTTGTACTCTGTTCTCTGTGCAAAACCAATATAAAAAACCATTGGAAAGGAAAAAAAAATCACATGATGGATCTGGAACATGTACCCAGGGCTCAAGCATGCATACAGAAAAACAGAAGTACTGGATATTTTGCGCACTGGGGTAAGATTTTACAAGTAAATATTTAATATTTTATAATGGATTACTGATTACTATAGGGATAGTTTTACACTTTAATCTTATTTTGAATCATTTAATTTTACAATAAAGGGCTTGTAAACCCCCATTTTTTTTTTAAATAAAAACAACAAGCATGCCTATACTTACCTGCTCTGTGCAATCGTTTTGCACAGAACAGCACCAATTCTCTTCTTCTGGGGTGCCTTGCCGGTGCTCCAGACCCCTTCTCTTCATTGTGTGCACCCACGGAGCTGCTGTGCTTGGGCACATTGCTGGATCAGATCAGGCTCAGGTAAGAAAAAGGGGGGTTCTGGGGGGAATGCATTAGGTGAAAAACCTTGAGGCTTTACAACCACTTTAAATGTGCCCATACATGGATCGAAATTGGGCTGGTTCAGCAGGGACTGGCTGAATTTGGATCCATGTATGGGCACACTGGTTTACACAAGTCAATCCATTGACCAACTTGTGTACAATCAGACTGTCAGGTTTTTCCCAAACAATAAGTGCTGGCAGCTATAGACAGAAACACAATAGCACTGTGGGAGGGATTCCACCATCAACACTGACTGTGTTGATGGGCAAATCAAGCAATTTTCTTTCCTTCCACCCATGATGGAAGGAACGAAAATTGCATAATGTATGGCCTGCTTAAAGAGAAAGTAAACCCTGATGGGTTTTACTTCCTCTTCTTTCCCCTGCAAAGTCTCCATTGTCCCCTATGTCCCCGCATTCATCTTCAAACCTCTTCCTTCCGGGGCCTGGCCGGAGTCACGTGACATCACTCCCACGCAGGAGCTGACGGTCACAGCATGGGCCTTTCAGAAACGGCATGACTGTGCCCTTTCTTCAGTGCGCATGCACCGATGATGTCAGCGCAAGCCTATATGGCAAATATCTCCTAAACCTGCAATTTCCAGTACTTACAGGTAAGCCTTATTATAGGCTTACCTGTAAGGAAAATTGGTGTGTAAAGGTTTACAACCATTTTAAGGCTTGTATCTATGCATTGGGGTAACACATGCTCATTTGGAGAGGGGGGAGCAGGACTAGAAGTGAATAAACTTTGTTGCAGGCTCAGGTGATAAAATGAATATGCTGATAGGAAGAGAGAGCAGTGTTATCACATAGGTGAACTGCTGCTGCTCCTTCACTGTCTAATCACATGCTGGGGGCATGGAGATGCACAGCTTTATTGCTTAACTGCATCACAAAAAAAAGTCACCATTCTGGTGAGGATGTGTAAGGTCCCCTTCACACTGGCAGAGTCCACCAGCAGATCAGCCCACTCAGCAGGGGATCTCTCCTGAAACAGAGTGGACACGAACACAACCCGCTGTTCACTATGGGGCTATGGGGCTGTGGGGCTGTCGGATGGAATTGGACAGCCTGTCCATTTTCATCCAACTGTCATCTAATCCACCGGACGGAGAGGGAACGGATCTCCATCTGTCTGTTTTTAGTGGACAGAATCGGATCAAATGCCGACGGGTGTCATAGAAAGTAAAGTATGGTCCGATCAGGTCCACCTGAAAAACTGACCCGAAAAGGGGCTTAAGTCTCAGGGCTGGACAGGCAGAAATTGTAGATAATTGCATCCAATGCTTACCATAAATTTTCCTTTCCTGGTGCCTATTCATGGCAGCATACCAGTGATAGAGCTTTGCTCCCATCCTTACCTACAGGAGCAGTTAAAATCTATAGAAAAGTGATAAAGAGATCCGTAGCATTCTGTATAACTATACCAGAACTGAGTGTAGATCAATACACTGAGTCCACTGTTCATACTGCCATAGAAAATTATGGTTTATGATACAATATTAAAGTTTCATGGTGCTCACATGGCAACCTACTAGTGATACATACCTAACTAATAGGGAGGGTGATGCTGAAAAAGATAAATCTTATTAGCACAAGACATGGAAGCCTGAACAACTCTTCTGCCAAAGTCAACCGTGGTGAGATCCTGGAGATCTATGTTGCAGTGCCTGTGGAAGGTGTAATGCCATAACCTACTAGATGCTCTGCAAAGAGTCTCTAAGGGGACCCTTGTGTGTGCTGCCCTCAAGGTCAAGATAAATCTTGTCAAATTAGCTCTAACCACTGCTGGAGGCTCCTGCCCAAAAGACTTGTAAGCCCCCTGGACAGTCTTGATGATCCAGGATGACAGAGTGCTTAATTAATGCTTCTTTCAGTCCATCGAAGGTTCTGAATAAAGTAGGTGCCTTGAAGGTATGCTTTTAGAGTTTTGGGGCATGCCAAGTTTATAATGAACTAAGCTTTCTGTGGAAGCATCCATTCATTTGTCAGATGAAAGACCAAGGCCCCCTTGGGAATAAAGTGCTGGAGTGGTCAGAGCACTACTCTGTTTGGAAAGAACAGGAGATAAGGCAGGCCAGACATGGAGCGAACTTATTTCCTGCAACCAAGGGCAGACAGTGTTGACAGGGGAATCCCTCCTGCCGAGCCATTGTATTCTCCAGGCGGGGGAGCAGGGGAAGACATCGCCGCTGGGAGAACACAGTGATTATTGAAAGCGGCTGTACCAGCCGCTACCAATAATCGTATGTAAATTCCAACAGGCTGGTTGTATCCAAGTTGATTGATCAGCTTGGGTACATTCAACCTAACCATACATGGTTTGAATCTCAGCCAGTGCCTGCTGGCCTAAGGCCTAAGGCTCTGTGGTGACCAGCACTTGAAGCACTGAAACTCTTCCCCTGAAGTAATGGCCACTAAAAACTGCCTTTAGTGTAATGCCCCATAGGTATTCGTCTTCTGTGAGAGCGAAGGGGTCACGAGAGGACTTCAAGGATTGTTATAAGGTCCCACTGTGGGTACACACACACAAAGCTTTTAGCTTTAGCACTGCTTTCCTGAACTGCTCAACCAAACGGTCACTTACCCATCTCTTTTTTTGTGATAGCTGAATGCTACAGGGTTTCTCTCTTACTTTTTCATAGGATTTACCTGGTCCTGTAGGTGAGGATAGGGGAGGAGCTTTACTCCTAGTATGCTGTCATGCAGAAACCAGGAAATAAATTGTTTGTCTGAAAAACTGCTTTGATATAAATGTTGTAACTGTGTATTTAATTGTTTGCTTGTCGTTCAACTTAAATATGAAGATCTCATCAGACATTTTGCATTTGAATTCATACATCAATTTCCTATATCAGCGCTACTTACTCTTCTGTTTTCATTAACTGGATTTCTTCTTTGTTGGCCTTGACCAGTTCTAAACTGTTGTGCTCTGTTTTGTAAGTTGTTTCTGCTGTAATAAACATTATCATTATTACTTGCTAGTCACAATTGGAGATTATGCTAAATTGTGCTTTATTTAAATGTTCTGCGTTTTCGCTATAACAGCCTTTACCATAACATCAGCGACACCAAAATAACCAAACCTTTCCTGCATGCTGTACTACCTGGATACTATGGCATCAGGGTTTTTTTAAGGTAATATTTATATACTTTTGAACATACAGTTTAGAACAATAGGTGAAATGGCTTCCACCTAGATACAACTTCCATTTTGCAATTCATTTTTAAAAACAGAAGCATATAACTGGTGCTTGGTGATTGGTCACTAAGGCTCCCAGCATTGTCCAATTAGAGGAAGAGTCTTCAGCCCTGTGCATTTCGTGGCTAAAAAAGCAAGTGCAGAAAATGGAAACTAGCATAAGAAATATTCAGTAGGTCGATTGTGTCTGTGAGGCAGTTTAAATGGCAACATTTAAAAGGAAGTAGTACATAGTCACAAAGCTAGATATCAGTCCCAAAAGCTTACTATGAAATCAGCCATTAGTAAAAATACCTCTTTTACGTTAAAGCTGAAATCTAGAGGGGCTTGTACAAAGCTTTCAATGCATCCACTCTACCTGATTGTCAGGCCACTCTGATCAGGGAAAGTTATTGCACTTAATGATAGTATCAAAGCTTTCCAGTCTCTCTTACCTCCCACACATTCAACATTGTAATGGTCCCAAAGAAATGTATAAATTGCCAAAACAGCAGTGTTCTGAACAACCAGCATTTGGGTACAGTGGGGTCATCGTCAGCAGATTTTTTTCTTGTCTTAGACAGTCTGAGTTGAGGGGTATAATTCCATATGCTGGTGCATGCTTACGCAAGGGGCAAGGTAGTAGGCCCAAACTGTGTGTTCTATAGCCCAAGAAGTTTGTGTGTATGCGGCCCTAAAGCAAAAAAGTCACTTAAAGGATAAGTTCATTTTTTAGAAAAAAAAATAATAAATGCACATTTTTTTGCAGGTAAAAAAATGTGCATTTTTTTTTTTTTGTAATTTTTGGGCCTGTAAAGCATTGCACCAGCGATCAGCAGATTACTGGTGCCATGCAGGTCTCCTCCAGATCTGTCAGAGTATCTGTGTGCTCATACATCCCATACGGGCAAGCAGATATAATCTGACAAGAAGAATCAATGAACTACTATGGCGCTCCACAGCTCCATGGTAGTTCATTGAGAACTACCAGCTGACAACCACAAAGCATGTTGAGGCTTGTAGTTCATTCACATACAGAACTTTGTGAATGGATGACGCGGCTGTGTGGGCGGGGGTGTGTGTGATGGAATCGCACAGCGACTGCAGCATTGGGAACATAAAATAGAAAAATAGCACACGTTACATGTTCCACCATAGAGATAGGTAATATGTTCTCGAAGGTGAACTTATCCTTTAAATTACCAACCCATACTCTAGTGCTAGGATAGTTACATCACTTTATAGTAAAAACACATAAAATTAGCCTTGGTGTCCTGTAATATGCATGCAGCCAAGGAGACAGAAGGCAACAGGAAATTACTGCTTCATAGAAGTATTCAGAGAGAGCTATAGCTTTGTGACAGGTTTCCTTTATGTTTGATTGAAGTATAAAGGTTAGGTATATGCAGCGCTAGAAGCATCAAATTATAAAATAAGAGTCCATAGTGTTGTTCAGGGCAAATACTGGAACCACCCACGGTGTAGACAGAGATACAATAAGGTGAACATGAGATTATCCTCCACCGAACATCAACACACCGGGCCTCTTACCAAAGAAAATGGACCACTGAATTACAGGTGGTCAAACAAGCATGATATATTCACAGCGCCACGTAACCACTTCAATTGGATCATAGAAGGCTGGATCTTGTAGTCCCACTTAATGGTAATTCATAGGTACATACATAGGATACAAGAAAGCAACTCCTCATGGTGTAGTATAAAAAACCAAGGAAAATTTATTTCTTATAAAAAGCCAGGGTACTCACATTTTGAGAAATAAAAACAGGCATATCAAAAGTTGCAATTCGTCATGGATAGCAGATATTTCCAACCACAAAGATGGCCGCAGTCGGCATGTTACAGTATTGTGACGTCAGAGCTCCACCCTACACAGTGTTTCGTCCAATAGGAATGTCATCAGGGGCGTGGTCAGAGGTCTTCATATGCTCTTTATTTAGGAGGGAGGGCGGGATAAGAACGCCCCTTCCCCCTGCACTCCAAGGCTCTCTCTCATCCACAGGAAGCGGAACCTCATCATAACCAGATGTTTACACCACAGTTTAGACTTATGTGGCTAAAACACACCCACGGCGGCCATGTTTTGGGAGACCAGATTAGACATATATAAAATATACTAATCCGTTTTCTGAAGGGAGGGTAGGAGAAAAAGAACCGAGCCAAGTTGGAAACAAACGTAATAGATAAAAATGGAAGTAATCAAAACATCTACAAATTGAAAATGAATTGCTAAAATTAGCAAACAGCTTATCAAAGGCTGGCTATGAGATAAAAGCAATGCTGCCATCTAGTGGTTGGAAACAGATAGTAAAGAAAATGCAAATGTAAAAATATTACATGGACAAAACCTAACCAAAAAAAATTATTAAAAATATAAAAATGGAAGAATAATCTAGGGATTCAGCTATTGTTAAATTGATAAAGGCATTAACATCCCATTCTATGTTTAAGCCAAATGGTCTATAAGATTTTAAACAAAAAATTCACCAGGTCTCCATCTTTGAAATCTCTTGCCTAATATGGCTGCCCCTCCAATGAGGGTCAAACGTCTCTATAGCCATAAAGGATGTACCCTTTAAGCTCTTATCACGCCACAAAGAGTAATGTTTGGATAAACTATGGTTCAAAAAACCTTTGCAAATATTCGCCAAATGCTCCTTGAGCTTGGTTTCCAACTTGCGAATAGTGCAACCCACATAAAATAGGCTGCAAGGGCACGTAATCAAATAAATCACGTTCTTGGTCGAACACGTGAGGAAACAGCCATGTAAGTCTAAACTGTGGTGTAAACATCCGGTTATGACGAGGTTCGGCTTCCTGTGGATGAAAGAGAGGCTTAGAGTGCAGGGGGAAGGGGCGTTCTTATCCCATCCTCCCTCTTATATAAAGAGGATATGAAGAGCTCTGACCAAGCCCCTGCCGACTTTCCTATTAGACGAAACGCCGTGTAGGGTGGGGCTCTGACGTCACGACACTGTAACATGCCGAATGTGGCCATCTTTGTAGTTGGAAACATCTGCTATCCATGACGAATTGCAACTTTTGATATGCCTGCCTGTTTTTATTTCTCAAAATGTGAGTACCCTGGTTTTTTATAAGAAATACATTGAACTGAACTCGCACAGTTTCATTCCCGCAGTCAGTGTGAACCTAGGCTTAAAGCTATTTTCTTATATTATTTCAACATTTAAATTGTAAAGTTGATGTTTTACAGTTTAAATACATGTATGTTTATTACTAAAACTGCCAAAAGATGTTTATTTCTGCACAGCCAGTCTTGTGATTCCAACACATCTGCCACACTGCACAGCCAGGGAGATCACTCTATGGCCTGAAATAGTGTTTCCATCTGCTTTACATTTACTGCTTCCAGAACGTTTCCTGCTAACAGGACTGGGGTGATTATGCTGATTCTTCTTCCACTGAATAAGCTGGACATGGAAACTTTTAATGCTGAATTGACAAAGAGTGTGTCACCTTCCTGTACAAATGTGTGTAAATCATGACATTTACCTAACAGTTTTATGAATCCTTTGGCAGATAAAATCACACACAAATATACATTTCAACAGTGTTCTTAGCTGTCTGCTGGATATTCCACTTTTTTTTCCACTTACCTCCTAGTGATCATCTGTACAGGCACAGGTGATGCTCTATACTTCTTTGTGATCGGCCTTGCCTTCTGTGATTGTGCTTGTCCCAAGTTCTGAGAACTCTGTCAACATTGTAAAAGCAAAGACAGCCATTGCTGCGAATTAAACAAGTCAAAGATAATGGAGGTTCTGTGGTTGCCCTTTCTATTGTGAAAATATGATTTACCAAGTGCAAACAGACTGTACACTTTGCAAAGTGCAGTTGCTCCAGAGATTAGTAAATGAGGTAAAGCTTCTCTTTGCAAAGAATACCCAATCACGTACTAGGAAAATAAAAAAAATTAACAGCATTTTTGCTTGCACATGATTGGATTGGGGAAGTCAGCAGAGCTTCTGCTCATTTATTAAGCTCTGGACCAACTGCACTTGCAAAGTGTACAGTCTATTTGCCTTTAGTAAATCAACCCCTGTATTTGGATTAAAGCATTTCTCCCACTTCAGCTGCGGGAAGATTTTACCCCCTTCATGACCAAGCCTTTTTTTGCTAGTCAGCACTGCATTACTTTAACATGCAACGCTGTACCCAAACAAAATTTCTAAAACATTTTCACACATATTGAGCTTTCTTTTGGTGGTATTTGATCAACACTGGGTTTTTTAATTTTTTTTTGCGATATAAACATAAAAAGACCGAAAATTTGGAAAAAAAAAAAATATTTTTTACTTTCTGCTATAACCACTTAACCAGCTCCAGGTCATCTCTGGGGCACTTTTTGTTTACATGTAACAATCAGTATTTTTGCTAGAAAACTAGTTAGGACCCCCAAGCATTATATTTTTTTTCAAAGCAGAGGCCCCTAGAGAATAAATTGGTTGGTTTTGCAATTGTTTTGTCATACGGTATTTGCACAGCTTTTTTTTAAACACAATTTTTTGGGAAAAAATACACTTTTTTAAATTTTTTGAAAAAAATCACAATACATAATCACATTTTTTTGTAAAATATAAAAGATGATGATACACGGAGCAAATAGATACTAAACGCGTGTTTAAAATTAAAACGCTCAGGATTTTATTCCCCAGTCTTTTTGGTCCCCAAGAAGTCGGGCGGTTGGAGGCCCGTGTTGGACCTGAAGAGGTTGAACAGATACATCCATGTAGAGCAATTCAAAATGGAATCCTTCAACACAGTAATTCTACCAGTACAACCAGGGGATTGGATGGTCTCTATAGACACCCAAGATACATATCTCCATGCACCTATCCTGCAGCAGTTTCAGATCCTGATTTTATCCCAGCACAAAAAGAACCTAGAAATACATGTGCGATTGGTCCTAGACACGCTGAGCAGGTTCGGGTGGCTAATCAATTATTCCAAAAGTCAGCTCACACCTACACAAGAGATGACATATCTGGGAGCATTCTTCAACACTCCAGAGAAAGCAGTTTTGCTTCCATCAGAAAAGATTCCTGTTCTGAAAGGGAAAGTGAAAAAAGTACTGGCAAGCCATTCCATGTCAGCATCAGCCTGTCTGAGCCTGCTGGGGTCCCTTTCTTCATGTATACCCATGGTGAAATGGGCCGGGTGGCATCTACGGGGGTTCAGTACTGGTGTCGGTGAATGCATTAATAACCCCCAACATTGCTGTCAGTGGACACAATATTAATCCCTAGCATTGGTGTCATTAGATACAATAATAACCTCAAATATCCAAGGGCTCATTCACACGTGAGGTTGGGGAGCAGTAAAACCCTGCAGTTCATTTGCATTCTTAAAAACCTCAACCTCTACCCCCTTTTGTTGCATAGGCAGCAGCTGAGGGTGAACACATGCTGCAGCCACAGTAAGAAATATACCCTTTGTTAGCATAGTCTGGCCAAAGCCAGCATTTTGTCAGTCCACACGCTTTATTACTGAAGGTTGTTTGTTGGTATGGGGAGCACGGCCATCTTAATAGCATCATGGGCCTCAGGGGAAGTAATGCACTGGGGCCCCTACAAGCCTGCCCCAATTTACAAACCTATTTTCAAGAAATAAAGTATACATAGTTGATAGATTTGAACATATATTTCTTAGTACTTTCAATAAAATTGATTTTAAAACAATAACAGGACATGCCATAAATCAAAAAGCACATGTATAAGCCACCATTCCTCATACTTTCTTCAACCCGTGTTTTTATTTTTTCAGGAGTCTTTCACATGGGAGATTGGGGGAGTAAAGCTATCCAGCTGAGCTGTGGTTTTACTGCTCCCCTTTAAGGAATATTTACACCATATGCTGTGGGACTGTGGTGGGTGGCTATTTCAGCACAGTCCCACAGCATGACAAGGAAAAATGTCTTGTCTGTAGTATGTCCAGTTCACACTGTGTTGCAGTGGTGCATGCAGTACTTTTTTCAGCACAGTGCAAGAAAATTCACCACCTCGTACCACACAGCAGGCAGTTGAACTTTATAAAATGTCAGTGTGATACTTCAATAAAGTTTGTTTTAAAAAAAAAAGTAATAGTACAATGCACTGCAGTCTACACTGCACTGATATTGCACAGCAGGTTATAATGCAGCCACTGGGGTGAATGAACCCTTAGCTGACAGGGCAGCAGCTGGGGGTGTACACATGCTGCAGCCACATTGCTTTGCTTTGTGACTGCTGCAAGAATTATACCCACAGTTGCATTTGGCGGGCGCTACCACTCAACAAACGCAAACCCATTCAAATAAAATTGTATGCGTGTGTGTGCGCACATCAGGGAGTATGGGCAAGGCTGCCAAGACAGGCACAGTAGGGACTGGATAGATCACAAGGAGGCGAGACAAAATCATCGGCCTCAGCACACAAAGCTGTTCACTCCGAATCCTGTCTCTCAATATCGCACTCAGAGGATTTGTGTGAGTGAGATCATGAGTAACAGGATTAGTGCAGACAGCACAGTGACAGTACAGTGTGTGCACCCATGCTAAGACAAGGACTGCCAGCTGGGTGGGAAGCAGGGGGCAAAACTGCAGCAGCTGCAATGATCAGTTGACAATGTGGAGATCATGGCAGGCAGCAAATGCCGGTGCCCGCTGCTAACAAAACTACAGTTAAACTTACTCCTCAGCACTGCCAGCAGCATCCGCCTGGACCTGAGGATTCCCAGCCGACCCTGATTGGGCCCCAATTTGCGTGCAGTGCTGGCTTTAAGTGGTTGTAAACCCACTAACAAAACTGCAAGACAAAGGCATACTAGCTTATTATGAATTACTTACCTTAGATCGAAGCCCCTGCAGCGGTCCTCATACACCGCTCCGGCCGGCGACATCGCTCCCAGGGTTACTTCTGGGTATATCGGGCTCCGACGCTGTGATCGGCCGAAACCGCAATGATGTCACTCCCGTGCATGTGCGTGGGAACTGCTGGTAACGGCATACTAGCTGAAGCAACGGCACGACATGCCGTTGCTTCAGTGCGCATGTGCCGATGCCGTCAGCACATGCTGATACAGGGAATATCTCCTAAACCATACAGGTTTAGGAGATATCCAGGGTAGCTACAGGTAAGCCTTATTATAGGCTTACCTGTAGTAAAAAGTGGTTGTAAAGGGTTTACAACCACTTTAAAGCGGACCTTCAGTCATTTTTTCATCTATTAAATCTTCTACCCTTGTTGTTTTAACTTTGGATAGTAAAACATTTTTTTTCTGCCAGTAAATACCTTATACAGCTCACTTCCTGTTTCTTGTCGGGTCATTAGCCTAGGCTTATGACATCATGCACAGCTCTCTCTCTCACTCTCGTGAGAGTTATTCCGGCGTGGGAGGGGGGTGGGTCATAAGAAGGCCAATGAGACCTGCAAGGCTGCAGAGCTGGAGGTGTGCCTCTGTGTGTCTGTATAAATCAAGGAAGTGAACAGGTAGCAGCTTCAGCTGCCCACAGTTAAAATGAATGCGGCCAGACTCAGTGGAGAGAGATTTCTGCAGCATATTTGGCAAGTACAGAATCACAGTTTATATAAAATAATATGCAAAGTGGTTGGGGGGAAGCTTCAGAATGGCAATGATGTTTTTATTACAAATTAAGTGAGCAGACTGCAGTTCCTCTTTAAAGGGCAGCTGCTTTGGGCTCCACAACAATGACTGGGCCTGGGGCAGTTTTCCCTTTTGCCCCACGTTAAAGACAGCCCTGATGTGGAGGTCTTAAATGATGTACATGTGTAGGTGGCTGAAGTGGGAAATGATACTCCCTTTTTGCAGGTCCACATTGGGCCCAACTTATGTTCTTCTACACAGGCCCACTGCATTTTGAAAATGACCCTGCTCAAAACTTTTCCAAGATGGTTGCTGCCAGGACAAATCACAGCCCAGAACTAGGCATAGTAAATTGGACCTGTGTCACAGCTCTGCTATCGAGAGTGCCAGCAAACTTATACTGAGTTAACTTTAGTCATCCACCACCCTTTTTGTGTGATTTTTTTGGAAAATATAGTTACACCTTAAGATACTGAATCTGAAATCAACTGAGCTAGTGTTCCCAAAGCTAAGAAAAGCAGAACTAAATTACCGGTGTATTTTTGTTGGGCCGGTTAAGTGGACTCACACCATTGAAGGTTGCTCTTTGCCGTGTAACTGGTCCAAAGGATGCATTTCTTGTATTGACACGAGAAAATCTTTGTTGTTTAAAACCAGGCTTTGATCTGAGAGGCCCTAAGAAATAAAGCATAGATTAAGCATTTATGGTTCTGCCAAAGTTAGAAATGAAAAATCCAGCAATATGCACACCGTGTATTTTTACTGATGGGCAGATTTTATTCTGAGAAGGACAGGATGGGAAATACTGCCCCTTGTTTTGACCTCCAGGACCTATCATCTCCAGGACCCCAGCAGCACATATACTGTGTATATCATCCATCAGAGATCAGAAAATTGATTTGACAGATCTGGAAAACTCAAGAAATCAATTGCTTTGCTAAGCCACACATTTTCATTTCACCTGACATTATGGGCAAATTTGTCTCATCTGCAGAGAATCACGCAATCTGCAGTTCAATGCAAAATTAAAAAATTTTCAAATCTATTGCACTATTTATTTAGAATACACATAAGATGCAGTTATACTTAATACACACCTTGTTGATTTCTTGGTGGAGCTCTAAAAAATCTCATGTTTCTAAAATTTATTCTTGTCCTTACTTCCTGACCAGCCTGGCTTGAGGACGGCCGAGGATCAGAGTCTTCTTTTTGAAGCTTAATTATGTCATCTAGGTGACAAAATATACAAAAGTTGTACAAATTTAAACCATAAAGAAATTGCACTATACTTAAATGGTACATTAAAAAAATACAGTATATGTTTTTTAAGGTATAGCCTTGTCATGGGGACAATTCGATTTTTTCTGCATTCCACATAGAAGTTTTTGATGTTTCCACTCACTTTTACGCGTGTCAGCTTCAAAGGTTACATTCACCTGAGGCAAAGCTTTGCCCTGCCTGGTCTCAGAAAGAGGTTTTGACCCAAGATCAGGGCCCTGGGAGAAGACAGTGATTATTGCTAGCGGCTGCAATAATTGCAAGTGAATCCACCAGGCTGGTTGTACCCAAGTTGATTGATCTATCAACTTGGTACAGTCAGCCTGCCCATAAACAATTCGAATCCTAGCTGGTTCCTGCTAAACTGGCCAAGATTCGAATCGTGTATGGCCAGCCTTAGTAGTGACCTGACCATGGTTCAGGGCTACACCCCGGCAGACAGGAGGTCTTTGCCCAGGAGTCAGGAAAGCTCCACCTAGGAGAGAGGTGGGAGCCAGAGAAGCTGGGGCTGCTAGCGGTGTGCACAGAGTTGTGTAGGAAGATGGTCTGTGGGAGACAGACAAAAGCCCAAAGGGTAAGGCCAGAGAACGAGTGCTACATGAATAAGCCTAGAGGATTAATGTTCATTTGCTTTGATGGAAGATAAATGCTGAAAACCCCTGTGAGGAAAAACTTATGTTTTGTGTTTTCTGAAACTTTCTTTTAATAAAAGTGGGCAAGAAAAGCCTTTTAAAGGAAGAAGAGAGTGAGTGTCTAAGTCCTTAAAGCTCTACATTTGAGTTCTCACATACAATATGACTGATTTTGCATCTGTACATTGTTATAATGCATGTTTTACTGTGCATTAGCTGAACGCAAGTTAAAGCATGAACTATGGTGCAGTGTGTTATGGTAAAATTTATTTGGAATGGTACCCCAATTGCAAATGTACCCCGATGAACCACTTAGGCCTCATTCACATGGGCTTAAGGGCCTGTACAGCGTGAATAAAGTGTTTGTTTACAAATGTGGCGCGACCTGGAACTGCAGGCAACTTAAGTTAGTGAATAGAGATGTAGTGGCTGTATACCCCTGTACATCTAAGCTTGACAGGTGTGCAGGGGTGAGTTCATGACCCCAAATTCACACTGTCTGCTTTCCGGGCTGTGCACCGTGCCTTGTGTATCTTTCAAACTGGGATGTGCATGTTTGTCCATACAGCCACTGCATCTCCCTTCACCAACATACGTGACCTGAACACAGCTCCAGTTGGCTCCAGGTACATATGTCTCTTTAATAAATTAGACAAGAAAAAATACTCCAAACTTCCAATATAAGAGATCGAAGCAGGGAGATATGATGAGTGCCACTTCATACAATATAGACAATTAAAAGTAAATCCAGCTATATTGGTGCAAAAGACACAGAGGGGGTTATTTACGAAAGGCAAATCCACTTTGCACTGCAAGTGCACTTGAAAGTCTAATCTAAGGGGTAGATCTGAAATGAGGGGAAGCTCTGCTGATTTTATCATCCAATCATGTGCAAGCTAAAATGCTGTTTTTTTATTTTCCTTGCATGTCCTCCTCGGATCTACAGCGACTTTACTTCCAAGTGCACTTGCAGTGCAAAGTGGATTTTCCTTTAGTAAATAACCCCCAGAATGTTTAAAAGCAGTCCATATCCTAAATATACCAACAAGGTAATACAATTTTGGAGCTTGGTGGATCAACGCTTTTCCTATCAGTACAGTGCTTCATCAGGATCCATGTGCCCTTGAAACAATTGGATATGGGACATGTAAGATATATCACAATCTCTAACAAAGAATATATAAAATCAGTATAGACTATATTACAAAGATTAAATATATACAGTACACTGCAGAGGGACGGAGGGCCAAAAATGGAAGAAAGAAAATGGAGAAGAAAAAAGGTCAATAATACTTTACAGGCCTCAGCACTTGTGTGAATAGGGCCTAATAGCTTCCCTTAAAAAACAAAACTGAATTGAAATGCATTTTCATGCTGTAAAATTCATGTCTTTTTTTGTCTAGGAAAACGGAATAGTGTAAATAAGCCCTAAGTGAAAATGTTTATGTGTTATTGGACCCCCATGCAATATGTTCCAGTTTTTATTAAACTGACATTCCATAGCAAACAATCATGTTTTTTACTTACTGAAAACCAAATTTATTTTATTCTGAAGTGGAGACAAATTATATGAATGTTGGTTGATGCTGTTATATTTGCAAAAATAACAGACACAACATAAATGAACAATATACTACATTTTTAGAAAATTGTGCTTCTTCAAATACACATCAATGTAGACGGGGCGAAGAATCTCATTGAAGAGCTCTGTCATTTTTAATAATATGGTGGGAGAGGCAGCTCTTTAAGACACAGACTGCATAATGAATATGTGTCCTTGTTACTTCCTCCATCAAATAGACATAAGAGTAATTACTGTGCACATTGACAGGATTCTTCTGAGAATGGGCAGCCAGTGAAAGCTGAGGAAGATTCTCCTGCTAGCAACTGCTGCTGTCAGACAAGGCCTGTGTCATCGGAGTGAGTGGGAGAACACAGCTGCTAATGGCTGTGGCCGGCTGCGTTCTTTGCGATATGGTCCACAATAGAATGAAAATACTTAACCCACTGTGGCAGGAGAAGGCTAATGTGATGATTAAATAACTCGGGAAAGCTTTGACACTAGTATTTTTAGGTTTCTCTATTCTTTCTTTTTTTCACAGATTAAAAGTCAGCGCCACTTAAAATGATTCTGTAGTCAGCATTGGTTGGTTGAATCACCTGTTGTCTGTTTAAATCTGTTAAAGTGAACTTGTGCTTTGTGCATGCAGTGTTGAGCAACATATTCGCTTTAGGTGACCATATTGCTATATTACTGCTTGCAGGAAAAGGCATACCCGTAATAGAAATACCTTACCTGTGCAGCTGAATGCTTCTCCACTGCTTAGAAATAGTCCCCCGAAATCCACTGGAAAACCAACACAAGTGGCAGGAAAGGTATGTATGTGCAGTCAGTGTGCCTTTTCTTGCAAACTTTACTATAGCTGCTTAGGCCTCATAAGCCCTGGTGCATAAGATCCTGGAGTATTGGTGCAGGTGGAAAACATAGGTGCACCACCCAGCACTTCTGCCAGCAGCCTGTAAAACTCTATGCTGAAAGCTGCTACAACTTGGCATGGCTGAATGGAGCATCAAGTGGCACTAACAATTAGGGCAATTTGTGCCCGGGGATCAATGCTTTGAAAGCAGACTGCTTGTATTCCCAACCATTGATCCTTGTCACATACTGCCCTAAGCATCTATACCACTTGATGCACCACCCAGCTGCAGCAGCAGCTTTCAGCCCCTCATAGAGTATTACAGGTTGCTGGCAGCAGGACTGAACAGTTACAAATCCATTCATTATATCTTCCATAGTTATTCATTTTAAAATTCTTAACAGACTTCTGCCTGCAGTCCAGGCACCTTTGGCTTTTTCATCAATCATTATTACTATTGATGTAAGTAAGTTACTTTTTTCTTAGGTTAGCACTATCACTTCACATGAGCTCACCTTTATTACATCACTTTCATTATGGTCTTTAGATGTTAACCATCTTATTTGTCACCTTTTGCACTCCTCCTCACAATCCACTCTCTTACACACCCACTTTCCTTTCCTCTCATTCCTACCCTATCCCCTTTTCCCCATTCCCCCCTTCATCCCCCCCCTTATTCCTTCCCTCTTCTTCCACCTCCCCATTCCCTTCCCACCTCACCTTCACTCCCCATACCCCCACCACTCTCTCCCCCTTATCTCCCCCCCCCTTCTTTTCACCCCCCCCCCTTTCACCTTCTCCTCCTTTTCCTGGTCACCCCCTATTTCACCTTTATCATTTTCACCATTTTTACACAATTCTGTTGGTTAGATTCCAGCCCAAAAGGTTTTTCGGAGCCCCACTGGCATTGCTCCTTGTGCACTACACTTTGACTGTGTTTCGTGACTTGACCTTGAGGTGCAGATGAAAGATCCTCAATTGGGTGAGCGATTGTTGATGGGTATGGTAGTTGACAGCTTACTCCTTTGTACTATTATTATTACAACTTCAATTTTATATTGTATCCTCAGTCCATGCAATTGTTTTAATTTAGTTTTGTTTTGGTTGTATACAGTGCTACATCTAATTATTTTTCAAACATCCCCTGATGAGCCAATAGTGGTGAAACATATCGGGACAATCATTCTAATGTCATCTGTTTTGAATTTTAGATGTATTCTTGTACATGTGCACATACATTTTATCAAACCTTTTATCATGTTTTTCATGTAACAATAAAATCACGCATTTTTCGTACCTATCATGGTTTGAAATTATTTTTTCTTTGTTGGCACCTTAAAAGTCCCACTAAATACTCTCCCTTCCTTACAATTACGTACAGGGATGTTGGTGCCTTTTTCCTTCCTTATCATTGTCACCTACCCATTTGCTACCTTCCACTGTCACATGTAAGTTTTAAATCACAACTTGAAGCTTACACAGGCTTATCTTCTTCAATACACTTCTGGCAGCCCAACAGAGGAAGGTGAGTATATTGCTGCTGTATAATGTCATGCATGGGTAAAGTACAGTTTCACTTCAGTGCATTCATTTATAACTCCAGACCTCTCTAATGAGGTGCTAACAAAGGTGATACCAGGGTTGGGCCAAGACAGAGGAAGAAGAGGCACCTGTTTTGGGCAACATGGTATTTGAGAAGAACTGGGAGCTCTCATGGGGATAATTCTCATTGGAATTCCTCAAATAAATAAAGAAGCCAGCATAGGTTTAAACTATCCTAAGTATGCACAACTGAAATATCTGTTATGAGTAGAGCAGGTCTCTGAATATTCATGAATACTGAATTCAAATGAACACATAGCAAATATGTAAATCTGCCTGCGTCTGTGGGCACACTTGATACCATCCATGTATGATAGCCTATTACATAGTTCCATAACTGTAGCTTTAAGACACTGAGATGTTCTGACTGGCCAGCTTGAGATATCTGCCTACCATCAAACAAATCATCAGAGAAGAGGGAAAAAAGGAAAAAGGAAAAACTGCACATTGGTGAAATAAACAAAATAATATCAATTAGAGCTGCAATTCCTCTATGTAACACAAACACAGTAACAATCAATGGGAAAAAAGTGGTTTGAATCGCGCTAGAAAGAATTAGTGATCATAAATAACGTCGCCAAACCAAATATTGAAAGATGGGTAAAGGATCCCCATTAGTGCATTAAACATACAATACAAGCCATGTTAACAGACTGAAATGTGTGAATCACCTAAGTGATGTAAAAAATAAAAACTCAAAAAAAGGTTCCAAAGGATCGAAAGAACATAAATTCTTGCTGTGAGAAGAGTGCTTGTTTCACCACCGTAAATAAGACTGGCCGCTTACCAGAATCCCATGATCCCCCGTTACAGAGGATCAGAGAGAGCTGTTTGTCAATATTGATTCGAACCACGACCAATGGACCAGAAGCCTTTTACCGGAATGAAACATCAGAGACCTTGGTACCGTACTTAGGATGTTCACACTGACAGGTACTCAGACATCAGCCCACAGCAATACGGATATGGCATGAAAAATAGAAAGGCTGTATATAGTGTAAAATTGTTGACTTTATTAAAATATAAAGGAGTAAAACTCACATGCTACTAGACAATAGTAGGGGGCGCGTCTCATCACCTCCCTTTAGTCGCTCTGCCTTACGCGGCGTTTTGTGATAGAGTAACGTCGTCCAGGGACACGGGCGGTGCGTCTCATCACCTCCCTTTATAGCACAAAGAGCCTGACCAAGCCTTACTTTGAATTCCGCTCCATCGGCGGACTTGCGCAGAGGGTCGAATAATCCCAGACACTGAATAGTGCCTCACTTGACCAAGATAGATCTAAAGATCCAGATAGTGGATGATCATTTTGTGACATCAACTCACTTTAAGGCGACCGACAGGAATATGGCATGAAAAATAGAAAGGCTCCATATAGTGTAAAATCGTTGACTTTATTAAAATATAAAAGAGTAAAACTCACATGCTAGTAGACAATAGTAGGCGCTTAGTATAGTTTGGAGCGCCGGCCGAGAGCTCACAGATAGCCTGTCCTACTGGAATCAACAGCGGCAATGGGAGGTGACAAGAACACGTCGCTCTGCCCTACGCGGCGTTTCGTGATAGAGTCACGTCGTCCAGGGGCACGGGCGGTGCGTCTCATCACCTCCCTTTATAGCACAAAGAGCCTGACCAAGCCTCACTTTGAATTCCGCTCCATCGGCGGACTTGCGCAGAGGGTCGAATAATCCCAGACACTGAATAGTGCCTCACTTGACCAAGATAGATCTAAAGATCCAGATAGTGGATGATCATTTTGTGACATCAACATACTTTAAGGCGACCGACAGGAACTCTTACATCCCTGTAGATAGTTGTCATTACAAGCCCTGGCTCAGAGCTATTCCCCAGGGCCAATTTTTACGCCTGAGACGTAATTGTTCAGACATTAACACCTTCAATGAACAAGCATCGGTCCTTATGGATAGGTTCATTGAGAAAGGGTATGATCAAGCTTTTCTCTCTCTGGCTGTGAAAACGGCACGAGACAGAGCTTTACTTTTGTCCGATGTACCCCGACACAATGCTGCTGTATCTGATGTTGTGCCGTTTATTACCACCTATTCGGTACAACATCATAATATCAAGCAATTGATACAGAAACATTGGCACCTGTTAGGTAGCGACAGAGTCTTGGGCACTGTCTTGCCAGCCAGACCTAGAGTGGTCTTTAGGGAAGTGGCTTTTCTCGGGAGTAGAGTAGCTCCCTCTGTCCAAGATCCTCCATGTGAGAATCGTAATTTTCTCCAGAATCTCACTGGCTACTACAAATGTGGGAAATGCCAAGTTTGTTCTTTAAACGCCAATAGAGCTAGGCGAATTACCACGTTTACATGCACTAGCACTTCGAGATCATATGAACTCAAACCTTTCATTACATGCACCTCCGTAGGGGTGGTCTATCTCTTACAGTTTCCATGTGGGCTTCAGCATGTGGGGAGGACCAAAAGGGCATTGCAGGTTCACCTGAATGAACATATAGGGAATATTAAGAGAGGTTATGATAAGCATCCTGTCCCCAGACACTATGACTAGGTACATAATAGGGACCCCTCTAACACCCTGTTTGTGGGTATCGACAAATATAGACCACATTGGCGAGGTAGCCTGTTAGTCAGGGAGATCTCCAAGAGTGAGATGTCCTGGATCCACAGGCTTAAACGTTATGTACCATACGGCATGAACGTTGACATAGACATGAATGCCTTTATTAATAACGCCTAATGATGGGTATACCCCCTGCCATTTACCATCTATATAGGATGTGGGCAGCCCAACTTTTTAGGGCTTGGGTGTGTTGTGTCTGGAGGATGATATTGCACTTTGATTGTTAACCTGTTGTTTTAGAGATTCTCTGTGAAGACCTACGCTTTGAGTTCCTACCCATCTGGATCATCTAAATAGCTCTAGCAACGGGGTGGCGGTGATATACACACCGTCCTTTACTCCTATTACCATCTGATGGCCCGCTTGACCCCCATTCACAATATCATTCATTTAGGTTTGAGGTTTACAGTTGGGAATGTTTCCCAACTTTATTAGTTCAATTCCAGTTCAATTTGGCATGACTGTTTCCATTGAATTTTTCTTTTAAGATGAATTTTGGGATTATAGTCCCATTATAGTTGCATTTATGTTCACTGGTTCCAATTGATTTAATATATTTCTGGTACCAATCCAACGGGACCTGTTTTTGACATGGGTTTATAGTATATTTGCCATTTTCAATATGGCCACTAGGTGGCTATTGCGCATTCCCAGTATGTCCCCCTATGCTTATATTAAGCCAGGTCCAGTCTGTGACACGGACCGTGCCGAGAGATAAGACTAAAATGCTTAGGGCTACAAATGCTTTAGTTCAATTCAAGTTCAATTTGGCATGACTGTTTCCATTGAATTTTTCTTTTAAGATGAATTTTGGGATTATAGTCACATTATAGTTGCATTTATGTTCACTGGTTCCAATTGATTTAATATATTTCTGGCACCAATCCAACGGGATTTGTTTTTGATATGGGTTTATAGTATATTTGCCATTTTCAATATGGCCACTAGGTGGCTATTGCTCATTCCCAGTATGTCCCCCTATGCTTATATTAAGCCAGGTCCGGTCTGTGACACGGACCGTGCCGGAAGATAAGACTAAAATGCTTAGGGCTACATTTAGGCCCCTTTTTTTCTGGCTTGAACTCTATATTTATTTAATACAGGCTTGCCAATTGTGGGTTCACATGAATTTACATTTTTATTATTTAGGGTTTACTTGTAATTTTTCAATATGGCCACTGGGTGGCCATTGTTTATTCTCAGTATGTCCCCCTATGTCTATATCAAACTAGGTCCGGTCTGCGACACGGATTGTGTCTGTTGATATGACATTTATTTAGTGCCTGGTTGGCATTTTTACCGTATCATTGGGGCACCTAACTCTATATGAGCTTTATGGTTCCCAGATACCTGACCTTATAACCCACTTCCAGCCAGCGGAGTCATGTCATTTCATGTATAGGACCGTATGCCTATGGATTGCGTATGCACCTGCGCACTTGGCAGTATTCAGTGTCTGGGATTATTTGACCCTCTGCGCAAGTCCGCCGATGGAGCGGAATCCAAAGCGGGGCTTGGTCAAGTGAGGCACTATTCAGTGTCTGGGATTATTCGACCCTCTGCGCAAGTCCGCCGATGGAGCGGAATTCAAAGTGAGGCTTGGTCAGGCTCTTTGTGCTATAAAGGGAGGTGATGAGACGCGCCGCCCGTGCCCCTGGACGACGTGACTCTATCACGAAACGCCGCGTAGGGCAGAGCGACGTGTTCTCGTCACCTCCCATTGCCGCTGTTGATTCCAGTAGGACGGGCTGTCTGTGAGCTCTCGGCCGGCGCTCCAGACTATACTAAGCGCCTACTATTGTCTACTAGCATGTGAGTTTTACTCTTTTATATTTTAATAAAGTCAACGATTTTACACTATATGGAGCCTTTCTATTTTTCATGCCATATCCGTATTGCTGTGGGCTGATGTCTGAGTACCTGTCAGTGTGAACATCCCAAGTACGGTACCAAGGTCTCTGATGTTTCATTCCAATAAAAGGCTTCTGGTCCATTGGTCGTGGTTCGAATCAATATTGACAAACAGCTCTCTCTGATCCTCTGTAATGGGGGATCATGGGATTCTGGTAAGCGGCCAGTCTTATTTACGGTGGTGGAACAAGCACTCTTCTCACAGCAAGAATTTATGTTCTTTCGATCCTTTGGAACCTTTTTTTGAGTTTTTATTTTTTACATCACTTGGGTGATTCACACATTTTTTGTACATGGACTTTTTTTTTTTTTATATTATATTTGATTGATTATCAATTTGTTAACATGGCTTGTATTGTATGTTTAATGCACTAATGGGGATCCTTTAGACATCTTTCAATATTTGGTTTGGCAACGTTATTTATGATCACTAATTCTTTCTAGCGCGATTCAAACCCCTTTTTTCCCATCAGAGAAGAGGGACCTGACACAATTTCAAAAGGCTACACATATATATAGGTCACTCCATAGTTCCACTTTTTACAGCATTGTGGATGCCAGAGGGCCAAATAACAGGTTCTTCACCTTTACACGCTCAGACATTGACATCAGTTTAGCCTTGAATGGCTTTTCAGATAATCATCATAACAGCACAACAGACCTTGAAGGTTCCAGATATTCAGGACTCGTAATTTTTCACTGCAGAAAAAAAACACAGTCAACTTTTATATGACAAATGGCCTCAACATATCCTCAGGGGTGAGAGATAGTAAAAAATATGAAACAATTGTTTAATGTTTCCTTAAGACGCAGGGAATAAAATCCAGATGCATTAAGTCAATTTTAAAATTCATGTCAAAGCACAAGGGCAAGAGGACCATATGTATTTTTTACCTTTGTCCTTAACAATTGCTGTCCTTATTCTTTGTTAATATATATTTCTATTTAATATGTCTATGCCCTGCCCTCTGTTCTTAGAAATTGAAAAGGCCCCTTGAGGGTGAATATATCCAAGCAATAGAACAAGCTATTTAGACGTTGATTTGTGAAAGAATGAGACAGAATGTCATTGTATGTGTCTGAGCAAGAGGTAATCCAAAGTGACACCCCAAACAATGTACTGCAAAGCCTGTAATTCAACAATGCAGAATGCAGCCAGTGTGTGTAATTGTATATGCATTAGGGTAATACATGTTGGGTAGAACACGGTGAATGCACTTTTAACATATTATACCAGTATATAAATATATATACCTGTATTGTACAAGTTGTATTTTTGAGGATTATTTCATTATTGAACAACTACAGTCAATCCAAAATGTTAATAAACCTCAAACCTGAATATTTAGGAAAGAAAAAGTGAGGTGTTGGCCTCCTTAGGACAATATCTACGTGTGCACAATTATTGGACAGCTATTAGTCTGCAGAATTACTATGCAACTAAATGAAAAATGAAAAATTTCCCATCTCCGCCTATTTTTATCTGTTAAAGTGAGAATAATAAACAAACAACTCATAATTTACAAATAAACATTTCTGACATTTCAAAAAAATCAATAAAAAAACTTGGTGATCAATATAACCACCCTCCTTTTCAATTACAGTCATAAGCCTTCCATTCATGGAGTCTGTAATTTTCTCAATCTGTTGCTGCTCAACTTTTTGTGCAGCAGCAACCACAGCCTCCCAGACACTGTTCAGAGAGGGATGCATACAAATTATTGCGGCACTGAAAAGTTCAAAATGAAATTGAAGAGTGGGAGGAATCCGATCACCAAATATATTGTGCAGATGTAGAAAGAGTCACTCGTCACCACGTGGTAATGTAGTCTGCTTACCAGAAGGTGTTAAGGATTAGGCATAGATGATAAATTCTCAATAGCATCCAGCAAATCCAGCCCACTGGAACCCCTCATCAGACCACAACATCAGTGGGATTTACTTCACATATAAACATCTCCCAATGGTCACTTCAGAAATAGGCATTCAGGCATGTAGTCATCATATATCCGAGAAAAGAAAATGAAGGACCCATAGTGAAGCCCGTAATGATAGATAAAAAAAACTTTTATTGTAGTAACTTACAGTTGAAGCTTAAAACAGTATGCATCAATGATAGGAACAAACGGCTGCAGCAATCAGCGTACGGATGTCAGCCTGCCTGACATGTTTCATCATAACAGATGTCTTCAGAGGCAGATGTCTTCACCTTCTGTTCAGAGAGGTGTACTCTTTTCTTTCACTGTAAATCTCCCATTTAATAAGGGCCCACAAGATCTCCAAAGGGTTTAAGTCAGGTGAGGAAGGGGGCCATGTAATTATTCTTTCATGTTTAAGGCCTTTACTGGCTAGCCTTGCAGTGGAGTACTTTGATGCATGCAGTGGAGCATTGTCCTGCATAAATATCATGGTCTTCTTGAAAGATACAGACTTTTTCCTGTACCACTGCTTGCAGAAAGTGTCTTCTGAAAACTGGCAGTAGGTTAAGGAATTAATTTTGAGTCCATCTTCAACCCAAAAAGGTCCAACTAGCTCATCTTTAATAATACCAGCCCATACAGTACCCCACATCCACCTTGCTGGCATCTGAGTGGAAGTGGAGCTCTGTGCTTGTTACTGATCCAGCCACAGGCCCATCCATCTGGTCTATCAAGAGTCACTCTCGTCTCATAAGTCCATAAAACCTTTGAAACATCTGTCTTCAGATATTTCTTGGCCCAGTCTTGATGTTTCAACTGATATGTCTTGTTCAGTGGAGGTCGGGATTTTAACCTTCCTTAACCTGCCATGTCCCTGAGCACTGAACACCTTGTACTTCTAGCCAGTCCAGGTAGGATGAAGTTCTGGAATATGGCAGCACTGGAGTATAATGGGTTCCTGGTAGCTTTACATTTGATTCTTCTCAAAATTTGCATCTTTTTTTTTTCTCATTACATTCTTGTGACCCTGTTGACTACTTGCGTTTACGTTTGATGGTTCTGTGATCACTCACCAATATCTTATCAATTTCAAGAGTGCTGCAACCCTCTGAAATACTTTAAAATTTTTGACTTTTCAGGGTCTGCACCTAAATGCAGGTAATCGCAGTCGCTGAGTTTATCTCTTTTGGGTGCCACCCACGCAAGGCTTATGTCAGCATTGGGGGGTTTTACACTTACACGCCTACTGTCAGCTTTCAGATAGAAGTGAAATTGGCACCCTCCTTTAACATGCTTCCTGGGCCTGGTGGGTGTTGCCATTAATCTCCTGCGCTCGAAAGAACCCAGAAGTGACGTGATTACATCACTTCCAGTTTTAGTGCAGGCTGCTGTGACCAGAAAAGTAGAGAAGGGAACACAATCTGGGATTCATTATTTTCAGTGGGTGGCAAGGGAAACTTTACAGGTTTAATAGTCCCCTGGTAACGAGAATAGTCTCGGTAAAGAGAACCTGTCACAGCAAAATGCTATCACATAGGGGGCTTGGCAGCCCCCTATGTGATAGCAATAAAGTTAGGTGAAATATCCAGATTGATTGAAAGTCCCCCCTACACACACAGAAGCATAAAGGCATACATCAGTGTGCCTATGTTTGAAAAGGCTGATTGTGCTTCACATATTGAATATCACCACGCGGGCCCCCAACAATGTGGATACAGAGGGGTCAATTAATGTCATATGTACTTACTTTTTCCTCCATCTCTGAGATCCTAGCTGACCCATCAGACTTTGACGAGCTACTTTTACAATCAGACCCACCCGCCTACGTAATATCATTGTTATATTCCATACTACTAAACATATCTGCCCCAGACCTTCCAACATACACGCAGAAATGTGAAATAGATCTACAACACTCCATCTCCCCTGCTGATTGGCAAAAAAGCTTTGTCCTGACGCATAGGATTTCCTTAGCGACTAAGTCCCAAGAAAAAGGATTTAAGCTACTAACGAGGTGGTACAGATGCCCAGCGACTATCCAACGGTTCAATCCATCCTTGTCAGATACCTGCTGGCGGTGCATGTCTTCTAGAGGGACAATGCTCCACATTTGGTGGGAATGTCCTCCAATCAGGAAACTTTGGCAAAAGGTCTTTGATCTATACAGCAGGCTGATGGCGACCTCAATTAAACCTACTCCAGAGATAGCCCTACTATCTCTGCTACCAGGCCCCCTTCAAAACGATTAAAAAAGATATATTGCGCCACTTTTTAGCCGCAGTCAGGACAGTGATTCCCCGCCACTGGAGAACAACAGTGGTACCCTCTTTGGGCGACTGGGTTGTGGAGATGGATCAGATTAGAGATCTGGAGCATCTATTGGCGCAGGAAATGGGGAAGGAGGAACAATTCTCTATCACCTGGACCGCGTGGGCAATGTTTCGTTATTCCGACGACTTTTCTGTATGGGTCAGGGATGCCCCACTACCATCTACTGGCTAGCCATGCTGGGATGCTCCCTACTTTCTTCATCATCTTTTACCTTTTTTCACAGTGTTTTTCTCGTCCCTCTCTCCACCTATTCCTCTCTCTGTTTTGAACTAGTTCTCTTAGTATATGAACAAAGGCCATATACCCAGATTAGTTTAACGACATCAATACTTTGTATAAGTGAGCAAAAAAGGTCCCGACAGCTTATCATGTAGGGGGAGATCCCTCCGATAATACCAATACGCAAAACCACATGAGTAAACATATGTTGGATCCCACGCATATAACACACTTCCCATATGTCTAAAGACCTTTGTTGACAATGTGATATTTCGTTGTGTAACCAGAGACTTTATGTCAAAATATATACAGCTGCTCATATATGGTATAGTTTTATAACATTGTTTTCTTCCTTTGTGCACAATACATGTAATCACGTGATGTAAGAGTTCAATGTGGCAAACTTTTTCTCTCTGTTATATTTCCTTTTGTATTATGTTTTTCTTTTTTCTGAAATAAACTAAGATTGAAAAGAATATCACCACGCATGCTATAGTGCAAACAAGAATTCTGGGGCCAACATGGTTAACTCAAAACTGATGACCTGTAATTGCTTTTAAAATATCACCTGTAAAAAATTTGACTCACTCAGTTTTAATGCTTGACATGTTTGGTATTCATTTAGTTAGTGCAACCTCACTTTTTATATTTCACCATAAAATAGGGAAATATACTGTGTTTGTGTATTTTTTTACTGAAATAATCTGTTTATTTGTACTAATATCATGTGACATAAAAAATTAGAACTACCACCATTTGATGCTCCAAGGTCTCCGCTTTCAGAAAAGATAATGGATTAAAGATTATGTATTTGAACATGGCTGTGTTTCATGGCCTCCAGTCTTCATTAAAGGAACCTCGGTGATAGCATGAAGTCTGGGAAATTTAGTTGAGCAGTTTGGTAAAATGTATTCAAATTTGGGAGGACCCAGATTACTGCATGTGAGGATTGAAGAATGAAAGCGGAGTTCCACACGTTTTTTAGTTTACTAAAAGTCAGCAGCTACAAAAAGCATAGCTGCTGACTTTTAATAAACCAACACTTACCTGCCCCACGGTCCAGCGATGTGGCCACCCGGAGGCTAGCTCCTCTCCCCCTCCTCTCCTCGGCGCAGTCATTGTAACTATGGGCACCTGGCCGTAACAGCTTACGGCTTCACTGCTCATGCACGAGTCGCGCTGTGCTCTCCTATTGGCCAGCCGATCTTCTGGGACCTGAGTTGTTTCCCAGAAGATTGCTGGCAGGCAGGGGCCGCCTAGGGCGAGAGGAGGAGTCGCCTAGCCGGCCAAAGATAGGAAGCAAGGAAGTGGGACGGGAAGTTCCACGAAAAAAGGGTACACACTCCCCCCCCCAAAAAAAATGACATGCCAAATGTGGCATGTCAGGGGGTGAGGAATGCGTAAAACAGAAACTCGGCTTTAAGTCTAGGTTTACGATTATTCTAAGTGAATCCCATATCTGGTGTTACAGTATATGGAATAAAGCACACATGAAGCACCTATGACCTCTGAGAAAAAGGTTAACCCCTTGAAATGCATTAGCTTCTGCTTCTGTTATAATGTCATTTATGCCCAACTTGATTACTGTTTGAGGTGGTTCTTGAAGTTGGTTTCCAAGTATATCCACTTATGTTGTATACAATAAATGGTATCTTAGGTAATGCACAAGGCTGGTACTCCCCCATTTTTGGTCTTTGTTGAGCAGCTACTAGGATCCCCATGTCTGAACTGGGCAGCAAGACCTAAAGCAAGTTGCTTACCTGCTGAAGCCTATTAAAGAGAATTCAATGGGATGATGGTTATATTTACCTGCCACTGACCACCTAGACTTGAGCGCTGAAGAGGCTTTTTTTGTTAAAGTTAAGAGTCACAAGGATCACCGTGAAATAGTACAGCAGTTTTGGGAGGTAAGTTATATTTACTCTCTATCTGAGCATCACTCTACCCAGCCAAGTGGTAGGGAATTTGTCCTATCCATTAAGGAGCAATTTAAGTTTTCAAAAGAGAAAGGTAGATAATTTGTGCATATATGCTATTATAGGAGTCAGTCAAGTAGATCCTGAAGTATGGAAGAGCAGGTAAGGCCCAAGGAAAATCATATGAGTGATGCAATTGGTCAACGAGCTGGTGCGAGTGTGACGTTAAACACCTTAAACTTGTGAGTACTGATAATGAGACCAGAGGCATAATGGGACAGTGTCTGTCTGTAAAATTGAAGTCAGAGCAATAATCGGGTAAGTGATATATGGCCCTCACATCTTGATGCAGATATTTAATCAATTAAAGTGATTGTAAAGGCTATATTTTTTTTATTACAATAACAAACATGTTATGGCCACAAACCTCCTCTTCTTGGGACCCCATTGGTTCTCTAGGCTCCTCCTCTTCTCTGTGTGCCCCCATAGAAAGCCACTTGCTATGGGGGCACACCTGCTGACTTACTCCTAAGCCAGGCTGTGTGCATCTATTAACACACACAGCGCGGCCCAGTCCAGCCCCCTGCTATCTGTTTACAGGATTTGACTGACAGCTGCAGGAGCCAATGGCTCCCACTGCTGCCAGAGTCCCTGTGAGAAGAGGAAGAGAGGGGAGAGAAAACTTGAAGCCTGGACAGTGCTGGATCACTGACAGGCTAAGGTACAGTAAGTGTTTGGTTGGGGGGGGGTATAGTTGGGTGTTGTTTACCTTAATGCAGGGAATTAAAAAAAAAAAAAAACATGTTATACTTACCTGCTCAGTGCAGTGGTTTTGCACAGAGCAGCCCAGATCCTCCTCTTCTCGGGTCCCTCGCTGGCACTCCTGGCCCTTCCCTCCTGCTGGGTGCTTGCTATGGGGGCAAACGAGCTGAGCCGCTGCTCTGTGTGTCCATTCACACACGGAGCCGAGGCTTGGCCCCACCTCCTCTGTCTCCTGATTGGCTCACTGCCTGTGATTGACAATGGCGAGTCCTGGAGAGGCAAGGCTCTAGTGAACATTGCTGGATCAGGAGGGGGCTCAGGTGAGTATTGGGGGGGGGGGGGGGGTGGCTGCAAACAGAAGGTTTTTTTACCTTCATGCATAGAATATATGAAGGTAAAAAAAAAAAAAAAAAAGCCTTGTACCTTTACAACAAATTTAAGGCCCCTTTCAGACCTGCGGATCCCTATTTAGCCATCTGCTTGCTCAGCGGGGATCGCTCCATTAATCCCCGCTGAGGCGGCGGATGACAAGTCCATCTCTGCACACTGTGCAGGGACGGACCTGTCAGAGAGACCGCTCTCCTCTATGGGGGGATCGGATGATTACAGACCGCCTGTCCGTTTTCATCCGATCCGCCAGACAGATGGAAAATAGGACATCGATCCGTCTGGATTTTGCGGAGTGGATCGGATGTCAGCGGACATGTCAGCGATGACATTCGTCGCTCCATAGAGATGTATGAAACGACCATTCAGATCGCCTGGATCTGAAAGGTCTGCACATGTGAAAGGGGCCTTAGGGGGAAAAAAAAACACACAAGCTATAGAACTACATTAGGGATCAAAGAGGTACTACAAGTCAGATTTAGTCATGTCTAAACACAATCATAAAATCTCAGCAAAGTCTCCTGAATATGATATTGTCCATCCTCTGTCACATATCAGAAATGACTGTTTACTTCTGTCATGCTGATCAACTTTAATGCAGCCCTTTGTATAAAATGACACAGAAGATTTGAAACAGTGCTTCTTCCATTGCGGGTTAAAGTTGGCACATTGTAGCTAGCTCAAAAATATACAGCATCCAGTTGTAAATGACATATCAAAGCCTTTAATCTGTTTGAAGATGAATACATGCATGCTCTAGTTATGGCAGAATATTAAACAGCTACACAATGTATACAAAATGTCCTCATCCAGGTTTCCTTGTCAAAAGAAGTTTATTGAGTATACAATGTTATAAAGATACATAAAGTAAGTTTACAAGGATCTATAAAGTAAGCTTATTGTTTTACAGTAGGGTTTATATAGGTAAATATCATGAAATTTCAAATATTAAACATTGGGTTCACGTAAACCTAAATTAAAGATATATATCATTTCCTTAGTTACTTTTGTAGGTATTTAAATGATTTATACCTACTATACATATTGTTTACAAGTAGAGTGTATATAGGTCAAATAAATTCTGATAATGAGCTTTAATCGTAAGGTGGAGAAAAGGAAAGAGAAAGAAGAAAAAAGAAAAGAAGAAAAAGGTAGAGGTATGGTCCACAAGGTTGTCCCGCTCGTCAGTTTATTATTCTTTTTAGTTCTCTTTGAAGCCTTAGAATGGGTGTCTCTGTAAGTCATTTAATCTGTTACCATGGCAACAGGACAGAGTCATTGAAATTTGACAGGAACTGTTGTTTTATCCAAGGGTGCCAAAGTTTTTCAAATTTTGGAATTTGATTTTGATCGATGGCTACCATCTTAGCATGGGACATTGTATTATTCATTCTGTGAATTGTTTCTGCTAGTACCAATGTAGGAGATTTCCATGCCTTGGCCACTGTTTGTTTTGCAGCCGTTATTAGTTGGATCATAAGTTTGAATTGAGAGAGTGTTAACCATTCCGGTTTTAGATTAAGTAAAGTTAAATATGGATCTGGTTGTATTATCTTTTTAAATATTTTAGATGCAATCACGAAAACTTCCTTCCAGAAGGTTTGGATTACTGGGCACGTCCACCATATGTGTAAATATGTGCCTATTTCTGGGCATCCTCGAAAACAAAGAGCTGAGGTATTAGGTGAATATTTTGCCACTCTAGCGGGTACAAGGTACCAGCGAGTTAGGACTTTATAATTTGTCTCCAGTGCTAAGATGTTGGGTGAAGATGACTTAGATGTGAGCCATATGTTAGACCAGTCCGTGTCTTCTAAAGTTCGTCCCAGGTCCTCCTCCCACCTCTGAATGTAAGAGGGTCTATTAAGATTTGCTACTCCATATAATTGATTATAAAGTGATGAAATTGTACCTTTAGCAAGTGGATCTTTTGTACAGATTGATTCAAAAATGGATAATTGGGATAATGGTGTATCCCCCTTTAGGAATGGTGTATAGAAATTTTTGATTTGGAGATATCTAAATATCTCAGAGTTTGGTAGATCATATTTTTCTCTAAGCGATGGGAATGAAAGGAATGATTTAGATGCTATGAAGTCATTTAGTGTCTGAATGCCTGATGTTGTCCAAGCTTTAAAAGAATTTGGGTAGATCCATGCCGGATAAAAGGCCGGATTTCTGATAAAAGAAAGGAGAGGATTGTGTGGAGATTGTAACTGATATTTGGTTTTTAGTTTATCCCAGAGAGATAAGAAGTGTTTAGTTATGGGATTATGAATTTTAAAGCGGTCTTTAGGATCAAGCCATAATAAATTTGATATTAATAGAGGGTCATTTTCTGAAGCCTCTATAAATACCCATAATGGGATTTCCTGTTTTGCATGGTATTTGGACAGACTGGCCAAATGTGCTGCTCTGTAGTAGTTAGTAAAATTAGGGTATCCCAGGCCTCCTTTATTTTTGGGAAGATGTAGTGTGTGTATAGGTATACGTGGTTTAGAAGAGCCCCATATAAACGAAGTTGCTCTTTTTTGTACTATTCTCAAAAAATAGGAAGGAATTGGAATAGGGAGGACTCTGAATAGATAAAGCAATTTGGGTAGAATAGTCATTTTGATTGCATTAATTTTCCCTATCCAGGATAAAGGAAGTTGCGACCATTGTTTTGTTAGATTTGTGATCTGTCTTAATACAGGAGGATAATTGGTTGAGAATAAGTCAGAATGAGATGCTGTTAAATGAATTCCAAGATATGGGATTGATTTTTCTGCCCATGTGAATGGGAGTGCAGCCCTAGCCGGGATCAATTCCATGTTTGTGAGTGAAATATTAAGCACTAGGCATTTCTTAGGATTAATCATAAGGCCGGATAGGGCTGCAAATCCATCAAGAGCTGGTATTAAGTTAGGACCAGAGACCTGTGGTCATGATAGAAAAAGTAATATATCGTCTGCAAATATACATAATTTGTGTGTAATACCTCCTACTTCAATGCCAGTTATAGTTTGGTTTGTTCTGATGTATTGGGCCATGGGTTCGAGTATAAGGGCAAATAATAAGGGAGATAATGGGCAACCCTGTCGGGTACCTCTTTCGATATTAAAGGCTTCAGATTTGTATCCAGCATATTTTATATAGGCTTTGGGTTTATTATATAATGCTTTGATCCATGTTAAAAAGTGGGGTCCAAAACCCCATTTTTGTAATGAATATTGCATATATTGCCAGGATACTGTGTCAAATGCCCTCTTAATATCGAGAGATAGAAAACATAAAGGGATTTTCCGTTTTTTAGCAATATGTGCCAATAACACTGCCCTGCGTATATTATCGCCTGCCTGTCTATTTGGCATGAAGCCTACTTGATCTCTATGTATTAATTTTCCTATAATGCTATTGAGGCGTTTTGCTATTATTTTTGCTAATAATTTAATATCGAGGTTTAACAGAGAGATAGGCCGATAATTCACACAGGAAGTATCATCAGAAAGGGGTTTTGGGATCATACAAACAATTGCCATTAGTGTTTCTTGCCGAAAAGAATGTCCATCTAGAAGTTTGTTAAAAGTTTCAGTGAGAATGGGAGAGAGTATTTCTGAGAATGTTTTATAGTATAAAGCCGAGTAGCCGTCTGGGCCTGGTCTTTTGTTAAGTTTTAGGTCTTTTATGGCGTTAGCAACTTCATCTATAGTTATAGGCTCATCCAAACTGCTTTTTTGATTCTGAGATAACTCAGGTAAGTTTATTTTTGAGAAGAAGGATTCAGCTTCTGTAGGATTAAATTCATTGTTTGTCTTGTATAAAGTTGCGAGATGTGAGTGAAATTTATGGACTATTTTAACTGGATTACAAGTGTAAACATTTTTTGATAATTTCAAACGTATTGGTTTGAAAGATTTGTTAGTTGAATTTAATGCCCGAGCCAAATATGTACCAGGTTTGTTTGTATTCATGTAGAAATTGTGTTTGGAGCGTTTGAGGGATTTATCAACTGACTCAGTGAGAAATAGATCGTATTCCAATCTAAATTTTTCCAGATGAGATTTTGTACTCTGAGATGGATTATCTTGAAATGATATGTAGGCTGCATTAAAATTGAGTTCTAGTTTTTTTGCTAGATTTTTGCGTTCCCGTTTAAATAGTGCCATTTGTCTTTGTATTGTACCACGCAAGACAGGCTTATGAGCTTCCCACAGTGTTATTGGGGAGATGTCTGTTGTATTATTAATTGATATGTATTCCTTTAAAGCTTGTTCAATGGCCATCTGATGTAGTGGGTGTTTGAGCATTATGTCCGGTAAGTACCACGTTGGGTCATGCGCTTTTGGTATGGCTGAGGCTATAGTAGTGTATACTGCATTATGGTCAGACCACGGAATCGGAATTATATCTGATGCAATAATTTCTGGTATCATTCCTATTGTTAGAAAAATATGATCTATTCTGGTGAAGGTTTGATGAGGGTGCGAGAAATAAGTGAATTTCTTTTTCATTGGGTTACTTTCTCTCCATGAATCTACCAGATTGTATTTGGAAAGAAGTTGAGAAAAAGGTAATCTAGAGGTTATTTTGGATGGTGTAAAAGGTGATTTATCTAGAAATGGGAGGAGGACCTGGTTCGAATCCCCACACATTATCACTGTTCCTATTTTGTGTGTATTAATCACTTGTAATATATGTGAGAGGAATGGTGTAGGTTGTTTGTTAGGAGCGTAGTAGGAAATCACAGTGATTGCTGTATCCATTATATAACCCATGAGTATCAGGTATCTACCTTCTGGGTCTTTAATTTCTGATGATAAGGTGAATGGTGTGGATCGGTGAAATGCAATTAGAGTTCCCCTTTGCTTGGTACAGGCAGAAGCCGTGTAAATTTGTTGATAAAAAGGAGAAATATATTTTGGAGTAGAATCTTTGGTGAAGTGTGTTTCTTGGAGGCATACTATGTGAGCCTTCTTGTTATGGAAAGTACGGAAGGCTTTGGTCCTTTTTTGAGGGACATTTATTCCCTGAACATTCAGGGAAAGTATATTCAGTGGTGCCATGGCAATAGATCAAATAGTTTTGACTTACTTTTTGTTATGCAGAGCTGACTGCGCAGATCAACCTGTGTGGACTGAAGAGATGAATAGATAGAAAAGAAACCAGTGAATTCTGGAGTAAAGAGTAAACAAAAAACATATGAGATTAGATGATACATTGTATAAATTATTTTTTGCAAGTAATCACAATTTACCCGTGAAAGAGAGTAAATATCTCTCTCAGGGGAATAAGTGCCTTCGTCACACTCCCACATAATATGATTGGGAGAATGAGGAGGGCTAATGGGGGTACACGGATCTTCCGCTTACAGGAGAGAAGTGCTATGTCAAAAGACATCAAAATGATGTTTCATTAATTGGAGTGCAGAATATAGTTTTTGTTGAAATTATTTATTCCAGGGTGGTTGTATATGGTTAGTCTTGCCCTAGGCTAAATAATTCAGTTAGAAAGGTACTGTTAATAACTTTGGTATTGATGAAGATAGTTTGAATTATTTTGGGATTTTAACCATTTAAGAGTAAACAATTACATATTTTATTCATATGCAACTGTTTAGATATGTTAACTCATAAAATTGAGGTTGTATTGCTTCAGATTAGAATAAACAAAAACATAATTCTAGGAACTAGTTAGATAATAATATATTTGTTTTAAGAAAAGAAAGAAAAAGCTTCCATTACTTCTGGATTATTGAACATATTTGTCCTAAAAAGTAATAAATCTATTATTACCTGATAATATATAACTGAACAAGAATTTCCTTATTTCACTTATATATTCTAAGGCTATATGAATCAGAAGTAATAAGAAATATAACTGGAATGTAACATGATCCCACACAGTGTGTGACCCTCATCCAGGTTTCAAGTTGTTTCACTAAAACGCTTTCTTGATCAGAAGTAAATGCTACATTATAAACACTTATGGCAGCTTGCCTGTAAAATATATAAAAGCTAGCAGCTCAAACATTTCTGATTAAGGATGAGGTTTAAGGTGAATTCTGCATGTCTGAGATTTGCAGTCTCGGTGTAGTTATGTGCAGATTTTTTTTTTAAACCATGATGCACTGAAATGCATGGTCTTTAAACCTGGGCCAGAAATAGGGGCTTTTCGATAAACAAGCCCTCTCACTATAAAAGTAGGGGTGCAGAGCGGCCATAGTGTTAGCGTAGATTTATATATATATGCGTCTAAACCTCCCTTTCCTCTGAAGCCCAATCCACGTTGGATTGCGCTTCAGACGCTTCTGATGCCTCCTCACTGCCTGCTTTAACCCCATCTTTGCTGTCAAATGCACCGCAACCGTGTGCATTGCACCCAGTTGCAGGAAGCTTCCCCATTTGCTTCTGTGTGTTGCGTTTGGCGAGTTTGCCGCTTGTCAATCACTACATATCAAGGAATACTTTGCTGCGCCCATTGCATGTAAACACCCCTGCCCACTGACTATTGCAGCTTGGGGGGGGGGGGGGTCACGTCTAAATTAAGCCTCATGCCTCGTACACACGATCGGACTTTCAGCCAACAAAACTGTGTTACTACATGGTTTTTCAGTTCTTTTTCATTTAGCGATTTTCAGTTCACACTTTTCATTTCGTGCTCTTCAGTTTGTTCCTGAACCAGACGTTGCAGAATCGGAGGAGATAACGTATTATTTATTATTGGCCTTGGAGTTATTGCTTTGACATTATTTTTTTGGTTGAATAATGATTTGATTTGGTATATTTTCTATATTTTTGGATGCATGGAATGCACTTTTTGGTTAAGTTCTATTGGCAGATAGCATGTCTAATTTTTTTTTTTTTTTTTTTCTAATGCACAATAAAAAAAACTGTGTAGAATAATACTTGGCTATGTGTTTTACTTCAAATGACAGTTTGGGAGTAGGCAGTTACATTTTAAAAAATACAACATAAAATTGACAAGGGACACCAACATAGTTGTATCTTTGTTCTTAAAAACTACGGGATAATGGTGTTGTGGTAACTTGCACAAATAAAAAAAAAACATAATAATATTATTTTAGATATCACTAGAAAAAAAAGCCTTTGAAAATGTGTTTGCAATAACTCCATCAGTATCACCAGCAAAGCAGCTTCATTATTATCCCATTAAAGAAGAAGAGAATGTGCGCTACATTTCGAGATTTCATAATTTTCCACATCACGAATGTTAATTCTTCATTACAAACACTAGTTTACAAGACCGACCGCTTCTGCTTCCAAGCATGTGTGTTTGTACTTTGGATTTTTGTCCGATGGACTTGTGTACACACGATCGCAAAGTCCGACAACACACATTTGTTGGCGAAAAATTTGAAAACATGCTAGCCAACATTTGTTGGCGGAAAGTCCGACAATTGTCCGATGGAGTGTACATACGGTCGGATTGTCCGCCAACAACCTCACAACCAACATTTTCCGTCGTGTGTACGGGCCTTAAGTGTACTAGAAGTGGCTGCCTGGAAAGGATTGGCAAAGCTGACAAACTGCATAGGGAAAGATTGGGATCAGTTAAAAACACTGTGCCTTTCTGTTCTTACTATTGGGGACATGTTTATCTAAGTTTACTTTGTGGTTGATTTATTTTAAAGTGATTGTAAAGGTTTGGTTTTTTTTTTTGGTTTTTTTTTTTTATAACAAACATGTCATACTTACCTGCCCTTTGCAATGGTTTTGCATAGAGCAGCCCTGATCCTCCTCTTCCTGGCTCTGAGAAAGAGGCAAATCCTCGAAACGCATCAGTCTGCTGAACTTCTGGAATTCGATCTGTTATGTGATATGTTGTATTGTGGACCCGCAGCTGTTGTTTTATATGAAAAGCTGTGATGCATTTGTCAATTTGTGAGTATAATAATAAACCTTTTTTTTTTTTCTTAATTAAAGATTATTGTTGAGGATAATGTTCTAGGCCTGTGTGCCCTTTGTTTTGTTTTGTGATTTTAGTGACTTTAGACTCCCCCAGTCTTATGAGGGCAGAAAGGCATGGCATATCCAGGCAAGCCAGATTAGATTATAGATAATCACCACTTTGGGCCCACTTTCAAGCACAGGAAATTTTGTGTTCGTTACAGTTGTGCTCAGAAGTTTACATACCCTGGTAGAGTTTATGATTTCTTGGCCATTTTTCAAAGAATATGAATAATAACACAAAAACTTTTCTTTCACTCATGGTTAGTGTTTGTCTGAAGCCATTTATTATCAATCAACTGTGTTTACTCTTTTTAAATCATAATCACAACAGAAACTACCCAAATGACCCTGATCAAAAGTTTACATACCCCAGTTCTTAATACCGTGTTTTGCCCCTTTAACATCAATGACAGCTTGAAGTCATTTGTGATATTTGTGGATGAGGCTCTTTGTCTTCTCAGATGGTAAAGCTGCCCATTCCTCTTGGCAAAAAGCCTCCAGTTTCTGTAAATTCTTGGGCTGTTTTGCATGAACTGCACGTTTGAGATCTCTCCAGAGTGGCTCAATGATATTGAGGTCAGGAGACTGAGATGGCCACTCCAGAACCTTCACTTTATTCTGCTGTAGCCAATGACAGGTCGACTTGGCCTTGTGTTTTGGATCATTGTCATGTTGGAATGTCCAAGGACATCCCATTCCCAGCTAGCTTCCTGGCTGATGAATGAAAATGTTCCTCCAGCATTTTTTGATAACATACTGCATTCATCTTGCCAACAATTTTGAACAAATTTCTTGTGCCTTTGTAGCTCACACATCCCCAAAATATCAGCGATCCACCCATCACAGTAGGAATGGTGTACCATTCATCATAGGCCTTGTTGACGCCTCTCCAAATGAAGTGTTTATGGTTGTGGCCAAAAAGCTCAATTTTGGTCTCATCACTCCAAATGACTTTGTGCCAGAAGGTTTGAGGTTTGTCTCTGTGCTGTTTGGCATATTGTAAGCGGGATACCTTGTGGCATTTGCGTAGTAATGGATTTCTTCTGGCAACTTGACTATGCAGCCCATCTTTCTTCAAGTGCCTTCTTATTGTGCATCTTGAAACAGCCACACCACATGTTTTCAGAGAGTCCTGTATTTCACCTGAAGTTATTTGAGGGTTTTTCTTTGCATCACAAACAATTTTCCTGGCAGTTGTGGCTGAGATTTTAGTTGGTCTACCTGACCGTGGTTTGGTTTCAACAGAACCCCTCATTTTCCATTTCTTGGTTAGAGTTTGAACACTGCTGATTGGCATTCTCAATTCTGGATGTAACCTGTCTGGATCCAGGGCTGATCATCTTTCCCCAACCACAGGTAACAGCTGCATGTGCGCATATGCATACAGTGGCGGACAGTTGTGGCTCCTGTCAGCCTGTCATTGCTTTGATTAGGCTTCCAAACCGCAGCTGTTGATTCTTGCTGCAGGAATCTGACAGTCCTAATTGCAATTATGAATGGAGCCAAATAAATATTTTTTTTTTAATGTATACAAATCCTGCATACTTAGCAACATAACATAATGTCATGAGATATTAGTGTATGTTAGTATGTTAAAGCGAAGGCCTTACTTCCAAGTTATCTACTATATTATTATTAGTAAGAGGAATATTTCAATTTTATTCACAGTATATCTATATATACTTTATTACCAAAAGTATTGGGACACCTGCCTTTACACGCACATGAACTTTAATGGCATCCCAGTCTTAGTCCGTAGAGTTCAATATTGCGTTGGCCCACCCTTTGCAGCTATAACAGCTTAAACTCTTCTGGGAAGGCTGTCCATAAGGTTTAGGAGTGTGTCTATGGGAATGTTTGACCATTCTTCCAGAAGCACATTTGTGAGGTCAGGCACTGATGTGGACAAGAAGGCCTCGCAGTCTCCGCTCTAATTCATCTCAAGGTGTTCTATCAGGTGAGGGCAGGACTCTGTGCAGGCCATTCAAGTTCCTTCACCCGAAACTCGTTCATCCATGTCTTTATGGAACTTGCTTTGTGCTCTAGTGCGCAGTCATGTTGGAACAGGAAATCCCCAAACTGTTCCCACAAAATTGGGAGCATGAAACTGTCGAAAATGTCTTGGTATGCTGACGGCTTAAGAGTTCCCTTCACTGGAACTAAGGGGCGAAGCCCAAACTATGGAAAACAACCCCACTCCATAATCCCCCCTCTTGACCTCAACATCTTTGGGATGAATTAGAACGGAGACTGTGAGCTAGACTGGGACAGCGAGCTAGGCCTTCTCATCCACAGTGCCTGACCTCACAAATGTACTTCTGGAAGAATGGTCAAACATTCCCACAGACACACTCCTAAACCTTGTGGACAGCCTTCCCAGAAGAGTTGTTAAAGCTGTTATAGCTGCAAGGGGTGGGCCAACTCAATATTGAACCCTGAAACTGGGATTAAAGTTCATGTGCGTGTAAAGGCAGGTGTTCCAATACTTTTGGTAATATAGGGGGTTATTTACTATAGCGCTATGGCGCTAATTCGCGCAAATTGCCGTGAATTAGCGCTAATTCGCGGCAATTTTGCGCGAATTAGCGCTAATAGCGCTAATTCGCGCTAAAACGGTATTCATTATAGCGCTGGTGAGAAAATACTCCCAAAATCGAATTTACTATAGCTCCCTGAAACTAAATAGAGCCCAAACCCTTATGCCCCGTACACACGGTCGGATTTTCCGATGGACAATGTCCGATCGGAGCGTGTTGTCGGAAATTCCGACCGTGTGTGGGCGCCATCGGACATTTTCCATCGGATTTTCCGACACACAAAGTTGGACAGCAGGAGATAAAATTTTCCGACAACAAAATCCGATGGCGTCAATTCCGACCATGTGTGGCCTGTTCCGACGCACAAAGTGCCACGCATGCTCAGAAGAAATTCCGACACGAGACAGCTCGTTCTGGTAAACGTAGCGTTCGGAATGGATACAGCACTTTCGTCACCCTGCAATGTTCAAAATGGTTTAATACAGCGCACTCTCTTCTTCTTTATAATGTGACAAGAATTAAGTAGTTTTGCTGCTCATATTCACACACACTTCTCACAAACTTATTTCGTTACTATTTATCGGGATTCCCTCAATATACTTTGATTTCTCACATCTGACAAAAAAAATTTTTTTTTATTTTTGGACTTTAATGTAGATTCTTTTTTTGTGTTTCTCTTTTTTATTTTTTATTTTTTTTTGGAGATTTTGATTTGTATTCCCGAAAATGTTTGTGTGTTTTTGGTGACAAGTTCCCACAACACCACTAATATGTTGTTCTATTTAATCTGTAGGAGATTGTTTGGTGTTGTTGTCCCTTGTTAATTTCACATTGTACTTTAGAAATGTACCTGAATCGTCACCAACAAACTGTCCTTTTTGGATGAAAACACACACAGGAGAGTAGAATTTACCCAAAAAAAATTTATTAAGGGCTCACAACTAAACAAAGAGGGAGGCAACGCTGGAGAAACTGCAGAAGTGGGCGAAGCCTTGGACCCCTGGGGCAGACATCAACTATTTAAAAGCAAAATTGGTGGCCTGAGGAGTCCATATCATAAGGGAGGGCAGTCTGGTCCAGAAGTCCCAGAGATCCGGAAAGCAGCAGATGACATCTATGTCCCCAGGCTGTGGTCATACGAGAGACTGCATCTTCTGTCAGACCAGACTGAACCCAGGGTCATCACTCTCAGGTCTTCCTTCCACGCTTCCTTACAGGCTTTGGCTGTGGTGGTGGAGTTGTGGCAGCAGGAGGAGGAGGAGGAGGAGGATCGTCCCTCTCAATGACATCCGTCTTGTGTGTCAGTTCCCCACTCTCTCCCTTACGAAGGACTTTATAAATCAGGTCCTCAGAGATCTTGCGTTGACCCTCCTGCATGCCCTGCAATTTTGTGGCAGCCATGCAGGCAAAGGCCTCTTCAGGACTGGGGAAGGCTCGGAGGGACGCCGAAGCCTCCTGGATCAGCCTGTACGCTGAATCCTGCACGGGACTCGGAGTGGCCTTCCTGGCTCGTTTATATGGCAGGCGGAGGGGAGGGACCTGAGACTCAGTCAGGCTGCGACTTGTCCCAGGCTTCTCTTGGCTGCCACTTAGCCCCGCCTCCTCCTGGCTGCCACTAATCCCCGCCTCCTCCTGGCTGACACTAATAATCCCCGCCTCCTCCTGACTGCCACATTCCACAGCCTCCTCCTGGCTGAGGTCTTCCTGTGTATGAAAAAGGGACATAGTTTTAGTTTTTTATTCATCAATCACACACAATTTTCACCTCCTGACTGCTGCAAATTGAATGTTAACAAATATAACAGACTATCCTTCTGAGCCCAGCAGTTTTCATTCTTTTCCCAATTTTGGGTGCCCACTACTGTCTATTGATATGTAAAGCACTTTTTTTAATCAGCAATTAGTGATCAATAATAACATCTAATAAACATCATTTATTTATTGACCAGAAATCTGTAGAAGAATGCTATACCTGACTCCAGCTGGGCTCCTCCATTTCTTCCTGGCTGGAAGGCCCAGGTTGGACATCGGAAGCCTCAGCTGGGGTGGAAGGAAGCGTGGAAGGAAGAGTAGAGAGGGATTCCCTGACTTCAGTGTGGTCTGACAGAAATCGCAGTCTCTCATAGTACCACAGCCTGGGGACATAAACGTCATCTGCTGCAGCTCCGGATCTCTGGGAATCTGTGACCTTCTTGCTCTCCCTAAGATAAGTGCTCCTCAGGCCACCAATTTTAGCTTTCAAATAAGGGATGGTTGCTGTGGGGACCACCGGCTTCACAAACTCCAGCAGTTTCTCCAGCGCTGCCTGCCTCTTCTGTTTGTGATTATAGTGGGGGTGTCTCACTTGCCACAGACAGGGCAGCTCCCTGTACTTGTCTATGAACAGGGGCAGGAAATTGTGGTCGTTGAACCCATCCATTTTCTCTGTAAGACACAACACAAGACAAAGCCTAATGTCAGGCCAAACTCCCCTAATCTTGTTACAATATAGGCTTCCATTTCGAAGCAGTATAGGCCCAAGTTTAGATCCTACCTTCGTTAGCACGATCGGCGTCTCCGATGCTCCTTCCTCCGCTCACAGATCGTAGGTAAGACGCGTGCGTTACGATTTATACACACTGCGCATGCGTATAACTCCGCCCGCCCCTGACGTTCTTTCTAGTCTATTCCCCGCCCCTTTTCGTTCGGTGCAGTGGGGGAAGAGCACATGGCGGATAGACAGCAGGATCGTGCTAATTGTAGCAACGAGGAGGAGGAGGAGGAAAGGCTGGAGCCTGAAACGTCCCGATCCAGAAGGAGATTAAAGGACTCAAATATGTCCTTTGGGGAGATGTTGGAGATGGTGGACATCCTGAAGAAGGCCGACTATGATGGAAAGTATGGGCCTTACCCCAACCCCAATGTCAGAAAGGCCAAGATCATGGCGAAAGTGGTCAGGAGTCTGCACCGGAAATTCGGGGTACGACGATCGAAAGATCAGCTCAGGAAGCGGTGGTCGGACTTGAAATTACGAGAACACGAGCAGTACAGAAAGATCCGGAGATTGCTGCAAAAAAGTAAGTAGTTGTGCTGTGTTCCTATTCTTTATGTTTATTACGTTCGTGCTGCTCCATGTGCTTTTAGGAACTGTTGTACAGTTTAAAATGGCAACTTTCATGTTCATGGGCACATTATTAGTTCGGATCACACATTGTTATTTCGGACGATAAAATACCATTGTTTAGGCCATAAGCATTTGGCCACCATTTTGACGCCCTATACTTGTCTTCAAAGAATTGGGTTGTGTAGATGGCTTTGTTACTAGAATGAAATGCAAACTAGATTGTGTGTAAGGAGAGGACACTGAGCAGCTGTTTTCACATCTGGACACTGGAGCACTAGTGTGGGACACAAGAACACCATTTTTATTAGGGGGGCCACACAGGTGCCCCAGTGTATACTATAGGGGGGGCTACATCTGTGAAGCTTTTACCAAACAGGCAAAGTATTGCAGCATGACAAAGGGCACTAAAAAAGCTACATCTTGGAACTCAGCTAAAATAGACAATTGTACCCCACTTCCAAGCAATGTTTCATCTTTATAGTTCTGACATTAAATATCTGTAATTATACCATTTTTGTTTTACATAGGGGAGAAAAGACTCGGAGGACACCCCTCATCCGAGGAGACCAGAGCCCCTCCCCCTCTGGAAGAAGGGGAAATCCCCCCAACACAAGATGAGCAGGAGGATGAAGACGTGGTGGAAGTAGTTACCACAACAGTTGAGTGTCTGCGACCACAGGCTCAGATAAGAGATGGATTGCGGCATTTTTTTGAAACCTAATTTATTTTGGGTTTCCTCTCTTTTTAGGTGATCGTGAGGTTGTGGATCCAGATCCTTTCACATCCGAAAGTGCCCAGATCCTGATCGGGGAGATCATGGGGTGTAATTTACAATTGGAAAACATCAAGCAAAACATCAATGATGTTATTCCAAAATATAAAAACATCATTGATGTTTTGGGGCGAGTTTAAAACCCCTCCAAATCACTTTCTTCTTTTGTGTGCTACAATGTGCGAAATGTTTTTGTGATTTTTCCCAAAGCCAAATTTGGAGGATGCACACAGTGTGTCAACATGTGCTATCTGCCATCATGGGAGATCAATGGACGCGTTTTGGGGGTGCAACCCCTTCCTCAATTATAAAGTAGCGGTGAGGAAGGGCTTTCTCCCCCAAAACACATCCCTTGATCCCCCGTGATGACAGATAGCACATGTTGACATTGGGAAATTTGTGTGCATCTTCCAAATTTGGCTTTTCCAGGGGTGATTTCCCCCCATCTGAACGCTATATCAAACACATTTCCTAAATACTCATGTCTGATATAGCCTTCCAGTTCTACCAAATGTGAACTTTGTAAGATCAAGATTTGTCTCTTTCTTGTTGGTTTTGGATTATTCTCACGGAGCAAAGGCATATGAGAGAACTGGTGACGCTGAAGCAACCAATTCTTGGTCCATGAACTCCTCCCCACCCTGTTCATGGACTGGACTTGTGTCAAGGTCAGGACCCCAACACCAAGCCCCCGCACAGCACGAACTGTACGAGGAGTACGCATACGAAACATGGCTAGAAAACGGTCGGCTGCTCAGAACGAAGTAACAGAACGCACTGAAGAACAGCAAGGCCTGTGAAGAGCGACCTGAAAAACAGCAACGAGCAGGAAAGATCACACAGAAAACTCCGATATGAACTGACTGCACGCACTGAAGAGCAGATACAAACCCACAAGCACAAACTGAACAGCAGAAAACGATCTGAAAGCCACGAGTCTGAAAAAGCGCGAATCGTCTCTCACCAAACTTTTACTAACATGAGATTAGCAAAAGGAGCCCAAAGGGTGCCGCGCTTGGTTCTGAACCGGCCTTTTCTAGTCTCGTCGTACGTGGTGTACGTGACCGCGTGGTTGTCGATCGGAAATTCCGACAACTTTGTGCGACCGTGTGTAAGCAAAACAAGTTTGAGCCAACATCCGTCGGAAAAAATCCTAGGATTTTGTTGTCGGAATGTCCGAACAAAGTCCGACCGTGTGTACGGGGCATTACTCTGCTAAAACCTAGAGAATTGCACATGGAAATAATGTTTAGAGCATGATATAATTGCCTAAATGGTACTGAAATATGCGGTATATTATTTAAAGATTATCTGCTTTTAAACTGTGTGAAAAAGTGATTTCTACACTGAAATATCTTTAAAAGTCTGAAAAGTGAAAAATTCCCCGTTTTGGACAACTAGGTGCCAACACAACTGAGCATGCTCAGATCTGAAAATAACTCTCATTTTAACTCAAGTGTCTTTCCTGTCGCATCATGGCAGCATACACCTATGGGTTGTGGCTCCGCCCCCGCAACCTGATAGGACCGCGTAGCTATTAAAGTCTGAGAGAGCCCCTGCCCCAGCATTCTCCTTTTTTTCCTCACCTGTCAAGGACCGAAAACATGCATCCCTTACCTAAAACATTCGCCCCAGCCAGGTTCTAGCCTCTCCTGGGTGGAAGTCCTATCCTGTACAGCCTCTAAATGAGCTCAATGGAAGGAACCCCACTCTGATGGTCTCAGGGGTATGTTACAATACATTACAAACCTTAAACAGGTTTATGGATCGCAGCGGTCTCCAGCTCCTTTCTGTGCACCTGTGGGTAACTCCCCTCCTGTCTGTCTCCATAGCTCCAGCTTGTCAGGACATCCCACTTTCCAGCTTCCAAAATGGCGTCGGAGGCCTCAGAGCGCATCTGAGCATGCTCGAGCGTGACGTCATCACCCCGAGACGGCGGCAAGTTTAAAAATGCTGTAATGTCAGCATTTTCTTGTCTCTTCTCTCCTGAGCCTGTAAGGGGGAATTTTGACCGGATTTCTTTTGCTACTCTACCCAGCTGTTCTACCCTGTCTCTCTCTTGCTTTTTCCACGCCCAGGTAAGATCTATGATGGTTTTTTCTTTGCTTGTTTACTATCTGCTATCCCATGCATGCTAAGCCACCTATATAATTATAGGTTGATTCATCACCTTTCATGGAGACCGTTGCCCAGGTAGACCATCGCCAGCCTACTAGGTAAGAGGGGATGATGGGTAAGTATGAAGAGAAGGAAAAAGAGAGCCCTCACTAATGCTGTTTAAATTGAACAGCCCCACCAGGTCTTCCAGATCGTCACATTCAAGACGAGGGGAGCCTTCAAGAAGGAGCCGCTCAAGCCACAGGCAGAGTCGCTCAGAGCGCGGCAGAAGTCGCTCAAGTCGCAGAAGCCGCTCAAGTCGCAGGAGGAGCAGATCAAGTCGCAGGAGAAGCCGATCAAGTCGCAGGAGAAGCCGATCAAGATCAAGGCATAGTCGCTCCCACCACAAAAAATCCCCTGCGCGCAGGAAATCTCCTGTCACCCAGCCTTCCCGTCCACCCGGGAACTCCTGCTGGATTTGCGGTGCTACAGCACTTCCAGACAAACTGGCCTGTCGCACATGCTTCATTGAGGCAACTAAGGACAGAGAAACAGAGGCAAGAGAACCAATTGATTCATCACCACAAGTCGCAGAGCCAGAAGCCAGCAGACCTATACAAAGTACCTCATCCACTGCCCCATCATCATCAAAGACGTCAGACCCTCTCTCTGACACTGATGATCTAGAGGCATCCACCGGCTTCGACTTCTCATTGATCGACCCATTCGTGAAGTCAGTAAAAGAGGCGATCGACTGGGTGGAAGAAAAAGAAACTCCTCAAAGTGAGGAAATACTTTCCAAATCTTAAAAAAGACCCAGAGAACTTCCCGTTCATTGAGGAACTTGAGGATCTAATTAAGGATGAGTGGCAAAAGCCAGAGAAAAAAACTGGCCTCAGCAACAGATTATCAAAACTCTATCCACTTAAAGAGCCTAACGTCAACCCACTAATATCTCCTCCAGTGGTCGACTCCTCCCTAATGCGCCTCGCCAGGCACGTAACACTTCCAATAGAGGATGCAGTCACATTCAAAGATGTCCTGGATAGAAAGATCGATCTGGATCTTAAGAGAACCTACCTCTCGGCAGGTGGCGCTTGCAGGCCAGCAATAGCATTGGCTGCCGTCGGTAAGGCTATCTCAAGCTGGTCCACGATGGCCGAGAAGCTGGTATCGGAAGGAATAGAGCAGGAGAAAGTTATCTCAGCACTCCAAGAACTTAGTCTTGCAGGCGACTTTGTCGCAGAAGCCTCTGTGGATATAATTAAAACCACTTCAAGAGCAATGTTAAGCTCAGTAATGGCCAGAAGGGCGCTCTGGTTAAAACCCTGGTCGGCAGATCCCTCCTCAAAATCCAATTGGTGCAAAATACCCTTTGATGGCGTAAACCTTTTTGGAGAAAAACTGGACGTGGCTATTTCTAAAGTCACGGGGGGAAAATCGGGACTCATCCCTTCAGATAGGAGGCCCAGGCAGCAGAGACCACCGGTTTCTAGAAGAAATCTGCCAGATAAATACAGAGAGGCAAGATCCTACAGGCCCGGAAAAGAGTATAGGAGGAACTGGAAGAATCCCCAGTCATCATTCCTCAAGCTCCAAAAGTCTAAGACCCCTGCGTCAGGGGAACAAAAGTCTTTTTGAAGGTGCGTCCGCCCAACCAGCTTTAGTGGGGTGAAGAAGAAATCGGGGGATCTACGCCCTGTCTTAGATCTAAAGAATCTCAATCGCTCAATCTTAGTCGAGACATTCAAAATGGAGAGCCTCCAGTCAATTCTTCGGGCCATGAATATCGGGGATTGGATGCTTTCCGTCGATTTACAAGACGCCTATCTGCACGTCCCCATTCACATCTCATTCCAAAAATTTCTCCGCTTTGCGGTAGGTCTACATCATTTTCAATTCCGAAGCCTCCCGTTCGGGATCTCCACCGCTCCAAGGACATTCACAAAAATCTTACTGCCAGTAATAGCCTTACTAAGAGAACAAGGATTGAGGGTCCATCATTACCTGGACGACATCCTTTTGCTAGCAGACAATCAGGATTCCCTTCTACTGCATCGATCCATTCTGATTACCACCCTACAAAACTTCGGCTGGATCATAAACTGGGGGAAAAGCAATCTGCAGCCCACTCAGAGAATGATATTCCTGGGGGCGGAACTAGACACCCGTCTCAATACGGTGGAACTTCCGCAGGAAAAAATTCCCAGCCTCATTCAGAAGGCAAGAAAGTTATTAGCCTCTACCACACTACCAGCCCGGGAGTACCTCAGCATACTGGGGTCATTCTCAGCAACCATCCCAATGGTACAATGGGCCCAATGGAACACCAGACCTCTGCAAGCATCATTGTTAAAACAATGGAACGGGGTATCATTGTCTCAGCCGATCATAGTCCAGAAAGAAATAAAACAATCACTCTGGTGGTGGACCAGATTGAACAATCTGAAGAGATGCAGGCATATAGTCCCTCTTCCTCAGGAAATAATCACTTCAGACGCCAGCCTGAAGGGCTGGGGGGCACACTACCGCCATCACGCAGTCCAGGGCCTTTGGACATTCAGAACACAGAACGTGGTTTCAAATATATTGGGGATGAAAGCAGCTTTCCAAGCTCTGTTAGCCTTCAGCCCCCTCCTCAGGGGGAAAGAGGTCCTGCTAAAATTGGACAACAGAGTGGCAGTTGCCTATATCAACAGGCAGGGGGGCACCAGGAGTCGCTCCATGATGCGGGAAGTCCGTCCAGTCTTCGAGTGGGCACAGCTGAACCTGTCGGGATTAACGGCAGCGTATGTCCCAGGAGTCCAAAATCAACTAGCCGACTCTCTAAGTCGGACCTTTGTATCAAACAACGAGTGGGCCTTAAGTCACCAAGCCTTTACCCTCATAACCCAGACCTGGGGGATACCGGATATAGACCTGGCGGCAACACCGGTCAACACGAAATGCCAGAGATATCTAGCCAGAATTCCTTTCCCATCGGCAGAAGGCACGGATTGCCTACAACACAACTGGAACTTCCGTTTGGGGTACATATTTCCGCCAACACCACTCATTCCGAGATTCTTACTCAGACTCAAGAGGTCGAAAGCCACAGTGCTAGCAGTCCTCCCATTTTGGCCGAGACGACCATGGTTTACGACGCTCCTCCAATTGAGCACAGCAGAACCACTGACACTCCCAATGATAGCGGATATACTATCGCAGGGGCAACTCCTTCACCCATTTCCGGAGAGGCTGCATCTAACAGCATGGAGATTGAAAGGACTAGGTTCTTAGTCCAAGGTTGCTCCCAGAAAGTGATAGACACTCTCCTCCAGGCCAGAAAATCCACGACCAATAAAACCTATAAAAGGGTCTGGGAGAGTTTTCTCTTAGTCGCACAACAGCAATCCTGGAACCCGGCATCTCCATCAGTTCCTCAGATCCTCGAGTTTCTCCAGTTAGGTCTAGATAAAGGTCTTAGGTCTAGTACCCTGAAGGTACATGTATCAGCCCTATCCGCTATGACAGGAGTGAAATGGGCTCAAGAACCTCTCATCATCCAATTTCAGAAGGCTTGCCTAAAGCTGAGACCACCTAGGAAACCTTCCTTCCCGACATGGGATCTTTCAGTAGTGTTGGAAGCCTTATCCCATGAGCCATTTTTTCCGTTAGAGAATGTTTCCCTGTGGGACCTAACTCTCAAAGTCACTTTCCTAATAGCAATTACATCAGCTAAAAGGGTATCGGAAATTCAGGCCTTACAGGCTAAGGAACCATACTTGATGTTCTATCCAGACAAAGTAGTCTTAAAACCATCGGATCGCTTCATCCCGAAAGTGTCATCATCTTTCCACTTTAACCAAAAACTATGTCTCCCCACCCTATCCACAGAACAGGGTGATCCACATCCGCTTGACATAAAGTCGAATATCCAGGCCTACCTCCTGGCAACCAGCAATTTAAGGAAGACAGAGGACCTACTGGTCATTCCTCATGGGTTTAGAAGAGGACAAGCAGCAACCTCTCGCACCATCGCAGCATGGTTGGTGAAGATCATTAAGAGAGCTTACGCATCTAACAATGCACGAGTACCTGAGGGCTTAAGGGCACACTCCACAAGGGCAATGGCGACCTCCTGGGCGGCCTACTGCAGGGTATCAGCCGAAACCATCTGCAAAGCAGCCACTTGGTCTTCGAAAACCACTTTTATCTCTCATTATAAAGTGGACTCCGCTAGATTGTCCACGGTAGAATTTGGGAGAGCAATTATTCAGGCTAACTCCTCAATACCTTCTAAATAAAAAACTTATCTTTTGCTCATACCCACCCAGTTTGCGAGTTATTCCCCATAGGTGTATGCTGCCATGATGCGACAGGAAAACGGAAAATTGTATACTCACCTTTCCGTAATTTTCCTTTCCTGTCGCATCTCATGGCAGCATACAAATGCCCACCCATCTGAGGTGAGGTATATATACACAGAGAATGCTGGGGCAGGGGCTCTCTCAGACTTTAATAGCTACGCGGTCCTATCAGGTTGTGGGGGCGGAGCCACAACCCATAGGTGTATGCTGCCATGAGATGCGACAGGAAAGGAAAATTACGGAAAGGTGAGTATACAATTTTCCGTTTTTTTACCTGGAGGTATAGTAAATACCAAAATGAGAGCTAATTAGAGAGCATTTTTTGGGAGTTAAAATCTGCTCTAATTTAGTCCAAATTAAGTTTCAGTCATTGATTCTAATGGAGCAATTCTAACTTTCACAAAAAAAACCTTTTAATGTTGAGATGAAATGTATCTTTCTGTGAAATAAATTTTCCTTTGCAACATTGTTGCTTCTACTTAAAATATTTTGATTTTAAGAATGCTACAATGTGGAATGTTTTGATGTTTTGGTAAAATATATTTTTCTCTGTCACTTTCACTTGTTATTCTTCATCTCACAACAATTTTTACCCCAAACTCACACAGGTGTCTTTACAATCCACAAACAATACCATTGCTGATGAAAATTTAAAATGAATCACAATTTTTTGTGCTTTGTATTATTTCCAAATATTCATAATTTGAGCCCAAAAAATGTGATATGTGTACCAACATCAGAAATCAAAATGTAATTCCCAAAAATTTGAGGGTAATATTCTACTCTCACCCACAAAAAAACACCAAATATCACAGAATAAATCAAGAAGAATAACTCTTGAGTAATGTAATTCCATCACCTGTATGTCCATAGAAATGCAGTATTAATGTGTTTTTATGTGTATTTATGTGTAGTTATGTGTAGGAGGGTCTCACACGTGGCAGCTCTGTGGCTTAGAGGTTAGAACTTCTACTTAGTATCTCTGAGGGTCTGGGTTCAAATCCCCACCATGTTACTGCATGTGGAGAAGTTGTCTCATCTCCCAGGTCCTATAATTATGTCTAAATGTAGTAGTTATGTGTAGGAGGGTTCCACCACCATTGTAAGTCTTTTCCAGATACACTATATAGCCAAAAGTATTGGGACGCCTGCCTTTACACACACATGAACTTTAATGGCAGCCGTCTTAGTCCGTAGGGTTAAAATTTGATTTGGCCCACCCTTTGCAGCTAGAACAGCTTCTGGGAAGGTTGTCCACAAGGTTTAGTCTGCCTATGGGAATGTTTGATCATTCTTCCAGAAGTGCATTTGTGAGGCCAGGCAATGATGTTGGATGAGAAGGCCTGGCTTGCAGTCTCTACTCTAATTCAGCCAAAGGGTGTTCTATCGGGTTGAGGCCAGGACTCTGTGCAGGCCAGTCAAGTTTCTCCACCCCAAACTTGCTCATCCATGTCTTTATGGACCTTGCTTTGTGTACTGGTGTGCAGTCATGTTGGAACAGGAAGGGGCTTTTACCAAACTGTCCCCACAAAGTTGGGAGCATGAAATTGTCCAAAATGTCTTGGTATGCTGACGCCTTAAGAGTTCCCTTCTCTGAAACTAAGAGGCCAAGCCCAACCCCTGAAAAACAACCCCGCACCATAATCCCCCTCCACCAAATCATTTGGACCAGTGCACAAAGCAAGGTCCATAAAGACATGGATGAGTGATTTTGGGGTGGAGGAACTTGACTGGCCTGCACAGAGTCCTGACCTCAACACAACAGAACACCTTGGGGATAAATTAGAGAGGAGACTGTAGGTCAGGCCTTCTCATCCAACATCAGTGCCTGACCTCACAAATGCACTTGGAAGAATGGTCAAACATTCCCATAGACACACTCCTAAACCTTGTGGACAAGAAGAGTTGAAGCTGTTATAGCTGCAAAGGGTGGGCCAAATGAGTTTTGAACCCAATACGAATACTGGGATGCCATTACAGTTCATGTGTGTTTAAAGGCAGGCATCCCAATACTTAGGCCAATATACTGTATATTGCTTGTGACACTGAGCATGGCTATGGACTTAGGGCTGGTTCACACCACAGAGATGCAGAGAACATGTGTGGGGTTGCCTGGTGGCTTAGTGGGTAGCAGTTCTGTCTAGCAGCGCCTGAGATGTTGGTTCAATTCCCCAACATGCTAATACTTGTGTTGAAGTTTATATGTTCTCCCTATGTGGGTTTCTCACCACAATCTAAAGACATGCTGGCAACTTATTTGTCTCCTGTCGAAATAGGTTCTAATGTAAGAACATTAATTTTGGACTTTATATTGGAAGCTCATTGCAGCCAGGGACTGATGTTAATGTTTGTTAGCACTAATCATGCCCAGGGACTTGGACATTTCAAATTTTAGGGTTTACACTGCACAGGTACATATGCTTAGAAAACTGTTGCTTTGTTTATGTGGATGCAAATGGACTTTGGTCTTTGTCCTGTAGTTGGAGATTTGATGCACATAGCCAAGGGCTAACAGAGTTGCGAACACTATTATGTGTTCCTGCCCATCAGGTGCAATCACTTTAGACATACATGAAGAGACAGATTGAAAGATACTGGTGGGCGTGTACTTCTATTGGGTGTGTCAGTGTGCTAACGATACAACCTCTCTTATATAAAGGCCTGCAGTAGGGGGTTTGTTTAGCCTGAGAAGGCCAGGTTTTTTGCTGTGATTTGTAGGGGAGAAGGAATGATATTGGGAGATTTGATTAAGTTCTTGTGCATTTTTTCAATCAAAAGTGGGTTGGGAGCATGAAATTGTCCAAAATGTCTTGGTATGCTGACGCCTTAAGAGTTCCCTTCTCTGAAACTAAGAGGCCAAGCCCAACCCCTGAAAAACAACCCCGCACCATAATCCCCCTCCACCAAATCATTTGGACCAGTGCACAAAGCAAGGTCCATAAAGACATGGATGAGTGATTTTGGGGTGGAGGAACTTGACTGGCCTGCACAGAGTCCTGACCTCAACACAACAGAACACCTTGGGGATAAATTAGAGAGGAGACTGTAGGTCAGGCCTTCTCATCCAACATCAGTGCCTGACCTCACAAATGCACTTGGAAGAATGGTCAAACATTCCCATAGACACACTCCTAAACCTTGTGGACAAGAAGAGTTGAAGCTGTTATAGCTGCAAAGGGTGGGCCAAATGAGTTTTGAACCCAATACGAATACTGGGATGCCATTACAGTTCATGTGTGTTTAAAGGCAGGCATCCCAATACTTAGGCCAATATACTGTATATTGCTTGTGACACTGAGCATGGCTATGGACTTAGGGCTGGTTCACACCACAGAGATGCAGAGAACATGTGTGGGGTTGCCTGGTGGCTTAGTGGGTAGCAGTTCTGTCTAGCAGCGCCTGAGATGTTGGTTCAATTCCCCAACATGCTAATACTTGTGTTGAAGTTTATATGTTCTCCCTATGTGGGTTTCTCACCACAATCTAAAGACATGCTGGCAACTTATTTGTCTCCTGTCGAAATAGGTTCTAATGTAAGAACATTAATTTTGGACTTTATATTGGAAGCTCATTGCAGCCAGGGACTGATGTTAATGTTTGTTAGCACTAATCATGCCCAGGGACTTGGACATTTCAAATTTTAGGGTTTACACTGCACAGGTACATATGCTTAGAAAACTGTTGCTTTGTTTATGTGGATGCAAATGGACTTTGGTCTTTGTCCTGTAGTTGGAGATTTGATGCACATAGCCAAGGGCTAACAGAGTTGCGAACACTATTATGTGTTCCTGCCCATCAGGTGCAATCACTTTAGACATACATGAAGAGACAGATTGAAAGATACTGGTGGGCGTGTACTTCTATTGGGTGTGTCAGTGTGCTAACGATACAACCTCTCTTATATAAAGGCCTGCAGTAGGGGGTTTGTTTAGCCTGAGAAGGCCAGGTTTTTTGCTGTGATTTGTAGGGGAGAAGGAATGATATTGGGAGATTTGATTAAGTTCTTGTGCATTTTTTCAATCAAAAGTGGGTTTATGTGGCCATGCTGTCAATGTTGTGTGTGTATTGTTCCTGTCTGATCATGCAAACATCGTTTGGAAGCATCTGCTGACCTACTCTTTTTTTTTTTTTTTTTTTTTTTTTTTTATCTCGTTTAATCGTGTACACCGAAATGCAGCTTCCAGCAGAACATGGTCACCAATGTATGTATGTGTGGATTGTGGGCTGGTGGTGGGTGTTTTGAATAAGTCTTTTGTAATATTATGTGGGAATGCTTTGTAAGAATGACTGTTAAGTATGTTTCTATAATCTTGCAGATAACAATGTGATGTGTTGCCCATTATACACAGAAATTAAAGCTGTGTCCACTCTAAGGTTTTGTCTAATTTTAGATTGTAAGCTCCTATGAGCAGGGCCCTTAAAATCCCATTGCTAAATGTAGCACCATATATCCTGTCCAAAATTTTTTGAAGCTAGTAAATGAATGTAACTTTTTGTTTTTCTGTTGGTATAATAAAAGTACATTACTGAGCCTTGTTGTGGTGTTTTGGTTTTTTTTTTCTTCTACTTTCTTCTCTTTAGTTTGTGGGTGGTGGTTTTGGGAAAGTGCAATCTCTTATATTTTATTTCAATATGTATTTGTGCACCAAACTAATCTCTTTGCCCTGGTTCACATTGATGCTACTTTGAAATCGCGCTACTTCACTTGAAGTAGCACGATTTCAAAGTAGCAAGGTCAGCGTGATTTTAGGTGCTACTTGATAGACATCCGTGTGGCTTCATACACAAATGTCTATTGAAGTCGCACCAGAAATCGGCAAAAGTAGTGCAGGAACAACTTTAGCAAATTGGTGCCGTGCCACAAAAAAAGTTGCATCGATTGGAACAGTGCCATTGCTGCCAATAGTCATGCGATTTGATCTCTCAAATTGCATGACAAATTGCTCCAATGTAAACCTAGGCTTTTGCACACCTGCAAGTAAATGATATAATGTTATATATAACAGCTGTGGCGAATTGCAGGTAATGAATTCAGCTGGTGGATAGGCAGTGTTTGTGTCAGCTTTAGTTCACATTAGTGCGATTTGACATGTCAAAGCGGTGACAATTGCACTGTTTTAATTGGTGTGACTTTGGGGTGCAATTTGTATTGATATCAGTGCAGAAACCTGCACAGATGTCTCTGAAATTGCCCCTGTAGTTGGGACTGACATGCGGGAATGAAAGTGTGTGATTTCAGCTGAACGATTTCCTCCTGCTGCTAACCCAGGGACACCATTTCTTATCGAACGCCTTTAAATATCATAAGTAGAAATACAAATTTGCATATCTGCAAATAAACAAAAATAATAAAATTCTAATAGTGGTTGTGATCAAATATTTGCAGCAGCGATCAAAAGAGTGTAGTTTCGCCTTCTGACCCAGAAATAAGTCATTGTAATCACCCAGAAGTCCCTGTGCTGGTCAAGATCTCCATCTAGGTGGACATGGCGCGGTCCCTCTTTAGCAAAGAGGAGGTGCGGCTCATTTTCCGGATAAGGGTAAGATATGTACTTATGCTTAATCAATGCGGGGTGGATTTGGTAGTTAGATTTGGTGTGGGTGGGGTTCATTGATTTGTTTGGCATCCCCACACATTTGCTTCTGGCCCATGTGCACACATCACTTCCTGCATTTGTTCTGCTGATGTAAATGCAAGTATAAATGAGAGCTCCTTTCTATTAAAATTTATATGACTTGTTTCACAGTTGGGCGACTTTGGACTTCCGAGTTGCTTGACAAGTTGTACCCCCATGATTCTTAATGAGAACTAGGGATGGGCCGAACATCCCCCCTGTTCGGTTCGCAGCAGAACATGCGAACAGACAAATAAATTAAATAAATTTGTGCGAACACCATTAAAACGGCTTCCCGCCCGCCGTACGCCAAATGATGTCCTCGGCTTTGAGCGGGGATATCTGAGTGATGCCTGTAGCTACAGACATCATCCAGATATTGTCTTTTAGAGCCTGCAAATCTGCATACCATAAGAATGATCATAGTGGCTGTTCCACTGCTTGATCATTCTAACAGGAGGCGAGAGGGGACGTCCCCCCCTCCCGCCACACTCCGGTGCTTGTACCGACTTACCGCTACGATCGGTGAGTAGGTCACAGGATCTGCCAGCCCCGGATGTTTAGCATAGAGATTTCTGGTGGACCAGATGGTCGCCGGAATCTCTATGATCGTTCAGAGGCCGGGCGTGATGTTATGACGTCACGCCCGGCCTCTGTATTGAAAAAAAAATGGCGCCGCTTTGGCTGGGATGCAGAGATCGTTTTTTGTTTTTTTTTTTATTTCAGGCTTCTAAGCCTAGAGGTGAGATGTGTGGTCTTATTTACCCCACATCTCACTGTAAAGAGCACCTGTCATGCTTATTCCTATTACAAGGGATGTTTACATTCCTTGTAATAGAAACAAAAGTGATCAAAAAAATTTTTTTTGGAAAAAAAGTGTCAAGCTAAAATAAAAAATGTAAAATTAACAATAAAAAAAAAAAAACTTTTAAAGTGCCCCTGTCCCTGTGAGCTCGCATGCAGAAGCGAACGCATACATAAGTCCCGCCCACATATGAAAATGTTGTTCAAACCACATATGTGAGGTGTCGCCGCGAACGTTAGAGCGAGAGCAATAATTTTGGTCCTGGACCTCCTCTGTAACTCAAAACATGTAACCAGTAAAAATTTTTAAAGCGTCGCCTAAGGGGATTTTCAAATAGAGAAGTTTGGCGCCATTCCACGAGCGTGTGCAATTTTGAAGCATGACATGTTGGGTATCTATTTACTTGGCGTAACTTCATCTTTCACATTATGCAAAAACATTGGGCTAACTTTCTTGTTTGTTTTTTTTTTTTAAAGCCCAAAACTGTTTTTTTCCCCAAAAAAACGCATTCGAAAAATTGCTGCGCAAATACCGTGCTAGATAAAAAGTTGCAATGACCGCCACTGTATTCTCTAGGGTCTCTGCTAAATTTGGGGGTTCTATGTAATTTTCTAGCCAAAAAATTATGATTTTTACATGTAAGAGAGAAATGTCAGAATTGGCCTGGTAGGCAAGTGGTTAAAGTCTATGGGACACGAACATGAATAATCAAAAGTGCTAATTTTAAAGGCGTATATGCATGGTATTGTCATAAAAAGTGTTTGGGGACCTGGGTCCTGCCCCAGAGGACATGTATCAATGCAAAAAAGTTTTAAAAATGGCTGTTTTTTCGGGAGCAGTAATTTTAATAATGCTTAAAGTGAAGCAATAAAAGTGTAATATTCCTTTAAATTTCGTACCTGGGGGGTGTCTATAGTGTGCCTGTTTCCCGTGGGTGTTATAGTGGGGCGCATGTTTCCCGTGTTTAGTACAGTCTGACAGCAAAATGACATTTCAAAGGAAAAAAGTCATTTAAACTACTCGCGGCTATACTGAATCGCCGGTGTCTTGCCGAGAAAGTTCCCTCGGCGGATAAGGTCCCCCCTGTACTGCGCAAGTGCTGCGCTTGCGCAGTACCAACGACTAGCAGCCGCCGAAAATAGCCAAAGATGAAAATCTTCAATCATCTGTACACGGCGCCTGCGCCCTGGGTCCAGGCTGAAGCCCCACCATCCAAGTGGACCTAGAGGGGGAATAAAAAAGTGCCGAGCAAAGCGAGACCGTGCCCGAAGCGTGGCGAGCGAAGCGAGCCCGCGGGGGACCCTCTTACAGGCACCGTGTACAGCTGATTTCTTCTCTATTTCACTTCGGCTATTTCCGCCGGCTCCTACTGCGCAGGCGCTGCGCCTGCGCAGTAGAGGGGGGTCCTTATCCGCCGAGAGGAACTTTCTCGGCAGAACACCGGCCCGACAATACACATAAAAGTTCATTGATAACGGCATGGGAATTCCCCACAGGGGAACCCCGAACCAAAATTTAAAAAAAAATGACGTGGGGGTCCCCTAAATTCCATACCAGGCCCTTCAGGTCTGGAATGGATATTAAGGGGAACCCCGGCCAAAATTAAAAAAAAAAATTGGCGTGGGGTCCCCCTCAAAATCGATACCAGACCCTTCAGGTCTGGTATCGATTTTAAGGGGAACCTCGCGCCAAAATTTAAAAAAAAATGGCGTGGGGTACCCCCAAAAATCCATACCAGACCCTTATCCGAGCATGCAACCTGGCAGGCCGCAGGAAAAGAGGGGGGGACGAGAGGGCCCCCCCCCTCCTGAACCGTACCAGGCCACATGCCCTCAACATTGGGAGGGTGCTTTGGGGGTAGCCCCCCAAAGCACCTTGTCCCCATGTTGATGAGGACAAGGGCCTCATCCCCACAACCCTGGCCCGGTGGTTGTGGGGGTCTGCGGGCAGGGGGCTTATCGGAATCTGGAAGCCCCCTTTAACAAGGGGGCCCCCAGATCCCGGCCCTCCCCCCTGTGTGAAATGGTAAGGGAATACAAAAGTACCCCTACCATTTCACCAAAAAAATGTCAAAAATGTTAAAAATGACAAGAGACAGTTTTTGACAATTCCTTTATTTAAATGCTTCTTCTTTCTTCTATTTTCTATCTTCTTTCTTGTATCTTCCTTCGGTTTCTTCCTCCATTTTCTTCTTCTTGTTCTTCTGGTTCTTCTTGTTCTTCTGGTTCTTCATCCAGTCTTCTCGTCCGGCATCTTCCTCAGCGGCGCCGTCTTCACTTCATCTTCTTTCCTCGGGCCGCTCCGCATCCACGATTGGATGGGAGGCTCCCGCTGTGTGACGCTTCTCCTCTTCTGACAGTTCTTAAATAACGGAGGGCGGGTGACCCCGCCCCCCTCTGACGCAGGGCGGGTGACCCCGCCCCCCTCTGACGCACGGGGACTTCCCTGTGGCATTCCCCGTGACGTCAGAGGGGGGTGGGGTCACCCGCCCTGCGTCAGAGGGGGCGGGGTCACCCGCCCTCCGTTATTTAAGAACTGTCAGAAGAGGAGAAGCATCACACAGCGGGAGCCTCCCATCCAATCGTGGATGCGGAGCGGCCCGAGGAAAGAAGATGAAGTGAAGATGGCGCCGCTGAGGAAGATGCCGGACGAGAAGACCGGATGAAGAACAAGAAGAACCAGAAGAACAAGAACCAGAAGAAGAAGAAAATGGAGGAAGAAACCGAAGGAAGATAGATGAAAGAAGATAGAAAATAGAAGAAAGAAGAAGCATTTAAATAAAGGAATTGTCAAAAACTGTCTCTTGTCATTTTTAACATTTTTGACATTTTTTTGGTGAAATGGTAGGGGTACTTTTGTATCCCCTTACCATTTCACACAGGGGGGAGGGCCGGGATCTGGGGGTCCCCTTGTTAAAGGGGGCTTCCAGATTCCGATAAGCCCCCCGTCCGCAGACCCCCACAACCACCGGGCCAGGGTTGTGGGGATGAGGCCCTTGTCCTCATCAACATGGGGACAAGGTGCTTTGGGGGGCTACCCCCAAAGCACCCTCCCAATGTTGAGGACATGTGGCCTGGTACGGTTCAGGAGGGGGGGGGGCGCTCTCTCGTCCCCCCCCTCTTTTCCTGCGGCCTGCCAGGTTGCGTGCTCGGATAAGGGTCTGGTATGGATTTTTGGGGGTACCCCACGCCATTTTTTTTTTTAAATTTTGGCGCGGGGTTCCCCTTAAAATCCATACCAGACCTGAAGGGTCTGGTATAGATTTTGAGGGAGACCCCACGCCAATTTTTTTTTTAAATTTTGGCCAGGGTTCCCCTTAATATCCATACCAGACCTGAAGGGCCTGGTATGGAATTTAGGGGGACCCCCACGTCATTTTTTTTTAAATTTTGGTTCGGGGTTCCCCTTTGGGGAATTCCCATGCAGTTTTTATCAATGAACTTTTATGTGTATTGTGGAGCCGGCAATTCAGTATAGCCGCGAGTAGTTTTAAATAACTTTTTTTCCTTTCAAATGTCATTTTGCTGTCAGACTGTTCTAAACACGGGAAACATGCGCCCCTTTACAGGCATACTATAGACACCCCCCAGGTACGAAATTTAAAGGAATATTACACTTTTATTGTTTCACTCAAAGCATTATTAAAATCACTGCTCCCGAAAAAACGGCCGTTTTTAAAAAAAAATTTGGCATTGATCCATGTCCCCTGGGGCAGAACCCGGGTCTCCAAACACTTTTTATGGCAAAGAACTTGCATATAAGCCTTCAGTGAGAACTTTGGATTTTGCAGGTTCGAGCCCCACTGACTTCCACTATTCCAGCATATGTGATCTGACAGGCATTATTGCCGCAATAGCGCTGCTTTCCATTTGCATTAGCTCTGACTTTCTGAGAGTTGAAGTCTTCCTGGCCTTTTTTGAGAGTTATTTTTTGGTACTGCAGGAGAATTTTTTGGCGCTATAGTAAATGACCCCCATAGTGTATATAACTTTCTTTATAGACCTTTCTTTGAATCATGCTGCTTGATGGCTAAAATTAGTAAATCCACGAGAATCTCTGTTCCACGTGTGAACAGGTGCTAAGCTCCTCTTGCCAAGAGTTGTTGAGCTATACTAATACAGTATGTAGGATTTTTGTGTTAAAGCTGAACTCCATCCAGACAAAAAGGCACATCATTAACCACTTGCCACCACCGCACGCCGGTGTACGTCCCTTTTTTGGGGACGGATATTGTTGTTATGGCAGCAGATAGCTGCCATATTCCCAGTATCCCCGTTTTCGTCCGGCGCTCGGCTATAAGATAAAGGTGGTCTCTGCCGTGGATTTGCCGTGAGATCACTTTTATTGGTGGCGGGAGAGGGGCCCCCCCTCCCGCCACGATCCGGTGCCCTCCGCCGTTTACCGGAGCCGTCGGCAGCGGCGGAGGCGATCACATCCTCTGACTTGCCGTGCATGAAGACGAGTGAGGGGAATATGGCCCCCACCTGTCTCCATGACACTGCAGGGTGGAAGCGACGTCATAACGTCATTCCCGGCCATACCTCTTAAAGCTACATGTTTTCAATGTAATTTTTTCAAATTACATTTTTTTTTTTTTCTTATTGCATTTAAGTCCAAATATGAGATCTGAGGACTTTTTGACCCCAGATCTCATATTTAAGAGGACCTGTCATGCTTTTTTCTATTAGAAGGAATGTTTACATTCCTTCTAATAGGAATAAAAGTGACCCAAATATTTTTTTTTAAAAAAACAGTCTAAAAATAAATAAAATAAAATAAAGAAGAAAAAAATTTTTTTTTAAATGCCCCGTCCTGACGAGCTCGCGTGCAGAAGTGAACGCATACGTGAGTAGCGCCCGCATATGAAAACCGTGGTCAAACCACACATGTGAGGTATCGCCACGATCGTTAGAGCGAGAGCAATAATTCTAGCCCTAGACCTCCTCTGTAACACAAAACATGCAACCTGTAGAATTTTTTAAACGTTGCCCATGGAGAGTTTTGAGGGTAAAAGTTTGACGCATTTCCACGAGCAGGTGCAATTTTGAAGCGTGACGTGTTGGGTATCAATTTACTCGGTGTAACATTATCTTTTACAATATAAAGAAAAATTGGGCTAACTTTACTGTTGTCTTATTTTTTTTTTTTTTTTAAAGTGCGCTTGTAAGACCGCTGCGCAAATACAGTGTGAAAAAAAGTATTGCAGTGACCGCCATTTTATTCTCTAGGGTGTTGGAAAAAAAATATATAATGTTTGGGGGTTCTAAGTAATTTTCTAGCAAAAAAACTGTTTTAAACATGTAAACACCTAAATTCCAAAACGAGGCTGGTCCTTAAGTGGTTAAAGCCTCTTTCACACGGATGTATTTAAAGTAGAATTCCAGGATTGATCTAACATTAAACCCATTCCCCCCCCCCCCTAACATCTACACTAGGTACCCTGTAGCAGAAAGATGTATTAACTTATCTATTCTCAGCCTGCTCCAGTCATGTGATGAGCTCCCCTCTGTCAGCCAGTGGTGGCTTCAAGGGAGAGGAGGGAGCGCTGGCAACGGATGGCCCGTAGTTAGCCTATGGGTGACATCACTGCTCATGTATTCCAGCTGTTGTCAGAGCACTCTCTGCTCTCTATTATAGCCGGTGCTGACACGGGGGAGATCATGTGACCGGACTGGAGCTGCCTTAGAATAGGTAAATATATGCATCTTTCTTCTACAGGGTGGCTAGAATAGGTATTAGAAGTGTGTGTGTGTGTGTGTGTGTGTGTGTGTGGGGGGGGTTAGTTTTAAGTAGTAGTAGTAGTTTTATTCTGGAATTCCACTTTAACCCCTTCCTGACCGCCACACGCCGATATATGCCGGCAGAATGGCATGGGTGGGCAAAAGGGCGTACAGGAACGTCCCCTTTAAGATGCGGCATTGTGGGCACCGCGTGCTCCGTGACCCTGACCGCGGGTCCTGTGGACTCGATGTCCGCCGGGTGCCCGTGATCGTGTCACGGAGCGGAAGAATGGGGAGATGCCTTTGTAAACAAGGCATTTCCCCGTTCTGCCTAGTGACATGACAGAGATCACTGCTCCCTGTCATCGAAAGCAGTGATCGCTGTCATGAGTAGTAGCCCATCCCCCCCACAGTTAGAATCACTCCCTAGGACACACTTAACCCCTTGATCGCCCCCTAGTGTTTAACCGCTTCCCTGACAGTGACACAGTAATCAGTGCATTTTTATAGCACTGATTGCTGTATAAATGACAATGGTCCCAAAATAGTGTCAAAAGTGTCTGATGTGTCCGCCATAATGTCACAGTCACAATAAAAATCGCAGATCGCCGCAATTACTAGTAAAAAAAAATTAATAATAAAAATGCCATAAATCTATCCCCTATTTTGTAGACGCTATAACTTTTGCGCAAACCAATCAATATACACTTATTGTGATTTTTTTACCAAAAATATGTAGAAAAATACATATCGGCCTAAACTGAGAAATAAATTAGTTTTTTTATATATTTTTGGGGATATTTATTATAGCAAAAAGTAAAAAATATTGCTTTTTTTCAAAATTGTCGCTGTTTTTTTTGTTTATAGCGCAAAAAATAAAAAACACAGAGGTGATCAAATACCACCAAAAGAAAGCTCTACCTGTGGGAAAAAAGGACATAAATTTTGTCTGGGTGCAACGTCGTAGGACCGCGCAATTGTCAGTTAAAGCGACGCAGTGCCGTATCGCAAAAAGTGGTCTGGTCAGGAAGGGGGTAAATCCTTCCGGGGCTGAAGTGGTTAAGCTTACACCCGTGTGAGGGCTGTGCTTGCCTGCACAAGATGCACAGGTGTTCCATGCATCCACAGACAGGCAGTCCCATTCCCATGAATTGAGATGCAGCAGCTGCACTAACACAGCCACTGCTCCCAATATGACATCCATGTGAATGAGCCCTTAAAATGCGCATGTGCCCAGACTATGTACATTAAAATATTTATACATATTTAGCAAGCAGGTAAAGAACAATAAAACAACCTCCCTAGAAACTTTTAAAATGGGTGGGGAGAGGGGAATTAAATGCCTAGAATTCTGCTTTCATTTTTTTCACAATGCTTACAGATACAGAGATGAATGAAGGCATGTTTACTGCAGTCTTACAGCATGTTTCAAATATTGAAATACTTTAGTATGTATGATCTGGACATGGGTTCTCTTTAATTTTATTTGTATTCAGCTTATGTAAGTACCTAAAGTCAGGGTGGATATCAATCAATGATTAATTAATAAATATATATATATTTTTTAAGTAAAATCAGATTTTTTTGATTTAAATAGATTTTTCTGATTTTTATCAAATTTATTTTAATAAAATGTATTTGGAGTAAAAATCTATCTAAAGGTAGTTTTCTATTTAGGATACCTTAACAATTTTGTTTATTCAGCATAAAATGAAGCTTAGTTATGTAGCATGAGGCTGTATATTCTGCAATATTTACATTTTTGGTAAACTCATTCGATGAATCCAAGCTCTGCAAGCTGAGATAACATGCACTGCATTGATGCATTCACACAATTTCACAGTAACCATGAGATAAACCTTCAGGAATATTCCTTTATCCCATTGTTTTGCAAATCTATGTACATAGCAAACTGTAGGATCGAATCAGTTCTGATATCCCTGTTTTACTAACCTGACAGCTTATTATTCTAAATAGGAAACCTTCATTTTGTTTGCAAATATTAAAGATTCTAACTACCAGTAAGAATAAGTCCTTACATTTAAAGAGCACCTGTCATTTCAGATCCATCATGGCAGCTCCTGTTAGCGGGCATCCACTCCCCTGCTGCCGCCACGTCCCTCACCTTGTTGTGTCACCTCCGCATCACCAGCCGTCCTATTAAAGTGAATGAGACTATGGACAGTGAATGAGTCAACAGCGGGTCAGAGAAGGAGCCACTGTGGGACAGAAATGACAGTTGCTCTTTAAAAAATATGCTTTAAATCGAGTTGATTTGAATCAAGCCTTCTTACTAGTGATTTAAATCATGATTTAAATCAACTTGATATAAATCAAATCCACCCTGCCTAAAGTTGATTTTATTTGAAGTATAAGCAGTGTATCCACTAACTTTAACTGAGAATATGGTGTCATCTACCCCGACTGTGCTTTGTGGCAGATCTCTGGAAATCTCAGGATTGGGTGGATAGAAAATAATTTGGAAAGCTAAACAGCTCTGTTTGATGTGTTTATTTGGTATATTTAGCTGTTTCCACAGAGTTCAGTTGCTTGTCTACAATATTACAATATGTCTATGATAAAACGGTACACTCTTAAGGGCTCATGCATACTGCAGCTCAAAAAGAAAAAGGATTATGGTGCTAGGTAGCACCAGGTACTACTGTCAAACTCTGCAGAGTTACAATTTTCATGGCATGCACACTGGTTAGAAAAAGGAATAACAACCATAAATGACCTCATGATAGGACCCACAATGAAAACGTTCAGAACTGTCCAATTGGTATACAACCTGGGGGATTCTGAGCATTACAGACTTCTCCAGATTAGCCATTTTCTCTGAATGAACCCACAAACCTCCATCCAATTACCATGGAGAGTAGCTCTATATCTTACCAAACCTTTCACTAATATTAAAGGTATATCCTTATTTTACAATACTCTAAATAATAAAATGATATTCACCAAATTCTCTGACATCAATGCTTGGGTGCAGGAACTGAATACTTCCTACACCCCAGCACAATGGCAAAAAGTGCTTCAAACAACATACTCGGCAACCAAAAGTATTAACCTCTGGGAACTAACCCAAAAAATACTGCTTCGTTGGTATTTAACCCCATTTAGACTATCCAAGTTCGACACCCATGCTTCTCCACTTTGCTGGAGGAAATGCTGATCTATGGGCACATTATACCACATATTGTGGGATTGACCAAGCATACGCACCCTCTGGAAGTATTAGAATTATTGTCACAAATACTAAATTTGCGAATCCTCATATCCCTAGGATTGTCCATCTTATCTTTAGATATAGAATCCCTCCCTAAAGTTACTAGAACAATAGTGATCCACACCCTATTGAGCACTAGGCTATCGATTATAAGACATCGGAAGGACCGTGAGATACCCACGATAAAAGAAGTTGTAACAACAACCAATACACACACACCACATATAATGCTTGGTTCATCACAGGGTAATTATCAAACAGCGAATGTCCACTGGAAACCATGGACTGACTGGTATAAGCTAAGATGTTTTGAATACCTCTTATAACTAAGTTTCTCAGTTGCTACAACATAGCTCATCACAAATCGAAACAATAGACTGTGTAATTGTTTGGTTTTATATTTCTTAATTTCTCAATAGTTTCTTTTTTTTTTTTCCTACTTTTTTACTTAAAGTATTAATATGAATCTTCACCTCGGTACGACAATACACTGTGCCATGAGGAATGCCTACTAAGAACCGCTTAGTACACTTCTTTTGTTTCTAGGGATACTTTACTTTAAAAACTCTATGAAGATATTGTCATTGAAATAGGGAGGGGACATGAGGTCGCCCTACCCTGGACACAAATTTGGGGTGTTGAGGTGGGATGGCCAATTCCCTTACCATGGAATAGTGGCAATTGCTAAAAAGCACATATGACACGAGGCTTATCATTGTATCCGATTGAGCAATTATTTGTTGAATGTTCAATGTATAGAAATAACTATTGATACTTTAACACTCTTGTATACTTTTGTACTTTTATCTGAAAATGTAATAAAAACGTATTGAAATTAAATCTGTCATAACCAAATGGAAAGAACATGGCACAACAGCAAACCTGCCAAGAGATGGCCGCACACCAAAACTCACGAACCAGGCAAGAAGGGCATTAATCAGAGAGGCAGCACAGAGACCTAAGGTAACCCTGGAGGAGCTGCAGAGTTCCACAGCAGAGACTGGAGTATCTGTACATAGGACGACAATAAGCCGTACGCTCCATAGAGTTGGGCTTTATGGCAGAGTGGCCAGAAGAAAGCCATTACTTTCAGCAAAAGAACAAAATGGCACATTTTAGCACGTGGGAGACTCCCAAAATGTATGGAGGAAGGTGCTCTGGTGAGATGAGACTAAAATTGAACTTTTTGGCCATCAAAGAAAACGCTATGTCTGGCGCAAACCCTACACATCACATCACCCAAAGAACACCATCCCCACAGTGAAACATGATGGTGGCAGCATCATGCTGTGGGGATGTTTTTCAGCAGTCGGGACTGGGAAACTGGTCAGAGTTGAAGGAAAGATGGGTGGTGCTAAATACAGGGATATTCTTGAGCAAAACCTGTACCACTCTGTGTGTGATTTAAGGCTAGTGCCGCGTACACACGGTCGGACTTTCCGGCATACTTGGTCCGGCGGACCAGAGTGTGCCGGACAATCCGCCCGTGTGTGGGCGGCGGCGGACTTTTCCGGCGGACTTCTTCCCAAAAGCCCGCCGGACCTAGATTTGAAGAAAGTTTCAAATCTTTCCGTCGGACTCAGTTTCGGGCGGAAAGTCCGCTCGTGTGTGTGCTGGTCCGACGGAAAGCCAGCTCGTGTGTAGGCTGGTCCGACAGACCAAATACGACACGAGGGGATGGTATTGCATCTCGCGCTCGCTGCAATAGGAAAAACAAATCTTCCTATTGCGGCGAGCGCGGGGCATACCAGGCCCTTAGGTCTGGTATGGATTATAAAGGGGAACCCCGCTACGCCGAAAAAACGGCGTGGGGTCCCCCTAAAATCCATACCAGACCCCGATCCGAGCACGCAGCCTGGCCGGTCAGGAAAGGGGGTGGGGACGAGCGAGCGCCCCCCCCCCCCTCCTGAACCGTACCAGGCCGCATGCCCTCAACATGGGGGGTGGGTGCTTTGGGGGAGGGGGGCGCCCTGCGCCCCCCCCCCCAAAGCACCTTGTCCCCATGTTGATGAGGACAAGGGCCTCTTCCCGACAACCCTGGCCGTTGGTTGTCGGGGTCTGCGGGCGGGGGCTTATCGGAATCTGGGAGCCCCCTTTAATAAGGGGGCCCCCAGATCCCGGCCCCCCACCCTATGTAAATGAGTATGGGGTACATGGTACCCCTACCCATTTACCTAGGAAAAAAGTGTAAGTAATAAAACACACTACACAGGTTTTTAAAATATTTTATTAAACAGCTCCGGGGGGGGGGATCTTCCTCCGGCTTCGGGGGTCTTCTTCCGGCTTTGGGGGTCCCTCCGCTTCATCTTCTCCCGGCGTCCGGTTGGTTCTTCTCCGCTCTCCGGCCTCTTCTCCCGGTGTCGCAGGTCTTCGGCCGGCCCCTCCGCTGTCTTCATGTAGCTCTATTGCGAGCGGAGGTCCGGACTTCTGGGCTTCTTGGCTTCTTGGCTTCTCTTCTCTTCTCTTCTCCCAGATGTTGACACGACGCTCTCTCCGGCTGGACTGGTCTCTGAGGGCTGCGTTGTGACTTATATAGGCGGAGACCCCGCCCCCATATGATGTCACAGTCCCTGGGCATGCTGGGACTGTGACGTTTTAGGGGGCAAGTCCGTCCGTTTTAAAGTCCGGCGCACCTGGCGGACAAAGTCCGTCGGAAAGTGTGCCGGACCAAGTAGGATAGAAAGTCCGCTCGTGTGTACGCGGCATAGGTTTCAGCAGGACAATGACCCCAAACACACTGCTAAAACAACACTTGAGTGGTTTAAGGGGAAACATGTAAATGTGTTGGAATGGCCTAGTCAAAGCCCAGACCTCAATCTGTGGTCAGACTTAAAGATTGCTGTTCACAAGCGCAAACCATCCAATTTGAGGGAGCTGGAGCAGTTTTGCAAGGAGGAATGGGCAAAAATCCCAGTGGTAAGATGTGGCAAGCTCATAGAGACTTATCCAAAGTGACTTGGAGCTGTGATAGCTGGAAAAGGTGGCTCTACAAAGTATTGACTTTAGGGGGGTGAATAGTTATGCACATTGACTTTTTCTGGTATTCTGTCCTATTTGTTGTTTGCTTCACAATAAAATAAATAAAACATCTTCAAAGTTGTGGGCATGTTCTGTAAATTAAATGATGCAAATCCTCAAACAATCCATGTTAATTCCAGGTTGTGAGGCAACAAAACACGAAAAATTCCAAGGGGATGAATATTTTTGCAAGGCACTGTATAATTTTGACACTAATCATATTGTATTGAATACTTGAATGTTATTAAAAATTACCTTTCCTTTTCTGCAGCCACTGTAATTTTCTGAGAACGCATTGCAGCATTGCAATATGGCTACCTGGAGTTGTTTTGTACACAGAGTGTGTACTGACCACTCCCCAGAAACATAATTTCCTGCTTGTGTGATTGGCTCACCAATTTTCCCAGAAGTCTGCCTAAGATACAAGCCCGATTTCAGGTATCCCCTGCAACAAAAATGTCATTTTTGGAGAGATACTTTCAATAGGAACATGTCTAAAGGGATGCAGGCCCAGCAGATTTCCTCATTAGTGCCCTGCAGCTGCACACCTGACAGTTAATTATAAAACCACTCCCATTAGACCCACTGAGCCCAGAGGCACAGACAAACACACATGGATTTCTTCAGAATAACAAAAGGTAGGAATCTGAAAAAAAGGTTGTTATAATCCTTGCAATGTACAAAGATTACCCAGTGGGGAATGTTTTTTTCTCAACAAAAGTGGAGTTACGCTTTAAGCAGCCAATAAGCAAGATTGTGAGGTTCCCCTTTAGCAAAGTTTCTGTAGCAAATGTTTTTGAACCAACAATGGTAATTTTCTGGTGAAATCACATTCACAGAAAAATAAGTCTACTCCATTGCTTAATGCAGAATTCTTGAATGCACATGCTTCTAAATAATAATTGAAAATTTTTCCACAAAAAATATATAAAATTTACTGCGCCTACCATGGTGACCACGGGTAACGGGGAATCAGGGTATATACAGTATGTCACAAAAGTGAGTACACCCCTCTCATTTTGGGAAATATTTTATTTTTATGTGACAACACTGAAGAAATTACGCTTTGCTATAATCTAAAGTAGTGAGTGTATAGCTTGTATTAACAGTGTAAATTTGCTGTCCCCTCAAAATAACTCATCACACAGCCATTAATATCTAAACCGTTGGCAACAAAAGTGAGTACACCCCTAAGTGAAATTGTCCAAATTGGGCTCAAATTAGCCATTTTCCCTCCCCGTTGTCACGTGTGTTACAAGGTCTCAGGTGTGAATGGGCAGCAGGTGTGTTAAATTTGGTGTTATCACTCTCACTCTCTCATACTGGTGACTGGAAGTTTAACATGGCACCTCATGGCAAATAACTCTTTGAGGATCTGAAAAAATAATTGTTGCTGTATATTAAATGGCCTAGGCTATAAGAAGATTGCCAAGACCCTGAAACAGAGCTACAGCATGGTGACCAAGACCATGCAGCTGTTTAACAGGACAGGTTCCATTTAGAACAGGCCTTGCCATGGTCCACCAAAGAACTCGAGTGCACGTGTTCAGCATCATATCCAGAGGTTGTCTTTGGGAAATAGATGTATGAGTGCTGCCAGCATTGCTGCAGACGTTCAAGGGGTGGGGTGGGGTCAGCCTGTCAGTGCTCAGACCATACGCCGCACACTGCATCAAATTGGTCTGCATGGCTGTCGTCTCAGAAGGAAGCCTCTTCTAAAGATGATGCACAAGAAAGCCCACAAACCGTTTGCTGAAGACCAGCAGACTAAGAACATGGATTACTGGAACCATGTCCTGTGGTCTGATGAGACCAAGATAAACTTATTTGGTCAAGCGTGTGTGTCGTAAACCTGGTGAGGAGTACAAAGACAAGTCTTGCCTACAGTCAAGCATGGTGGTGGGAGTGTCATGGTCTGGAACTGCATGAGTGCTGCCGGCACTGGGGAGCTACAGTTTATTGAGGGAACCATGAATGCCAATATGTACTGTGACATACTGAAGCAAAGCATGATCCCCTCCCTTCGGAGACTGGGCCACAGGGCAGTATTCCAACATGATAATGACCCCAAACACACCTCCAAGACAACCATTGCCTTGCTAAAGAAGCTGAGGGCAAAGGTGATGGACTGGCCAAGCATGTCTCCAGACCTAAACCCTATTGAGCATCTGTGAGGCATCCTCAAATGGAGGGTGAAGAAGCGTAAGGTCACTAACATCCACCAGCTCTGTGATTTCATCATGGAGGAGTGGAAGAGGACTCCAGTGGCATCCCGTGAAGCTCAGGTGAACTCCATGCCCAAGAGAGTTAAAGCAGTGCTGGAAAATAATGGTGGCCACACAAAATATTGACACTTTGGACATTTTGACTTATGGGTGTACTCACTTTTGTTGCCAGCAGTTTAGACATTAATGGCTGTGTGTTGAGTTATTTTGACAGGACAGCAAATTTACACTGTTATACAAGCTGTACACTCCCTACTTTACATTCTAGCAAAGTGACATTTCTTCAGTGTTGTCACATGAAAAGATATAATAAAATAGTTACAAAAATATGAGGGGTGTACTCACTTTTGTGAGATACTGTATAAGCACGGTCAATTTCAGGCATCAAATGTTTTTGAACCACAAATGTTGCCAATAAGGACCACATTGTTCAAATTTCTTCATTTCCAAACATGCACTCACTAGAAAAACATCAGTTGAGTTGGTGGGAGTAACAAAGATGTTTTGGTTTCTAGGCCTCTAGGCACACTGCAGCTGTTAAATTCACGTTTTTAGGAGTTTAGGCATTTTTTTTCTGCCCGTAGGCCCCGTTCACACGGTCGGACCGTTCAGGTCCGCCTGTCAGTTTTGACGGCGGACCTGAACGGGCGCTCCATGTTAGCCTAGCGATGGATGTCAGTGGAGACATGTTTTCTGAACGCCCTAAAATCGTGTTAAATGCGCATAAATGCTAGACATGTTTAGCACTTCCGTGTTTATTTATTTCAATGGCCAAAATAAATGAAAATTCTGGGCAATGAAATAAACTCCCAAACTCCAAACACTGCTAAACTCAGATAAACTCTGATAACCTCACCTAAAGTGGTTTGAAATAATGCAGCTTTAGGTGAGTTTATTACGTTTATTATGTTGATTTCCTTCGGTCAGGATAAACAGCATTTACAATAAACCAGTGTGCATGAGGCCTAAAACTGGGGAGGTCCAGTGCCTGTTCTCCCTGCATTAACCTAAATTGCACTACAAAATGACAGCTGGAGTGTGACTGATTGTGCAAACATTAGGCAGGCATGGATTATGTGTCATAACCAGGCATGCACAGACTGAACAATGCCGGACCTATTTATAAAGATGTTGTAAACAGCTTGTGGTGGAGCTATGGAAGATGAAACGTATACTATAACCTGTCATGAGCCAACTGTGGAGGCTGCAACCGCTGGCTTCCTTATGTAAATGCTAGTTGCCTGGCTCTCCCAGTCTTCAATTTTTTGTGGAAATCTGTCCATGCACCAGTTGGTGACACAAAACCACTAAATCATCAAGACAGCCAAGCAACTATCACTTTCATGTACTTTTTATTCAGTTATTGAACTTGTTTTCATTTATAAAGACCAAGAAAGTCAAAAAGGAATCAGTTCCTGTTTCAGTCAATGATTCCAAGAGGCTGTCCTGTCTTCACCCTGAGCTAAGCCTGCAGGCTGTTTAAAAGAGATATAACAGATTCCTCCATCCACGCTAAAAAGCATCTGTATCTCATTAGATGCAAACGCTGTTTGGCCGACAATTTCACACTTGGCTCTTTCAACAAAAGTCGATTTAAAAATAGACTTTTGTTGATCCTTTAGAGGTTTAACGGTTTAATAGAGCCATGGTTGAAAAAGCCTCAAGGTGGATAAAAACCAATGATTTTTTTTTTATTGATTTTTTTATTTTATTTAAATCTGATTCTTTTAATTTAAATCAGAGTTTTTAGATTTTTATCAACATTTATTTCATAAAATGCTTTTGAATTAAAAATCTAAAGATAGTTTTCAAATTAAGATACAATAATATATTAGTTTATTCAGCATGAAATGGAGCTTAGTTATATAGCGTGAGGCTGCATATTCTGCAATATTTACATCTTGGTAAACTCATTTAATGAATCTAAGCTCTGCAAGCTGAGATAACATGCACTGCATTGATGCATTCACACAATTTCACAGTAACCATGGGATAAAACAAAGTTCAGGAATATTCTTTTATCCCATTGTTTTGCAAATCTATGTACACTACAAACTGTATGATTGAATTGGTTCTGATGTCTGTTTTACTAACCTGACAGCTTATTATTCTAAATAGGAAACCTTCATTTTGTTTGCAAATATTAAAGATTCTAACTACCAGTAAGAATGAGTCCTTACATTTAGGACTCATGCACACTGGACATTTTTGGATGTTTTTACAGCAGCTGTTTGGGACTTCAGATGTTTTTTTTTTACAGTCAATAAACTCCCCATCAAGTTGTCCTATGTGTCCATGCACACATAGGCTGTTATCAGCAGTTTTTGGCTGGGGGGTTTTTTGGCTTAAAAAAAACCCCAAAACTAGTGGGTTCTGAGAGGAGTTCTTCAGCTGTTTTCAGCTGTAAAAACGCTCTAATGTTAAGAAACGCTAATAAAAGCAGATAAACTCTCAAAAACGTGGCTCACCAGATTTTTTATAAAGTTTTTGATCCATTGAAAAAATAAATAAAAATAATAATTCTAGTGTGCATGAGGCCTTAAAGAGCACCTGTCATCTCAGATCCATCATGGCAGAAAATGTTAGTGGGCATCCACTCACCTGCTGCCTCCACGTTCCTCACCCTGTTGTGTCACTGCCGCATCACCAGCCATCCCATTAAAGTGAATGGGACTGTCGGTGAGTCAACATCGGGTCAGAGGAGAAGCCGCTGCGGGACAGAGATGACAGTTGCTCTTTAAAAATTATGATTTAAATCAAGTTGATTTAAATCAAGCTTTATTTCTAGTGATTTAAATCATAATTTAAATTGTGATTTAAATCGACTTGATTTAAATAAAATCCACCCTGGAAAGCCTGCTCTAAAGTCGGATTTTAACAACTTAGAAACACATGCAGTGTGCTTACATTAGAGGGCCAATAGTCTGCCAAGATTCTGTTACAAAAGAAAGTGGTAGGGAAAGAGCTAAGATTTCTATGCTTCTGTTGTGAACTTTGAAGGTGAGTATCTCCACAATGCTTATAGATACAGAGGTGAATGATGGAAAGTGCTTTCATGACTTGTTCAGAATATGTAAATACTTTAGTATGTATAGTCTGAGCACAAGCTCACTTTAATGGAATACTGACAGAACCTTTATTATGTGTTTTTCCAGTATCAATTATTAGCACTGAGCTCAAGTAGGCAAAAATGTTCTGACAGGGAAAGCATATAAGCAAATAATAAAAAAAAAAAATCAAATAATCCCTGAATAATATTACACATATCAAGTATGAAGATTCAGATTATTATAAAAGCCCACTGGTGACTGATTCTCTTTATAGCTGAACTCCAGGAATTCAGCCACTTATGAAAATCCTCAGTGTTTATAGCGATTAAGTCCAAAGAGATACATGCCAGCTCATGGACTCATCTCTATAGTTTACAATTGAAATTTTTTTGGAGCATCAGGAGCATAACTCTTGTTAAACTTCTGCAATTCTGACACCTGATGTTCTGATCCCAGCTCCAGCAGCCGCTGTGCCCACCCTTCCCTTCCTGCTGGCCATTCACAAAGTATTTTGTGTTATGTGAACTTATTAACAAAATACAAAGGCTTCTCTAAAGGGGCAGAAGAAGTGAAGGGTGGGCAGTGATGCTGTGTATGAGATTGCTTCCTTCTCAGTGCCCCGGAGTGTACATTTGATTTAAACCCCAAGCTACATAAAACTTTCAGATGAAAATTAAAGAAATAAGCTCACAAGGTGGTATGCACCTCACTGGACTTAATTCATAGTCTTTTTTTCAGCAGGAACTAGGGGGAACTCAGTTCCACCACCTCTGGCGCAGGTCTTCTGCTCCCTGCTCACCTCTATCACTTGGTAACACTGAAGTCCAGCTTCTGCGTTTACAAGTGATAGCTTATCTCCCAGTAGCTCCCACAGGTCAGATCCCCTGCACAGATCCCACTGAGTGCCAGACAGGGACAAGGGAGATACAGAACAGGTGCCCATGGTTCAGTGCAGTCATGGGCAGGAGAGGGTGCATGGTAGACTGCACTCTCTGTGGTCTCCATTTTTTCCCTGGTGACCAATTGTTGATGCTCCTACTGCATGATCTCCCTTGCAAATGACTGTAGTATAGTATAGTATACTGGGAGGTACTACAGCCGGATAAGTACTTCAGCTTAATATTGCAACAAAGGTTAAAAATATGACAGATGGTGGAGCTTTTAAGGAGGGGGAGAGGATGAGGGCAGTGGAGGGAGGGGTTATATGCAGAGGGAAGAGCTACTATTTGATGCCATTTGGCAGGTATGTGTGTGTGTGTGGCGGGCATAGTTGAGTCTCTGAGAAAAAAAGCCCTGAGTATGTCAGCACATTTTATAACCACTTGACCTCCAGGCCTTTTCTGGCACTTTTTGTTTACGTGTAACAATCTGTATTTTTTGCTAGGAGATTTCTTAGAACCCCCGAACATTGTAAATGTGTTTAAAGCAGAGGCCCTAGAGAATAAATTGGTGGCTGTTGCAATTTTTTATGTCACACAGTATTTGCGCAGTGGTTTTTCAAATGCAATTTTTCTGGAAAAAGTACACTTTTTTTCATTTTAATGCAAAAAAACACAATACATAACCCAATTTTTTGGTAAAATATAATAAATGATGTTATTTATACTGAGTAAATAGATACCAAACATGTCACACTTTAAAACTGCGCATGCCAGTGCAACAGAGACAATAGAGATACATTTTACTATCCATAGCCGATGCTTTAAAAGCCTTTACAGGTTACCACTTTAGATTTACACAGGAGTTCTGGTGCTAGAATTACTGCCCATGATCTGATGTTTGCGGTGATATCTTACACGTGTGGGACGATCGTTGTTTGTATGCGTGTGGGACCAACACATGCATTCGCCTTTGCGCACAAATACAGGGAGGGGAAGGGGATTTTTTAAAATTATTTATTAATTTATTTTTATTTTTACACTGTTGCTTTAATTTTTTTTTATCACTTTTATTGCTGTCACAAGAAATGTAAATATGTGACGCATACACTTTATGGAGAGATCTGGGGTCTAGAAGACCCTAGATCCCTCTTCTGTTCTTAAAAGCATTTGATCATCCCAAGATCGGTGTGATCAAATGCTTTTTATTTTAAAAAATGGCATCATTTACATCCAGGGAAACCGTAAGTGATGTAAGGTCATAAGGTCATTGCTTCCAGTTTCCTATACAGTATCATAGAGATGAACAAAGCGGTTTCCGGTCATTGTTCATCTCTATGATCAGCTGCTGGAAGCGCTGGCTGGTCGGTGGTAAGGGACAGCCCAATGAAGCAGCGGAAGGTAGCGGTAGGGGGGAATGTCCCCTCTCACTGCTTGTAAAACCAATCCAGAGGCTAGGTAGCTGCTAGGATTGTTTTTCAAGAGAGCCAACCGTCGACTCTGCAGGCATCATTCTGGTATAACCACTTGAAGTCCTGCAACATACCGATACGTCACTGGTCCTCAAGTAGACAAAGTAGCTGAATTCCTAGAGTTCAGCTTTAATGAACATTCGAGAAGAATATTCTGACTTTAGCACTGTTGTAACGTTTCCTGGATAGTTAAAGTGGTTTCAGTATTTAATTGTACTTGTTGCCTGAGTTTGCTCTTCAGTGTTGGGATCAGCCTGCAGGCCTCAGGGTCTCAACATTACAGTCACATGGAAAACATATGAAGCCCTGAACAGTCATCGGTCTAAAATATGTTTCCTTCTGTTGACTCATCTCTTGCTAAAAATAATCCTTCACAGTCGGACTAGCCGATGCCAAAAAGAGAACTTCATACTACAACCCTAATATTTGTTTAGTCACTGGCTGCACTCAGTAGAAGCACTGGAAATAGAAAATCAAAGCAAAGAGTGACATGTCAGCTACTGCAGAATTCTAAGCCCCATCGGTTTGTTCAGAGATTCCAGGTCCTGTTCATTGTCAAGCACAATTCTGTCTAAGAAGCCAAAGCGCCACTGCCTTTCCAACTATAATAACTGTCACTAAAATACTCCAAGTCCTATACAAATAGCATGCTATAAGAAGTTTGTATTATTTTGTATAAAACTTTGTAAGTTAGGACTATCTCAGTACCTCAAGGATATAGGCAGGAATATAATTAAAATAGGATTTATTTATAGAAAAACATGATTAAAGTGGATGTAAACCCACTGTCATCCTTTCCAAACTACTGCTATAGTGGTTATCTATAAGGATATACAGTATCTCACAAAAGTGAGCACACCCCTCACATTTTTGTAAATATTTTGTTAAATCTTTTCATGTGACAACACTGAAGAAATGACACTTTGCTACAATGTAAAGTAGTGAGTTTACAGCTTGTATAACAGTGTAAATTTGCTGTCCCCTCAAACTAACTCAACACACAGCCATTAATGTCTAAACCGCTGGCAACAAAAGTGAGTACACCCCTAAGTGTAATTTTCCCTTCCCGGTGTCATGTCACTCGTTAGTGTTACAAGGTTTCAGGTGTGAATGGGGAGCAGGTGTGTTAAGTTTGGTGTTATCGCTCTCACTCTCTCAAACTGGTCATTGGAAGTTCAACATGGCACCTCATGGCAAATAACTCTTTGAGGATCTGAAAAAATAATTGTTGCTGTACATTAAATGGCTTAGGCTATCAGAAGATTGCCAAGATCCTGAAACTGAGCTGTAGCACAGTGGCCAAGACCATACAGCGGTTTAAGAGGACAGGTTCCAGAACAGGCCTCGCCATGGTCAACCGAAGAAGTTGGGTGCATGTACTCAGCTTCATATCCAGAGTTTGTCTTTGGGAAATAGACGTATGAGTGCTGCCAGCATTTCTGCAGAGGTTGAAGGGGTGGGGGGTCAGCCTGTCAGTGCTCAGACCATAAGCAGCACACTGCATCAAATTGGTCTGCATGGCTGTCATCCTAGAAGGAAGCCTCTTCTAAAGATGATGCACAAGAAAGCCCACAAACAGTTTGTTGAAGACAAGCAGACTAAGGACATTGACTACTGGAACCATGTTCTGTGGTCTGATGAGACCAAGATAAACTTATTTGGTGAGGAGTGAGGAGTACAAAGACAAGTGTGTCTTGCCTACAGTCAAGCATGGTGGTGGGAGTGTCATGGTCTGAGGCTGCATGAGTGCTGCCAACACTGGGAAGCTACAGTTCATTGAGGGATCCATGAATGCCAACATGTACTGTGACATACTAAAGCACAGCATGATCCCCTCCCTTCAGAGACTGGGCCGCAGGGCAGTATTACAACATGATAAGGACCCCAAACACACCTCCAAGACGACCACTGCCTTGCTAAAGAAGCTGAGGGTAAAGGTGATGACTGGCCAAGCATGTCTCCAGACCTAATCCCTATTGAGCATCTGTGGGGCATCCTCAAATGGAAGGTGGAGGAGCGCAACTTCTCTCACATCCACCAGCTCTGTGATATCGTCATGGAGGAGTGGAAGAGGACTCCAGTGGTAACCTGTGAAGCTCTGGGGAACTCCATGCCCCAGAAGGTTAAGGCAGTGCTGGAAAATAATGGTGGTCACACAAAATATTGATGCTTTGGGCCCAATTTGGACAATTTCACTTAGGGGTGTACTCACATTGGCTATAATAGACATTTATGGCTGTGTGTTGAGTTATTTTGAGGGGACAGCAAATTTACACTGATATACAAGCTGTACACTCACTATTTTACATAGTAGCAAAGTGTCATTTCTTCAGTGTTGTCACATGAAAAGATATAATAAAATATTTACAAAAATGTGAGGGGTGTACTCAATTTTGAGAGATACTGTACATGCCTCCTGCATGTATCCTTACCTGTCAAATGTCTCCCCTCTGTCCGTTATGAAACCGGAAAAACTGCAGATTCTGTGGGTGGGTCTGTTGTCCAGGGCTCAGTGGGTGGAGTCATGATGTCAGTAGACTCCCCGCCCACCTCTACACGCCCCTTAAAATGCATTTTCTCCTGTGTATTTCTTAAACTGAACTTCTGCTATAATCACTAACATCCAGTCAAAACCCAGAAAAGTCACCACATGACTTCAGCATGCACAATCATGCTGATGTGTGGAGCAGCCAATCCTGGGAGAGCTGGAGAAGAAAGGAGGAGGGGATCTGAAGTACACTGAATGTCTCTCTCAGGCTCCTGCATGAGATATGTAAATCACCTGTCACTCACAGCAAGGTGGAGAAACAGACTCCTATTTCTCTGTCTGTCCATTTTTATCTCACTGAAAAAAGATAAGAAGACTGCTCAGATCTGGAATAACTTTGTGGAAAGACTGGGCACAGATGACATGAAATCCTATACTATACAAAGTGCAAGCCTTAATTAAAAAAAAAAAAAATTCAGGTTTACATCTACTTTAAAAACAATAAAGTGAAAAACATATTCACAAAATAGTTTTGTATACAGTCAATGGTTACAGCCGTGTACAATACTTAAAAATTTCAAGCAAGATGTTGGTGAACACCAGTATTGACATGGATATGATATGTCTTGGCAGCAATACTCTACAGGTTTTGCAGCATAGGCTGCTTCTTCAGGAGTAGCCAGTCATTATCATACGGAGAAACCACTGCAGCAAAAGCAACGCAAAAAGAGGCAGCCAAAGGTATTCCTCCCACGGTGGTCACGGGAGACACTGAGACGCTGAGTTCTAGTTTGTCTAGGTGTCCGGTATGGCACCCCGGGCATCGAGTACAAGAGGCTCTAGGTGAATTTGTCTGTTTAAGGGAAGTATTCTCAAGGAATTGCTAGCTGGTAAGTATTGTAGTAACAATATTTCTACAAGGTCTGTCTAAACAGGATCAAAACCCCATATGTTGCCTCAGAGCTCGTGTATCCCCAGCCGGCCAAGATGTGTGTGCACATCTATAATGGACACTGGCTCCAATTGGGCTATATAAATCTAAGCACCGCATAGACCATTCCTGAATAGTCTTTCAGCTTTATTCCTGTGACCCATGATCTCAGAACTTGAGCTTGTGCTATATCTATATTACTGAAAGGACCTCTGATCAAGATCCTGCTCTCATCAGCTGCGTACTTCGCTGACTGCATATTGCTGACCCCTATCTGTTCCCGACTTACATAGTTACATAGTAGGGGAGGTTGAAAAAAGACACAAGTCCATCAAGTCCAACCTATGTGTGTGATTATATGTCAGTACATTGTATAACCCTGTATGTTGTGGTCGTTTTTTTAAACTATCGATGCTCCCCACTGAAACCACCGCCTGTGGAAGGGAATTCCACATCTTTGCCGCTCTTACAGTAAAGTACCCTCTACCCCAGTGGTTCTCAACTCCAGTCCTCAGGACCCACTAACAGGCCAGATTTTAAGTATTACCTTGGGGAGATGCAGACTAGAATACAGCAATTACTGAGCAGCAAATGATATCACCTGTGATGTATTTCAGTTATCTTGCAAGCCTGGTCTGTTAGTGCGTCCTGAGCACAGGAGTTGAGAACCACTGCTCTACGCAGTTTAAGGTTAAACCTCTTTTGTTCTAATTTTAAAGAGTGGCCATGTGTCTTATTATACTCCCTTCTGCGGAAAACTTTTATCCCTATTGTGGGGTCACCAGTACAGTATTTGTAAATTGAAATCATATCCCCTCTCAAGCGTCTCTTCTCCAGGGAGAATAAGTTCAATGCTCGTAACCTTTCCTCATTACTAATATCCTCCAGTCCCTTTATTAGCTTTGTTGCCCTTCTTTGTACTCGCTCCATTTCCAGTACATCCTTCCTGAGAACTGGTGCCCAGAACTGGATGGCATACTCCAGGTGATGCCAGACCAGAGTCTTGTAAGGTGGGAGAATTATTGCTTTATCCCTGGAGTTAATCCCCTTTTTAATGCATGTCAATATTCTGTTTGCTTTGTTAGCAGCAGCTTGGCATTGCATTCCATTGCTGAGCCTATCATCTACTAGGACCCCCAGGTCCTTTTCCATCCTAGATTCCCCCAGAGGTTCTCCCCCCAGGGTATAGATTGCATTCATATTTTTGCCACCCAAATGCATTATTTTACATTTTCCACATTAAACCTCATTTGCCATGTAGTTGCCCACCCCATTAATTTGTTCAGATCTTCTTGCAAGGTTTCCACATCCTGCAGAGAAGTTATTGCCCTGATTAGCTTAGTATCATTTGCAAATACAGAGATTGAACTGTTTACTCCATCCTCCAGGTCCTTTATGGACTTAAAACGGATCTAAGCCTAGGTTCACACATGTAGCTCTGTGAGCCATGTTTGCACAGGCACAGCAGCCAATTTATTTGAATGAGATGATCTGCCTGCGTTTAATTCAGGAAAAAAGGTTCCTGCATTGCATGTTTGCAAAGGAGCAGCGTAGTTCGGCTGTAGGTGGTTCCGGGTGCTGGAACAGGTACAATTTACACGCTGTCCCACACCTGCAACCACCCACACAAGTGTGAACCTAGCCTTAAGGCACAAATACTTACCTTAGTTTCAATGGTCCAATGCCCATGAGGTCCCTCGCTGGCTCTAGCATCTTCTACCCAGGTTCTTCCAGGTGCCAGTCTTCAGCCATTTTGATTGGCGGTTGCGGGATGCACAGGAGTGCAGTCATCCTGGCACACTGGTAGTATATTGGAATGTAAAGTTTGCTGCGCATGTGCAGCTCAGTGTACATTCTGCAGAGTATTGTGAATAGGCAGGTTCACCTTATTGCAAAAGAGAGATCTTTTCTGCTGTGAAAGATTGTCTATTCACAATTTTTTAATTTTTACATTTAGCTGAACTTTGATTCAGCTTATGATTTGGAGCTCCACTGTTTGGCCTATAACCAACTCTGCCTGTATCTGAACCTGATGCATTCTTGGTGTATTACCAGCTGTACTCCTGCAAATATGATACCAGTGCTCCTGAGTTCAAGTTATCATTTCTTACACTTAGGTGTTTTTGTCCTTCTATCCCCCTTGTAGGTCCTGTGTTTGATTCCATGGTTGCTCTGACCAGAACTGTGTAGAAGGCCACCTCATCATCTCAGGCTCCTGACAGTCACACTGGGGTTGATTTACTAGAAATGTATGGTGCAAAATCTGGTGCAGCTCTGCATAGAAACCAATCCAGGTTTTATTGTCAAAGCTTAAAGGATAAGTCCACCCTAACACCAAAATCGCTACATCTACAGACATCCATGATATAAGCCTAACCTACTGTATCTAGCCCTATTAAGAAGAAATCAGTATACATACCTTTTTTGAAACCAATCCGGTCCAGTCTCCAGCGGCGGAAGCTCTGCAGAGGACACAGCTGACAAGGGCTGTGAAATGAATGGGGAATGACGTCACCCATTGACTTACTATGGGGCTTCCGCTGTTGGCTGTGTCCTCTGCACCCGCCTCCACAGAGAAGCCGCCGCTGACAGCTCAGCACGCGATTGTGTTGGATCAGCTTCAAAAAAAGTTATGTATACTGATTTCTTTCTTTACAGGGCTAGATAGGTTATTGTTAGATCGTGGCTGTCGGTAGATGTTGAGATTTTAGTGCTAGGGCTCTTTCACACGGGCGGGCCGCCCAATGAACTCCGCTTTGCTCAGTGGGGGGGATCGATCCACTGATCCCTGCTGAGCAGGCGGATGACAGGTCCATCTCTGCTCACTGTGCAAAGACGGACCTGTCAGAGCCCCGCTTTCCTCTATTTGGAGATCGGATTAAAATGGGCTGCCTGTCCGTTTTCATCCATTCCCATCCAATCTGATCCTCCAGACTGATGGAAAATAAGGTCTCCATCCGTCTGGATTTGGCGGACAGGATCAGATCATATCAGATAGCAGCTGGTGTCAGAGGCAGGGGCGGACTGACAAGCCATGGGGCCCCCGGGCAACAGGAGATCATGGGGCCCCCTGTGTCCCTGCCCACACTCAAGCCACATCCACACAAAGCCCCACCCTCCATCTTGCACTGCGTGGACGCCTCAATTCTGGGTTGAACCTGAGATAAACAGTGCACAGGGGGCAGAAGGGCAGAGCATTGGATGTCAACCAAGCACAGTACACAGGGGGCAGCAGGGTAGAGCATGGAGGAACCATGGCAAAGTATAGTCAGCAGGTCATAGCACAGGGGGTCAGGAGGGCACAATATGTGTGTGTGGACGGTAGGAGGGCACACTACATGGATAGCAGCAGGGCACATTATGGGGCACACCAGGGAACATTACAGGTGGGGGAGGAACAGTAGGACACATTACGGGGGGGGGGGGGGGGGGGGGCAGCAGGGAACATTATAGGGCACATTACATATGGGGAGACAGAGGGGCACAGCATGGAACATTACATGGGGCAGGAGGGCACATTATGGGGTACAGCAGAGTATATTACATAGAGGCATGAGGGCACATTGTGGGGCACAACAGAGCACATTAGGAGGGATACATTCTCATATTATGGGGCACAGCAGGGCACATTATGAGGCATAGCAGGGCATATTACATGCGGACAAGAGGGCACATAATAGGACACAGCAGGGCATATTACATGGGGGCATGAGGGCACATTAAGGGGCACAGCAGAGCACATTAGGAGGGATACAATCTCATATTATGGGGCACAGCAGGGCACATTATGAGGCATAGCAGGACATATTACGTGGGGGCAAGAGGATACATTATAGGGTACAGCAGGGTATATTGCATGAAGCAAGAGGGCACATATAGGGCACTGTATGGTGCACACAGAAAAGCACACTATGGGGCACTGAATGATGCATCAAGGGGCACACAGCAGGGCACATCATATGGCACACAGCAGGGTACAGGGCACATCATGGGGCATACAGTAGGGCTCAGGGCACATCACAAGGCCCACAAGAGGGAATTGGGCACACAGTGGGGCACACAGTAGGACACAACATGGGGCACACCACAAGGGCACACAGTAGAGCACATCATGGGGCACACAGTAGGGCATATCACAGGGCACACAGTAGGTCATGGGACACATCACAGGGCACATAATGGGGGCAGGCAGCAGGTCATGGGGGCAGGCAACAGGGAATGGGGGCAGGCAGCAGGGCATGGGGGCACACATCAGAGCATAGGCATGGGGCAGACAGCAGGCCATGGGGCACCGAGCAGTGTGTGGGGCAGGCATCAGGGCATGGGGGCACAGACCAAGGCATGTGGGCACACACATCAGGGCATGGGGGCACAGACCAGGGCATGGGGGCACAAAGCAGGGCAGGGGGGCACGGAGCAGGGCATAGGGTAGACAGTAGGGCATGGGGACACAGGGCAAGGGGGCACAGAGCATGGCATGGGGTAGACATCAGAGCATGGGACAGACATCAGGGCATGGGGGCACAGAGCAGGGCATGGGGGCACAGAGCAGGGCATGGGGGCACACAGCGGGGCATAGAGGCAGACAACGGGGCATGGGGGCACAGAGCAGGGCATAGGGTAGACAGCAGGGCAAGGGGGCACAGAGCACTGCATGGGGCAGACATCAGGGAATGGGGGCACAGAGCAGGGCATGGGGCAGACAGCAGGGCATTGGGCAAAGAGCAAGGCATGGGGGCACAGAGCAGGGCATAGGGCAGATAGCAGGGTATGGGCAGACTATGGGGCATGAGGCAGACATCAGGGCACAGAGCAGGGCATGGGGGCAGACAGCGGGGCATGGGGGCACGGAGCAGGGCAAGGGGGCACGGAGCATGGCATGGGGTAGACATAAGAGCATGGCGCAGACATCAGGGAATGGGGTTACACAGCAGGGCATGGGGCAGACAGCAGGGCATGGGGCAGATAGCAGGGTATGGGCAGATTATAGGGCATGGGGCAGACATCAGGGCATGGGGGCACAGAGCAGGGCATGGGGACACAGAGCGGGGCATGGGGGCAGACAGCAGGGCATGGGGGCACGGAGCGGGGCATAGGGTAGACAGCAGGGCATGGGGCACAGAGCAGGGCAAGGGGGCACAGAGCACAACATGGGGTAGACATCAGAGCATGGGGCAGACATCAGGGAATGGGGCCACAGAGCAGGGCATGGGCAGACAGCAGGGCATGGGGCAAAGAGCAAGGCATGGGGGCACAGAGCAGGGCGTGGGAAGACATCAGGGCATGGGGCAGATAGCAGGGTATGGGCAGACTATAGGGCATGGGGCAGACATCAGGGCATGGGGGAACAGAGCAGGGCATGGGGACACAGAGCGGGGCATGGGGGCAGACAGCAGGGCATGGGGGCACGGAGCGGGGCATAGGGTAGACAGCAGGGCATGGGGCACAGAGCAGGGCAAGGGGGCACAGAGCACAACATGGGGTAGACATCAGAGCATGGGGGGGACATCAGGGAATGGGGCCACAGAGCAGGGCATGGGCAGACAGCAGGGCATGGGGCAAAGAGCAAGGCGAGGGGGCAGACAGCAGGGCATGGGGGCACAGAGCAGGGCATGGGCAGACATCAGGTCATGGGGCAGATAGCACGGTATTGGCAGACTATAGTGCATGGGGCAGTCAGCAGGGCGTGGGGGCACAGAGCGGGGCATGGGGGCACAGAGCGGGGCATGGAGGCACAGAGCAGGGCATGGAGGCACAGAGCAGGGCATGGGGCACAGAGCAGGGCATGGGGGTAGACAGCGGGGCATGGTGGCAGACAGCAGGGCATGGGGGCACGGAGCAGGACATAGGGTAGACAGCAGGGCATGGGGGCACAGAGCAGGGCAAGGGGGCACAGAGCATGACACGGGGTAAACATTAGAGCATGGGGCAGACATCAGGGAATAGGGGCACAAAGCAGGGCATGGGCAGACAGCAGGGCATGGAGCAAAGAGTAGGGCATGGGCAGACATCAGGGCATGGGGCAGATAGCAGGGTATGGGCAGACATCAGGGCATGGGGCAGATAGCAGGGTATGGGCAGACATCAGGGCATGGGGCAGATAGCAGGGCATGGGGCAGATAGCAGGGCATGGGGCAGACAGCAGGGCTTTTGGGCAGAGAGCAGGATGCTGGGCACATAGAGGGAGACAGGGCAGCAGCTGCTGCACTTTCCTTCCTAGATGCAGAGTAGCGCGGGAAGCGGCTGTAAACATACCTCCCATGATGTGCTCCTCCCCGCCGGCCCCTCCTCTCTTCTCGTCCGTCCGAGGTGATGACAAATACAAGCACCTGGGATGGACGGGAGGGAAGGAGGGGCCGGCGGGGAGGAGCACATCATGAGAGGTTCGCTTACACTGCAGCAGTCTATTACCAGGGAGCAGTGATTCGGGACCCGATCTACCCGTCAGCTAGCTGTGATTGACGGGTAGATCGAAGTGGAAGCTGTCATGGGGCCCCCTACTGGCCACGGGCCCTCGGTCCCTGTCCGAATTGCCCGATGGTCAGTCCGCCCCTGGTCAGAGGACATGTCACCGCTGACATCTGCCGCTCCATAGGGCTGAATGGACCCTCCGATCAGGCCTGCCTGAAAAACTGACAGGCAGACCTAATCGAAAAGCCTGTGTGAAAGGGGCATTAGGGTGCACTTATTCTTTAATGGAACAAGATGAAGTTAGAAGATGATTGACTAACATGCACAGCTGCACCAAATTTTCTATTCTCTGGTATTATTACTTTAACCTCACTGCTCCTTTAAAGCTGAAAGTGGTTTGAAAGCCTTAACATTTTTTACCATAACCTCTTCACGCCGGACGAATGCATATATGCGGCCTCTCGGCACGTGGGCCTTAATGCTGCGTGACCACATATATGCGTACCTGAATGTAAATAGAGCTGTGCTGAGAGCGCGCGCCCTGTACGCTCCTTGCACAGTTACTGGTGGCTAACGGAAAGCTGATCATGTGACCGCTGTGACAGCCAATCATGGCGGTCACATTATCAGAAACCTTGCCCCGCCTCAGAAACCTCTTAAGGGTCACGAGGCGCCGGCATGAAGGGGTTAAAGCATTCCCTGCATTAAGGTAAAAAAGGTTTAGGTAAAAGTCTTACCCCCCCACGCCCCCTATACTTACCTAAGTGCTCATTCGATCCAGTGCTGTACCTGCAGTGGCTCTCTCCTTTCCCTTCCTGGTCTCACAGGCTTTGCTGAAGCAGCAGAAGTCATTGGCTCCTGCTGCTGTCAATAAAATCCAGCGATGAGGGAGCTGGGGGCGAGAACGTGCCACGCTGTCTGTGTTTTTGGATACAGGCAGTGAGGCTTGGGATCGAGCTTGCAGGGGTGCCATGATAGGGAGCGACTTCCTATGGTGGCATACTAAGAAGAGGAAGAGCCAGGAGCGCCAGTGGAGGACCCTGGAAGAGGAGGCTTGGGAGCAGGTAAAAGTATAAGCCTGTTTGTTATTTAAAAAACAAAAAAATCAAGTTTACATTCGCTTAAACCCCAGGAAGATAAATAGAAAGGCATCATTTATTGCAGCTATGCTTTCCTTAAAAAAATAATAAATCTGTTTTTACAAATGCTTATGATAAATGTGAATTTGTTTGGATATCCTCTTCTGTTATTCCCTACATGCAGTAGCAGCACTCAGACTGGAAGACAAACATCTCTATGTAAACAGAGACTTTCAGCTCTAATTCAGGACAATGACATGCTCCACTCAAATGTGCAGAAATGGGTACAGAGCTGGAAATTGCTGTTTGCATACCGATCATGCTATGTTTAGGGGTTTGGGTATGCAGTGGAGGATTTGTTAGAAAAGAAGGTTATGCAAGCATCTCTTGGTGCTGACCTTTACAGCCCATGTCCAAGCTAAACGTCACCCCCTCCTACCTTCTCGTCTGATTACCAGTTTAAAAAAAAGTGTAAAAAAATTGTGGTAAGTATCGATCGCTCCTGTCCATTCATAGCTGAAGCATAGTAAACGGTTTTACTAGGGTAGCTAGAGTATCAGGTTGAGTGCCAGACAACCAACATTTCTTTTAGATTGTAAGCTCTAACAAGCAGGGTCCTCTGGATCCTCCTTTATTGATTTGTACTGTAACTGTACTGTCTGCCCTCATGTTGTAAAGCACTGTGCAAATTGTTGGTGCTATATAAATACCATATAATAACAATAATATTTTCCAGAAGGCATAGTCTACAAAACAGCCAACACCTCTCTTTTGACCCTACACTAATGGCCCCTACACACAATCTGAAAATCGGATGAAAAATATCGCTTTTGAAGCGACCGTACGATAATCAGATTGTTAGTACAGAGCCTTCGAGAGCCAATTACGACAGTTTGTCCGATATTATCTGATCGAAAAAACACACATTTTTTTTTCAGATTTTACCAGATTGTATGATTTGTACGATAGTACAAATTGTATGATTTTCCTTTAATCAGTACAGTTGTCGTCCTAAAATACAACAGAGATACACAACACGTGACATCACTTCCGAATTTTTATTCTGCTGTACGAGAATTTTCGTACCTTTCGTAACCTCTCCATTTTCGATATACGACTAGCATGCAAAAAAAAAACGGATGATCTGTCGTCCGATTTTTGTATCGTGCGTAGGGGCTATTAGGGCTGTTTCACACACTCTACTACTGTAATAATGTCACTGGTCCCCAAAAATAAGTAACAGGGGGGTAAATCTTCAGGAGATCAGGTGGTTAAAGGCTGAGTTCACATATGCGTGGCCGAGTTTCCCAGCATGGGGTCCAGTGCGTTCCTGTTCACCGGTTCAGGTGCGAATCAGGTCCGAATTTTTGCCTGAATTCCCACCTGAACCAGACCCAACCAGATGCACAGGACCCTTTTTGAATACGGACCACCCCAGACATGTGTGAACTGGCTCCAATGAGAGTCGTCACACTCGCATGAAACCCGCATCCAATTCGCACATATGTGAACCCAGCCTCAATGAGCAAAATCCCACGGTCCTTGTTCACATTTGAGCGTTCAGCCTTCTGTGGCACAACACCTAAATTTCAAAACAGTACATGAGTTACTCTTGAAGAAGAATGGGGCATTTTTTTGGTCCAATGGACTGCAATAGGAGAACATGAAAAAATATAAGAAAACGCGCGTTAAGATCACTTTTCAGGCGCTCCTATAATAAAAATCTACAAAATCAAGCAATTTTTTCCCATAGGAGCTCCTGTTTGACACTTTACCATTAAAAATGCGAGAATAAAAAAATAACAAATAAAAATTGCTTCCAAATAAGTGCGAATGAGCCCCCAAGTCTTCCATACAGGTGTGAATGAGCCCCCAAGTCTTCCATACAGGTGTGAATGAGCCCCCACAATTGTTCAGTATGTGACAATGACACCCCAGACTCTGCACCCATCAGATTAGTAAGTTTTGTGTATACAGTGTAATCACAGGTGTATAGATTCCCCGATCTCCTACCCAGGGACATGTCAATCTTGGTGGTGTCCTGGAGGTCTCCTTGCCCCTGTCCCGGCTCCTCTCCCATGTCCTCCATGGCTGGCTATGCTCCGGCTGATCACACACAGGGAGGCGGTGGGGAGATGATCCTGCCCTCTCCATGCCAGGGACGGAGGACACCAAATAGGGACATACAAGAGCCGGGCTCACCATCCGCCTGGCGGTGCGGGGCGTGTGTACACTGACACTTCATTCACAGCTCACTGCCCTGGGGAGATCGGAGACACCACCTACCTGTAGGCATCGCGTCCTGGCAGAAACAACGGAAGGATCTATCTGGAAGCACACAGGAGAATTCCAATGTTTGCAAAAAAACAAAAAAAATCAATGAAGTCAGACTGTAAAAGAAACAAAAGTGTGTTGTTTATTATGTTTTTTATGTTTGAGCCTGCAAAGCATTACAAAAATTATTTTTTTTGGGTGGGGCTGGGGTAGGGTTGCCACATCATCCCTTTAATCCAGGACACATAATAATTACACAGGTTCTGTGGCTGATTAAGGTGGTAATTAAACTCACTTGGTGCCTTATCTGCATTAAATCAGCCTCAGAACCTGTGTAATTAATATGTGTCCTGGATTAAAGGGATGATGTGGCAACCCCTGGGGGGTCAAACAATGTACCCACAGCCATCCCCCCCCCCCCACAATGGAGGTTAGGGGCCGGCGCTGCGGTGCATGAAGATTAGGGGGGCTGTACCCCATATGGATCGGCCACCACCACATTCAAGAGGTTCTTCAGTCTAGAAAAAAAAAGTAGCTACTGACTTTTAATGAAGAGACACCTGTACAGGGATCCAGCGCTGTCCTCACCCAGGCTGGTTCATCGCTGGTCCCCAACATCCTTATGTATATTGTGCATAGCTCCCAACTGTCCCTGATTTGGAGGGACTGTCCCTCATTTGTAGCAATGTCCCTCTGTCCCTCTTTCCTCCTCATTTGTCCCTCATTTTGGTCTGATCTATATAGATGTATAGAAAATGCACTTTTTATCTATCTTAAAGTGTTTCCCAGTGCTAAACCTTTCATCTGATTTCTAAATTGCTGCATTTCCAAAAGCCAATATAAAGGAATAGTAGTGGTAAAAAAAGCACTTGTGGGTTTAACCAATCTTTTTTTTTGTACAATTCTCCTGTAAGGGCGTGTGGCAAGGGGTGTGTCCTGTGCTTGCATACTTTTGCTGATAGGTGTCCCTCATTCTCATCTCAAAAAGTTGGGAGGTATGATATTGTGGGAAGCTGGCTGGGATTCCTTGTGGCTTCATAGTCAGCTCCCCACTGCACATGCATGAGCCCCACTACACTTTGTGAATCTTGTGAGCATAGGCTTGTACAGAGGGTATGTCAGGTGTACCTGGGCACACCCTAATTACTAAATGCAGTGCTGATTCCCCTTACTGCCCAGGTTGCCCCATATTGGCCCCCCACCCTGCAGTGCTGATGGTTTCCTACTTCTCTTCTCCGGCGGGGGATGTTTCAGGATGAAGAATGGGGGAAGAGGCTAGAAAATATGTCATTTACCAGCACCTTCCTTTCTAAATGAACACACTCACCGTGTTCATTAATAACCGAAGCATAGTAAACAGTGTTTACTATGCTTCCATTTGAGAATAAACAGGAAGCTGCTCAGCACAGAGCACTTCCCATTTATTTTCTGTCCAGTGTAGCTGAGGCTGCAAGAAAGGCATGTGTGTTTGAGCTTTGAGGTGTACACCCTAATGCAATAGGCTACGCACACCTATGGTTGTGATGTGTCCCAGGAGGTTGCAGGGGTTGGGGGTGAACTTACGTTAGGATCCCCTAGGCAAGTGGGCAGCAGTGGGAATAGTTACCTTATATTGTGTAAAAGTAAATTAGCGCCACACAAAGTGCAATGTGCTAAATAAATAGAATACAAAATCAAAATTATTGTGCAAGTGTACTATTATATATAGATAATAGAAATTCAATTATAAATTAAATTTCTGCATTTGCTTAACACTCTCAGTGTTTTACTTCATATGAACTTCAAGTTCATATATATATATATATATATATATATATATATATATATATATCAATAAATCGACTTTTCTATATTCTTGATTGCTGTGCATCAATATTCCACCGCTGTGAATCTATTACTCTTCTCCAATATTACAAAATGTGCACACCTCCACCAGCTGTTATGCCTGCTCACCTCAACACTGAGCCACACAAGTTCTGAATGGAAACTCCTCTCTCCACTCCAATATCAGCTCTCCTGCTCCAGCCTGTAATATGAGCGGCTCACAGACGAGACTTTTCCCTCAGGATATGGTCTGTATTCATGCAAAAACAAATGCAAGAAACATAGTTCTCTCCATCTAAATCATGTATTTGGGTTTCTCCCTTGAAATATTGCACTTGCAAGGTTTCAAAAGATAAAATCATTTGTCACAGTGTTACAAGATGTCCGCTCGCTCACCACTTTGATGGTGTGATGTCACAGGCTCGGCTCCTTCCCCTCTACACGCGTATCGCCTACAATTGGCTTTCTCAATAGTGGGAATAGTAACTAGGTATCCACTACCTAAAGAAAAAAAAAAAACAAACCTTCCAAGAGAGGGAGGGTAGGGAGGAAATAAAGTGGAACTTCCCTTTTTAGGTGAAGTTCCGTTTTAAGTTAAAGCGATGTTCCGCCCACAAAAATAACAATATTAAAAGCCAGCAGCTACACATACTGCAGCTGCTGGCTTTTAACAATAGGACACTTACCTGTCCCGGAGTCCAGAGATGTCGGCACCGCAGCTGATGTTTCCATCAGCTGTCGGGTGCTTCCGCCGCCTTTGCGGGTAAGGGTATCCGGCAGTGTAGCCTTACGGCTTCACGCCGGGAGCCCTACTGCGCATGTGCGAGGCCCTGCTCCTCTCTCCTACTGGCCCAGTGACAGGGAGAAGAGGAGAGGGGCCCGTGGTGATGTCACAGGCCACGGCCTGGACTCCCGCAAGTGGGAACAGGATACCCCCCCCCCGACAGGTGCCAATTGTGGCACCGGAGGGGGAGAGGAGACAAATGAGTGGAAGTTCCACTTTTGGGTGGAACTCCACTTTAAAGAGCTGGGGTTGGCGTCCAAGGACTACGAGAACGCAGACATCACCACCCATTTGTTACATTGAGAACTATGAGTCACTCTGCTGTTGTGGAGGATGAGACTTTTAGTTTTTTTTAATCACTGTTTCTGAATTTAAGCACTGCTTTCTGGGGATCATTTTTTGGGTGTAAGTCATAAGTGAAAATCTGAACAGACACCCGCCACTTAAAGTGGATGTAAACCTGAAAAAAAAAATTGAATGAAGACTTCTACCTGGTACAGTAGAGGATGTCAAATAATCTGTGCCCAGTCTTGACACAAAGAGTCAAGTCATAAGTGAAAATCTGAACAGACACTGGCCACTTAAAGTGGATGTAAACCTGAAAAAAAATTTCAATGAAGACTTCTATCTTTTACAGTAGAGGATGTCAAGTCATCTGTGCCCAGTCTTGACACAAAGAGATTGCTCTGAGCAATCCTCCTGCCCTTTTTTACTAAGGTAAAAAAAATTTCCCCACTGCTGTGATTGACATCTCATTTCTTTCTCTCATGCAGGAGCAGAGGGGAGTGTCTGATTAGTTGTCAAAGCGGTGCCGAGTAGATATGACATGCGCACAATGGTGGGGACCGTGAGCACGCTCACTCTGCTTGTGCTCTGCGCACAGTGTCAGAATTCCCATTGCATCAGGGGGGGCGGGGTCACCTGTACACATCACTGGGAAACCCCGGCGTTTCCCCTTGTCAGAGAGGGACAGGGTCATGTGACGGGTGGCCCCGCCCTCAGCTACATAAGAACTGTCAAGCTGGTGCCGCGTCATTGGCTGGGTGCCTCCGGTGGAGGCAGGATCCTGTGCGTGTTCCTCGCTGGAGTCGCTGGAGATCATCCATCGCTGGAGATCAAGAATTGGATTACATCGCTGGAGTAGGAGCATTGGATTTATTGAATTATACCGCTGGAATCTCTTTTTTATTTTTATTTTTTTTTATTTTTAATAAAGGACTTGTCTCAAGCCGTCTCCTGTGTTTTTTTAACATTTTGACACTTTCTTTTTGTGAAATGGTAGGGGTGCAATGTACCCCTTACCAATTCACATAGGGGGTGGGGGCCGAAATCTGGGTGTGCCCTTTGTTAAAGGGGGCTTCCAGATTCCGATAAGCCCCCCGCCCACAGACCCCCACAACCACCGGGCAAGGGTTGTGGGGATGAGGCCCATGTCCCCATCAACATGGCGACATCCTCCAGGTTGCGTGCTCGGATAAGGGTCTGGTGTGGATTTTTGGGGGAACCCCAACGCCATTTTTTTAAAAATTTTGGCACAGAGTTTCCCTTAAAATCCATACCAGACCCTTAGGGCCTGGTAATGGAATTTTGGGGGACCCCCACGCATTTTTTTTTAAATTTTTCAATGACTTTCAATGACTTTTATGTGTATTGTCGGGACCGACAATTCATTAATAGCCGACACTAGCGCTAGCACTTTTAATTGACTTTTTTTTCCTTTAGAAATGTCATTTTGCTCTCGGACTGTTATAAACACGGGAAACGTGCGCTACTTTACAGGCATACTATAGACACCCCCCCAGTTACGAAATTTAAAGGAATATTTCACTTTTATTGTTTCACTTTAAGCATTATTAAAATCACTGCTCCCGAAAAAACTGCCGTTTTTAAAACTTTTTTTTGCATTGATACATGTCCCCTGGGGCAGGACCCAGGTCCCCAAACACTTTTTATGACAATAACTTGCATATTAACCTTTAAAATTAGCACTTTTGATTTTTCATGTTTGTGTCCCATAGACTTTAACGGTGTCCGCGTGTTTGAACAAATTTTTTGCCTGTTTGCATGTTTTGGATGCGAACCGAACAGGGGGGTGTTCAGCCCATCCCTATTAAAGAGGCACTCTGCTTGACTGCAGAACTGGAACATCTGGCGATGTAGAGTTTCTGGCAGGCTTGCAGCAGGTTGCAGGACCGTAGTTGCAGACACTCGAATGGCAGTGTTGAGCCAAGCAGGGAACAAGAGTGAGGTCACTAGGATAGCTGGGTTTGGTAGCAGGCGGACAGCAAGGTACCAAGGCATTAGGCAGATGCAGGGTCAGACGGAAGCCAGGATCAAGAACCAGTAGTCAGGAATATAACAGAGTCCAAAAGCAGGGTCAAGGAAAGCCAAGTTCAGCAACGGGTATCAAAACAGGATATCAGCAGGGTTCAGGGTTTCAGGAAACAGCTGAAGACCAGTCAGCATTGATCAGGAGTCAGGGCACCCTTTAGATAGGCCGTCTGGCGCCAATTGGGGTTAGGGATGCGCTCCCGCGCAAGCACGCAGTCCATCACGCATGCGCATTGGTGCCAACAGGCATCTGCAGTCGCCCGTGAGCACGCATATGCGTGCCGGGCGTATTCTGATAGTTTTCTTACAGTGGCCTTTTATTGTGGCCAGCCTAAGGCACACCTGGGCAGAAATAATGCTGTCTAATCAGCATCTGGATATGCCACGCCTGTGAGGTGGATGGATTATCGCGGCAAAGGAGAAGTGCTCACTAACACAGACTTAGACAGATTTGTGAACAATATTTGAGAGAAATAGGCCTTTTGTGTACATAGAAAAAGTCGTAGATCTTTGCGTGCAGGTCATGATAAATAGGGGCAAACACAAAAGTGTTGCATTTATAATTTTGCTCAGTGTATATATATATATATATATATATATATATATATATATATATATATATATATACAGTGGGGCAAAAAAGTATTTAGTCAGCCACCAATTGTGCAAGTTATCCCACTTAAAAAGATGAGAGAGGCCTGTAATTGTCATCATAGGTATACCTCAACTACGAGAGACAAAATGTGGAAACAAATCCAGACAATCACATGTCTGATTTTTGAAAGAATTTATTTGCAAATTATGGTGGAAAATAAGTATTTGGTCAATATCAAAAGTTCATCTCAATACATTGTTATATATCCTTTGTTGGCAATGACAGAGGTCAAACGTTTTCTGTAAGTCTTCACAAGGTTGTCACACACTGTTGCTGGTATGTTGGCCCATTCCTCCATGCAGATCTCCTCTAGAGCAGTGATGTTTTGGGGCTGTCGCTGGGCAACACGGACTTTCAACTCTCTCCAAAGGTTTTCTATGGGGTTGAGATCTGGAGACTGGCTAGGCCACTCCAGGACCTTGAAATGCTTCTTACGAAGCAACTCCTTCGTTGCCCAGGCGATGTGTTTGGGATTATTGTCATGCTGAAAGACCCAGCCACGTTTCATCTTCAATGCCCTTGCTAATGGGAGGAGGTTTGCACTCAAAATCTCACGATACATGGCCCCATTCATTCTTTCATGTACATGGATCAGTCATCCTGTTCCCTTTGCAGAGAAACAGCCCCAAAGCATGATGTTGCCACCCCTATGGTTCACAGTAGGTATTGTGTTCTTTGGTTGCAACTCAGCATTCTCTCTCCTCCAAATAATGACGAATTGTGTTTCTACCAAACAGTTCTAATTTGGTTTCATCTGACCATATGACACGCTCCCAATCCTCTTCTGGATCATCCAAATGCTCTCTAGCAACCCTCAGACGGGCCCGGACATGTACTGGCTTAAGCAGGGGGACACGTCTGGCACTGCAGGATCCGAGTCCCTGGCGGCGTAGTGTGTTACTGATGGTAGCCTTTGTTACATTGGTCCCAGATCTCTGCAAGTCATTCACTAGGTCCCCCCGTGTGGTTCTGGGATTTTTGCTCACCGTTCTTGTGTTCATTTTGACCCCACGGGGTGAGATCTTGCGTGGAGCCCCAGATCGAGGGAGATTATCAGTGGTCTTGTATGTCTTCCATTTTCCAATTATTGCTCCCACAGTTGATTTCTTCACACCCAGCTGCTTGCCTATTGCAGATTCAGTCTTCCCAACCTGGTGCAGGTCTACAATTTTGTTTCTGGTGTCCTTCGACAGCTCTTTGGTCTTCACCATAGTGGAGTTTGGAGTGTGACTGTTTGAGGTTGTGGACAGGTGTCTTTTATACTGATAACAAGTTCAAACAGGTGTCATTAATACAGGTAATGAGTGGAGGACAGGGGAGCCTCTTAAAGATGAAGATACAGGTCTGTGAGAGCCAGAAATCTTGCTTGTTTGTAGGTGACCAAATACCTATTTTCCACCATAATTGGCAAATAAATTCTTTCAAAAATCAGACAATGTGATTGTCTGGTTTTGTTTCCACATTTTGTCTCTCATAGTTGAGGTATACCTATGATGACAATTACAGGCCTCTCTCGTCTTTTTAAGTGGGAGAACTTGCACAATTGGTGGCTGACTAAATACTTTTTTGCCCCACTGTATATATATATATATGTGCAGTATATATATATATATTATTATTTCAGGTACTTATATAGCACCATCAATTTACACAGTGCTTTACATATACATTGTACATTCACAACAGTCCCTACCCTCAAGGAGCTTACAATCTAAGGTCCCTAACACACATTCAAACATATACTAGGGCCAATTTAGACAGAATCCGAATAACCTACCAGCATGTCTTTGGAGTGTGGGAGGAAACTGGAGTACCCGGAGGAAACCCACGCAGGCACAGGGAGAGCATGCAAACTCCAGGCAGATGGTTGGCAGGATTTGAACCGGTGACCCTTTTTGCTGCTAGGTGAAAATGGTAACCACTACACCACTGTGCTGTGTTTGTGTATGTATATATATATATTACATTTTAAGTGCAGCAATCCCTTCTTTGTTTTTTCTATATATGGCCTGTGGGATTTTTTTTTTTTTCTTAATAGCAAACATGTTATACTTATCTTTTCTTCTGGGGGTCCCATGCTGGTGCTCTTGGCTCTTCTCAGGAGAAGAAGCCTATGGAGATCTATGGTGGCATGCCTGCTGGCTCGCAGCTGGAGTGCTCAGCTGCTTCCTCTGAGCCTGTGTAAGGGGAGAGAGAACCAGCCCTGCTGCAGACAGGCACAGAGCTGGATTGATCCAGGACACAGGTAAGTATTTGGGAGGGAAGGGCAAATTAACGGAAGGTTTTTTACTTTAATGCAGGCAATTCATTAAAGAAGAATTCCAGGATTTATTACCCATGCTGTGCCCGCCCTGCATGGGTTAACTGCTCATTTTTGTCTAGGGGTGGGGAGAGTGGAGATAATCCACCGATCATCCGAGTGCAAGAAAGATTCCTGCCCCCCTGCGCGCTAGCAGTCTTGTGCATGGACAGTTCCAGGCGTCGTCACATCCATAGACCGGCTCTGGACGTGAGGACGGCAGGAACAGTCCACCGGTGAATGTGGGGAAGTGCGTTTTCCGTGGGATCAAAGGATCAGGTAAGGATAGGCTTTCTGTGCGCCCCCGAACTAAACGAGCAGTTCTGCTTTAAGGCAAAAAAAAACTTCTGGCTTTACAACCACATTAATCCCCTGCACCCTCTGCAACAGAAAGAAAGGTGGGTCTCTATTCTGTTAACTTGCTTGAGGAGGTTCAATGAACCCTTTTCATAGCTCACTCGATTCTGGGTGAGGCCCTCTTGTGATATTCTCTCTTAACTAGTTACATTATTATAAGGAATACACTTTGAGTTCAGACATTTAAATAATTCTTTACAGTATAAATCTGTCATGGGGTTATAACTCTCCCTTACTCTATCCAAAATGGAAAAAAATGTTGCTTATAGTTCTAAATTCAGATTCTAGAGAGAAGGAAGTGAATCTGCTGATTTGTAACTCTCATTACTCTGCGATGACTACAAAAATCTAAAATGTCTACCCTTTTTTTAGTCTGTTCTCTAACAATGTGAACTTGATCTAAATAAGCAATATGATTGTTCTAAATAAGCCTGTAATTATACTTTAAGATTCCAATATGCGTGAAGGGTTCAGCGCCCATTACCTAAAGATACCACTAGAGGGAACAGTTTTTGATAACATGAAACTATTTCAAAGCTTGATTTCTGCATTGTGCACTTTTTTACTAAGCCACTTGTCTAAACCTAAAGGTTTTTTTTTTTTTATAAATATCAAGTGATCCTTTGGAGCTCCCAGAATGACTCTTGCAATGATATTCTGTGATTCCTAGTGTGATGCCATGGGATTTGGTGCCCGCAAACACACATAAAACCTTCAATGCTCCACCAATCAGCACTTTAAATGTCTAAATACGTACAGTAGAATGATTGTTTCTGGTATCTCAAGTAGGTTATTAAGATGCGGTCCGGGTGACGTTCGTCGCTTTTCTCAGCTCTCTTAAGCTGCTTCATTGGGATAGGTAAAAAGTGTATCTAAAGATATCATATCACAAGGTAGATCAAATATTAGTAACATACCACCATCATAAGAGTACATTGATTTGTTGAATTGTGTGTCAGGCAAAACAAGCATCCAAGCCCAGTTACCCTCAAGAAGACACAATAGGGGATTAAAAAAGGAGGGGACCAGAGACCACCAAGATTGATCGGAATTGAAAGGCTCTAAAATATATCTACAGACGTAGATCAAATTAACCTTGATTTTTATTCTATACATTCAATTAACCCATCTTAGTTTGATGATGTGGTAACTTCATTGTTAAGTTCTATACACCTATATTTGCTTGCATTATGCTTAGCCAAATGTACCAAAGCAGACAGGCTTATTCTAGAAAGTCTACAAACTCATATTAAAAGAGTTGGTATATATGGGAGTACTCTCAATTAATGCTTTAATTAAACATACTAGTAATTGCAAATGTTACCTGTCGATACAAGACAATCATGCTAACCATGCACCATAATCTTTTCTAAGATTATACCTGTAATATACTGTATATCGCAGTTTGCCACACTGATATGGAAGAAGTGGTCAAGGTCACAGCTAACCCCTCAGCATGAATTTGGAAGGGGTTACAAGGAGGGTAATGTTACATGAGGTTTACAGCTGAACTCAGGGAATTGGAAGTAAACCCCGACCCCCCACTTACACACACATAGCAAGGGTTAAACGAAACGCTTGTTTATTCTAGGGGTGCAGCGGTATGGTGTAATACCTTATTCCTTGCTCCAAGATGCTTCCCCCATCCATGTGATTGGCCCTGCGCTGCTGTTTCTTGAAGGGGCTCTCAGCCATGGTCACATGTTCTTTTCCTATATTTACAATGCAGGGTTAATAGCCCTGCACTGTACATTAGGAGGCCACAGTCTGGAGCTTCTGGCAGCAAAAGAACAGTGCTGGAGCCTGCTGGAGCTAGAGATATGGTATGTATTACAGCTTATTCCGGTACTCCTAGTCTAAATAAGCATTTAACCCTTGCAGTGCAGAGTGGCCCCATGCAAGGATAGATTTTGGGCATATTGGTGTAATATTTTACATTTTGGAAAATACCGCCATACATGTGCATGTGGAAATGCAAGTGCTGACATTTACATGCGCATAGCCGCATACAGCTCTTCCTTTCTTTGTCTTTCTTCCTCTTTCTGTCAGGGTACCCCAATGCTCTGTCCTTGGGTCTCTCCTATTTTCTTTCCACAACTCTTCCATGGGCCAGTTGATAACCTCCCACTGTTTCCAATACCAGCACTACACTGATGACACCCAAATCTGTCTCTCTACTCCCCAGCTCACCCCCTCAGTCTCCTCACCTATCACAAATTTACTGAGCAACATATCACAATGGATGTCACACCATTTCCTTAAACCCAGTCGGTCTAAAACATGAGCTCATAGTATTTCTTCCTCACTGCCCCCCCCCCCCCCCCCCGTACTTTACCACAATTATCAGTCCTTATGCACATGTCTGAGTGCAAGATGTAATCCTAGATTAAACTCCTCTTCGGGCCCCTCATCCAATCACTGTGTAAATCGCCTTAACTCTACAACATTTCTAGAATTTGCCCCTTCTTAACCAATGACACCACAAATCAACGTATTCACTCCCTGGTTATCTCCTGCCTTGACTACTGCAACTCCCCTCCTACTTGCTTACCCTTACACAGGCTATGTCCCCTTAAATCTATCATTAATGCTGCTGCTGGACTTATACACCTTACTAACTGATCTGTGGCTGCTGCCCCTCCCCACCAATCCCTTCACTAGCTTCCACTAGGCCAAAGTATAAAATTAATGTAGCCCTACCCCCATAGGAGCCACTGGTTTTCAATGGTTCTTCCCCAAACAGTGCAGAGGCTACCAATCACACGGGCACCTGTCCTATCACTCTGGCCCCATTAATCAGTCTTTTTAAGATTTATTGCTTGTAGAACTTGTAACAGGAGAGGGGTTGAGGTGATATAGCACACTTCAAAATGGCTAGCAACATCAATGAAAAGACAGTTTAAACCCTCACAACTGGGAGGTATATTTCTGAACTTAAACCTCACAGCTGGGGACCATGAGGTAAGTCTCTTTGTCACCTGCACAATAGCATAACTGTAAGTAATCAGTGCAACTTCAGGAACACTGCACAGTACAGGAGGGCACTGTTCTCTAAGCTCACACTCCAGGACATTGCTGAGGAAAGGGGAATGGGCAGCAGCTTGCTTCAGACAGGTAACAGCCCTCTCTAAGACTGCAAACATCTCCTCGCTGCGTAAGACAATCTCTTCTGGGCTTCAGACTACTTATCAACTTCCCCAGCCACCATCTAGGCACACCTCCCCAGGGATTAACTAGGCCCTGATCAATATTCAGGCATGTTATTTGAATTCTCCCTCCCTAAGCTCGAGAAACTTCTTCTAGAGGCAAGGGAAACAATCAAACTTCCAGCCTGTGAAACCATGAACAGACCTGAGCAAACAATACTGCTCCCTTGACTGCAGAATATTGTTTCCACCTCATCCCTTTAAACTCGAACACATATTAATTACACAGGTTCTGTGGCTGATTAAGGTGGTGATTAAACGCACTTGCTGCCTTATCTGCATTAAATTAGCCTCAGAACCTGTGTAATCCATATGTGTTTGGGTTTAAAGAGATGAGGTGGCAACCCTACTGCAGAAGGAGTCAACAACTAAATTAACCTAGCAGCCTAACTAGGAGGATTTTCAAAATACTACTACAACATACAAAGACATCCACAACACTGCCTCCAGCTATATCACCAAACCTCATCTTGAGATATTGATCAAAAGGCCCACTTCGCTCCTCCAAAGACCGCTTGCTCTCTGGCACTCTTGTTACCTCTTCCATCCTCTGGAGCTCCCTACCCCACTATGTCTGGTTAGCTCCTACCCTGTCAGCCTTTAGGCGATCCTTGAACACTCATTTATTCAGGGAAGCCTACCTCATCTCCACCTAAACACTGTACTTCAGCCACCTCCATCAGATCATCCCCCACAGCTATTACCTTTTGTACCAACTTCCTCCCTTTTAGAGTGTAAGCTAGAACAGGGCCCTCCTAATCCCTCTGTATTGAACTGTATTGTACTGTCTCCCTTTATGCTGTAAAGTGCTGCGCAAATTATTTGCACTATGTAAATCCTGAATAATAATAACAATATTAATACAACATTTTTTGCAATGCATGTCTATAGCCAAAATACACTGCAGCTGTGGCTTCTGGGCACGACAACAAGCGTAATTTACTCTGTATGGCTGTATGCCTAGGATACAAGTGTGCGCAAGAGCCCATAAAGTGTGCTAGCAGTTAATTAATGATTTGAATGGTGCCTAATACAACCTAAGCCCACACCAAGGCTACTTTTTTTTTAACATTCTCTTCTATTCTATTGCGTGCATGCATACATCTATGCAAGTTGTGTTAGCTTTACAGCATTGGCTATGTTAGTCAGAACAACATGATGGACAAAGGATGCCATTCATTTAGTCTGAGACTTTAAACACTGCCAAGTTCAATATAATATAGTAATGTTGCATAATTTATCATGGCATTTATAAACCACAAACTGTTATTATAAACTATTAACCACAGCTAAGTGACATTTTGCACAGGCTGTCCTTTATGTTACTTTGTAGTAAAAAAAGGCACAATGAGTAAATTGATTCTGGAGGCGATCATTCTATTTTCATAGAGAACTGAAAAAAGTAGAACTAACCTAATTACAACTCCATCATTACTTTTTTAAACGCACACACAAATTTAACGTAAAAACATTTAACTCTAAAAATAAAATAAAAATTCAGGCTCATGCATAAGAAGACAGAAACTTTTTTTGCATGTAGCAACCCATCAGATGATCCTGTTTGTAGTAACTCACAGCTTCATGGGCTGCTATAGGCTGCACAAATACCTTTAAAGAGTAACTCCACTTTTGTTGAGAAAAACACACTCTGGGTGATCTATGTACATTAAATCAAAAATCAAAAATAAAGAGATATCTACACACCCTAAAGAGTTAACTACAAAATAATTTATTGCTTAAAAAGAGCAAAATACAAAAAGGTCAGAACAAGCAAAAGAATTCCCGCTTATTCCTGGTATATAGAGCAGAGAGGAACTAAAGCAATTCCCCCATGCTTTATATTTCCCTATATCAATAGAAACAGACAGCCCATATGGATGTCGCACTTACCCCCAACAAATAAGAGGGAAAAGGCTGAGGATAAATCAGCAGTCCGCAGGCCCCCCCTCCACCAGATAAGAGCACCCCCTATAATACCTGTATGAATCCCCCAAGCCACCTGTAAGCAAATAAGTAGCATGAACTTCCTAAGGGGAGCAGTGTGTTCCCAAATAGACGGGTATAAGTCACACTGTTCCACAATGGAATGATGCACAATCAGTGCCGGGACAAGGTCATCTAGAGCTCAGGGCGAACATGCCAAATTGCCCCCCCCCAAGATGTATGAGCATTGTGTGTCAGTAAAAATCCCCCCCCCCCAAAAAATGAACGCTAATCTGCATGCTTAGCTCAAATCCTCTCATTTCACATATGCTCCCAGCACAATCCCTTCCCCCCAAAAAAATACCCCCTTCCTAGCACAAATCCTCTACCACCCAAATTTGCCCTCCCAACACAAACTCCCCTCCCTCAATACCCCATCCTAGCACAAATCTCACCCCCTCCAATTTTTTACTTTGAAGGTTAGGTGTGTACCTGAATTGGTGCTAGCAGCTTTTCCCGTTTTAGCCGTCCTCCATATATGATAGCACGGGAATAACCTTATCCTTTTTAGTCCACCCCCTCCAATTACCCCTCCTAGCACAAATGCCCCCCAGTCATCCCTACTAGCACAAATCCCCCTCCCAAAAAAAGTCTCCTCCTAGCACAAATCCCCCCCCACCAAATGACCTAGCACAAATCCTCTTCCCCCATCTCTCCTCTCAATACAACCCCCCCCCCCCAAATCACCACTCCTAGCACTCCACACCTCCCCAAATCTTCCCTCCTAGAACAATTATTACCTCCTGCCATCCCCCCAAATCCCTCCTCCCAACACAAATCTCCTCCCCCCAATCTGCTTGTGGTGCCCCTACACCTCACATAATGCCACAGTGCCCAGGGCAGCCGCTCCTCCCGCCCACCCCTTGTCCCGGCCCTGTGCACAATCCACACTATTTAGATATACCAATATAATATGTTAAAATTGTAAACCAGTCAATCAAAAAAATGGGGCTAGATCAAAAAATCTAGATAGTTGGTTACAGTGGGAAAAAAAGCACTATTAGTCCAAAAGACTTATTGGTAAAAAATTCCCTTCATGGGCAGGTATATTAGTTCTCCAAAAAAGCAATACCCTGGCTCTATGAGGAAGCTGATTTGAAAGCAAATGATGCACTATTTAGAACAACTATTTTGAATACCTTGACCTACCCAATGTGCCAGAATTCTGGACTTTGAATTCATTGTCCGTTGGACTACTATCAGTTCATGCATGGATAGTGTTGAAACATTGCCATAATTGAAAATCCAGAGAAAAACCAGAGATGAGGAAGTCTGCACTGAGGAATTGTATACCTTGTACATACACTGACAGATTGATTTCCACACAGGATTACCAGCTAGTTCCGTGTGTAACCACTATTGATTTAGAATCATACCATTGTATCAATTTCCTATGGAAATCTACCTGCAAGCTGCGTGAAATCTAGCATGTGGTTACAGTGAATTTATTTATCTGTGAATACAGTATATCTGTGGTTTTTGAAAAAAGGAATAATATCATCAATTATTGCATCATTTAAAGGATTCATACCATCTCTCTGGCACATGAAAATATATTTTTGTCTCCAGTACTACATTTTTTAACATCAGGATGAGATCTATGGGGATTTATTGGTTTTTTGGAGAACTAATTATACCTGCCCATGAAGGGAATGTATTACCAATAAGTCTTTTGGACTAATAGTGCTTTTTTCCCCACTGTAACCAACTATCTAGATTTTTTTATCTAACCCGATTTTTTTGACTGACTGGTTTACAATTTTAACGTATTATGTTGGTATATCTAAATAGTGTGGATTATGCATCATTCCATTGTGGAACAGTGTGACTTATACCCATCTATTCGGGAACACACTGCTCCCCTTAGGAAGTTCATGCTACTTATTTGCTTACAGGTGGCTTGGGGGATTCATACAGGTATTATAGGGGGTGCTCTTATCTGGGGGAGGGCGGGCCCTGTGGACTGCTAAGTTATCCTTAGCCTTTTCCCCCTTGTTTGTGGGGGGGTAAGTGCAACATCCATATGGGCACTAACAGAATATGTTTGAGGTTTGACCCTTTTGCTGTGTAAATTAACAGGAGTTAAAAGGAGTGCACCCACAAATGGACATCTATTAAGGATTAAAACAACATTAGGCACAACATCTTGAGAAAGAATTTTAAAAATAAGGCAGCACAGACGGTTAAATCAAAGTGAACAACGTAAAAACAACAAAAATTGCCAACATAAAAAAGATTTCATGGTAAAATAACCACTACCCAAAAAATAACAATAAACCAAAGTAACAAATTGCATAAAAACACATCTGTTTTGCAACAACATAATAAACAAAATAAAAATAGAAAATCGATAAACACACACACGTGCACACGCACTCACGCGCGCACACACACACAGCTCTTTTCAGGGCAAAGTAAAGATTGCTATCTGCAAGCTTTATATAACATAGGTTTGTGTGCTTATGAGGCAATTGCAAACACATGGACAGTCCATGAAACACACAAAATGCAAATTCACTCAATGTAGAGACAACTTAAAAGTGAGTACACCTGTTAAGGATGTCCTTAAATTACTAACCCAAAAAACACACTCTGAGCATGCCCAGAAACATCCAAGTGCTGTTCACACACAAAAAGCACCACCAAAAAAAAACAAAGTCCCTGAGCATGCCCAGACCAAC